>NC_080791.1:7278333-7950000 GCF_028018385.1 Neofelis nebulosa | reverse complement strand
TAATGCAATGATGAAGGAAATCACTGGAAAGAATGGCTGAGCTGTTCCTTGTGGCTGTAGCTGCTCAGAAAAAGGGTAGTTATGGGACAGGTCTCTTTGCTGGTGTGACAGAACAGACAGAACGCAATTAGGAGTCTAGTGAAGCAGTGTTGAAATGCAAATATGCACCCAGCTCTTGGAGCCTGGCAGTGTGCCAGGACGACATGGAACCAGCTACCACGTCGAAGGTCCAAACGCAGGCAGAGAAAAGCTCTGGTTCTCAGCTGGTTCTCTGAGGCAAAGGTGTATCTTGTCACCCCAAAGTTGCGTGGCCCATTTTCAATTAATGTATAAAATTTACTTCTGCTGCATCCAAGGATCTGTGCGGTTTGGATATGGGCGGGATGTCTGTACATGAAAACATTGGTTAGGGTGGCGGTGTCGCAAGCAGAGCAGGGTACGAAATTGTCTGCCATATTCCAGGAAACAGGCAGTCTTTCTTTGTTACTGGCTTAGTCTCTTCTTTCATTCACTCTGAAATTTATTAGTCACTCGGGAATGCTCGCTCCCTTTGCTTACTCTATGCACTGTCCTTGGGCAATCTTCTGTATGCTTGTGGCTTCATTTAGTACCTAGGCACTGATGAGTTCTCAGCAGGTCTTGAATCATGATTCTGCCACTCACTACCTCAGGGATTCAAGAAAAGATGCCTTACCTATACAGTGGGAATTATAATAGCACTTGGGCTATATTATGGGCTTGATGGAAGAGTAAGACAGAGTAAAGCACCTGCACAGAGTCAAGTCTAAATAAATATTAGCAAGTATTACTAGTAGCAAATATTCCTCCGGCCCAGTCCCCTCTCCAGAGCCTCAGATTCATCTATCTATCTGCGTGCTGGACATCTCCACTGGATATGTTATGTGCCCATCACTCACCGCGTCCGCTATGCAATCCATGGTCTCCTCACACCTTCTCTTTGTGAATTCTGTCAGTTGCGAATGACTCTATCATGAACCTGCCAGATATCTGAGGATCATTCTTGATTTCCGTCTCTTCTATTCGTGACGCCCCATTAACCATTAACTCGACCAATTTCACTTTGACTCTGAACACTCTTTCCCACCCCTTACCGTGACACCTTGCCTCGGGATTTTTGCACTTCTCAGACGACTACGGAGTCCACCCGAATTTCCTTTCAAGTCTTGGTCCCCCCAAACACATTCTTCATTCGGTCACCAGATGACTCCAAGTAAGAGACAAGTCTGCCTTCCTACTCAACGTCTTCAGGGGATCCTCATCTCCTACCAGATCGAGTCCAAACAGAGCACAGAGCAAAGGTCCTCTTGCTACCTCGCCAGATTTGTCTTTCATTCTCTGCCACACGTGAAACCTACGTCCTGCCTCCTTCTGTTCTCTTACAATGAACATGTTTCTTTTGCCATGTCCAGAACCGGTCCCTCACTCTCTGCTGTGAGACCTGTTCTCCTCTGAATCTTTGCCTATCAGCCATTCCTTTTCTGTCCAGTACTTCCATTTCTCTTTTCTCACCTACTCTCACCTAGTTCTCACCTACCCTCCTCAGGACACCTAAGTGTTCTCATGTATCTAACCTTCATGCGCAGCTCTGTGTTTTCTCCACTTCAAAACCATGTTTTCTGGGAGAGATGTCTACATGTGTGGTATTCTCCAACTTACTTCCCAGCCACCCTTCCTCCCAAAGCAGCCTGGCTTCCTCCCTTTCCAACTGACAGAGCCCACAATTTCCTAGTCCTTGATTTCTCAGTTGAACCTGATGCCACTGGCTATTCCCCTCTTTTAAGACCCTTTTTTTTACTGGACCTCCAGGGTACCCTGCACTCTTCACTTCGCATCTACTTCTCTGGCTTTATCTTCCCTCATTTCCTTCAGAGATTTCTCTCCCTGCACCCGCTGGTGTTCCTCAGAGTTCCATCCATACATTGCCTCCCTGGGGAATCTTTCTCCCATCACCTCAGCAACCATTCATGTGCTGATGATTGCCAACCTCTGTCTACTACCCGGATCTCTCTTCCAACTCTAAACCACCTGGACATTTCCACTTTGAGATTTAACAGATACCTTCAACTCAACGTGTCCCAAACTGAACTCATTTGTGATCTGTTTTCCTACCTTGCATGCGAGCTTAAGGACAGTGAGGTCTTTGAAACACTCACTCTCGCTTTGTCTTCATCCCAACAGGGGTGGGAATGTAGTGGGCACTCCTTGAATCTTTGTTGAATGATTAAAGTGTATTTTATCTCTGTGAATGATACCACATGGTTGCCTATGCAGAAAGTTCAGTTTCAGATTTGACTCTTTCGTGCCCCACCCCCACTTTTAAAACACATCAAATTCATTATTAGTTCATGGATTTTCCTTATAAAGGATTCATGGAAGTATTTTAGGCTTCTCTGCTTGCTTGTTAGGTGATGTGTCAAACCCAACCTGAAGTACAGTGGGAACGCAGACACAGAACAAGTCCTTCTCACCATGGGCAGCCCGTCTCTATCTACATACAAATAAACCAACCAGGAATCTTTCTTCTTCCAAAAGAAAACTCCAAAAGATCATATGGCACTTCATTCTGGAAGATTCTGACCTATAAAATTTCAGTTCATTTTAATTTTTAAAAAATTTTTAAGTGTTTTATGTATTTTTGAGAGAGAGAGAGACAGACAGACAGAGCACGAGCAGGGGAGGGGCAGAGAGCGAGGGAGACACAGACTCCGAAGCAGGCTCCAGGCTCCATGCTGTCAGCACAGAGCCCGACGCGGGGCTTGACCTCACGGACCACAGGATCATGACCTAAACTGAAGTCACAAGCTTAACTGACTGAGCCAACCAGCTGCCCCATCCTTTTTAAGATTTGTTATAGGAAGTAGTGACTGTGTTGTTTCTCAGAAAGTCATTTAAACATTAAACGACTGAAAAATCATCACTGTCAGGAGGATCTCCCTTTAAAGGGAGTGTGCACACCTAACCTTAGTGTGCACACTGTGCTTTACACTCATGTTCTTTTCCTGGAACAGAAAAAGAAGATGGCCCAAATGACCTTTTCATTGTAACGACAAACCCAGGGTTTCTTGGAGATCATGATCACACAGGGCACCAAAGAAAATCCGGATTTATAATAACAATGGGTAGCATGTATTAAGCATTTACCATGAGCCAGGAGCAAAACTAACTCTTTGTGTGTTAACTCATAGAGTTCTTGGAATAGCCATGTAAGTACAGTTATCTCCATCTCGGAAAGCTGGGGCAGAGAACAGTTGCATAACTGACCAATGTGTGCGTCACCAGGAGGCGGCAGACTGGGATGTGAATCAGCCTGGAGCAGCCTGGCTCCAGAGTCTCAGCCTTGGGCACCGCCATAAAGCTTGTGGATGTGACAAATTTATTTCAAATCATGTTTGCTACTTCATTTCATAGCCATAACTTGTTCTTTTAAGCAGAGAGCTAGAAAATATATCCAGGAGAAGGCCAGGAAGAGACTAATTTTGGAAGGGAGAAGAATGGCTATTAATTTAAGATATTCTTTTCATAATCCACAAAACAAACCATATTTAGTATGAACACACATTGAGTACTTGGGCGCCAGGCGCTGTGTAAGGGCTAGAGTCAAAACCAAGGGTAGAACAGTTTGCTCTATGAAGAAATCTATGCCTACTATGTTCTTAAGAGATTTATATCCTAGGAAAACACTTGCATGAGGTTTTTACCACATACTGTAATTGTTTAAGAGCCTACAAGAACACTGGGAGAAGTACCGGAGGGCAAAAATATTACTCATAAATGTCACTATTCTTTTTGAAATCCCAGATCTGTCACAGGGGAGGAAGAAACACCCAGAAGGCAGGTGGACCTCAGCTCCCCTCTTACTCTACATTAGTCAATATGACTCCAAATACTAAATACTTATAAATGCCAACCAAAGCCAGGGCAATTGCCTACAATGAGATTGTGCCATATCGTTTTCTTGTTCAAAAATGTTTCTAGGATATCAATGACCTGAAGGATAAAGTCTAACAGCTTTGATATGTTACTGGTGCATAAGGTCATTTATAATTCAGTCTCAACCCATGTTTCCAGCCTCACTGCCTCCCATTTTCCACTGTTTCTGTTGAAATCCAGGAACCTGTCCCCTTAAACACCTGCTACTCTTTGACAATAAACCCTTCAGATTTCTGTGCTTTTGCAATACTTTTTCTATTATCTAAGGCCATGCTGTTCAGCAAGGTAGCCACTAGTAATTTATGCTTAATTACAAACTGATTAAGATTAATAAAATTGAGCGTGCAGCTCCTTGGTCACACTGTCTACATTTCCAAGTGCCCCCTAGTCATATGTACCGAATAGTTCAAATAAAGAGCATTTTCATCATCAGAGAAAGTTCCATGGGATGTCTGGCTTTAAAGTGCCTCTATTTCCTCCCATTCCTCAACTTATGGGCCCTTCAGAGTCTTACTCGTTTTCAGGTTTTCATTCAAAAGTCACCCCTTTTGTGATGCCTTCTCTGGTGCCTTTCTGCAAGCTACCTCCCACTGCATTTTTCTTACATCTCTTTTACAGTAAATAGCACTTCTATCAGCTATGTGTGTGGCTATTTCCCCCACGTGGATGTCAGAAACATGAGAGAAAGGACTTTATGTTCTCATGTGCAGGTCCTCGTCAGAGTTCTTCATGTATAGCAATGATTTGGGGATGCATGAATGGTTTGGGATTGAATACAGAGGTCACTGACCTCAATTTTATTTTTCTTCTTCATTCCTCTGAAGGAGAAGAGAATGTTGTGTAACATTTTCCTGGTGTTCCATGGAAGGCTAAGAAAAAGCAGGAGCCCGTCTTCCTGACCCCTGCACGAATGTGAGTTCATAAGGCGTGCTGAGCTCAGGGGAGCTACATTCCCTGATGCCTTTAACTGTTCCCTGATCCCTGGCAGGTGAATGTGGGGTGGATGTGATGGTGTTCACTAATTATACCTCAACCCACATCCTTGTGCTAACACGTCTTCACTTCTGCCTTGTCCACAACTCTGCAGCCCCCCTTGCAGAAATTTGCAGGGGAAAGGCATCCACCTTTGGATGCCTTAACTGATACAAATTAACCTCTGAAGATGCCTTATTTCCTAGAAATTCATGAAAAGAAAAAGTTTTAATGGTGTGGTTAATGTGGAGCATTTTTTGGTAGCAGTCACAGTCTCTGAAACTATATTTAGAATTATGTTTGTTCACTTTGAGAAGGGATAATCTTTGGCTGTTTTTATTCCTATTGGAATAATTTCCTTGCCTTGTGGCAATTCAACACAAGGAGCCTGCAGAAAGCTATGAAGAGCCTGTGAAAATTCTTTCTAAACAGGACAAATCCTTTCAGCACGCTTTTAGGGAGGTCTCTCACACAGACAAGGGAAAGCAAGACAGTCTGGTGTAGCAGAAAGGAAATAAAGAGACAGGAGCACCAGTGTTCAAATCGCAACCCAGCCAATACAGAGATCTTCCTGAACTAATTTTGTTGGGAAAAACAGGCTTGGATTATGGTCTTACTCACGACCGAACGGCCACTTATGCTTGGGTAGAGAAATAAGACCGGGGACATTCAATTTCTCTGCTCAACTAATAAAACGGGGAGAACAGTACATTTCCAGAGACAGAGTAGGACAAAAAGTTTGAGTAAGATCAAACTCTAGCCTCTGTACCATTCACATCAGAATTACTGATGGAGACTTACCTATGTGGTTGTATTCACTGTCTAGGGCTGCCATGACAAAGTTCCACAAACTGAGTGGCTTGAAACAATAGAAATATATTTTTCCACCATCTGGAGTCTGGAAGTCTGACATTAAGGTGTCAGTGGAGTCATGCTCTCTCTCTTCTAGTCCCTGGTCACCAGGGATCTTTGGCATTCCTTGGCTTGCAGCTTATGACTCCAATCTCTACTTTGGTCATCATGTGGGCCTTATCTCTAGGTGATTGTGGTGTTCTCTTGTGTGTGTGTGTATGTGTGTGTGTGTGTGTGTGTGTGTGTGTGTGTGTGTGTGTTTATATCTGTGTCTCTCCTCCTCTTCCTACAAGGAGACCAGTCATACTGGATTATGGTCCTGTATGACTTCGTTTTAACTTATATCTTGATTACATCTGCAAAGATCCTATTTCCAAGCAAGATTACATTCACAGGTAGCAGAAATTAGGACTTGAACATAATTTTTTTTGAGAATGCAATTCAACTCAACAATGATCATTATAAATTCAGATCCCTAAGCTCCATCTCAGACCTACTGAATGACCCCCTGCCCTTCGTCCTGCAGTCTCCACCGCCCCTTCCACATATCCAAAGTTTGAGCATGCTGGTGTAGGAGGAGAATGGTGATGGACAGTGCCAGAATAAGGAGGAGGTAAGTGAGAAATCTAAAGGGTCACCAAAAAAGTCAGTAATCAAGATGAATAATGTTTTAATGAGATATTTTTAAAAATTGAAATTGATGCAAGAAAAAGTCCACAAAGAGCAAAATATCAAAATTATAAATAAGCACAGGATCAGCATTAGTATGTGTTTTCCTTTTGCCTCCAGGCCCTGACGCAGGTGGTAGGGTGACTGAGAAAGGCTGTCTTTGGATAGTTAGAAACCTTGCCACCTGGTAGCTTAAAGATGCTGTCTACCGATTCCTCCGGTTTCCCCAAAGTCCTGTAGAATTCTTATGCACTCGTCTGCTTTGTCATAGTGATGTTTAGGGAAATCACAGGAAGTTTGCCCACATTTGGGTCACAGCAGACAAGCAAAAGAAGACCCCCACAGGACTGAGATGCAGTAAAGTGAGGTAAAGGGAAACAAGAAACCAGCCCAGGAGGTGACGGATTGAAATCCAGGCACTTTGAAACAGACACTCCTGCCAACGTTGGGGGAAGTGATGGGGCAGACAGCAGTTCCCCAATTCTGCTTAGAGGGGAGATTTTAACCATTTACATTTTATGATTAAAGGTAAGGATGACTCTAAAAGGCTAGAAATACTTGGCAGCTCTAGGTGATGTGAATTTCATATTGTATCAGGTTGGCTGGATATTGTATTTACATTTGGTTTTTCTACTGAGACCAAGGAGACGTGACCTTGGAAGGCAGACATTTTGGTGTGAATCAGTTGAGAAGAGGAACGTCTCAGGAGGTGGGTGCATCCCAACCCATGGGACGCAGGGGTCTGGAATCTTAATGAGTTCTCTGGGTACAGTGACATTGACGGCGACTGCTATGGACAAATATCATGCATTGAATAAACAACATGAAATCCCCTCAGAAGGCCCCCAGGGGGATCCAGAAAGGGCTGGACTCTGAGAGCCAATCCAAATTTAGTTTCCTACTCAACAGGTGCCACCTAATCCTGGACCTCGCAGCTCCTGAACTGGTATGCTTTCCATACTTCCCACCTACCCACTGGTCTCCTTACTCATAATGGAAATATAATAGGGGATGTCTTTGTAACCTTCCTATTCCGGGGAGTTACCTTGACTTTCTGATAACCATGCTTCATAGTCCTGCCAAGTCAAGTTACAGACTTTCTGGATTTTTCACTGGAACAGCCAGGCTACCTAAATTTTATACATTAGGTGAGTCCGGGTCCTTATCATAATATTGTAGATAAGAAACAGGCCAAAGCAATGGCAGAGGAATTCTAAATCAGGAAGATGGAAGGTAGGGGTGGGAGAAGAACATAAAAAGAAGGTCTATATGCAGATGTAGGGCCTTTCAAAGTTACTATGCCTGGAGATGATATTTCAACACAGGAAATGTGTAAGTGTGGGCAGGGGTTGTGGGGGAAATCAAATATTTTCTTGTTTATTAGCATTTATTCCAGTTCTATTGAATATTCTATTGGGTCACTTTCCCTTGACAAATTCACAAACATTTTAAAGATTAAGAAAGGCTAAATATTCAAAGTTAAGAGTGAGCAAAAAGAAAGCAATAAAAGAGGAAGAAAATAAGACATTGACTATGTTTGGAAGTAGCCCCTCTCTTTTTTATGATAAGGCATCACACAGGAAGGACGGCGAAATGGATCCAGCCAGATGAGAGGTCAAATTCTGGGTCTATCAATTTGTCATTCTGTGATCTTAAGAAAGAATCTTAACCCACTGTTTTTCTCATTTGTAATATGGCAGCTATAGTTTCCTCTTCTGGGGTTGAATTGAACACAAAATGGGATGCCCTTTATAAACTACCTGGTGTAGTGACGGTGGATGCCTCTCCCTTACAGGCTCCAATGATTGCTTCATTGATGTTCCTACTTCATACTTTGGTTCTACACATATGTTAAGATCTCTGGATTAAAAAAAAAAAAGAAAGCCTATCTTTAACTAGACCTTTCAGTTTGTATTGCAAACAAGCAGATATGACTCTGTGGGACCCAAGTGCTCCTTCACAGAGGGTGGGGCTGGCAGTAGAATGAGGTAGCTGGACAAGCCAAAGATACAGATGCAGAGTTGAGAAGTCAAGAGATCTTGACCCCAGAGAGGGTGATAAAAGGATACAGAATTTCTTTTTCCAAGGGAAAGAAAGAATCAGGGGAACTGGATTTGTCTAAGCTCACACAGACACTAGAAACTTAGGTAAATCACTTTTTCTTTCTAGGCAATTCGGGGGTAATATAAAATTGCTTCTCTTACTAGATAATTGTGATGGTATAAATAACAATGCATATGACCATAATGTTTGACATGTAAATCTGTATTTGTGAGGATACATTTTGTCATCTACAACTAGGAATCTCCAGATGAAAGTGAATTAAACAAGACAGAAGCCAGTCCTAAATAGATATTTGTTCAATGGATAATTGGTTCAAGGTACTATGTCTGCCCATGTTGCTAATGTTTTCTATAGACTTTATCTCTTTCAACTTACAAATTAATTCTACATTTAATTCAATTCTAGATGTTTAGTCAACATCTGCAATACGAAGTGATAAGAATACAGAAATAAATACAAACTCCTTCCCTCAAGAAGCTAATTGTCCTAAAGACAGACACACACACACACACACACACAGTAGATATCCCACATATTATAACTAAAAACATCATTCCAAGAATGGAGGACTACTTCCCTGGAAACCACTGGAAACATTTTTTTCTGAATGTGAGTTAGGCATGTATCTCAAGGAGTGTACAAGGAGGCATGTATTTCAATTTAGCTGTCAGGAAACTATGAGGAGATCATAAAGTGAAAGGACTGTGTTGCTACCGAGGGCAAAATCCTATTGAAAATGGGCTGTCCTCCAAATGTCCATCGATGGATGAATGGATAAAGAAGTTGTGGTGTATACACACGCACACACACACACACACACACACACACACACTGGAGTATAACTCAACAATCAAAAAGAATGAAATCTTGCCATCTGCAACTATGTGGATGGAACTGGAGGGTATTATGCTAAGCGAAATTAGTCAGAGACAAATATCATAGGACTTCACGCATATGAAGACTTTAAGATACAAAACAGATGAGTATAAGGGAGAGGAAGCAAAAATAATATAAAAACAGGGAAGGGGACAAAACATAAGAGAGTCTTAAATATAAAGAACAGAGGGTTGCTGGAGGGGTTGTGGGAAGGGGGATGGGCTAAATGGGTAGGGGGCATTAAGGAATCTACTCCTGAAATCATTGTTGCACTATATGCCAACCAACCTGGATGTAAATTAAAAAATAAGTTAATTAAAAAGAAAGGAAGAAAGAAAATGGGTTGTCTTTGGGGATCCACCAACTGGAATCACACAGTAAATGCAAACTGGTAATCCATCATTGGTGTCTCCATTTACCAACAACATCACACTCTACTTAGGAACCACCTGTGACTCAAACCTTACAGCTTTTTTCGTACTCAAATGCTCCCACTATCTCACTGGGTTGGAGATGTGACCCAGAGAGGGTGACCAATACCGAGCTACATCAGTCTGGAAGCCAACGGGTTGAAAATCAGGTTAACTTGGCATTGCTGTCTTGCTCTCATGCAATCCAGGATTACAGAACAAGAAACATTATGTTATCAGCTAAACACTAGTAGAATTCAAACCTTGCAGAAACTTGGCTGGTGCAAAGGTAATTCTGTCCATTTCATTTTTCTTATATGGTATCTAACACATGCCATGTACAACCAGGTGTTCGATAAAGACCGTTAGCTTTATTGGGTGAATGAAGTGTGGCTCATGGCATTCCATAAATGAAAACATGACATCAGTTGGCCAATGATCATCCAGCTGGTGGGTAATCTAAGTTTATGTAGTTTACAATGGTTCCTTACCATTTTCTATGTTGTTATTTCATCTCTCCTCACCCCTCCACAGGCGGTGGGTTGAGAGGAAGTTTTCCTGTGAGCGCCACTCTTTAAAGGGCTTTGTCTCGGGGCCCCTGGGTGACTCAGTTTGTTCAGCATCTGACTTTGGCTCAGGTCATAATCTCACTGTTAGTGAGTTCAAGCCCCGTGTCGGGCTCTGTGCTGACACCTCAGAGCCTGGAGCCTGCCTTGGATTCTGTGTGTGTGTCTCTCTCTGCCCCTCCCCGACTTGCACTGTGTCTCTCTTTCAAAAATAAATAAATATTTAAAAAATTTAAAAAAATAATAAAGGGATTTGTCTCTGCCAAGAAAAGGACAGGAAGCTCTCTCACAGGGTTCTGCACAGTTTCTACATGTGGGTCTTGCATCTGTGGATGTCAATGCTGTGGTCCAACGGTGCTACCTCCTTACTGTTCTTTGGCTTTTAGGACCATCTGAATCCCTAGTTCTCAACACTCTACGACTTTCTGCCTGATGTATGCTGACGCACATATTTTGTAATATTGACTATCTTGAAATGCAATTTCATTCATAATTTTAAAAAATCAATAATATATCCCAGTTAAAAGGGAACTAAAAGGAGAAATAAAAGCAAATACTATTAAGTAATATATTCTAAAGAATCTGTGTTTCAATATATAAATATGGGAAAATAACTACCAGAAAACAAAATGAGGTAGTCAGATGCACTTGCATGAAAAATTGTTGTGAATACACAGCAGCTACAAACGTACTTGGATACAGGTTGGCTGCACTGGCTATTCAAACATGGTGAGTAGCATTGCCATCAGTGACCCCATTTTCTCAAGTGAGGAGAAACTCTTGATACAGTTCCAAACAAAACAAAGCATAGTCTTCTTTCAAGGCACATAGTTGTTGCTGGAAATTCACCATAAATTGAAATGAAACGGTACAAAAAATACTTTGAATTCACACAGTATACAGAGTTAGATTATAAGCTTAAAAATTATCAACTTGTGTTTTTTTACTTCTGTGAATATCCAAAAAGACATTCAAAAGCCATGGAAATGGGCAAAAGTGGGAAATGGGATAGTGCCTTGTTGTATGGGACTGTTCGATGCCTTGCCGACTGTCTAGCACCCCCAGCTTCAGTCTACGAAATGCCTGTAGGGCTCCTTAATAACTGTGACAACCAAAACATCTCCATAAATGTCCAGAACTGATCCCTTTGAGAAATACTGATTTAGAGAAGCAAAATAAAGAGAGAGAGAGAGAGAGAGAGAGAGAGAGAGAGAGAAAGAAAGAAAGAAAGAAAGAAGGAAGGAAGGAAGGAAGGAAGGAAGGAAGGAAGGAAGGAAAGAAAGAAAGAGTCACCCAAAAAAGAATAAACAGGGGAGAAATGTGGGAAAACGGCAGTGAGCAGCCTCACTTCTGAACCTCTATAAATTCACCCATAAAAGCAGACAGAGATGCTAGGAGAGACCATTTGGAAAGAACCAGTACCAAAAGTGGGGCGGGGAAGGAGGATGGGGAGGGCATAGGAGAAGTAGAATACGACTGTTGACTGCTTTAAAGTTGTTAAATACAGCAAAAGGACAGTTTTTCAAACCAGTTGCTGGGAAAGAAAGAGGGGAAGGAAAAGAATGGGTTATAGCCCAACTTCAATACTTTGATAGTGGGGAGTCACTAGACAATAACAAAAAAAGAGGGCTTAAGATGGTGAGTGAAAATATTGGCATAAAACTAACCTCTGGGGGGCATCTGGGTGGCTCAGTTGGTTAAGACTCAGACTCTTGACTGCAGCTCAGGTCTTGATCTCAGCGTTGTGAGTTCGAATCCCACATTGGGCTCCATGGTGGGTGTGGAGCCTATTTAAAAAACAAACAAAAAACACTAACCATTGGGACAAAAATATAAACTCTCTTAAACACCAAAAATATACTTAAGAAAAAGAAGGGGAAAAAAAAGAATACCTAAAAAAAAGTGCTGAGATAATTGGATATATATACATATAGGGAAAAGGATAAATTTGAATCTATCTCTCATATTATTAAACAGGAAAAATTACAAAAGGACCTGAAATTTGAGATAAAAATACAGAATCCACACAAGTACTAGAAATAAACATGAATGGATTTCTTCACAAGCCAGAAATACGGAAAACATTTCTACCATAATTCAAGATCTAGTAGCAATAGGAGAAGAGAGAGATAAATTTAATTATACATTAAAAATTTAGCATGGCTATACACACACACACACACACACACACACACACACACAGTGTAAACAAAGGAAAGAAACAAATGACAAATTGGGGAAAATATTTGCAATTTTATATCACACAGATTCAAATATTTAACATAAAAAGTTTCTAAAACTAGAGAAAACTCTAATACGTCAAAAAAGAATTTCTAAAAATAGAGAAAAGTCTAGAGAAAGGACTACAGAGTTTCAAGAAAAAGACATGAAAATCTCTCTTAACCAGATGAAAGATAATCAACCTTATCTCTCATAAGATATGTACAAACGAAAACCGCACCGAGATACCATTGATCGCCTATGAGGTCGTCTACCGTTTAGAAGTCAGACAACAATCTTTCGGCAAGGCTGTGAGGAAACGGACACTGTCACACACTGCATTGGAGATGGAGAATGTTACACACCCTGTGGAGGGCAATCTGTCAATACCAAGCAAAATAACACGCTTACTCTTTAGCCAGGCAACTGAACTTCTAGAATCTCATTCCAAAGATGTACTGGCAAAAATATAAAAAGACGTATGACCAAAGCTAGTCACTGCAGAACAACATGTAATAGGAAAAGACTGGGAACAGCATAAATGTCTATCAAGGTGTGGGGGTGGGACAAATAAACCCTGGTACATCTAGCTGCTGGACTTCTATACAGCTGGAAAGGAAGTAGAAAAACCTTTATGCCCTGTCAAGTATTTTCCTGATTAGATGGTTACATGGAGAAAAATAAACACTTATATAGAATGATTAATCTGATGGAAAAGGGAATATGGGTGGGTTTTATTTCAAAAACAAGGAAAGGATGAACGATAAAAAGCAGGTTACCAACAGAGGGGAAAGTGAACAGAGTTGAAGGTAAAAGCTAGACTTAGTTGAATACATGGTAATATAGATCTGGCTTGGAAACCAATACTATATTTTGCATAGTTACGAAATGAAATTTTAGAAACAATAAATCTCTAAAAATGTAAAGTAAGTATGCACTCAGTTGGTGGTGTGGCCCCACAGGGAACTATTCCAACTGACCCTTGTAGCACATTATTTGAATGCATTTCCTGGTGGGATACAACCTACAGATAAAATACACTGAGAAAACAACACAAGTGTTTACAGTAACTGTATTTTTGGTGGTAGTGTTTGTGTTGCTCTTCTGAGATAGGCACCGGTATAATCTAAAACAAAACAAAATGAGTACTTATGTGCTGTTCTCCTTTTCTCATTCTCTGTGTTTTTAAGAACTGAAATGCATTGTGTGGACGGACGAGACATAAATGGAAGATATAAGAAATTAAGTAAAATCTCTGTAGTCCTCCATTTGTTTTTATTATTTTTTTAAGTGTATTTTCTGACAGAGAGAGACAGAGAGCGAGCGGGGGAGGGACAGAGAGAGAGAGGAAGACACAGAATCCTAAGCAGGCTCCAGGCTCTGAGCTGTCAGCACAGAGCCTGATGTGGGGCTTGAACTCACAAACAGTGAGATCATGACCTGAGCTCAAGTAGGACGCTCAACCGATTGAGCCACCCAGGTTCCCAGTGTGCTCCTCAATTTAATTAGAAGTATGAGGATGAACTCGCGATTTGTGTTAACTTGCATATATGTGACACTTGTTTTGTAGCTGTGCTTCCTGAAAAGGCACTGAAGCAATGACTACTCAGTAATGATACTATCCCTAATCCCAGGCTGTGGTATTCACATGCCAATCCCCACTACGAGAAACCAGGGAGTCCTGGAGAACTGACAGATTTCAGGTTTGGAGCAGAAAATGCACAAGATGGGCTTGGAACGTCTCGTCATTACCAGGAAGCAAGAAAACTATCAAAGGCTGTAAAGCCCTGTCAAAAGCATTAAGGAGGGAACTTGAATAGGTCTCTTTGGGCTAAAGGTGGGGACACTTGAACATCTTTAAGGGTAAGAACTCAAATGATGTAAACATAGCAATTACGATAAAATCCACGAATTAGTTCATAACGATATTTTATTTTATTTTATTTTATTTATTTATTTTTTTTCAACGTTTTTAATTTATTTTTGGGACAGAGAGAGACAGAGCATGAACGGGGGAGGGGCAGAGAGAGAGGGAGACACAGACTCGGAAACAGGCTCCAGGCTCCGAGCCATCAGCCCAGAGCCTGACGCGGGGCTCGAACTCACGCACCGCGAGATCGTGACCTGGCTGAAGTCGGACGCTTAACCGACTGCGCCACCCAGGCGCCCCTTCATAACGATATTTTAAAAATCATTCCCATTGATCACTGTTGAGAGATGTGAGAACCAAATCATTATTTTGAAACCTGACACATTAGGTAAAAAATAAGGTGTATATCGTACCATTTCAAACATCAGGACTATCCTACCACGTCACCAAAAAGGTGGTGAAATCATTTCTCTTTACAGAAGTTGGGATTATGCAATTAATCCGTACCTGGCTGATCACGACGCAGAGCCGATGAAATGCCACTGACCCCCAAAATCAAGTCTGGATTTGATCGCCTCTCTACCTCCAAGTACCAACGTGAAAAATAAACACAAAGGAGTCAGAAGCGAGTTAAGCAACAGGATGGATATGTAAGGAGTAAAACCCAAGGTGTAGGGAATTCTCAGGAGAAATGAGAGGTTCCTTCAGCAACAGACTGCCAGGAAAATAAAAAGTGAGGAGAACCCACAGGTTACAAGAGACTTAAACGGCAGATCATCAACATCCATGGGTCTTATTTAGATATCTATTCAAGAAATAGAAACCACCAAAAATAAACAACAAAATTAAACGCGGACACGAGTAAGATGATCGGGAATTTGAGCACAGATGCTTTGTTATTATTAGGAATTAGTGTTATCGTTTAGATGCAATGATGGTATTATGCTGATACATGTATATAAATACATTATGCTTTAGAAATTCATACCCAAATATTTGAAATGGTATGATGTCTGGAGTCTGCATGAAAACAATGCAGTAGTGTAGGAGTGCTTAAGGACAGAGGTGTCTCAGATGGAGACCTATATTGGTAACTGTTGCAGCTAAATCATGGCTTTTGTTATACTAATCTTTCTACATTTGTGTACATTTGATGCGTTCTTATACTCAAGGTCAATTCCTGTCCTCCAAAGTTCCCGAGTCTCTCTCCCTTTGTCTGCATCCTGTTCCATATCCGTTTCCTTCCCAGGGTCTCTTTCTCCTTCTCCCTCTTCAACAAAATTCTTTTGTTCTCTGTTACATCCACCTCGTCTCTCCCCACCCCCACTTCTCCCTCTTCTTTTCTTCGTTTTCCACACTGTTCTCCGTTCCTTTCTTTCTCTGCTCTATTTTTCTCTCCCCGATCCCTTTAACAACTGGCCATGACACAGAACTGAAAAATTGTTTTTCTCTTTCTAAATTGGTGAACGCGATGGATCAACGTTTTACGTTTTTGATGTAATGGACGTTTGGAAAGTAAGTGAATCGAATGCTTTCCTCCCAGTTTGAAAGAGAACACCCTCTACAACACTGGGCACAAGATCTGCAGTCCGTTTTATCGGCTCTCAATGGTTTGAGGAGAGTTCTTCTGAGACCAAAGCATTCACGGAGTTCACAGGCGGTGTGGTCACTCAGTGCGGTCTTAGCACTGAGTGATCGGGTTATATGTGGCTCACAGGGCAGTTTGAGCTTCTTGGCTCCAATTTTATTGTGGAAAAGTTGACATTAAGACCAAAACACTATTCCAGCCCCCTTTCTGCCTACACCAGCTGAGACGAGGCACATCGACACATTTGGGGTCTCCAAATAAAGAGGAAAGACTAAGGGGCACTGAATCTCCCTACCTTGGAACCCACTCAAGTGAGATCTCCCAGAAGCTGCTGTGCATGTGCAGAGTACTGCCCTGACCCTCACTGGGAAATGACGTCTCTCTGTAAGCTGGTCTCGGGTGTGTTTTTGACACCCCCCTATCAACAACCTGGCTGATCACTGCAGGTAAATAGCCACGCTTTCCAGAAAGTTCCTTCTTTTTCTTCTTTATGTCTACCCATATGAAGTCAGTTGAAAACTGCCCTTGATCAAAGGCTCTGGCAGAGGACTACAGGACTTTTATTATTTATTATTTATAGAGTACCACAAGCGTCACCCAGCTGTTTGCAAAACATAAAACACCAGAGAAAAGATTCATGCTGTGAGGAGATGACAATGTAAATGCAACGTAAACATCATCAGGGAACACAGTATGTCCCTTGAGAGGTAGAAATAAGAGTTCTATAATTCGGGGGAGACCAAAGGAAAGGTGCCTAGAGAAAATCAATGGCAGAATACCGATAAACATGCCTTCCGGAAACCATGTATAGTTAAAGGTGCAGCTGACCTATCAAATCGATGCAAATGAGAACAAAGTTTTCCCAATAAATTATCAAAGGCTTAAAAATGGATACGATGTAATTCTTGTATCAGTGCTGAAATTGTGTCACCATTATTCATTTCTGGAGGTGTTGTACATTGGCAGAACACTTTAGGAAAGCAATTTAGTATTATGTATCTGTTAGGATTCTTATGTAAGACTTTAATCCTTTTGCAGTATTTATAACTTTAACATATTGCAGAAGACAGCTCAGTACAATTCGGCCTTTATGTATAATACAGCAGTGAACACCCTGTGTTCCTATAGCCAAGCACATTCCTTCTCTCCCTATGAGGCTTGCAGACAATTTATCCTAGCCCCCACGAGCTTTCCCAAGTTATTTGTGCACCCAACATTGTCAATGATATCGAGAGGCATCAAAGTGTTTTTGCCTTTGAACCCTGTCTCTCAATTTCTGGTTTCATATTCTAAAGAAAGAAAACCGAAATATGGAAAAATTATCTGTATAGATGAAGATATTTATAACATTTGTAGTATAGAAATAGAAATAACCTAACTGCTAGCAAGTGGAGGATTTAGTAAGCAATTATGACACATTCACTTGATATATATTTTTATAGTCCTTAAAAAATGACTTTGAAGATTATCTGGTTATGGGAAAAAAAATACTTGGACTATAATATTAACAGACAAAAGCAGGGACAAAAATAAAATATCTAAAGTCACTATAACCTAACTGAAAAAGTAGGGAAGAGGAAAAAGAAGGCAGTGACACGAAACTGATAGCATGGGTCACAAAAGGAAGGTGGGGCTACAGGTGACTTACTGTTCTCCACTAATACTTAATTTTATTAAAACATTTTTTTAGCATTTTATTTATTTTTGAGAGACAGAGACAGAGTATGAGCAGGGGAGGGGCAGACAGAGAGAGTGAGAGAAAGAGAGAGAGAGGGAGAATCTGAAGCAGGCTGCCAGCTCCAAGCTGTCAGCACAGAGCTCGACACGGGGCTTGAACCCACAGACTGCAAGAACATGATTTCAGCCGAAGTGGGATGCTTAACCAACTGAGCCACCCAGGTGCCCCTCCACTGCGGAATATTTTTAAATGTGCTAATAAATGCATTTCTGCTAAACCACTTTTTAAAAAAAATGTTTATTTATTCTTGAGAGAGATAGTGAGAGCGGGGGAAGGGCAGAAAGAGAGAGGGAGACAGAGGATCCAAAGAGGGGTCTATGCTGACAGCAGAGATCCCGACGCCGGGCTGGAACTCACAAACCACGAGATCATGACCTGAGCCGAAGTCGGACGCTCAACCGACTGAGCCCCCCAGGTGCCCCAAGGAAGTAGTTTTAATAAAACTCGAAGCAGGGGCGCCTGGGTGGCTCAGTCGGTTGAGCGCCGACTTCGCTCAGGTCACGATCTCGTGGTCCGTGAGTTCGAGCACCGCATCGGGCCCCTGTGCTGACAGCTCAGAGCCCGGAGCCTGTTTCAGATTCTGTGTCTCCCTCTCTCTGACCCTCCCCCATTCATGCTCTGTCTCTCTCTGTCTCAAAAATAAATAAACGTTAAAAAAAAAAATTAAAAAAAAATTAAAAAAAAAAACTCGAAGCAAATACTGAAGAGACAATCAAAATGAGATACGCACGTAGCAAAGCTTGGCCCAAACTTACTCCTATTAAGCTCCCTGGGGCTTGAAGACGTGTTGCTCAGACTCTGAATGGCAATCCATACTGATCAATAAGGATTCTATTTTGGTGGGAACGGCACCGCGCATTTCTATTCACTCTTCTGGCCTTTCACAGCGTCGCACCCCCTCCCCAGGGCTGGCTCATGGACAGAATGTGGATTTTGGAGACACATGTCAGCTCAAATCCCAGCAGTGCTACCTACCACACACTGACTGTGTGGCTCTGGGTAGGTGACAGTGTTTATGGGGCACAGGGACTCGCAAGAAGGAGCAACAGCCTCCTACTGGCTAAAGGAATCAAAGGCATCAGTTCTAATACAAGGAGCCTCCTAGTGATGGAGAGTCCCCTGCAACCAGGAAGCGCTTCCTGGCCGCTCCCATTTTCACCGCAGAAGGGATGAGAACTGCCTCTCGGTGACAGCACAAGTTGTAAGATGTGATTGCAAGGGAGTCTCTCTGGTCTCTGGGAGAGAACGTCTCTTGCTCTGCTCTGGCTTCCACGGCATCCCTCCCACACACCTGTCTCTATTCTCAGCACCATGTGAGATTGCGTCCTGCCTTACATCTTCAATCAGGTGCACTTACTAGGGCCTCCCTACAGCAGTGGCTAGTGAGCCACTGAGTGGTGACTTTGGCCGCTTCATGGAAGTCACCCAGTGCGGTTTCTAGGACCCTCTATATTACATAATTCAGACCCTTCTCCCCGCTGCCCTTTTTCTGAATTTCCCAGGTGTCCTGGCCAGAGGCTACTTTTTTTTAACGTGTATTTATTTTTGAGAGAGAGAGGAAGAGGCAGAGACAGAGACAGACAGACAGAGCACGAGCAGGGGAGGGACAGAGAGAGAAGGAGACAGAGAATCTGAAGCAGGCTCCAGGCTCCCAGCTGTCAGTGCAGAGCATGATGTGGGGCTTGAACCCACGAACCGTGAGATCATGACCTGAGCCCAAGTCGGACGCTCAACCGACTGAGCTCCCAGGCGCCCCACAATTCTGTGTTTTTGAATGGCATGTATGCATGGGTTTCAGCTTTCCATAAACAAGTCTTGTTGTGTGGAGAGTCACCCCTTGACCAGCAGGAAGGAACACAGTGCCCTGTGTGACATTCATTAACAGTTACCCAGCTCAGGCCCATGGTGACAACTAATTTCATAGTAAGATCCAGCCACTTTGCCAGGCAGAAATAAAATGCTATGCTTAGTAGCTTATTTCTTCTTCTTTTTAAAAAACATTTTGAGAGGCAGAGTGAGAGGGAGAGAGAGAACGAGCCAGGGAGGAGCAGACAGAGAATCCCAAGTAGGCCCCACGTTGTCAGCACAGAGCCCGACGCAGGGCTCAAACTCACAAACTATGAGATCATGACCTGAGCCCAAATCAAGAGTCAGACGCTCAACCAACTGAGCCACCAGTCTCCCTGCTTATTTCTTCTTTAATTTACACTAATCACTGTTTTTAAATAAAACACATAACCTGAACTGTACCAGAGGCCCAGGGTTTTGGATCCTCCTGTCTGGGCACAAGGTTAAGTCCAGCGCCTAGGTATAAGGTACGTTCATTTTCTGAGTGAACCAATGATTTATACAGTTGACCTGTGATTTATAAACAAACTAGTCTATACCTACTTATCTATCTACTCTCTACATATCTATCCTCTATCTATTTATCTATCTTCTGTCCATCTATCTAAGAGAGAGAGAAAGAATCTCCTTACTATGAATGCATCTGTTTTCTTAAAATTTGAATGGAGAAAGCCTTCTTCAGGACTTTCACTTTATATGCAAGACCCAGAAAGAGCCAGGATAAATCTTCCCATGATTAAGAAGTAAACTTTCATTTCAAGAGAAATTACCTCACTTCTAAATTAGCTTGTATCTCCAGAAATCTTGTCTCAGGCATGATAAGACATAAATAATTACCAATTTCATGTCGGTGAAATTAAAAATCATGAAAAGCTCTTTGAAGCAATTTACAACTTGACAGAGAAAAGAGATTCTGTTTAAAAGGTAGTAAATTTTCCCTCCACCAGCTTCGGACTAAGGCTCAGAGAGGACGGGAATAGGAAGCAAACAAAATACAATTTGGTCCTTTCTTTCCTGGGACTTCAAAATTCAGGTTGAGTAGGTGCTTTTCTTTCCTGAGTGAGAGAGCAGTTCCCACATCCTTTCAAGCATTTTTCTTTTCCTCTGAAGTGCTGGGTGTTTTCAGGAGCCGTGGGGAGGCTGTTTTATTCAGATTTCTGTTTCCTGATTTCCCTCATTGTGGTCTGTGCTTTGACACGGGCGCTGATCGACAGTATCTTCGGAGAAAAGCAGCTGGAAACTGCTTGCAGGCTCTAGTCACATAGGAAACAAACGCTCCTTTGTGGAGCCTGCAGACTGTTATCTTGACTCAAATGCTAAGCTTCTGTTGCAAGCCATCCATTCCCGTGGACGCCAGACTCAGCCGGACGGTGCCTCTTCGTGAGCAATTTGCCCTGAAGGTGACATTTATTTATCTGTGGTCCCTTCCTCTCACACTCGATAACACACCAGGCTCTGGAAAGGCAAGCAACCTGCTTGGCCGGTAATCAGTCTTTTATTCCAATCTGCTCTTGCTGTTGGCGTTTCTTCCATTGTTAATTACTATGCTCGTCACCTAGACCCTGGTAGGACGAATGGCACGACCCAGATCAGGCTGCAGAACCACTTCCCCAGCAAACACCCTCTGCAGACATCGGGAGTACGAACACGAAGGGGGAACGTCAGCCAAGGGCAAGGGAGGGAAAGAGCACCTTGGGATCAATGCGGTGGGCCCTGCCAGACTTTTCCTTGGGTCGTTGAATCTTCCCAGGGAACTTAGGTCGACGAGCCTTTAAATCTACTCTGGGAGACTCACTCCCGGCATCAGCCTGACCGAAGGGTGGAAGGGTCCCGTGTGACTCACCTGGGGGTCTTGGTAAAGTCTTGCGGTGAGCTGTCATATTGATCCTGCTCTTAAGTTTGCTGAAGTGGATCACAATGGCACCAAAGTCACGGTTGGCAGAAGGAAAACACGAAGTTCAAGTCTTTGGTGTCCACAGACTATCTCTATGTATCGTTTTCTATTTTAGTTTTTGCTGAGCTCTGCTTTCCTTTATCTGTTCTGACTCCATGTGCCTCCCTATTTAGTCTGTATCAAGTAACTATTCTCTCCCTACAAGTGTCATCAGAGGGTAACTCCCCAAATACACACAGCCACAGAGTAGCTGGGGTTCACTGACCTGACACCTCGTTTTTTTTAAAAAAAAAAAACACTTTATATATCAGAGAATTTTTAGGTTCACAGAAAAATGAAGAAGAAGGTACAGAGATTTCCTGTATCCCTCTCCCCCGCCGCCCCCCTGCACACACAGAGCCTTCTCACTACCAACAATCTCCACTAGGTAAGTACGTCTGTTACAACGGATGAACCTATGTGGATACATGAGAATCATCTGGAGTCCATGGTTACATCACAGTTCACTCTTGGCATATGCTACATGCTATGGGTCTAGACAAATGTTTAGGGGTGAGTATTCACCATTGTAGTACCACACAAACTATTTTCACTGCCTTAAAAATCTGCCTCCTTATTAACCTCCCCATCTCTTGTAGACCCTGGCAAGTACTATGACACCTCATTTTTTAAAGATTTTCAATCTCAGGTCATTATGTATAAGAAGAAGAATATACCACTTTTTTATTATTCTTCCCAACCTCTCCTTTAAAAAAATCATCCATTATGTGTATTTATTACTCAATTCTTACTTTATAGGACTGCAAACCCTGCATCCTATTTTGTCTTACTGAGTAGAGTTTATACGGCCCTTGCATTTCACTTCCTACACTGTTTTTTTGACCAGAATTAGGAAATGAGCTGATATATATAGCTAGAGGCATATAGCTAGAGGACAAATTAATGGTGATTAACTAAAATCATGTGGTTCAAAGTTATATTTGCTGTTAAGTATTTATGCCTCTATGAAAATAATTTTGTAATTAAAGCATGAAATACTGAATTGGCCATTAGTGGTATTCAACCACCATGAATCTGGAAAGTGCCAAGTTCATTCTGTAGTTTTACATATGCCTAATTGCTTTTAATAATAAAAATGCAGGGTCTCCTGGGTGGCTCAGTCAGTTAAGTGTCCAACTTGGGCTTGGGTCATGATCTCACAGTTTGTGAGTTTGAGCCCCGCGTGGGGCTCTGTTCTGACAGCTCAGAGCCTGGAACCTGCTTCTGATTCTGTATCTCCCTCTCTCTCTGCCCTTCCCCTGCTTGTGCTGTCTTCACGCACGCTCTCTCTCTCTCTCTCAAAAATAAGTAAACATTTAAAAAATAATAAAACTTTAAATTATTTTAAAACATAGTAATACATCATTATATGTCCATGATACATCAGTATTTCTTGGCACACATTTTTATTCTCAATATCATTAAACCATTTTAATTTATAAAACAGATGATACATTTAATTAACCACATGATTCTTGGAGGTGAGGGAACTAACTTCTGTTAAACCCTGACTGTTTCTAGGTTTTTTACGTCCACTATATAATTTAATCCTATAGCAGTCCTGAAAATGTATCTCCATTTTGCAGTTATTCTCATTTTCCAGATGATGAAATTTGAGGCTTAGAGAAATTAAGTAATTTTCACAGCTAGAAGGTGGTGGGGCCATGATCAAAATTCAGATGCATCTTCAACCCAAAGCCTGAAAACTTATGTCCCTTGTCTAGTCTATCAAGCAGAGTGAGTGGTTTATTAGAGTAATTGTAAATAAACACACTGGGATTAACTTCTAAATATTGTGTGCTTCCCAGTGTGTCCTGTTTGAGAGTGGGAGGGGCGGGTATGGGGGCCGAGTGACCTGTGGGTCCAGCTTTATTAAATAGTTAGGCTGTTGAGTCCTTCACCTCCCCCGGCAGCCTGGAGGGGTTACTTAGTCATATCCGAGGGAAGAGCTGCTAGTTGGATAACGGGCGACTTAAGAAACTGAGAAGGGAGAGGCGCCTGGGTGGCTCAGTCGGTTAAGCGTCCGACATTGGTTCAGGTCATGATCTCGCAGTTGGTGAGTTCGAGCCCCGCGTCGGGCTCTGTGCTGACAGCTTGGAGCCTGGAGCCTGTTTCCGATTCTGTGTCTCCCTCTCTCTCTGCCCCTCCCCCGTTCATGCTCTGTCTCTCTCTGTCCCAAAAATAAATAAAAAACGTTGAAAAAAAAATTAAAAAAATAAAATAAAATAAAAAATAAAAAAAATAAATTAAAACATTAAAAAAAAAGAAACTGAGAAGGGAAAAGTAACTCAGAGGTTTGTGGTTTCAGGGAGATCAGAGGAGAGGTAGACTGATCTAGAGAAAAGGCAGAAAGGTAGATTGAAGCTTCTGTGTTGTCACTTGGTAATTTAGAAGAAACAACAAGGTAGTTTTTCTTGGTATTTAAATGCGGAGATGAGTTCTACTTGATTGAGAATAAGCTGAGGGAGAACCAAAACAGAATAATTAAATTTGAATTAAGAAGATACAAAGAAAGGGGATGGAAAGAAAATACTTCAAAGTATTATCAGTAGTTACATCTGGGAGTACAAGATATGTTTACGTTTCTCTTTGTGTCTCTCTCTTTTTTTAACCTTACAGATTCTCTCTATCGAATATATACTCTAAACACTGTTTAGAAAAGAAGCACATTAGGATTATTTGAAGGCAAGGCCTGACAGAGTTTTAAAACCAGTTTCAGAACTTACTAGCTTTGTGATCCTGGGCAAGTTACATACCCTCTCTGATCATTGGTATGTATTTTTTATATTTTCTTTTAGAGAGTGGGGGTAGGCAGAGAGAAGGAAGGAGAGAATCCCAAGCAGGCTCCACACTCAGTGCATAGCCCGACGTGGGGCTGGATCCCACAGCCCTGGGATCACAACCTGAGCTGTAATCAGAGTTGGATGCTCAAAGGACTGATCCACCCAGGTGACCCTGAGCATTGATATTTTTATTTATTAAATTACTCACACATGGTAACTGATTTTATAGTTAATATAATTCCTATTATTCTCAATATCTAGACAGTGTTTTGGTTACTAGCAGAATTATTTAGTTTTTTGCCTTTTATGTGAATAAACTACTTTATTTCGTTTCAAATAATCAAAAAATAATTACACGTAGAATCCTTCCTAAAGGCTTTCTCCCCTAAAGATGCCTATGCCTCATCTGCAGCGTTCAGCTCATGCACAGCATCACAGACCAGCTGACGGCCGGCCTTGGACAGAGGGAAAGTCTGGGTGAGAGTCCAAGCTGAGCCACAAGTTGTGAAGCCTTCACACAGTGAGAAACATCAGGCAACCTGCAGGATCGAATATCTGTGCTATAAGCTCACCGGGGTGGCCTGGAAAGTCCCATGTGTGTCTTACCTTCCTGAAATCCAGTAAGCACTCGCTATCCATTTATGGGCATGACTCTGTGTGTAACCCACGTGTACTCTAGGGCCCTGTGTGGCTTATCCATTTGTCACAGCATCACAGGAAAAAAAAAATGCAGTCCTGCAAGGACAATCAGTGAAACTAAGTCCAATCTTGACTTTCAGCTCTCAAAGAACGTTCCTTCTGCTAGTCTACAACACTGACATAGCACTCGGAAGGCTAATTTGTTTTCCTCAGAAGAAGTTTCTCAAGGTTTAATTTTTCTTATTTTTATTTTTGAGGGAGAGAGACAGAAAGAGTCAGCAGTGTCAGCTGCAGACAGAGTCACAGAGTGTCAGGGTGACACAGAATCCGAAAGCAGGCTCCAGGCTCTGAGCTGTCAGCACAGAGCCTGATGCGGGGCTTGAACTGATGAACCATGAGATCATGACCCTAGCCGAAGTCGGACACTTAACCCAACTGAGCCACCCAGGTGCCCCATCACGTTTTAATTTTTCTTAAAATCCTTTTCCCTATGTGTCTTACCCCCTCCACCCTGACGACACCCCCCCCCCCCCACCGAGGTTTCCTCTAAGACTCTCCCTTTCACAAATTTCACTCTCTGTCAAAACTGCCTTTCACCTCATCCCATGGGGGCTCTTCTCTGCTTTCTCCCGCCCCAGCTTTCTTATTCTTATTTTCCTCTAGAGTAAATCATGTCCTTTTTGACTGAAATATTCTAGTTTCCTCCTTCCCAACCCACCCAACAACATGCCCATCTGCTGAAGATGGCCCAGAGGCCTGGAGAGGGGACAGAGAATAGAACTGTTTTCATTTCAAGTACGCATGACAAATACGTTTAAAATAAGCACGTGAAAAATAAAGTAGGCACAAGAATGATTTCTCTCATTCCCAAAGGTATTTTACCATTTGAAACTATTAGACATCCAGAGAATTACCTAAATCCCACCACACTGTTCTATTACAAATGGTACCAGTAGGTATAGTTAAACACCCACGATGTGCCGGGCACCGTAGAGAATATCCATGGCGTGTTATCTTACTCAGTCTTCAGGGTAACCTTCTGAGAGGTTAGCTACCTTGTGTGAAGGGATGTAGTAAGCGGGAGAATGAAGATTTAGTCTGGCTCTCAGGGCTACATAATTCCAAATCCTGTGAACTTATTCACCATAGTATTTCTCATGGGAATATGGCGACTAGTTAAAGAAAAGAATCAGCCATGGTCCAAGCCTGGGTTAGTATCTGAGCTTCTTAGCAGCTGAATGACCCTAGGGCCTGTTCCTCTTGATAGGACGGAATCACTTTGATGATTCGATGAGTACATAAACAAAGGCAAGAACAGAAGTAGGTTTGGACGGACCTTTGTGAGAGCTGATTTCTTCGCTAAGGGTTTATGACTACGATAAACTACCGAACAGAGCAGCTTTACAAAAATGACAATGCTTCTTGGATGAGCACTTCAGGTTTTCTAGCTTCGAATTTTACTTTTAAATGAATAAAGCCTCCCCTGTCATTTGAGCTCCTGGGTTTTGACGCAAATATGTGTGAGACCCCACTGCACAAGCTGGTTCTTGCTTTTGACACACTTTGACCATTTCTTTTTGGAACAATTATATTGGACACAGACTTGTAAAACTCAATTATTCTTCATCCAGATACACATGTAGAGAGGCCTGACTAGACATTTCCAGACATGACTGTGTTTGTTACTGCAAATCAGTACATCAAATGCATCAGTATCTTTTTGTTCATCCTTGCAAACAACCTCTTTCTGCCAGGCGCCATTAAAGTTACTTTACTTGGATTTCTGGTTGGGGTGTGTGTGTATAAAGCATTTATATGTGCATATCCACAGCCTTTCCATCTATATAAAATGCATCAGCCTGGAAATCTTATAAGAATGAATTTTTCCCTCTAGACTTTTGAGTTATTTTTCTCTCTAATCGTGGCTGGAGGCATTGTAAAAATGGCTGCTTACCCAGTTCAGACCTGCACTTGTGGCTAACCACGGCAGGGAGTGAAGGGTGTAGGGGGTATAAATTGCTGACATAAAATGACTGAAGTGCTTTCAGGCCCCAAGAAGCTGGCCTCCTTAGATGGAGAGGAGTCAGAAGGCATCTCTCGGTTCCTGAGACAGTTCTTTCATCCCTGCGGACTGCATACAGAGCCCACGAGAGGTTCTGCACTGACCCGTGGATTTCACCCAGATGGTTCCAGCAACTCGAGGGAGATGGTAGACTAACCCAGGTGTTGTAGACAGAGTCCTAGGGTACTTAGCATGTCTGTGCCTACGGGGAGCGGGCTGCAACACTGTCTTGGGGCCACATCCAACTCGACATACTCGACCGTAATGATCTGCCACGGCAGCAAAAGGCTTTCGCAGGCTCTGTCTTTGCCTCGGCTGACAACAGCCACGGCTGGGCCTGTTTCTTCCTCTTCTTCCCTTTTAGCTTTTACACAATGCTAGATCTCTTCAAATGCTCCCAAGGTATCCTGTTTCCCGTGCCGGTTCCGGCTCCTCAGGGCTTACTCAGAGCCTTCTGAGTTCTCATGTGCTTCTTTGCCACCCATCAGAGCCACAGGGATTGAACTTGTTTCGTGTAGGCGTTAACCTCAGATTGTCCCAGAAGACGTCCCCCTCCTTCAAAGTGCTTCCCTGTCTAAGGGCTGTTCCCAAGGTGCCGTCTCATTCTGCTGCTGCCTGGTGCTCAGGCCTGGTGGGGCGAGAATGAGCAGGAGGTGTTAATTAAGTAGCATGAGCGACAATTGATGACAGAGAGGCAAAGCCGCTCTCTCTCGTTTCTTCCCCGTCTCGGGTTTAGAGACACAAAGACAATACATCCGAATTGCACCGTATACTTGGAAAAACTGAGAGGGTATATGCATGTTGAGACAGGGCCCTCCTCCTGAATATAAAGTCAGAGGGACACAGTTGTAGCCCCCCAGCGGATGAGGACTTGATGGCAACACAGGATTAATCTTCTGGCGGGGCTACTCGGGGTTTCAGGCGTGTACGTACGTGCGTGTAACAGGGACCATGGCAGACTGAAGAGTCATAGCTACAGCAAGTGACACAGAGAGGGGAAGTCAAAGATCAGTGCCTATGTGGCATATTTTGTGCAACTGGAGAAGAGGAGAAAACTCAGGGGTGGACAATAAACCCAAGGGAATCTGCCTCACAGGCCCATTTTTGTTTTTATTTTTCTAAGTTTATTTATTTCGAGAGAAAGGGAGAGAGCACATAGGGGACGGGCAGAGAGAGGGAGAGAGGGAGAGAGAGAGGGAGAGAGAGAGAGAGAGATAATCCAAAGGAGGCTCTAGACTCAGCGCACAGCCCGATGCAGGGCTTGAACCTACGAAGCAGGAGATTATGACCTGGGCCGAAACCAAGAGCTGGATGCCT
Organism: Neofelis nebulosa; assembly: GCF_028018385.1. Classification (NCBI taxonomy): domain Eukaryota; kingdom Metazoa; phylum Chordata; class Mammalia; order Carnivora; family Felidae; genus Neofelis; species Neofelis nebulosa. The sequence continues at coordinate 7,921,642 of NC_080791.1, read as the reverse complement.
AAGTGACTGAGCCACCCAGGGACCCCTCACAGGCCCATTTTTAACACATAATCAGTCTAAGACACAAGTTTGAATAAGTTTATCTTGTAATTCTTTCTGGAGGCAGTATAATTGAAGAGACTTATTTTCACAGAAGAAAACCTGTTACTCCATTTTCATGATTCAATCCGATTACGTACTTTCATTCATGTGTGTTCCTTCTTAGTTTTTACTTCCACACTTAGATTCCACTGAACAGTCACAAGGGGAACATTCAGTGTCCTCTGTTCAATAAACATCATACCCAATGTATTCCTTGTTCAGTTAGAGTGCCCAAACTCATCTTCCTTCTGATTATACATATTATGATTATAGATTAAGCAGTTGGTGGATATTTTAAGATTGTTTGGATTTGTCATTACAATAACGAAAATGGCAGCAAACATATTCTTAAACATAACTTTGATTCTCTTTAACTCCTTACTCAAGAGAAATCCATAGAAGCTAGTGTTTTTGTCAAAAACACCATTATTTTTATGGCTCTTGAAATGACTTGTCATATCATTTTCTCAAAGAATAAAAGATAAAGTCAATATACAAGCATATATATTGAACATATTGTATATTTATATATAACTCTTTATCAGGTGAATTATTTCTCTCTCATTTTATTAGGGTTTTTTCCTAGGGGTTTATCTTTTTTTTTTTCCATTTGGAACATATTCTTTGATCTCCTCATTTTGTTTAACTTTCTGTTTGTTTCTTACAAGTGTACCTGTATACATTTTTTCAGGTACACATTTCTCAGGTATATATATACAAGATGAATTCCTTCTGGAGACTGTTCGGCCTTTCAGTTCTGGAAAGTTATCTCTACCATTTCTTTAATACCTTCCTCATCACCATTTTCTTAGTTCTCTATCTGGAACTCCTGGATTTGGTCTCCTGGATTGATTTTCTATTAATGTTGTTGCTGTTTTTCATATTCCATCTTTGACTACTTTGTTCTAAATCGTGGGAGATTTCCTTGAATTTATTCTATTTTTTTAATGTTTATTTATTTTTGAGACACACACACACACACACACACACACACACACACACACACACAGCATGAGTGGGGGAGGGGCAGAGAAAGAGGGAGACACAGAATCTGAAGCAGGTTCCAAGCTCTGAGCTGTCAGCACAGAGCCTGATGCGGGGCCCGAATCCACAAACCATGAAATCATGACCTAAGCTGAAGTCAGATGCTCAACCAACTGAACCACCCCGGTGCCCCTTGAATTTAGTCTTTAACGTAAAAGGGATGCTCATCTGTAACCTAGAATCCCTGGTCGAGACTGACACATTCGTTTCACAGGGTGGCTGATGTAGAAGGTCAATGGAGTCTCACCCTAGGACTTGCACTCCCTGGTGTTCCCAGACTTATGCCCCATCTTGGGGCCCCAGTGCCAGGTCCACGTGGGGTTATACACAGCTGGCATCTGGCCTCAGTTGAGACCCTGCTGCAGGGCCACGTCAGCTGTGGAATCCCCTGAGGTCTCTATGACAGCTGCATCCACTGCACAGTTCAGCCTTTCTCTCTGTCTGCACCACCTTCCTTCATCCCTCACAGTTGTGCTTCCCAGCAGTGCTCCCCAGGAAACACCTTGCTCACAGATTCCGGTTTCTTTCTGTCCCATCAGGAAGCTGACCCACAACAAAATCCCTCTTCTGAATTTTCCCATTTCTTACTCTTTTCTTTCTAGGTAATGGATGTCTTGGATTGTTCTCCTGTGACTCTCACATCTGTTTTCACATCCTCGGTTTCTTTATGTTCTTCTTTTTGGGTGATTTCCTGAAAACGGGCTCTCTAATCCTTTTGATTTTTTTATTTTTGGCAGTGTTTATCTCCAATAGCTCCTATTCTGATTTTTCTTTCCCCAAATAGTAATTTGCCCTTGTTTTATAAGTCAGACAGCTTTGTTTGCTCTGGATTATTTTGGATCTCTTCTGTTACCTCCTTCATGTCATTTCAACACATGCCTCTCGTGTTGGAGACGTTCCTCAAATGTTCCCTGACCCTTAGTTTCTGGAAGGGAATGTGCACGTTTGGGGGTTTTGTTCCTTGGAAGGTTTTATTTCATGGGGATGAAGTCACGGCCATTATTATTGTACATTCTCAGATGCCAGGAGTTTATTCTCTGTGGCCATTGAACCTCGAAAATAACCCTCTATCTGCAGCCTCATAATGACCATCTGTGGTCAAGTATTCACTAGAGAAATAGCTTCTTTCCATTCATTTAGATCTACTTTAATTTTCTTTCAATCATGTTTTATAATTTTCAGTGTACAAGTCTTTTTCTTGTTTCATTATTTTTTGAATATTTTTTTTCTTTTTCAGGCTACTTTAAATGGAACTGCTTTCTTTATTTCATCTTTGGACTGTTGACGGCTTGTGTGTAGAAACACACCTGATTTGTATATGTTAATCTTGTATCTTGCAACCTTGCTGAATTTGTTTATTAGCTCTGATCGTTTTTTGGTGGGTTCTTCAGGATTTTGTATTTACGAGATTATGTCATCCCAAATGGAGATAGTTTAGGCTTCATCCTTTGTGACCTGGAGGCCTCTTCTTTCTTTCTCTTGACAAATTACCCTAACTGGGACCTCTAGTACAATGTTGACTAGAAGTAGTAAGCGTGGGCACCCTTGCCTTGTTCTTGATCTTAGAAGGAAGGCTTCCAGTTTTTTCACCATTAAGTGTAATGATGGCTGTGCATTTTTCATAGATGCCATTCATCAGGTTTAGGAAGTTCCCTTTTATTCTTGGTTTGATGAGAGCTTTTTATCATCGCCCCCCATTCTTGCTCTCTCGAATACCTGGTGACACCACATCCTGTTACCCTCCAGGCTTCTGTGGAACAGATGGAGTCCCTCTCAAATGTCCTTTCATCCTCGCACAGTTTAGGCTGTGAAATTCTCTATCTTTCCTACTGGAGTCGCCACTGACACAAAGTAGTGGGTGTGTCCAAGTGTGGGATTCCAAAGCATGTCATATCTATTTATCAGTAACTACACACATCACACAGTAATGGTAGGGCTCGTCCGTTCTTCCCCTTTCCTACAGTGTACTGATGGGCTATACGCTAGTTTACCCAACTTACTGCCTTCCAAAACTAACTTAGTCACGATTCTCTTTTTCATTTGCCTTTAATTCTTTTAACTGTTTATTCATTATCTTACTCTTTGACTTTCTTACACTTTCATTTTCTCTAACCTGTTTTTTTTCTTCCCTCTCCCTTTTGTCAGTCCAGTGATTTCCATTAAACTTGTATCATTAAACAGAGCCCTGTGGAAATCCTCATCCTTGGTCTTTCATGCATGTCATTGCATTTGGAGTTTAAAAGTCAAGTCCTTCCTAGATTTGGAAGTCAGTAAATTAAATGTTACAACATGGCTCTGGCACTTAAATCTGTGACCACGGATGAGTCAAGATTCTCCGGGCTTGGCTTGTATTATTGATGACATATGGCAGTTGTAATAACTGAAAGGGTTTTCGTACACAAAGTTTCTATCACCTGGCCTTGCGTGAGCAAGTGCTCCGTAAAAGTTTAACTTTCTTCTCATTCTCAGCTACAGATCTACAACATGAGATGCATTTTCCTTCTGTGCCTCTCTCTCTACTGAGTCATGATGACAGAATTTAGATGCATTAATTTATTGACTTAGCATTAATTTTCTTTGACTTTTCTCTAAGAAAGTTTAGAAGCTACTGTACAGCTCGAACTCATATCGGGAGGTGTAAAAAACCTTTGATACTTTGGGAAAAATCACCATTTGCCACATTTTCCCTGAGCCTTTAATACGGCTAATTCTAAGCTCCCTGTCTCCAGGTTTTGACTTAGAAACTCATGGGGAATATTCACCTTTTCATGTGTTCTTTTGCTAGGCCCTGTTTACCTCATGTTTAATCCTTGTGTTGAACTCAATATCAGCAGCATCATTGAATCTCGTCTCCCATGTTTATTCTCTTGGGATGTCTGCTTAAGACATGACTCTCCTTAGCGGAAAGCTTACTAGCTATGAGAAGAACCTGGGATGGTGTGCTTTCCTAGGGTGGAGATGTATGTTAGACTTGTCTACTGAAAATCATCTTAGACTTTTGGTTCATAATTAAAAAAATGATGTTTTAAATTGAAAATGTTCTAGTTGTTTATGGTAGAAAAATTAAGAACCATGAGTAAGCAAAGTATGAATTTTTAAAAATCAACTCATAATCCAGGGAGCCTGGGTGGCTCAGTCGGTTGAGCATCCGACTTCGGCTCAGGTTATTATCTCACAGTTCATGAGTTCGAGCCCCATGTCGGGCTCTGTGCTGACAGCTCAGAGCCTGGAGCCTGCTTCGGATTCTGTGTCTCCCTCTCTCTCTGCCCCTAACCCACTCGCATTCTGTCTCTGTTTCTCTCTCAAAAATAAATAAACATTAAAAAACTAAAAAAAAGTCAACTCATAATCCTACTATGTAGTACCTAATAATCTTTCCAGATGTTTTCTACAGTTTTATAGTTGATTCAGCTCAGGGGGAAGAAGCTCCATATGTCTGTTATTAGGACAGACAACCTAAACACAACATGTGAATTGTCAAATTCTCTCCCAAATATTTAGATTCAGTGGAAGGGAATTGCAGCCTTATTTTTTTTATGTGCTTGTCAACACATAGGCAAACTACTAACTTGTCACTGTATATTGTGAATCAGGTTAGCTAGCTGTTTTCAGATTCCTTTTCTTCTAATCATAATGTGTTGTTTGTAACACATTTAATGGTTTCTCTTCAATGTTCCTGTAAAATTCCTGTAAACAATAAATATTTTACTTGAGAGTGTTTATAGCTAAATACTAAGATTAAGCTTAAATTTCACAAATGGGGAAAGATCAGAACGGTGGGTTAGGACATTTGCTGTCACTTTTGAGGCTTGGCTTTATAAGGTCAGAATATAACAGACTATTTCCTCTAAAACACTATCCTGCTGGTAGATGGATGGTGGGGCCTAGTCTTCTAGCAAAATAAAAAATCTTCTTGCAGCTGTAATGAAATGAGTCCATCTGATTTCACTGAATTATTGCATTTTCTATGAAAAGATGTTATTAGTCTTTAAAGCAAAGCAAACAGTGGACATTATTATATGTAAGTTAGAGTAGTTAGTTTCAACCTTGGCTGCACATTAGAATCATACAGCTTTTGGGGGCGCCTGGTGGCTCAGTCGGTTAAGCTTAGTCCGACTTTGGTTCAGGTCATGATCTCTTGGTTCACCGGTTCAAGCCCCACGTCGGGCTCTGTGCTGACAGCTCAGAGCCTGGACCCTGCTTCAGATTCTGTGTCTCCCTCTCTCTCTCTGCCCCTCTCTGCTTGCATTCTATCTCTCTCTGTCAAAAATAAATAAACATTAGAAAAATTTTTTAAAGAATCATAGAGCTTTTTAAAATCCCAAAGCCATGGATGCACTCCAGGTGATTAAATCAGAATTTCTGGAGGTGAGGCACAGGCACATCAATTTCCTAGGGCTGTCATAACAAGCCACCACAAACTTGGTGACTTAAACAACAGAAATTTCTTCCTTCACTGTAGTCTGAGATCGAAGCCTTGGCAGGGTCGTGCTGTCTCTCAAGGGGACGATCCTCGCCTTTCCCTAGCTTCTAGTGGCTGTCAGAACTCCTGGCATCCCTTGACTTGCAGCCGGATCATATTATCTCTGCTTCCATTGTCACAGAGACTTCTTCCCTGTGTCTCTTCTGTGTCTCAGTATCCCTGCACCCCTCTCCTCTTTTTTATAAGACACCAAGTGGATTTCCAATATGACCTCATCTTTTAAAATTTTTTTAATGTTTTCTTTTAATTTATTTTTGAGAAAGTGACAGAGAGCAAGTGAAAGAGGGGCAGAGAGAGAGGGAGACACAAAGTCCAAAGCAGGCTCCAGGCTCTGAGCTGTCAGCACAGAGCCCAGTGCAGGGCTTGAACTCAGAAATGGTGAGGTCATGACCTAGGGAAGTCTTGACATTTAACCACCCAGGTGCTTTCCCCCACCCCCCCACCACCCCGGCCCCAATATGACCTCATCTTAACTGGATTACACATTACAGGTACTGCAGGTTAGGATTTCAGCATCATCTTCTTTTTGTGGGCAGTGGGGGAGATGGAGTAACACAGTTCAGCCCCCCACACCAAGCAAGAGTAATTTGGTTCCCTAGGTGATTCTATGACACCGTAGCTAAGGCAGAGAACCATTCTTTCAGAAAGTGCTTCTCAAACTTTAATAGGCATATGACTCATTTGGGCATCTTGTTAAAACGCAGATTCTGCTACACTGATTCTGCAGTGAGGCCCGACGCCCTGCATTTCTCACAAGCTCCCAAGTGGTGCTGGGGCTGCGGTCCACACTGCAAGAACCGCGTAGGCAGAGCGCAGGTTTTGTGAGCTTCCTTGCAGCTCCATCTCTGGGTCGCCTGCTAGACTCAGGCACTTTGGCACCCTTGCGAGAAACTTACCAAGGTCAAACATTTAGTTCTAGTTGATGAATGGATTAGCTTTTCTTTTAAATGACAAATTCTGGTCCTTACCTCTGTTCTCTTCTTTGTGGCAACATTGAAATGTGGGGGAAGAAAAGGTGGGGATATATAATGTGCCTCTAAGGCACCTTCTATTGAAATGAGAGAGAGTTTTCTAGAAACCATTTGTAAATCACTCCAACTTCACCCTTTCTTCCCTTATTCATTGCCATAATAAAATAAAGAAGTTCAAAATGAGCATGTATATTTAAAAACTAACACCTGAGTGGCTCAGTCACTTAAGTGTCTAACTCTTGATTTCGGCTGAGGTCATGATCTCGGCTGAGGTCATGATCTCAGGGCTGAGAGATCGAGCCCCATGCTGTGCTCTGCGCTGGGCAAGGAGCCTGCTTGGGATTCTCTCCCTCTCCCTCTCTCCTGCTCATGCATGTGCACACACTCTCTCTAAAAAACCAAATCAATAAAAAAATAACAGCTTTATGACTCTTCTTACCATCTAATTTTTAAATGGACTTTTATCCTCAGGCTGAAAAAATTCCAAACACATTTAAACAGAACAAAATGCAGCTTGACTAGAGATATAAATTGATAAGGACAAATCCTGCTGGGGTCTGTTTCACTTGTCCTTCTAAAATAAATTTAAATTTCCCTAACTGGGATTAAAAATAACTAACTGACATAACTTGCTGAGCACAACAAAGATATGAAATTAACTAACACTTTAACAGATGACTTCCACCCCCCCCCCCCACTTTGGATCACAAATGCCATTTTTCTTTTATGTGACTCTTCTCTGTAATTTAGCAAAAACAATCTTGTGGGTTTATTAAAACAACTTTTGCCAATTAAGGAGAAATCACAAAATCTACTTAAGAGATTTGTGAAGGGTGCTGGCATATAGTGGTTTTTTAGTTGAACTGAATTATAAGACTTAACAATATGAAAAGTTGAGGCTTTGTTTCCTAACTTTTTTATTTTGAAAACTGTCAAATCTCCAGACAATTTAAAGACAGCACTATGAATGCTCATATACACTTCAGTCGGAGTCCTCTATTGTTAATATTTTGCCATTTTTGTTTTTACTCTGTCTCTCTCTTTCCATTTTTATTTTTGCTAGACCATTTGAATATTTCACACATCATAACTAAACACTTGGACCCACTTCACCTAAGAGCAGAGACATTTTCCAAATAATCACAGTGCCATTATCACATCCAAGAAATGTAATATAAATAACTGTATCATCTAAAACACAGTTCATATGGAAAAATCCAGTTTACCCTAAATTCTCTTTATCGCTGTATATGCCTTTTCTTTTTATCTTTTTTCTTCTTATTATTTTAAACATTCAGGATCCTGAACAGACTGATTATTGGCAATAAAATTGAATCAGTAATCAAAAAGTTCCCAACAAACACAAGTCCAAGACCAGATGGCTTCACAGGTGAATTCTATGAAACATTTAAAGGAGAGTTGATTCTTATTCTCCTCAAACTATTCCAAAAAACAGAAAAGGAAGGAATGCTTCCAAATATATTCTGTGAGGCCAGCATTCACCTGATAACAAAACCAGACAAAGAAACCACCAAAACGAAACACCTACAGTCCAATATCCCAGATGAACAGAGAGGCAACAATCCTCAACAAAATATTAGTAAACTACATTCAACAACACATTAAAAGGATCATTCTCCACAATCAAGTGGGTTTTGTTCCAGGGATGCAAAAATGTTTCAATATTTACAAATCAATCAACATGATGCATCGCATTAGCAAATGAAGGATACAAATCAGAAGATCATCTCAATAATGCCCAAAACACATTTGACAAAACTCAACATCTATTCGTGACAAAAACTCTCAGCAAAGTGAATTTAGAGGGAATGTATCTCCACATAATAAAGATCACATATGACAAACTTACAGCTAACATCATACTCACTGGTGAAAAACTCGGGAGTTTTATCTCCATGATCAGGAACAAGACAGAAATGCTCACTGTCACCACTTTTATTCAACACAGTACTGGAAGTCCTAGCCACAGCAATCAGACAAGAAAAATAAAAGGCATCTAAATTGGTAAGGAAGGAGTAAAACCATCACTATTTGCAGACGACAGTATACACAGAAAACTGTAAAGCCTCCACCAAAAACCCATTCAAAGTAATAAATGAATTCAGTAAAGTTGCAGGACACAAAATTAATATACATAAATCCATTGTGTTTCTATATACTAATAACAAAGTAGCAGCAAGAGAAATCAAGACTATAATTCCATGTACAATTGCACCAAAAAGAATAAAATATCTAGGAGTAAATAGAACAAGAAAATGAAAAACTCATACTCTAAAAACTATAAGATATTGATGAGAGAAACTGAATATGACAACAAAATCAATGGGAAGGTATATCATAGACTGGAAGAATTCATACTATTGAAGTGTCCATAGTACCCAAAGTGATCTACAGACTCAGTGCAATCCCTATCAAAATACCAATGGCATTTTCCACAGCACTAGAATATGTAATCTTAAAAATTTTATGGCACCACCAAAGACCCTGAATATCTGAAACAATCTTGAGAACGAAAAAAAAAGCTGGATGTATCACAATCCCAAATTGCAAGATATACTACAAGGTTACAATAATCAAAACAGTATGATACTGGTGTAAAATAGGCAGATAGGTCAATGGAATAGGACAGAAAGCCCACACATGAACTCACACCTATATGGTCAGTTCATCAAAGGAGGCAAGAAGATACAACAGGGAAAAGATAGTCTCTTCAGTAAGTGGTGCTGGGAAAACTGGACAGCTCCGTGCAAAAGAATGAAACTGGACCATTTTCTAACACCATACACAAAAATAAACTCAAAATCGATTGAAGACCTAAATGTAAGACCCAAAACCATAAAATTCCTGGAAAAAAATGTAGGCAGTAATCTCTTGGACATGGCCCTAGCAACGTTTTTCTAGATATGCCTCCTTTGGCAAGGGAAACAAAAGCAAAAATAAAATACTGGGATTTTACCAAAATAAAAAGCTTTTGCACAGAGAAGGAAACCACCAACAAAACAAAACAAAACAAAGCAACCACCTGAATGGGAAAAGGTATTTATAAATGACATATCTGTCCTATAAGGTGCTAATATCCAAAATATATAAAGAACTTGTACAACTCAACAGCAGAAAAACAAACAATCTAATTTAAAAATGGGCAGAGGAACTGAATAGGTATTTTTCCAAAGAAGACATACAGATGGCAAACAGACACATGAAAAGACGCTCAGCATCACTCATCATCACAGAAATGCAAATCAAAACTATAATGAAACATCACCTTACACCTGTCAGAATAATAACAAGTGTTGGCAGGGATGTGGAGGAAAAGGAATCCTCGTACACTCTTGGTGGGGATGTCAATAGGTGCAGCCACTAGGGAAAACACAATGGAATTCCCTCAAAAAATTAAAATATGATCCAGTAATTCTGGTATTTGCCCAAAGAAAATGAAAATACTAACTTGAAAAAGTATATGCCCTCCTATGTTCACTGCAGCATTATTTACAAGAGCCAAGATTTGAAGCAACCTAAGTGCTGATTGAGAGGTGAATGGATAAAGAAGATGTAGCCTATAAATACTGTATATTCCATACAATGGAATATCACTTAGCCACAAAAAAGCATGAGATCTTGCCATTTGTGACAACATGGATGGACCTATAGGATATTATGCTAAGTGAAATAAACCAGTCAAAGAAAAAGACCATGCGATTTCACTTATCTGTGAAACCTAAGAAACAAAGGAACAAACAAACGAAGCAGAGGCAGACCCATGAAGACAGAGAAACTGGTGATAGCTAGAGGGAAGAAGGTAAGGGGACGGGCAAAATGGGTGAAGGGAAGAAAGAGATACAGGCTTCCAGCGATGGAATGAATAAATCATGGGACTGAAAGGTACAGCAATGTCATTGCAAAAATGGGTAATGACAGATAGTGGCTACACTTGTGGTGAACAGATCACACTATATAGAGGTGTCAAAACACTATGTTGCACATCTAAAACTAACGTAATGTGTGTCAACTATACCTCGATACAGATAAATAAATTTAAAAATTCAGGATCCAAGCAGCACTGTGCATCACATCTAGCTGTCTGTCCTATCTCTGTTCTTAGAAAATCATACTTCTTCACTACATATTCTCCAAATGAAGATCAAAAGTGTATTCAGAAGCTTATAAAAGAACAGAAATCTTTAATTCATAAAATACTTTTACTAACATATCACAGGAGTTAGGAATCCTCTTTAAGACAGGATTATCCCCACTACGCAGTTTGTATCTGTCATCAGGAGATGCCCAGGACTCTGGGGTCTCTCCACATTCACCCTCATTGCATCCTTCCCAGCTCCTAAAACCAACGGACTGTGCTTTCTGAAACTCAAGGCCAGTTATCAGCAAACGTCCTACTCTTTAGAACCTGTTCTGAATGTTCCCTCCACCTTTTTGTTCTAACTGAAGTTGGGTTCTGATTTGTACAGCCCGCATATCCCAGGGTCTAGGGGTGGCAAGTGTGTTTTTCTTGTGCTTTCACTCCCACATCTTTGAGATTCATGCCATCTACCACCTCCCCTTGTAATCAGCTCCTGACTCAGACTCAATTCTCCTCTGTCCTTGAATATCTTAGCTCCTAACTCATCAATTTTCCCCTCATGCAAATTTTAAAAGGCATTTCTGATGGAAGAAATTCCAGGCCGAATCTGTATTCAGCATATATTACGTGTTTGGAAATGGACTTAATAGTAATTGTTGGTCACTCAGGGGATGGTGTATTTCATTATTTTTAAAGCTGAATTAACTAGGTTAACCGTCAAATTAATTTGGACATTTAAACAGCGGAATTGGATAACTCATATTACAATACAGAAAATTGTTTTGTATTTGAATATTTAATATTGGCAGCCAAAAAAAAAAAAACCAGTTGATGGAGAGAAACAGAATAAGGGAATATAAAGAATTGGCTGCAGCCAAGTACTTATGTTTTTCCTGCTTACTGATAGAGCACAATGGGAGAAAACTGATTAAAACCCAGAGGTAAATATGGTAAGTACATGTAAGTAGACTTCAGGTGTCAATTCTTCAAAATGTGTGTGTGTGTGTGTGTGTGTGTGTGTGTGTGTGTGTGTGTGTTTTGTAGGTATGTATAAGCATCATAGGTTAGTATTCCACAGCCTAATGTCAAGGAATTCAATTTGTATTCAAAGATTAATTTACATTTTCTAAACTCAGGGAAGCTCCAGGCCTGAGAATTCATATTGATTTAGTAAAAACTATTTTAATTTCTTCTCTGAAGAATTGATTCCAGTAAAATCTATACCAATGACATTTCTGTAACATAAATTAGCTTGAATATTTCTTCTTGATCAAGTATGACAAGGGTACAGGGCTCCCTGTTGGCTAACACAGAGCTGGCTTACCAAACAGATTTAAAGGAGTTTCTTCCTATTTGGAGGCTTTTTGAAATGAGTGATTGACTTGACTCTGTATTTTATATATTTATTCCAGAAGGATGAAATTCTACTGAAATAGGAGAGAACGCCATATGTGACTATTTTAAAGGCTCGTTTAGCACAACCAAGAAATGTAAGAGGTATTTACTTCTTCTCTTATTCCTCACTGTATATAACGACAGTACATGTACAACCAGGGTTCCTGGTCCCAGCCTGGTCCAAGGAATCTTCTTTATTGTGAATACAAGTATGATTGGGTTGATGTATAAATTTTTAGAGGGTTGATACTACAGAGGAAAATGGAAACCACTTTGTCTCTCTAACATGATACGATAGAAACAGTCAACATAAATGAATACCTTCCTTTGCTAGACTGAATGCAAAGAACTGAAAAGCACCTAAACTAATATACCATGACTTGTATTCCACATTATGTCCAGAAAAAGACATTGGAATATGCACTGCTCCAGAATTCCTACTAGGGTTATCTCTTTGAGGGACAGTTTTAAGCTCTTCAGCCCCAAATTTTTGGCCAAGACCTTTAAGATTCCCGAAGGCAAACATTACTATACCAAAAGCTGGTTTTTCCTCAATGGCTGGGTAGAGAATTTGATGAGGTGGTACCAGTGGTCAGGTCCACAGCTTATGAGGGGCCTGGATTTTAAACCCTTCCCATAATATTAGCAAGCATTTGTTTGGTTGCAAATAGTAAAAACCAGCTCCAATTCATTTAATAAATACAGAAACTATGACTTAGCCGCAAAATGCAGCGACACGTCTGTCAAGAGTGATCGGATCCATACATCTATCACCACACAAGGTGGCTCCGATACCATTAAATTCACAGAAACAGAGATCAGACTTGTGGTGACCAAATGCAGAGGGTGGGGGAAGGAAGAACTGGAGGAAGAGGGTCACAAGGCACAAACGTCGCATTATTAAATAAATAAGAGCCGAGGCTTTGATGCACTACATGATCACGGTAGTTAACATTGTTGTGAAGATAGGTAAGCTGTTCAGACAGTAAATCCCTGCAGTTCTCACCCAAAGGAAAATTGTTTTTCTTTCTTCTCATTTGTGTTTTCTTTTCATTGTATCTATATGAGAAGACGGATGTCAGCTGAACTTATTGTGGTAATCATTGCACAACACAATCAAACTGGAAAGAAGAAAAAGAAAGACTGGATCCAGGGGCTCAAATGTTGACATGAAAATACCACCTATTCATCTTTAGGCTGGTTTTCCTTTCTGCATATTGGCCACATTCTGAAATAAATTCTTTCTTTTAAGGTAGGCACCAGCAACTTTGGGTCGATAACCTCAGCAACCCCAGTGAAAAGAGATCACTTTATTATAAATAATGGTATCGAAAGCTCTCTGGTATGATCCTCATTGGCTCAGCCTGGGTCATGTGCCCATATAACCCCTGTGGTCAAGGAGATGGTGTCCTCATCCACAAGGGCTGGACCATCACATTCACCAGATATGGGAGAAGACAGTTCTCCCAAAAAGACCAAAGGCCTAATTTAAATTTATCTTTAATACAGTGAAGCATAAAACGAGTTAGAGCTGCTCTAATACAGAGATTATTTAATACGTCTAAAGGCAAATCACATAGTCCCTTTTTCAAGAGTGGCTTCCGACCTGACCAATATAACATATAACTACCTTTGGTACTCACGAGTTACTATATGCTTATTAAGCCTTATTAAGCCTTATTATGCTTATTAAGCCTCAGGCTGAACCATGGAGTCAGATTTATGACTTATATAGAAATCAAAATTATGAGCCATAAAACAACACAAACAATATACATATATAAACATACAAATAAATAGATGGATACACGCACATGTATAAATTCAAAGTAAACATTTGTGTATGCTTTAGAGTTTACAAAGACTGTTAACAGATATTACTCCTTGGAAGCTCTTTGGTTCATGTGATTTTCTTCAAATGTCTTGGAAATAAACCCTATGAAGACACTTAGACTTCCTTTTATAGTTTTTATTTAATTAATTGAATTAATTTATTTTGAGAGATATAAAGTAGGGGAGGGACAGAAGGAGGGAGAGAGAAAGAATCCCAAGCAGGTTCCACGCTGTCAGCACAGAGCCCAACGTGGGCCGTGATTTCAGGAATGTGAAATCCTGACCTGAACCAAAACCAAGAGTTGGATGCCCAACCCACTGAACCATCCAGGCGCCCCTCTTTTGATTTTTATATTCTGCTTCTCTGCCTTCTGCATCATAAGGATGCATTTCATCCATAACCATTAGTTCTTCTGAGCTGTACTAAGGGATGCTTAGCGTTTAGTGTTATTCACACTTTCTACTTTACAAATCACATTCATGTGCATTATTCCATGAGTTCCTTTCACATTATAATACAAAGCATCTGCTTAATACATATTTACAAGTCTTCTCAAGCAATCATTAAACAAGGATCTCTACCAACCCTCAGTTATGTTCAGTTTGACATAACTGTAAAATAAGATGCTCTTGTTCCCCCATCTTGCTGCTGCTTTCTGCAGAGCTCTGTCAAGGGAGGTCCCAACCTTCTGCATTTATAGGATGTCTCAGGGTCAGTTATACCCAACAGAAGCTGTGTAGGTTTAGATAACCCACTATGGCTTCTTTGGACAGCTTCCTCTTCCTTTGACACCTTTCTTTCTATTATTTCTAATATTCTCAAGGTCTGTCCACTATATTCTGACCACTTTCATTATTGATCCTTTTTTAATATGGTTCTCTAGGCCAGCAGAGGCCTATCCAATCATCAAGATGCAGCAATGGGCCAGGAGGAAGCAAGGACAGAACTGCCTCCTGGGAAAGAAGGATCACATTGTGTAAAAGCGCACGCCATTGTTTTTGTTACTGTCTGAGAAGAAATTGAGGTGCTACTGAGACAGGGTTTGGCCAGAAACCAAGTGATGTTCAAGTTGTGTTCCAGAGCTAATTCTCTCAAAAGGATCCCATATGAAACATATGAATGGGATCAAGAAGAATTAGGTGATTATAGTGTTTGTACAAGGTTTTTATTTTTTTTTTTACCAGTTTTATCGAGGTAGAGCTGACATACTACAAAACTGTACAATTTTAAGTGTAAAATTTGAGATGTCCACCTACAAAACTACTATGAAGATAATAAGCATATCTAGTGTGCTAGAAGTTTCCTCAGAGTTCCCCTTGACAGGAGTCTCCCCTCTATGTTTTGACATATGCTCCTGTCTAGAGATAACCCTGCCAAGTGAAAAGTCAAAGACCTGTTGATTATGTATAATTCCTTGACTACTTGGCTGAGCAGAGGCTGAATGCCCAAGTCAGTTTATTAAACCCTCTTTTATCCCCAAATGACCTTCTCTTGATTTGCACAGATACACATTGATTTCTCGTCAACTACTTTTTAAACTTTTACAGGTTTATTTGGTTATATCATAATCCCTCTTTTCTTCTGGGCTCACTTCCAGGCATTGTCCGTAGAACTGGCTTCTAAATTTTAATTAAGAGGACTTTTTGTTTGGACCATAAATTAAAATGTTCTGAGTTTCTTTTTCCAGTGTCAGGTTCGAGGAAGTCAGCCAAATGTGAAGCACTAGGAAAGAGAAAGACTTTCTGAGCTCGGTAAATGCCTCCCCTCACTCTGGGGTCACTGATGCAGAACACAGTTTCCTGAGGTCTTAAAGCTAGAAGATACTGTCAAGAAACAGCTGATGAGGCAGCAGGAAAGTCATTAAGATACCCAGAAAGGCCAGGTTAGCTGCCCGCAGTCACACAGCTAGTTAGTGACCAAGTACTCATTACAACCTGGCTGTCTTGACTCTCAGCATTATGAACTTTCAACTGTGTTTCTCATGCCTGCCATCTCTCAGAACTTTCCTTTTGAAACGAGATGAGAGGAAGGAGAAAGAGACTATGGATCTTAAAAAGTAGCCTTTATTTCATTTTTTTTAAGGCAGAGTCACAGAATGTTAAGAGACAGGACATTCACTTTATTGGAAGTTCTTTGGCACTCAGTGAATACCATCACCACCACCACTACGGATTATTACTACTCCTACTACTATGTATTTATTGAATGCTTACCATGAGCCAAGAAATACTTTGAGCTCTTTACATGTATTGTCTCATTTAATTATCACAAGAGCCTGCTGTTGAAACCTGGACACAGACTGGTCAGATAACTTCCCCAGGATCATGAAGCCAGCTAGGATAAAAGAATCAGCATGGCTTTTGGAAGCATATTTTTGTTCTCATAGTGGAATGAAGTCAACTATACACAGATTCCTCTCACTTGTAAAAAGAAGGCTGGGAGGCAATGCTCTTAATCTGGGTCAAGGGATCAGATTTAGGAGATCTCAGAGCTCCTTAAAATGGTAGGCATCAATTTCACAGAACAAAACCATGCAAAGAAGGAAACAA
Source organism: Neofelis nebulosa (assembly GCF_028018385.1). Lineage (NCBI taxonomy): Eukaryota > Metazoa > Chordata > Mammalia > Carnivora > Felidae > Neofelis > Neofelis nebulosa. The sequence continues at coordinate 7,905,186 of NC_080791.1, read as the reverse complement.
AATCCAACTGAAAAAATGGACAGAGGATACGAAGACATTTTTTCCTCAAAAAAGACACAGAGCTAGCCAACAGATACATGAAATGATGTACATCCCTGATTATCAGGAAATGCAAATCAAAACCACCATGAGGTATCACTGCACACCTGTTAAGATGGTTATTACCAAAAACACAAGAATTAGCAAGTGTCAGTGAGGATGTGGAGAAAAGGGAACATATGAGCAATGTTGGTGGGAATGTAAACTGGTGCAGCCACTATGGAAAATAGGATGGAAGTTCTTCAAAAATTAAAAACAGGGCTACCACATGATCCAGCAATTCCACTTCTGGATATTTACTAGAAGAAAATAAAAACACTAATTAATGTTCCTTGCAGCATTAGTCACAATAGCCAAGATATGGAAACCACTTTCCATATCGATGGATGGGTAAAGAAGATGTGATACACACACACACACACACACACACACACACACACACACACACAACTGAATATTATTCAGCCATAAAAATAATGAAATCTTGCCATTTGTGACAACATGAATGGAACTTGAGGGCATTTATGCTAAATGAAGTAAGTCAGACAGAGAAAACAAAGTGATCTCACTTACATGTGGATCTAAAAAAAAAGAAAGAAAGAAAGAAAAAGGAAAAGGAAAGCTAATAGATGTAGAAAATAGATTGGTGGTTGCCAGAGACAGGGGGATAGGGGATGGGCAAAATGTGTGAAAGGGGTCAAAAGGTACAAACTTCCAGTTATAAAATAAATAAGTCATAGGGATATAATGTATAGCATGGCAACTATACTTAATAACTCTGTATTGCATAGACGAAGGTTAATCAAGTAGACCTTAAAAGTTCTCAGTAAAAGAAAGAAGTTTTGTAACTATGTATGGTGACAAATGTTAATGAGATTTATTTTGGTGATTTTTTTGCAATATATACAAATATCAAATCACTGTGTTATACACTTGAAACTACTATAATGCTGTATGTCGATTTTACCTCAACAACAAAAAAGAAGGGTTCAAACAGATGGAGGGGAGCAGAAACAGGGTAAAGCAGTTAGCATCAACCAATTCTGAGCCAAGCATTGCCCCAAAGGCTTTCCATATGTTGTAGGCTGCCCAGCAACCAGCAAGATATATATTATTATCCTTTTTGTTTGTTTGTTTTCAGATGAAAAGTCTGAATTTCAGAGAGATTAGATGATGTGTTAAACCACCAAACTAAGGAAGCCTTAGCTGGAATTCAAAGCTGTCTCCTCACGATTCCTTATTTTAGGGATGGGAAGGAAAACAGGAAAGAAAAAGAAGAAAGAAAAAGAAGAATGAAGGGGTGGTCACAGGACAGCCAGGCACTTAGGGCATCCTGTAGATATTTTAATTTCCAGTCGGAGGAGGTGATGGACAAGGGAGGGCCAGCAATGGCTCCTATAAACCAGAGACCTTATACAAATTTAGAAATGGAAGAGGCAGGTGAAAGGCTACTCAAGGTATAAGACCTGGCCTGCCTGATGAAAGAAGGTATAGAAGCTAGGAACTGAGGTACTTAAAGATCATTTGTAACTAAAGAACTCTGTGTAAAATGCATTTATTTCAAGGAGTCCTTCCATATTTTTGCTGCACTGATATCTTACACTTGAATTGCAAGAGATATTTTATTTATTTTTATTTTTTAATTTTTTTATTGTTAACTTTACATCCAAGTTAGTTATCATAAAGTGCAACAATGATTTCAGGAGTAGATTCCTTAGTGCCCCTTACCCATTTAGCCCATCCCCCCTCCCATAGCCCCTCCAGTAACCCTCTGTTTGTTCTCCATATTTATGAGTCTCTTATGCTTTGTCCCCCTCCCTGTTTTTGTATTATTTTTGTTTCCCTTCCCTTATGTTCATCTGTTTTGTCTCTTAAAGTCCCTCATATGAGTGAAGTCATATGATATTTGTCTTTCTCTGACTAATTTCACTTAGCATAATACCCTCTGGTTCTAGAATTCACAATCTTTTCCTCAGTTGATAACCTTCAAGCCCCTATGAAATGGATGGGCATGTTGTATTTCTCCCTAAATCCCCTCACAGACCCCCAGGCCCATAAACACAAAATCACAGGCTGTGGTCGGGCTGGTGTGAGAACTGACATCTCTAAAGACCGTCTCCTCCTCAGGGGGAAAGCATATACCTTCTGTCTGCAGTGCTTCCTACCTGGAGCTCCACAGTTGCTTACCTATTTTTGGTTTCTGTAATCAAAACATGGGCCAGGTTCAGGGAGGTGCCAATTCCCGGCAGACTCTGCATTCAGCACTTAACGGCAATCAGGTAGGGAGCCAGAACCCTCCAGCTGGGCCACTGCTGCCTGGCTGAGGGAGGACGGCTTCATCAACGTTGCAGACTGTGCTCTCTGCCCGCTGGGGCAGCACCCTGCAGATGGGATGTCATAGGTGATTTCAGGGAACAAAATTAGAATAATAAAAAAAAAACAACCAACCTCTTTCTGGTTTTTTGTTTGGTTTTTTTGTTTGTTTGTTTTTTGCTGCACTTTCCCCAGCAGTGACTTAGGAGGAAGATAATTTAGAAGGGAGGTTTTCATGCACAGAACCAACTCAGTTCTGTTCCTAAAATTTACATAATGCACACTTCGTGAGGAATTTCCTTTAGCCTTGATGGGTGCTGGTTTGGGTGGGTTAATAGCCTCAACTTCCATGGCTCTGTACCAAGGTCAAAAGCAGAGAGAGAAAGATTGGCTGTGAAGAAATGGCACCTAGTCACCCTCTGGCAGGTGTTAAGTTTGAATCCTGATATATCCACCTGCTAGTATCTACCTACTAAAAGGCAGAGGTTGCTCGATAAATGTTTGTTGGGGGTGGGTACCTGGAAAACCATGCTGTGTTTCCTGCTTTTGTTCTCTTACCAGTTAAGAGCACCTTAACTGGTGGAACCCGTCCCAGAGAACTATCTTGGACAAGGAGAGAGTGAACACCTATGAGCATCTCGTCATGAGAGCACTTCCAGGCAATGAGATTCCTGAAGATATTAATTGGCCAACTTCAGGCATTTGCCGTGGCTGGCTCATCGTGCATTAATCATCTAAGAGCAGAACAAAAGAAGAAACCAAATGTCATCTTTAAAACCTAGACATATTTCTAGGGGCGCCTGGGTGGCTCAGTAGATTGAGCATCTGACTTTGGCTCAGGTCATGATCTCGCGGTCTGTGAGTTTGAGCCCCACGTCGGGCTCTGTGCTGACAGCTCAGAGCCTGAAGCCTGCCTTGGATTCTGTGTCTCTCTCTCTCTCTGCCCCTCCCCCGCTCATGCTCTGCCTCTCTCTCTGTGTCAAAAATACATAAACATTAAAAAAAAAAAAACCTAGACATATTTCTATATTATAAAGGAAGGGACAAGGACTACCATCATTACAACCACCTGTGTAGAAAAATATGTTAAGGCAAGGGCCTCAGGCCAATCTGGAAGGCAGAGGTCTGGAAGCAGGAGGGACAAAACCCTTCTTCCCTTCTGTTATGCCTCTTGTGAACTGTTAGGACTATTTTTGTGAACACCAGTTCACAAAAAAGCAATTCTTAGCTTCTTTTTGATAGACAGCAGTAGGCTCAAAAGAAATTTGAAGAGGGGGTGAGCTACGCCCCCACAATCTTACTACAATGAGATTAAAACTTACTAATGAGATCAAGCCTCACAGCACATTCTGTCATATAGGTAGACATTTATTGAACAATGTGCATCGGTAACCAAGCTCAATGTGGTTGATTTATGCATGTCCTTTAAGCTCAAGGAAGTCCCAGCTCTCTGTCACTGCAAGTGTCCTGTGTGCCATTTCCCATGAAATCACTTGATTGTCACTCGAAATATTCCAGAGGCAGGATTCTGTTACTTTACAGTTGGCATTAGCCAACCACAAATCCTTCTGGGAACTGGCTGGATGTGGGGCAAAGGGCATATGCTTCCAGACTTGCTAGAATTTTATAAAACTTTGCTTCTCTTCAAGCAAAGACAGGAAATATTTCTAACATGCCTAAGCCAATCCACATATACTGAATACCTGTAATTCCATTAACGAAGGGCTCTTTCTTATGTTTATCAAGTTAACTGACAAGGCACTATTTTCACCAACAATAAAGCCACATATGCCATTGGTTATGTCAATTAACCAAGCTTTCCGTGTTGAGGGTGACCTACAAAGAAATACAATGCAGTTGTGGCCTTTCTGATACCCTTCCAGCCAACCACTCCGCAGTGTGCATTTTCATTCTATTACCTGATTGCCCCTAGAGTTGAAGCTTAAACGGTGCGCATGATAATGTACTTGTCCACAGATGCCAAAAGAGTTCAAGATAAACTACAGTCGTGTAATAATTTCCACACTTTTCCTAAAAAAAAACGTGTTGCAGACAATAGTTCTACGTCCTTGGGGACAGGTAGAGGAATAGAAAGAGTGGTGGTAGAAAGAGAATGAGTGAGAACTGTACCTGGAACAGGTTTTCAGGGTAAGGATTCCAGCAACCTTCCAGGGAATATAAATGTATCATAAACATACCCATGGTACCAGCTCTCCTATTTATGCAACCTCTTAATGTCCCGGTTTCCTCATCTACAAAGTGCAGATAATAGTACATACCTTACAAGCTTGTTATGACAATTAAATGATTTAAATATTTCTAAAGCAGTTAGAATGGTGCCTGGCTATATAAATATTCACTAAGTAAATACATCACAAATGATGAAAATATTACTTTATAGGCAGTCTTATGCAATCACTCCTGGCTTTAGAAAGTTAAGGTGTTTTGTTTCGTTTTCCTGAAATCAGAGGAAAGAGAACTTGTTAAGGAACTAGATACTAAAAATATTTAACTTTCACGGATCAAGAAGTTAAAAATGTAATGTCTATCAGTGGTAACATTATTCAACACTAAATTCAAGCCTAAAAGTTGCTAGGCTATCTCCATGGAAACAATTGTTTCAAATGACTAATAATATAAGTTTGAGCTCAGAGGGCAAAGAGCTAAGGTTGCGGACAGAAGGTGTACTTCTTCTCCAAGAACAGAAAACGCCAGAAAGATTAGAGAAAGAGGCATTTTCTTGAAATCAAATTTTAGACTCACTGTTAAGTTTTGCTTGGCTTTGTTTTGTTTGCTTCAGAGACCAAGGGCGTATCTATGACTCAAGTCGTTTGGGCAAGACTTGGAAGGCTCAAAGGCCCAACTTGTAAAATTCACTGTTTTTCCTATCTCACTCAAAGGATATGCAGATTCAATCCAGAATAAATATATGCAAAGTTATCAGGGTTCTCTAAGATAATTCTAGAAAATCATTCATCCGTTTGTTCACCATTTATTGAACCCTCTTACTCAAAAATCACTGAGCAAGGCACAGAAATAAAATGCATGACTCCTGTCCTCAAGGAGGTCACCAACAAGTGAGGTAGACAGAATGTAATGATAATCCAGGGCTAATGGGTTTACACGCGGGGGGCATCAAAACCCTGCACTAGCATAGGATATTTCATGTAAACTCCATGGTGGATGGAGTTTGTTGTTCATCACTATAGAAGCACAAATTGGCTTATTTCTGGAATATTAGTAAACATTCAGTAAATGTTTGTTAAGTGAATGAACAAACAACAAATAAATGGACCCAATCCATTGGAAATTGGAAAAGATTCGAGCTCACGATGTATGGCCCGGCCCAGTTGTGTCAGCATCATTTGCTCCCTGTGTGCAGAGCCCCCAGGAGACAGCCGAAAGTGCACAGAGGGCCATCTAGCCCAGTCAACATTTATTTGGCCAACATGCAGGGAGCTTCTGCTACTGGAGGTTGCCATTGGCATAAAGACAAATAGGAAGTGATCTCTACCCTGTTGGAGTTTAAAATCTCTGAAGGAGCAGAAAGACACCAGTAGCTATAACTTAAGGTTGTATAATTTAAGTCAGTTAAATGAAAGATTAGTTAAGAGGTGAAAACAACAGCAGCTCATGTTTCCTGACACTTTGTCATGTGCACTCTACAAAGCACGTTCTATGTGTCTCCTTACTTGGTTCTCACAACACTACATGGATCGTACTGTCTTCATTGCATATGTGAAGAAATCAAGGTTTCTTCATCTACCCTGTACCAGACAATTACTATGTGGCACAGCCAAGACCCAAATCCATATCTTCACTTTTGCATTTTACCAATAAAGAGAGTCAAGCAAATCCCAAATTCTTTGCATTGGGCCAGATGACTACTCATTTCAAAATAATGGTGCAAATGCCTTTTTTTCCCAAAGTTCCTTCAATCCTTCATGACCTTTACAAGATTACAGGAATTCTAAGTTCACCCTGATGACACTGTTCATTTTGCCTCTCTGGACAAAAGCAGATTAGAACATGACAGTCCCAAGGAATCCAGGGACATGGGAACAGGAATCAGCTTTGGTCTCACCGCCCCTCCAGCACAGGAATGACTCTGGGCTGAGCTCTCCTAAACACTGCCTGCCAAGAACTCCACTTCTTCTAGGAACTAGCCCCTCCATCCCCAACTATATGGTTACCATGGGAGCTCCTGTGTTAACTTGACATGATTCTGTCCCCATGGCCATGGTGATTGATCCAGCCCTGGGCACCTGACCCAAGCTGTGCCCATCACAGATGTGGTCATAGTCTAAAGGTGGTTAACTTCCCCAGAGTGGACAATTACTGTCTTTCCTATATTGTTTGTAACTGGGTATGACATAGGTAAATTAGTCTCTCTCTGGATACCTAGGCTGTAACGTGTAAATCTGAGGTTATCTTCTGCTACTTGGATACCACAGTTACAAGGCTGCATGGCCATGACCTCAGCAAAAGATCAAATGAAACAAACTAAGAAGAAATGGTTAGGGACAGGGTCTGGGATGTAGGTTAGATTCTCTAAATCAAATTGTAGCCTCACTGTTAAGTTTTGTTTGGCTTTGTTTTGTTAGCTTCAGAGACCATGGGCATATCCATCACTCAAGATCAAGAATTTCTTGTAGGTTAACTTTCTGCAGTTTTGGCTCTCTGCTGCCTCAGGAAACAGGGAAAGAGAATCCTGCTCAACAAAACAAAGCAGTTAGGTCTATACCTTCTGATTCCAGTTATTCATGAGGCCCAACTGCATTTCCCTGAGACATTCCAAGAGCCCTGAAGCAAATCTTCCCCTTCTACCTTTTCTAGTTCAAGTTGTTGTTCTTGTTTTTGTTTTGTTTCGCCATTACTATTTGCCAGAGAGGTAGATGGCCTGGAGTAACAGACACTTTGCTTCTGGAACCTTCCTTTGCCCTTCGGAGGAAAGTTACAAGGGCCTTGAGAGGAGAAGCCCTTTTTCTCTCCTGGGCAGTGGCTCTGATACCACCACTGGCCACTCACTGAGTGCTCACTATGTGCTAGGTGTGGTGACAAACACCTTAAAAAACATATTTCTTTTAAGTTGTGTGTGCTGTCGTGGGAATGAAAGTGGGTGCAGCCACTGTGGAAAACAGTATGGAGGTGCCTCAAAAAATTAAAAATAGAATTACCATATGAGCCAATTATTCCACTACTGGGTATTTACCCAGAGAATACAAAAACACTAATTCGAAAAGATACACACAAACCCCTATGTGTATAGCAGCATTCTTTGCAGTACCCAAATTATGGGAACAGTCCAAGTGCCCATCGACAGATGAATGGATAAAAAAGGTGTGGTATATATATGCAATGGAATATTATTCAGCCATAAAAAAAAGAATGAAATCTTGCCATGTGTAACAATGTGGATAGATCCAGAGGGTTAAATGCTAAGTGAAATAAGTCAGTCAGGGAAAGACAAATGATTCGCTCATATGTGCAATTTAAGAAACAAAACAAAGGGAAAGAAAGAGATAAACCAAAAACCAGACTCTTAACTGGAGAGAAGAGATGGTCACCAGAGGGGAGGTAGGTGGGGGGATGGGGATTAAGGAGTGAACTTGCTATGAGGAGCACTGGGTGATGTCTCGAAGTGTTGAATCGCTATGCAGGACACCTGAAACTAACATAACACTGTGCTCACTACATATATATTAAGAATAAAACTAAAAAAAACCAAAAAACAAAAAAAACCCCACCCAAACCATTATTTCCTTTTTTTTAAGTTTTGGTTTTTTATTGTTTTTTTATTTGGGGCGGGGGAGGGAGAGAGAGAGAGAGAGGGAGACACAGAATCCAAAGCAGGCTCCAAGCTCTGAGCTGTCAGCACAGAACCCGAGGTGGGGCTTGAACCCACAAGCCATGAGATCATGACCTGAAGTCCAACGCTTAACCAACTGAGCCACCCAGGTGCCTGAACCATTATTTCCTTTAATCCTCGCAAGGGCACTCTAAGGTGAGGTACCATTATAACTTTCACTTTGTTCCTGAGAAAAAGTAATTTGCTTTAGGTGACAAAGGTACTAAATGAATGAGGAATGACAGAGCTTGGGTGTGAAAAGAGGTCAGTATGATGCCAGCCTACGTAGGCATGTCCAAGGGCTGACCACACTCTCCTTCCCCATCCCTCCCCTCCCTCTGGCCCAAGTGTCACTTTGCCCTGGAGACCAAGGGAGTTGCCACCAGGGGTAGTGTGTTTCTACCCTTTGCTGACTTTTTTCTTCTCTCCTTCTCCATGGCCTCCCCAAAGGGAAAGGATGAATTTTATCCGCATGTGGTGCAGCTCTTCTGATTCAGCTATTTGCCAAAAAGACCCACCCCCTGGTCCAGGTTGCTCCCGGGGGACATGAACACCTGGTCCAGTGTCCAGGAATCTCCGAGGTGCTGGTGAGGCCAATCGATTCCATTTAACTCTGACTTGGTACAGCAGCAACTCCCTTGGCTTCTCACTCACTGACTTAACTCTGTGCTGCTTCTTGAGAGAGAAAATCAGATGCACTAAAGTCAAAGAAATCGGGCCCAACATCCATTCTGCGTGGATTCCCACTAGAGTCTACAACACTGCCATCTAAGAATCTAAAACCGTAGAAGGGTACGGCCTTTCTAAGTCAGGGGCAATGAGTATTTAAACTCTGCAGCTGCCCAGCATGTAGTTGTTACTTCCATCCAGATCCCACGTAGCAGATGCCGTGAGGCAGAAACTACAGCTGATTCCTGATGGGGGTGGAAGGCAGCTGCCTGACACGGGCCTTTCTCTCTGGCTCACTGGGTCTGAGAACCAGAGTGAGCCTGTTTGAAACCGCCCATCATGGAGGCTGGATGCTATCCCAGCTCACAGAATGAGCCCTTCTGGAATGTACCAGCCCACCACAAAGGGTGGGGCTTCTCTGCTGCATCCAGCTGGATCCTGCTCTCCCACAGTCACACAACGTGCTGATTTACCTGCCGCTTCCTGGAAACGTGCCGATGCACCAAATTAGCCAAAAATGTTCTCTGGTTAGAACGTCCACGCCAAGAAGAAAAGTATAATTAAGAGCAAGTCCTGTGGGCCCTTAAACTGTGCCCCACATCCCCATCTGGGCTCTGGGCATGAAATTACCCGAACATGCAGTTAATGCTCAATTACACAGGAGTGGGGGGTGTAGACCTCAACTGTCTCTTTTCTTTTACTTCCACACTCTCCTCCTTCCACACTCTGCCTTTGGATAAAACTTGGCTTTGTCTGAAAGATGGAGGCTAGAAATAAAATGCATCGCTTTCCAAGAAGCTCTGGTCAAAGATTGGGGCGGAAGAGAACCAGATGACCGAAATGAACAGCTGAGATTTTCCTATGGCTCTTTTCTCTCTTCCTGGTCCCAGCTTTTCATAAAGAATTACACGCCGCATTTTATTCCATTCTGCCTTTGCGCCCAGAACTGAGTTTTCAGAAACTGGATTCACGCGTGCCACTTCAGACTCGGAAAATGTGTTACCTTGGCAAGGGCAGACCTAGTTACTAAACAAGGTCGACATGAGGTCATCTTGCCCGAGTGCTTGTCTGTGCGAAAGGTGAAAGCTGGTTGCCGGAGGCTGTGGGCAGGTTTCCTGGGGCAGCACACTTGAGTGGGCAGTTCTGGAGTGCCCCACAAGCCTCAGGGAGGGGGGTCACCTGAGGTCCCAAGGAAGGGAGAAGTCCAGGAAGATTAAACAGCTGCAAGTAAGGAGTAGCATTCCCCAAAGTATCACTGAACACAGACACCACTGAGGTAAGGATGTGCTCCACTGTGTCTGAGGCCAGTTCCCTTTTAGCAGATCGAAGCCTTCAAGCTCAGATTTGCAAGCTCCTCCATCAAGGGGCGCTTGCCCGGGCCACAACTCTGGCCACACTGGATGACTGGATAGAGTCTCCACCTGAACTTGGGACTTGTGAATGGTATTTATGTTTTAATAGTCAAGAAACTGCTTTGCTTCACATATGATTTATAGGCTGAGACAAAGAGGGCAAAAGGGACAAAGACAAAATAGATCTTAGATTCTAAGATCATTTAGTTTTTTATGGGCCATTTATATTTAAAGCAGAAGATTCAGAAGTGAGGATCTCATTATGCATAGGTGTGAGGCATTGAATGTTTCAATGCTTTGGATACAGTGAAAGGTTTTGATTGCAAGAAGAATCCGGGGGCCCAGAATGTTCTTAGCGGCACGGTCTTGTTGCTGTCCTGATGTCCTGTCTTCAAGCAGGGTTTTCATATATATTGAAGGATTTGACCAATTGGCTCATTTATGCTTAGAAAAAGGAAGGGGGAAATTTAGGGAATTGATGGCATGGTTTTTCAACCCTCAAGAAGTTCATCATATTGTACAAATCTCATGCTCCAGAATAACCATGCTCTGTTGTCCTGGGCTTGGGCCCACAGTGTCTAGAGTTATGGGGGAATGGCGCTCTCCGTCACCAGAGCAAAACAATCTTGGTAGTCACCACTCACGAATGCACCGGGAGTACCAAGATGGATAGAAAACATTTCTTTGCAGTTGGCATTGATCTACCACAGATTTGCCCTCCAGGGTTGTGTCTGGGTTCCTTCCTTCGTGCATCCCTTCTCTGCCACTCTTCTTCCTGAGGGGACTGTGCCACCAATTTCTCTTGCTCCCTTCCCTTTGGTCGAGGCTGGTGAGACTCTCCTCTTGTGTGGCAGGTTGATATTGGTCATATCTCAGCATGTGCAAGACAAAACCCCTATCTATGTAACACTATCTAATACTGATCACTTCTCAATGCCTCCTCTGACGGCTTTGCTGCTACAAGGTGCTCTCCTCACAAAACAGGTAAAGATGACGGAACCAGGTGTTGCCACACCTTTAGGCTCATAAGCCAACAAAACCAATAAAAAGAGTGTCTTTTTTTCCTTCAATACTAACCTGGTCTTTCAGATCCTTCAAGTGTTTTCAAACTCCTAGCAAATATCTTACCTGTCTCTGAAATTTGTACTTTAAAATTATACAATAAACATGGGCACACATGTAAAAACCATATACACCTGACATCTTGCCTTGAATGATGTTGGGATTGGCGGCTAAAGGCTTACTTGTTCCTTCTCTTTAATATAATTTATTGTCAAGTGAGTTACCATTCTCTTCTCAAGCACAGCTTTTGGCTCACCGGGGCTTTGGGAAACTGAATCACCCAGATGAAAAGCCAACTGCCAAGATTTGTAGCCTCTAATTTCCACGGTGTAAAACTGCCTTTGGCTGAATGCTTCTTTTTAGCTATATCCTTATACAATGAAGTCACTGGCATGAGCATTTCCTGCAAACGCAAGGAGCCAAAGTCACTTTATTGAAATGAAATGTGTAAAAATGGACACTGATAATTTCCTGTCTCTCGTTGTTTAGAAGGAAGTCATTTGACGTAACGGGAAGAGCACAGGATTTGCGATGAAAGGATTTGGATTTAAGTGTGGACCTCAGGCAAATCATTTACCAGGCAGATCTAGGTTTGCTAATCTTGAAAATGAGATTACAACACTAATCATGGCATTGATCTGATGGCTGAGAAAAGTGGGAAACTGACTTGCAAACCATCAAAGCTCCGTAAAAGTGTAAGGACTTGTTGAATGTACTAAGGAAATAAGACAAGAAAAAAGAAGAGATTGTATGAGGCTCTCTATTTTTATTGGGAAATAAATTTTAACAACCAAAGGGAAGACAAACATATGCCATGGAATAAATAAGCTGAATCATCATTCTTTGTTTTTAATTAAAAAAAATTTTTTTTTATTTTATTTTAGAGAGAAAGAGAGTGTGACCGGGGAGAGGGACAGAACGAGAGAGGGAGGGAGGGAGTGGGGAGAAAGAGAGGGGGGGGAGAGAGAGAGAGGGAGACAAAGAGAGAGAGAGGGAGAGAGGGAGAGAGGGAGAGAGGGAGACAGAGAGGGAGAGGGAGAGGGAGAGGGAGAGGGAGAGGGAGAGGGAGAGGGAGAGGGAGAGGGAGAGGGAGAAGGAGAATCCCAAGCAGGCTCCATGTTCAGCGCAGAGCCTGATGCAGGGCTGGATCCCACAACCCTGGGACCATCACCCGAGATGAAATTAAGAGTCAGATGCTCAACCAATGGAGCCACCCAGGTGCCCCAGATTAATCTCTTGGAAAGAGAATTTTTTTTTCCCGAATGTTACATCTGAAGCAATATTGACCATGATAAGGGCCAAGTACTTGTTCAAAGCACTTAACACAGATTATCTTATATTAATCATGCTACCATTGTCCCTGTTTTACAGATGGAGAAACTGAGGCCTAGAGAACATATGGGGCTGGTTTGGCACGATCACACAGTTGGTAATTGGTAGAGCCAAGATTTAACCTCAGATGATCTAGTTCCAGAGTCTATGTTCTTGACTGTTATGTTATTTCCAATTATGAAAACTAAGGAAGACTTACATTTTCTCTAGGATGTAAGAAGAAATTCCTGGTGGTTGAGCGAAGTTTTCTAAGCTACAGACAAATTCATGAAAGTGGTCAAGGAATACCCTGCATAGTATTGCACTTTGTGAATTCCACTTAAGGTAAAGTGTTGAAGTTCATTTTGCAAATACTTTAGCAGCTGTCTTATATGGATCTCCGATTCCTTTTTGTCAGGAACACTGAATTCAATCAGCACCTTGGATTCCGAGTTGTTTTGCAACAATAAGGAAAGAAATAAGGGGATGACAATTATTTGGTATATAATTTATATACTTACTTGGCATGTACATACATAATACATATACATATAAATACATATACACACATATGTAATGGATTCTGTTTTATTACTCTGGCTACTGCATCATTTCTAAATTGCCACTATTTGGACACTGGAATATAATTACACTTTAACAGACAGAAGAGGGACAGTGACTATACTATCTGTAACAATTGTGCATCCATTTGACGAAGGATTTAATACTAGCTAACATGCGTGATCTTTTCCTCATTTAACTTCCTTGGTGTCTGTGCTTTAAAGGAGACTGTAGCTGTTAATATTACTCGTTCTGCCATTCTTGCCTTCACATTTTTTTTAGGCAGAATCAGTGCCTAGATGCTGCTTAGCATATATCAGGGGCTCAGTGAATATTTGTTAAAAGAGTAAGTGAATGCAGAAATATCTACCATCGTATGATGGTAATTATTATACACAGCAGATACTGACATTTCTGAGCTTAGTCCTCTTAGTCTGTATTTGTCATAAACTATTTGACACGAGTGAGCTCTTTGAGGCAGGCTACTGTTTATTGTAAAAGGTAGTATCAGGATTTGTTGGTTTTCATGAAAGAAAAATGTCCTCTGCGGAAGGTTAACTGTGTTTGTGTGAAATTCTGGTCTGGATGCACACAGTGAGGAGGGTTCTTCAAGTATATAACCCTTGCTATCCATTTCTCATTGTTGTACATCTCATGAAACCATGGTAAACATTTTGGCTTGGGTAGGCTTTTACTTTAAGATTAGCTCGGCAGACAACATTTGCTCTGCTTCCTCCTAGAAATCTCACCAAAATAAAAGAGACTTTTTAAAAACTGCAAAATCCCACAAAAAAAAAGGAAAGAAAAACAACAAACAAACAAAAAAATAGCAACAACAAAGTAACGAAAGCAGAACGCTGAATGGTAATTGACTCAGGAGTGGAGAAAGCCAGGAATCAGACAGAACTCACGAAAGCGTTAAGAATTGGGCACCAGGCTCTTTTGATGGCTTGGATAACACTAAAAATAAAAGGACTAACCAAAACAACTAGATCCCCAGGTCCACACACCCCTCTACTCATGTCATATGGCGAGGCAATTACCCCTCCCAGTTCAAGAGCAGACAGGAAGGTTATTCCTTAGAAAGCGTGTAACAAAGAGTCCTTCCACTGGGAGTCACCTTATGCAGAAGTTAGAGCAGTGGGACCATAGGGAAAGTGGGGAGATTGAGTATCTGTATCAAATGGAAAGCACACTTTCCCCCAAACCAGGGCACTGGCCACCACGCAGGAGACCGGTGCAGCTGCACAGCCCAGGGCCAAGCCCTGCTACTGGGCTACTGGTGCTACTGGGAGTCCTAGTTTAAGTGTCTCAGCCAGAGCACCGTCCAGGGACACCAAAGGCAGCAAGCCCTTTCTCTGAACACCTGGAATTTCTGATTAACATTTGTCTTCACTTTGTCTTCTGAAATCATTATAAACTCATAAGAAGTTGCAAAATACAGTATAGAGAAGTCCTGTGTGCTCATCCCCCAACTTCCCCAAATATTAACACTCTTAAACGACTATGGTGCGTGATCAAAACCAGGAAATTGACATTACCGCAATAAACCTAATTAGCTTTTTTAAATGTCATTAAAATTTTTAGTATTTATTTATTTTTGAGACAGAGAGAGTGGGAGGGACAGAGAGAGAGGGAAACACAGATTCCGAAGCAGACTCCAGGCTCCGAGCTCTCAGCACAGAGTCCGATGCAGAACTCAAACACACAAACTGCAAGATCATGACCTGAGCTGAAGTCGGACGCTTAACCGACTGAGCCCCCCAGGTGCCCCTATTTTTAATTTTTTGAGGAACTTCTATACTGTTTTCTACAATGGTTGCATTAATTTACATTCCCACCAACGATGCATGAGGATTCCCCTTTTTTCACATTAAAAAAATGTTTTATTTATTTTTGAGAGACAGTGCGTGAACATGTGTGCAGGGGGACAGGGGCAGAGAGAGGGGACAGAGGATCTGAAGAGGGCTCTGCAGTGACAGAAGAGAGCCCGATATGGGGCTTGAACTCATGAACCATGAGATCGTGACCTGAGCCAAAGTTGGGCGTTTAACAGACTGAGCCACCCAGGCGCCCTAAATGATGTCATTTGAAAGTATGAGCAGATGGCTAAGGACAGTCAGACAACTCAAGAAATTGTTTGTTTGTTTGTTTTTATAAATTAGCAAGACTATCCTGAAGAAATTAATGCTGAGAATCACAGTGAAAACTTCAAAATGAAAGAGAAAAAAGAACCAAGAGCAAGATTAACAGAAAGAATTTTAATAAATAAGAAAGAGCTCATATAAATTACAAACAATTGTAGCAGAATGTAAAACAAACAACAATAAAAATGAACAAACCAACCAAAAAGCACTTCAGTGCAAGGGATGACAGCAAAAAGTTATGTAGCGCACGGTGATTGAAATTTTCTAAAAGATAGAACTGAAATGTTCTCACACATGCACAAAAGCAAATACGTGAGGTGATGAATTATTAATTCAGCTGTGGGAATTCTTTCACAATGTGTACGTATATGAAATCATTACATTGTGTACTTTAAATATCCTACAATTTTACTTGTCACTTATACCTCAATAAAGCTGAAAAAATAAGATAATCTCACAGAAAGTAGTACAAAAAAAGGAGGGGCGCCTGGGTGGCTCAGTTACGTGTCGACTTCGGTCAGGTCATGATCTTGCGGTTTGTGGGTTCGAGCCCAGCGCTGGGCTCTGTGCCTACAGCTCGGAGCCTGGGGCGTGCTTCAGATTCTGTGTCTCCCTCTCTCTCTGCCCCTCCCCTGCTCGCACTCTGTCTCTCTCTCAAAAATAAAAAAAACATTAAAAAATTTTTAAAAAGGACAAAAAAAAAGATGGAAAACAAGAGATATAAAAAAAGGAAAATTAAAGAATTAATTAGGGAGGTTCTCTTTTATAGAGAGAACAGACAAAATAGAGGAGATAAGCAAAGAAATGATCCCAAAACATTTAAAAGCCATGAATTTTTAAGTTAAAAGGTCCCACTGAGAATTCAGTACAACAGGTGAAAAGAAGATTCACATGGAGACGTATTACTGTGCAAGTTGAGAACACTGGGGATACAGATACCAAAGACCACCAGAGATTAAAGACATGTCCTTCATCGAGGACACTGATTCAGAATGTCAGCAGTAACAATGAGAACCAAAATAGATCCATGCCTCCCTAATTCTAGAAAGACAGACTATACAGCATACACGCACGATCTCAGAAGGTCTACCCTCCACCCCCTGCACCCTTTACGATGAAGCTGCTAGAGAACGTGCCCCATGAAAACAAGGGGCTGGGCCAAGAAAAAGGAAAATGTGTGATCTAAGGATCAGATCAAACTCAAGACAAAGGCAAAGGAGCCCTCAGGTCGCTGGTCAAGGGCAACCCCAAGGTCACAGCTGTGGAACACAAAAACCATATTTCATACAGGAATAGGGCAGAAAACTATGAAAACATGTTTCCAAGAAGATGAAACTGACAAGATGTCTGATGTGTCTCCATATACTGACAGAAGATTCTAGATGACTCAGAAAGAGTTCACGATGAATCGATAAGTACGTACAATACTAGGCAAATAGAATACAACTTTTGACCCCAGGAAAACAAAACAAATGCAAGAAAGCAAAAGTAGTTTTAGTGGACTACAAGGCTCCTCTGTGCATAACATTTACATTGTCATGCTAAGGTAAGGACTGAATCTGGTGTAATCATAATTACGAAAATTTCAGAAAAGTGGGGCACAAATACAGAGGTGGCAAAAGACAGCAAAATTCTCATCTTCCATAAAATCTCTAATCATTAACACCAAAACCTCCTCAAATCAAAAAGTGGTATAATAATCTTGTTACTTCAAGATACTGAGGTAAATACTGAAATAAACAAAAACAAATTTAAAGCGGCTGCCTCCGGGAACAGGAAGTGGACAAAGGGTGGGGCAGATGACAGCTGTTTAGTTTAATTTTATTTTAAATTACGATGCTGGTGGAAATTTTCATGTTTTAAACTATGTGCATTTTTGCTCCGATAAAAATAAAGATGAAGTTAAAAAAAGGTTCTAAAAAAAAAAAAAATAATAAGGATTATCCCAGAGAAGACTCCTTGCAAACTATAATACGATAATCCGGGTTTCAGGGAGACTGACGGTATTTAGGGGAAGTTTTATGGGCCCTACCCCTATTCTGGGAGTGGAGAGCAATTAGTATAATGATCCTGAGACACATCAAGCACTGAACAGTAAAGCAATAACAGAGAGGCCAGACTTGCACTTATGTTCTTGTTTGATTAGGTGTAAGCATCATCCTGACAGGAGGGTCTATGTTCATCACGAATCTAGCATGCCTTCTTCTATTCTTCTACCCTTCCCCCACACCTAATCACTTAAGAGCACATTGGAGAGGCAGGGTAAGGAACATCTGCTGTCATTGACCCTGACCATGAATACATCCAACACAGTAAGTAGAGACTTTTCCAGTTGCCAAGATCAGGATTCTCTCATCTACCCTATTTATAGGGTGTTTTCCATTAGCTAAATGGATCAAATAAAGTCTAAGGTATCAAGTTTAGGAATCCTGACATTGTGTAATTTATTTGGAAAGCAAATAGCCTAAGTCCTATAGAGCTAGAATGCTGGCTCTCTAAGCTTTTTAGAGATATAGATGGAAAGGAAGATAAAGAACATACACTACAATAGAATGATTTCATTAACTTGTTGACTCATTAAGCAAGAAATAAAATTTATCCCTAGCCTAAGGTGCTAATTATGTGTAGTGAGTAACTAGAGGAGAAAGTGCTCCATGTGCTCTAAATATTCTTCTAGGGGCGCCTGGGTGGCTCAGTCGGTTAAGCGTCCGACTTCGGCTCAGGTCATGATCTCACTGTCCGTGGGTTCAAGCCCCGCGTCGGGCTCTGGGCTGACGGCTCAGAGCCTGGAGCCTGTTTCAGATTCTGTGTCTCCCTCTTTCTCTGACCCTCCCCTGTTCATGCTCTCTCTCTCTCTGTCTCAAAAATAAATAAATGTTAAAAAAAATTGAAAAAAAAATATTCTTCTAGAGTTCTGGGACAGGTCAGAAAAGCCCAAGAACCTGTGAATGCAGGATGAGTATCAGAGATTTCAGGGCTATAAGTATAGGAAGGGAAGGATGGGAGTGGTGGCTGAGAAGGTAATAAAATCATTGTCCAAGATTTTTAAAAAATTTACTTATTTTGGGGGGAGAGAGAGAGAGAGAGAGAGAGAGAGAGAGAGAGAGAGAGAGAGAAGGAGGGAGACACAGAATCTGAAGCAGGTTCCAGGCTCTTAGCTGTCAGCACAGAGCCTCATGGGGGGCTGGAACCCACAAATTATGAGATCATGACCTGGGCAGAAGTCGGAGGCTTAGCTGACTGAGCCACCCAGGCGCCCCCACTGTCCAAGATTTCAAAAATACTTTCAAAGGTATTTTATTGTAGAAGTTGGGCTGCAACCAAATCTAAACTACTTAGAGTGAATTCTAATAGTCAAAATCATCTGAAAGTAAGTTATCTTCAGATAAGCGATAAGTAGTTATGGATTAGAGTTTGAAGGTAATTTTGCAATATAGTAAAGAATGACACAATTATATCAATTTTCATAGACATAATCTGTATTACTTTAAATAATACTAATCATCTTTAAACTTTGAATAACCACATGAGCAGATGCTAGCTCAGGACCAGATAAACTAGCCTTTCTGGGAGAAGTCCCATTCTCTAATGCCAGTCTTTGATTTTCAAAGTCTTTCAAAAAAGTCTTATGTGACCTCAAACAACATTTCAGATGTGGCTATTATTCCTGGGCTGCACAAATTTTGCTTTGCATGGAAGTCCTTCCTAGCTTCTAGCCCTTCTCTCTGTCTCACAGTTTGAAAATGACACGAGACAAATTCACAGTGACCAGGCAGCTGTTTTATTCCTTCAAATTTGTTATTAGTGTCATATCAGGTATTTTTCAAGGTATATTAAAAACAGTTGTGATAGAACCACTTTTCCAAAATCACAAATCAAAACTAAGTTGATTAGATTAGATTATTTGTTTCTTGGGGCGCCTGGGTGGCGCAGTCGGTTAAGCGTCCGACTTCAGCCAGGTCACGATCTCGCGGTCTGTGAGTTCGAGCCCCACGTCAGGCTCTGGGCTGATGGCTCAGAGCCTGGAGCCTGTTTCCGATTCTGTGTCTCCCTCTCTCTCTGCCCCTCCCCCGTTCATGCTCTGTCTCTCTCTGTCCCAAAAATAAATAAAAAACGTTGAAAAAAAATTAAAAAAAAAAAAAAAAGATTATTTGTTTCTTTAATGTTGGTTTGTATAAGTTCTTTATATATTTTGGATACCAGCCCTTTATCGAATTTATCATTTGCAAATGTCTTCTTGCACTCAGTAGGTTGTCTTTTAGTTTTTTTAGTTGTTTCCTTCTGTGAGCAAAAGATTTTTATTGTGATGTAGTCCCAATAGTTTATTTTTGCTTTCGTTTCCCTTGCCTCAGGAAAAACACCTAAAAAGATGTTGGTATAGCCTATGCCAGAGAAATTACTGCCTGTGCTATCTTCTAGGATTTCTATGGTTTCAGGTCTCACATTTAGATCTTAATCCATTTTGAGCTTATTACTGTGAATGGTGAAAGAAAGTGGTCCAGTTTCATTCTTTTGCATATAGCTGTCCAGTTTTCCAACACTGTTGAAGACACTGTTTTTTTCCATTGCTTGCATATTTTTTCCTGCTTTGCCAAAGATTAATTGACCATATAGTTGTGGGTTTATTTCTGGGTTTTCTATTCTGTTCCATTGATTGATGTGTCTGTGTGTGTGCCAATACCATACTGTTTTGATGGTTACAGCTCTGTAATATAAACTGAAGTCTGGAATTGTGATATGTCCAATTGTCTTCTTCTTTTTCAAGATTATTTTCACTATTTGGGGTCTTTTCTGCTTCTATACAAATTTTAGGATTGCTTGTTCTAGTTCTGTGGAAAGTGCTGTTGGTGTTTTGCTAAGGATTGCATTAAATGTGTAGACTGCTTTGGGTAGTACAGACAATTTAACAATATTTGTTCTTCTAATCCATGAGCATGGAATGTTTTGCCATTTCTTTTGCTATCCTCAATTCCTTTCATCAGGGTTTTATAGTTTTCAGAGAACAGGTCTTTTGCTTTTCTTGGTTTATTTTTAGATATTTTGTTATTTTTGGTTCCATTATAAACGAGATTGTTCTCTTAATTTCTCTTTCTGATGTTTTGTTATTAGTGTATAAAAACGAGATGGATTTCTGTACATCGATTCTGTACCCTGAAACCTTACTGAATTTACTTATTAGTTCCAGTAGTTTTTTGGTGGAGTCTTTAGGATTTTTTTTTTAAGAAAGAGGGAGTGCATGCAAACAGGAGAGAGAGAATCTTAAACAGGAGCTGGGCACAGAGCCCAATGTGGAGCTTGATCCCATGACCATGAGATCATGACCTATGCCCAAACCAAGAGTCAGATGCTCAAGTGACTGAGTCATCCCAGCTCCCCAAGGATTTTACAAGTATAGTATCATGTTATCTACAAATAGTGAAAGTTTGCTTCTTCCTTACCACTTTGGATGTCTTTTCTTTTTCTTGTCTGACTGCTGTGGCTAAGAATTACAGGACTATGTTGAATAAAAGTAGTGAGAGTAGACATCCTTGACTTGTTCCTGACTTTAGGGGAAAAGTTCTCAGTTTTTCGCCATTAAGTATGATGTTCATTCTAGGTTTTTCATATAAGGCCTTTATTATGTTGAGGTATGGTCCCTCAAAACCTATTTTGTTGAAGGTTTTTATTATAAATGGATGTTGTACTTTGTCAAATGTTTTTTCAACATCTACTGAAATGATCATATGATTTTTATTCTTTCTCCTACTGATGTGATGTATCATGTTGATTGACTTGCCAATATCGAACCACCTTTGCATCCCAGGAATAAATCCCACTTGATGGTGGCGAATGAATTTTTAAATGTATTATTGGATTTGATTTGCTAATATTTTGTTGAGGATTTTTGCAACCAGCAATTGCCCTAGTGAGCATTGGCCCAAAGAATACAGAAACACCAATTCAAAGTGATATGCACAGCCTATGTTTAGTGCAGCCTTATTTGCAAGAGCCACATTATGGAGGCCATCCAAGGGTCCATTGAGAGATGAATGGAGGGCGAAGATGTAGTATGTATATTCAATGGACTATTATTCAGCCAGAAAAAAGGAATGGAATCTTGCCATGTGCAACAAGGATGGATCTAGAAGGTAAAATGCTAAGTGAAATCAGTCAGAGAAAGACAAGTACCATATGATTTAACTCATATGTGCAAAATAAGAAACAAAACAAATGAATAAAGGGGGGGGAAGAAACAAACCAAAAAACAGACTCTAAACTATAGAGAACAAAGGGTTACAGGAGGGAGCTCGGTGGAGGGATAGGTGAATTAAGTGAAGAGGATTAAGAGCACACTTATCTGGACAGGCACTGAGTAATGTCCTACACTGGAATTTTTTAAAAGTTCAGTCGATTCTACATCTTTTCCTACACTATTGTGACAACTCACCGAAGAGTTAAGAGGTAGCACTGGCAATAATTGTTTATGTCAGGGATAAACTGAATGGCTGGAAGAGAAGACAATGGGTAGCCTAAGAATTCCTTCTCTTGCCAAGAAAGAATATCCAGGCAGATGGCTGCCATGGTAGGAACATTCAACCTTAACTGAATCTGGGCAGAGGGAACATTTGGGGACCCTCCCTCCAGCAGCAGCATCTTGCCCCTGCAGCTTACCTTACACTGCCATGACCTGCCCGACCCACAAGGTCAGATCTGCCAACAGAAGTCAGACCCAACTGGTGATTAGAATATAGCTCTCTGCAGGAAAGAGAATTCATGAGGGAATCGTGGGTCTCCTACACTCTAGCTGGATATAAGAAGTCAGTCTCTTGTAGTAAGAAAATCATTTGAATATAAGGTTTCTGAACTGGGAGGGAATATGTAATTCTCTCCTCCTTCACCCCCTCTTTCCCCCTCCCTTAACACATTCCTTTCATATCCTTCTCAGATCAGGCTCACTTGGATGCTTGAAATGTCAGGGTGTTCCCTCCACAGGTGGCCTGCTTATTCACTTGGCTTTCAAATGTGTTCAGAGTTTGGCAAAAGCAAACCTTTCCATTGTACACTCCAAATAGCTGGAATAGCAGGGGAGTATACCCTAATAGTTTTAACTCCTGAGGAAATAAGAGGGAAGAAGTTGCAATTCACTCGGCTAGAGTAAGATTAAGATAAGTGGAAAATATCTATATATTTTATTTTTATATCCCTAAATCCATTACTTATGGGAATTAATCCTTTCCCCCTCTCCGTATGGTTCTCCAGAGCTATTGATCAAGATGTCTTCACATTCTTACCATGATGGTACATATGTGACCTAAGTTAGCCAATCAGAATAACTCATTTAAGTTACGATAGGATTGGTCGAGGGTAGGCATATAACCCAGAGCCAGTCACCAAACTTTGGAAGGACTGATAGAGATATTGACAAAAAATGGGTCTCTTGTGAAATCCTGGAGCTGTCACAATATACCTTTTCTGCTTCTTAGGGACAATCTGCCAGAAATGGAAACTGATCAGAGAAAAACAAAGCCAAGAAATGGAGAAATAAAGTTCTGTGTGAGTTCTTGGACCTGGCTGGGCTTTTCATTAAATAAGCCAATGCGTTATCTTATTTTAAGTCACTGTACGGGGGCGCCTGGGTGGCGCAGTCAGTTAAGCGTCCGACTTCAGCCAGGTCACGATCTCGCGGTCTGTGAGTTCGAGCCCCGCGTCGGGCTCTGGGCTGATGGCTCGGAGCCTGGAGCCTGTTTCCGATTCTGTGTCTCCCTCTCTCTCTGCCCCTCCCCCGTTCATGCTCTGTCTCTCTCTGTCCCAAAAATAAATAAAAAACGTTGAAAAAAAAAAAATTAAGTCACTGTACGTATTTTCCCTAAGGGCTTCATTTCCTCTCTTGGTATTGTGTTGTAGTCTAGATTGACTTATGACTCCCTGAATGAACGATGAAAGGCAAGCACTACTGAAAATAAATATTATGGTAAAATATCCAGTGAAATCTATTTTACTTCTAAGTGGAGTCTCAAAGAAAACATCAGACAGATTAATTCTTTAAGACTTCCAAAACAAGACCAGACAGATCACTAGAAAGAAAAGCTACAGGGAACCCTAGTGTCAGTAGGGGCACATGGGATAAATGAACAAATCTCTTCAATCTCTGCCTTCGATAATTCTATAATAATTGTCTGAAGCTGTTCTTAATTAGACTCAATTACGGGATTAGTTTGAATTATATTATGAGGCATTGATTTACAGAATAGAGCCATGGAAGGCCTAGGTGCTGAAAGCAGTAAATGAGTTACAATCCTGTGTAACGAAATTGCAGCAGGGAGCAGAGAAAAATATTGATCAATTTATAATGAACTTACGTCCAAATTAATTTTTATTTCCAGTTAATAAATTTAATGTGGGTAAGGAAGAACTTATTTGGAAGTGGCCTCCATTCATCAGGGAGGGACACAGAAAGGCACCTGTTTGACTTCAGGGGAAATTCAGTTGGAGGGGTCTCTGAACTTGCATATTTCTAACAAGGCAGGCTTAGCAGAGAGAACTGAGGAATATAGAACATTTGCCACTTCTTCCATGAATGTGGTATAAAAATTCCTATAATCTTGCTTTGAGAAATTTTTCACACTAACGTATGTAATCATGTGCTAGGAGGCATAAATATGGCCTAATCTGGAAAGCTAATCAGATTTGTTTCAAAAGCCATAGCTAATTCCTAGGGTGCATACTAATGATAGTTCAATTTTGAAAAGTGCAGGGAAGTGTTATGAGGATATATATTTCAATCTAATAATCCCAGAAGTAATAATATTGACAACAGTTAACATTTGTCAAATGGTTACTACTGCCAGGCTCTGGGCTTAGCAATGCACTTCTCTCAATAATATTATTATTAGCCACATATTGTAGATGAGATTGATAAAATAAATATGGCTCATCTTCTGGGGCACCAATTTTACATCGCATTATAGATAAAATTGGGTCATTTGCCTGTGTCATTTAAGACGTGTTTCTATTCACAGCGGATTTCATGAATGTCTCCAATTCTTCACCATCCTTGCAGCCATGACCTCTGCCAGTGACTCTGAAATTATTTCCACTGTACAGGGACAGTGTATTTCCTTGTCTCAGACTTTGAGTTTGGCCACGTGACTTATTGGACTGAAGAAATGGATAGGACATGTACACAGGCTTAAAAACTACTTACTTGATGGGGCTTACTTTCTCGGATCCCAGTTATTGTTCTGCTTTCTTGCTGGTTCCAAAAGGAAGAAGAGAGATACATGCATTCCAGCTGAATTGCCCCAGTGAAGCCCAAACCCTATCAGTCAACTCCTACCAGCTATCTGGACAATCCTTTAGCCCAGGCAAGCTGACTCAGAAAATTAACTATCGTAGGCTTAGAGTACAAAAATTTGGTGTCAGATTTGGATTCAATTCTTGTCTTTACCACGTTTTTAACTGCGGGACCTTCTGCAAGTTACATGAGTGATTAAGTTCCCGATCTGGAAAAAGGGGCTACACCCATCTAATGGTGTAGCTGGAAAGAGTAACTGAGTTACATGTGTGAGCTGCTTAGCCAGATATGGACACATAGCAACTATGTGAGGAATGACAGCTGTTATCATTATCCTTGTTATTTATAAAATAAGCATAAAATCTATACCCATGCAGTACATCCTCAACTTTTCGCACCTGTTGATACATTTAACATAACCCTAAAAGTTAGCTTTGGCCCTAACTCAGGCAGGGACGCGTTTTTCTAGAATATATTTCATAACAGGATAGACTTTAACATTTTTACTTTGCCGTCATGAGTATATGTAGGACACTGTATGATCATTCTCAAGTATTGCCTCCATGCAAAGAAAGAAATTAGAAAAGCATTCTGGCAAGGCCTTTTTTTTTTTTTTAACAAAGCAGACAAGAGGGGGCACTGCCTCCCCCTCTCCAAATCTATGTCTCTTTTAGACAGTTTGTCTTAAGAAATAAATTGAGGCCCTTTATCTCACCTCTATCCTACCTCTTAACTAAGGTTTGCAGAATAATATTCTCAATATCCTTGGAAGATATGATCTTCCCTGCCGTGTGCCAGGCACAGCTACTAAATACAGAGAAATCTGATTCCCCTCCCAAAATTGATACAGCAAGAGCACTCAGAACTCAGTTAAGGCCCCAGGAAGGCATGTGTTGGGATTTAATGCTTCGCCCTTGAGAAAAAGCTCCTCCTGCCTACATTACTAGAAAATAATTCCTAGCTGGAAAAGCAGTACAAGGACCCCAGGGGCTCATACTCCTCCATCTTGAGGAAAGAGGTTGGAACAGAATCAACACTAATGCTACAAATAAAAGCTGTTATTCAATAGAAGAGAAATTGGAGGTTTGAATAACGAGTATTACAGCCGCTGCCTGTTCCTAAAAGTGTGTTCATACAGGGCAGATACTGATTACAGCAACATGCTGTATTTATGTAATCCAACAGAAATAAGTTATTGTTGAAAAAAAAAAAGGGAACAGATCTCAGAAAACAAGCACCACTGACATGTTACAACTTTTTCTTTCTTTCTTTTGATTTAACATATTTGTAAGCTGCCACTCTTTATAATAATTGACAAAACAGTGCAGACATTGTGCTTTCTGGAAGATTGGAAGTCATATGTCATGACTAACATCCATCAGTGATCAGTTAAATTGGGCAATTGGACCTGTGGTAGCACGTCTGTTCTCAGCCTAATGATTTGTTTATTTAACTGTTCTTGTTAGGGACTGTCAGCCCATCAGCAAAGAGATGTTGATTTTAAAAGTTAATCTTGAGGAAAAAATACAAATACAAATACAGCGTTGCTTGGTGAGTTCATTTCAGTCTCATTCAATGCCATTTTGAAGTGCTAACTGTAATGAAGAAACAGACACTCATTAATTAAACAAGATAGACACTATCATGAAAAGGCCAGCTTAAAAGAGCCAACCTATTAATTTTCCGATGGTTATATTTACAAGAACAGCAACAAAATAAGTCTTTTTCCATCCACTGGACCTCTGCACAGGTTTTCAGCACTAGGTGTTCTAAAATAGCCATGTCTTACAAACATACCAGTAAAGTGCAAGTATACTGACAAGATGATTAGCTCTCAGCTCTTCATAAGGCCTCTGGAAGCCTCCAGAAAGTAGCCTTCTCCTATGCTTTCCAAGAAGACATTGGTTAGAATAATCTCACCTACTCAAAGAGAACATTTTTGACCCTTCCATGTCCATAGTGTCAACTTCAATGCTGATTTCACCACTCATTGTTCTATTCTAAAGCCTCTATCTGACCATGCATGTGCATTCCATTGTAGTTTAATTTCTGCACTTGCTCAGTGCTTATGCTTGGGTTAGAATGTGCCTTGCCACTCTCCACAACAACCTTGTGATTCAGTGGCTGGGAGACAGAAGAGGGTGGAAAGAACCACGATTATTCTGTGGGCCCATTGCACAGTAGACATTTACCACTCAGGTAGCATGTGTTACCATTATTTAGTTCTTATAAAAACTGCTAGGTAGGTGTTATTACTTCTATCTTTATAATGGGGAAAGTGAGGTTTAAAACGACCAACAAAACTTGCACCATGTCACAAAGGGGCAACTAGTAGGATTCAGACTATAGTTGAAGTCTTTATGCCCTAAAAACTTGCTCTTCACTGTGCTAGACTGTTCTCAGATTTCAGGAACTAGGTCTGTTATAAAACTCGGTGCCTAAGATAACACAATATGCTGAATAAATACTGATGGTTGCTATGACAATAATATTTTAAAAATAATATTTAATATAGATATTAATAGATCTAATATAAGTTACTTAGCAAATAATATTCTACATAGGTATTAATACTTATTTGTGCCAGGCTTATAGAAGTTTTAAAAATATCAACATTGTGCAGCTATTAAGGGGTAGAATTTGGACTTGAACCCTTGACAGTCTGATTCCGAAATCCACATCTTAAATTTCTATGCCATGGTACTCCCCTAAAACCTTAGCAGTACACATTAATGTCCCCAGAAGAAAAAGTGATGGAAAGGCCAACATGCTTCACCAATGAGCTTTATTTTTCTGAGCATGAGTAATTTTGTGTATCTAGGGTCTGTATATTTCAGAGTAGTACAGGATCTGCTCTCCCCATGACTTTGACTAGTTTACACTGATTATAAAGGCATTGTTCCTGTTATGCTGTTTGTTCACAACTACATATCCCATTGAGGCTGATTTCCCAACATGCAGCATCCTGGGGGGGCTCTATCGGAACTACCAACTGACCTTGGGGCGCCTGGGTGGCTCAGTCAGCTAAGCACTGAACTCTTGACTTTGGCTCAGGCCATGATCTCACAGTTCATGGGACTGAACCCCGTGATGGTCTCTGAGCTGACAGTGAACACCCTGCTTAGGATTCTTCCTCTCCCTGTCTCTCTGCCCCTCCCCCGCTCATGCTCTCTCTCCCCAAACAAACAAACATTAAAAAAACAAAAGGAACTACCAACCGACCTCATAAATACAGGAACTTCTACTGGTTTTGTGACTTTTAATGGTCATAGAAATATTTGGGTCACATTTTCCATTAGCCACTACCTCCTCAGCCTCTGCTTGCATAATTCTTCCTCCTTATAGGTGGGACCTATAAGGTCTTTTTCTCTGTGGGTATCTTTTATGTTGGTCAGCTCATCCTGGTCATACACAGGCTGTTACTGGTATTGGGACCTTTAGTATCAGAAGAGTCATTCAGGGGAACTAAAAGTAGAAGTTAAAACCACCTGCTGTTTTCAAAAAAGAAGTAGTTTAAAAAGACATTTATGAGGTGAGCTAGTCTTTAAAAATACCTGTACATCCTGGACTGGAATGTTGTAGACAGATATCCATGGGCAATTGTACAATAAACCCGAGCTATGAAATCTGACTTCTTCACCTTCCTGATTGTGAGCAAAGAGGTGAGAAAACAACACTTAGATTTGAGTTTCTTTTTTTGCTTCTTCTACATGTCACACTTTGGCAGAACTGCTAATAGGGAGTGAAATGTCCAAAGAGGTTGCCTCAGAAAGGCAGAGAAGCAGAGAGTTGATATGATCCACATAATGAATGATTGTCTCACAAGGAATCAGATGTGCGATATGCAGCCTAATTACAGGAAATGGCAAATTGAGATAAACACTGTAGTCATGAAAAATCCCCAGAAGATATGTGACAATGTCTCAGAAACCTGTTTCTGTTCCCAATGCTGTCAATTCTTAACCTGAGGGGAGGGGATGGGAGAAGGAAATCAAGCTCTGAGTCTCCTGGTAAGTCATGGAAAGCCAACCCAGTGGACAAAAAAGAAGCTGCTCTTGCCTGGTCTAAAGGGACTGCTTAAATTATCACTACAGCTATTTGTTTCAAAGTTAGTTTGTGCTTACACATGACCATAGAGGGACATGTTCCCCCAAGCACTACAGTTAATGCTCCCTTTCCCTAGCTACACAGCTGATATGAAGAAAATGTGCCATGTTCCCTGCTAGAATAAAAAGCATAAGAGAGCACTGAATATAGTGACAGAAATTTTAAATGACCTAAGGGAGTGTTTTGGAGTCTGAGGCACAAAGGTCCTGCATTAAGGGCTGAATTAAGAGCATGCCCTAGACAATTACCATTGTGGGAATGATCAAGACTTTCACCGAATAGGCATCAGGGCAGCAGTCCAGCCTCTGAGAGCTCCAATATCCAATGACTAAAGACTGAGGATCAACCTTGTTTATACATCAGAATCTTCTAGGAAAGTTCAAAGAGTACCTGTGCTTAAGCTTTCCCGTCCATCAATTATATCACAATTCTCGAAGGGGTAGCTATATGTTTTAAAAGCTGTCTGATGTGCAGCCAAAGTCAAGAACTACTGGAGGAAGGTCTACAATAGGCAAATGAGCAGATTCTGATGAAAGTCATAGACCATTCATCTCACCAGACCAATTAACATTAAGTAAACAGATAAACAGATGATAGTGACAAATAGAGGGCAGAACTAGGATTCATGAATACTATGAAAGATCACTCATAGACCTTGTGGGAGCTCACGAGCCTTAGACTAAGAACCACTGGTTAGAGTTCTAGTGAAGCTAGAAGCTTAGATACATAAATAACCTGTCAGCCAATGAACTTCCTGTTTGCTTCCTTTATTAAAGACATTGGCCAAGAAACCTCTGGAGTAGGGTTGTAAAACCAGATTTAGCAGATTCTTTAAGAGTTCACAATCTAGGGGCGCCTGGGTGGCGCAGTCGGTTAAGCGTCCGACTTCAGCCAGGTCACGATCTCGCGGTCCGTGAGTTCGAGCCCCGCGTCAGGCTCTGGGCTGATGGCTCGGAGCCTGGAGCCTGTTTCGGATTCTGTGTCTCCCTCTTTCTCTGCCCCTCCCCCGTTCATGCTCTGTCTCTCTCTGTCCCAAAATAAATAAATAAAAAAAAAAAACGTTGAAAAAAAAAGAGTTCACAATCTACTACGGGCCATACCACATACGTACAAATACTTCACCACAAGGGAGTGCAAAGTTTACAGGTGGTAGCATAGATTAGATCTGCTCCAGTAGCTTCAAAGAGCAGGCAATTCCTTCCAGATGGGGAAATGAGGAAATATCATCAAGAAGGTGGAATGATGGTCTCAGAACGGAAATGCCAAATGCATTGGAGTTGATATAGATTCCTGTCACTGTAAACACTTTTTCTCCAGGAAGGTTTGCTCACCTGAGGTGGAAATGAAGCCTGGCACAGTTAATGCCATGTGCCTTTTCAAACAAATCTAGTTTTGCATGTTTTGGGGTTTTTGTTTTTTTTTTTACTACAACTGCACATCCTTCCTCACCTTAACCAACCACCAAATAACCAAAACTGCATGATCATATCTCCAAGAGTTATTGGAAATAAGGTGATAGGCAGTACTGATGGAAAGTTCTGATTCCTTCACCTTGAATCTACACCTCTTCAAGTAGAAAATGAATGTAACAGCTCACTATCGTGCACCACATCCATATCAGATAAAATGATTGACCCCTGTCTCTTCCAGTCTAACACTGTAGGTAATGAAGCCTTGATAATTCTTCCAAGTGTAGTTAATGTTTTCTACAAGCGCTCCTTTAAAAATGAAATAGTACTACTATTTTTTGCGCTTAAATGCATTTGCATTTCATTCAAGGGAAATGAGTTTTCTGTTTTAATTTCATCTTGGTTCCATTTAATTAAAGTCTAGCTCATTCTGTAGTTGAACACTTTCTTAAGTGCTGGGGTTTTGCTAAATCATTCAATGTGAGTTTGAAACTTGGACAAGATTTTTCAAGCTATGAATAAATTTGCATCTATTGATGATTTCTGAACCGACAGATTCTCTCTTCTACCCTGAAGTTAAGATAATGTTTTGTATTTCTCAAAACACATTTCATCCATTATTTCACAGTTTTGTAATAACTCCATAAAGCAGGTAAGTAAAGTCCCATTATCCATATTTTACAAATAGAAAACTGAGTTTCAAACAGATTAAGTGACTTACCCAAGATCACACAGCCAATGAGCCACTGGATAAGACTTAGAAGTATATCTTCTGTGGTTGAGTCTAGCATTTTATTTATTTATTTTAATGTTTATTTATTTTTTTGAGAGAGAGTGTGCAAAAGTTGGGGAGGGACGGAGAGGTGGGGGGACAGAAGATCTCAAGCGGGCTCTGAGCTGACAGCAGTGAGCCTGATGCGGGGCTCAAACTCACAAACTCAACGAAATCATGACCTAAGCCAAAGTCGGGTGCTCAACTGAACGAGCCACCCAGACAACCTCTATTTACTAGTCCGGTGCATTTTAAATATACTTTCCTTACCTCCCTTGCATCTATTTTGTCAAGGGAAATATGCAAATTTGTCCTTTCTCAACACCAGCAAAAGATTTTATAATTTGGCTAGCATTCACATTAGGAGATTAAGGCTGAATTTTAATGATTCTGACATCTATTATGTGGCAGGCATTGGGGAATGTTCTTACCAACATTATTCCTCATCTTCATAGCAAGACTCTTTTTTACAGAAGAGAAGCCTCAGGGATGTTAAGTAACTTGCCAAAGTCACATACCTGCTGACGTTCTGCCTTCCCTGGTTCTCCCTCAGGCCACGGCTGCCTTGGTAAAACCATCTGGTCCAGCCTGTAGTCTAGAACCATGGCCAGGGGTCTTACCAAATCCCACCAAATATCCTCTAACACACTGTCAAGACTTACTTAGTATGTTTACTTAGAAAACACTGTTTTAGACACTAAAACCCAGAAATATGAGCTGTTTAACATCCAGCGAAAGGATATGTTGTGTACATAACGGCACAAAAATAAAGCAGTAAAGCAAGTGAGAGTTGCATTCTCCAAGCACTAAACAGATGTTTCAAATTTCGGGCTGTAAATACCATTCAGAATAGGGAGAGGATCAATGTGGGCAAAGACAACAGAAGCGCTCAGGAAGGAAATAACATTTAATGAAAGAATTCAGGTACATAGAGAGGAATCAGAGGGAACTGTGTGTTGAGCAATTCTAAAAAGATTTATGAAGTCCATAATAATCACGGTATGTTTGGAGGCAATCCCTATCTTCTTATTTGTCATGCTTGGTTACGGAACTTGAAGTAAGGAATGCTCAGTGGATTCTGAGATGATTCCTTTGGCTGATTTATCAGTTTGAACTGGATATGGCTACGAGTGATGGAATTCTCAATTAATAGTGGCATAAGCAAATAAAAGGTTTTTTCTTATGTGGGAAGATACGTAACCATAAGAAAGCGGCTGCTTGTGCTGCTTCATCTGCTCAATGATGCTCTCATTTAGACCATTACCTTTGACTGTCCTTGCTGCACCCAGGTCACGTGAAGGCTGCTGCCATTTTTCCTATCAGTTCTTACTTGAGTCAGCAAGAGGGTGGCAAGAGGGACCACACCAGCAACACAGCCTCTTTTTGTCTGGGAGAGGCTGTGAAACAGAGAACCAGGTTGCCATGCTTGATTTAGATAATATAAGCATATTACTGGCCCAACTAAAATCAGGGCTTTGATGGTAAGGAAAAAGGGGGATGAATACTGGGTAGGTAAGAAGCAGTGTCTGCAGCAGTTATATTTTCTTAGTTAGATTCTGTAAAAGAAAAGCACCAATTCCCCCCAGTTACTGGGGGCTTATTACATGAAATCATGAAGCAGTAGAAAGCATGAGCAACAGTCTCAGCAGAGCATGGCTAGACCTCATGAGGAGCTGGGATGTTTTTAGGGGTACCAGTGCATCCTTTTCACAGAGTGGCATCTCTAGAGGTTAGGGCATTTTTAGTTCCTCCAGCACTAGCTGAATGTGGCTTCCTACTCAAGAATTCCATCAATTTGCTCGGCTGTGTCTCCTGTCCTATTACTTCTCTTTTTCTATTACCGTGAAACTTTCTATCTTGAGCTCCAATCTACCAGGGATGCCAGATGAAATACAGGATACCCAATTAAATTTGAATTTCTAATAAACAGCAACTACATGTTTGTATAAATATGACCTATGCAATATTTGTGACACACTTACACTAAAAAAAAAAAAAAGAAAAAAATGATGTCATCTATCTGAAATTCAAATTTAACGGGGAGTGCTGTATTTTCATTTGCTTAATCTGACAATCCTAAAGCTCATCTATTTGGCTAATCACCAGTACAGAAAGAATCTGCTGAAAGGCCTCTAATACAATTCCACCTGCCACCTCTGATGAGAGCACAGACAGAAGCCTCTGGCTTAGAAATCTACCCCTAGCTCAGTAATCACAGATCACTATGGTAGGCTCACACAGACAATGCATGGAAACATGTATGTTAGGAATTTCCTGATTCTCCAGCCCAGTTAAGGGGGTCTATGAATGGCATTCCCAGTGTTGGTTTGGTTCAACAAAAAAACCTATTTCTACCCTATGCCATTTCCTTCAGACAGCAGATATGTTGGTTTTAGATGTGATAGTTTACCTCCATCTCTTTCACATTTCTCAGTATCAGTCAGAGCCTTCTTTTCCAGGCACAAAATCAGTTCATATTCCAGCAGGCATTTAGTGACCCTCACCATGGGTAGGGTGTGCATGGAAAGTTTTCTTTTGCACAATTCACATAATTTCCTCTCATTTCTCTCCATTTATCGGAATTCCATCTTTTGTTGAGGATTATCTCCCTTCTGAGAGAGGCAATAAATATGTAATATTTTCTGTGTGCAAAGAATAGGTGGTAGATGCTGGACTGGGCGAGCAGAAGAATAAGGCATGATCACTATGCCCAAGGAACCCTCAAATCTCTCTTGACTGCTTTCATTTTGATAAGCTAATTGCAAAATCTAATTTTCGAATCTTGCCATTTCCCTCCTGTTTCTCCCCGCACCCAACCTTTGACCTACAAGCATAGATTTATAAACTCATGATTCCTTATTTTGAAGAATATCTAATATAAGAAGGGAACATTTTCAGAAATCCCATTTCTGACTTGCCTTCTTCTTGGCTCAATCATTCTTTTACTCCTGTTCTTCTTGCTGCTAATTTCTCTGTATCATTTCTCTGTTTGCTCCACGAGGGCTGATGCTAATAATGTTTCTAGACCAAAAGCAAAAGTCAAGTACCACTCTTAACTCACACAGAGTTATAATCACAGAATCCAAGAATAATGGTGAATGCTACCACTGAGGGCATCTCATCCTATGTTCTAGCCAGTTCAGCCTCTTAGATTCAGGATTAAGGCTCTATGTCAACACCATATGATACGGCCTACTCAAGTTCTGGAACTACTATCAAATTACAACAAATCCTCTCCTGTGGTGGGTTACATTTCCCTCTAACAGCTCTGCATTGGTCCTCAGAATGTGGGCAGTGTTTCTGCCTTATGTAAGCCCTTCTTACACTAAAGATGCTCATCAAGTTCCTTGATCAAGTCATCTCAATCTCCTCTCTTTCTCCAAATTTTCCTTATGTTATAATGTCCAGATTCCTTTCCATTCCAGTCACCCTTCTCCAAAATGACCTCCAACTTCTCCATTCCCCTTCTAGACTATGAGGCCCCCAATGCAGACTATGAGTATAACCATATGCTCTGCCACATTTCTTAAAACTGATTGTCAGGAGAAGACTAATGAGTCTAGTTTTCCCAATCTCTGAGCATGATATAAAGGAGATAAAATGGCTCTTGGAACTAGTCTGACATGTGTTCATATTTTAACTTGCTATTTATTATCTTGAAACCATGCACAAGTTTTTTTTAACCACTTATAACTTCAGTTTCCTCTTTTTAAAAATGGAAATAATAATACCTATCTCCTATGAGGATAAAGAAAAGTATGCAAAGTGCCTTGAAAAATACTAACACGGGTCTTTGTTTTTTTTTTTTTTTTTTTTTTTTTTTTATTTTTGGGACAGAGAGAGACAGAGCATGAACGGGGGAGGGGCAGAGAGAGAGGGAGACACAGAATCGGAAACAGGCTCCAGGCTCCGAGCCGTCAGCCCAGAGCCTGACGCGGGGCTCGAACTCACGGACCGCGAGATCGTGACCTGGCTGAAGTCGGACGCTTAACCGACTGCGCCACCCAGGCGCCCCCTAACACGGGTCTTTGTAAAAAAATTCTTTTTTCCTGCATTTTCCCTCAGTTGGGGGAATACAGAGTAAAACGGCATACCCACAGAACTGAAGAACAAAATCCTAGCTTCTCCTGTATTTCTTACCCTGACAGAAAAGTTCATGGTTAATGATTTTCTTCTCATCCAGTTGATTTTCAGAGCCTTAAAACGTAGGTGTGGGGGTTTACTGGTTACCTGTATTTGTTGCCACACTTTCTACTTATGACCCCAAGTGCCAAATTCCCTATTTGGTCTTGGATGCAGATATTCTCCAGTCTTGCAGAGAATCACAGAGGGAATTATTTTCCATAGCTCAATTCTGTACTCCCCCAACAGGGACTGGTCTCAACAGGCGTTAGCCACAAGGAGAAGGATGATTGTCATTCCTCCCTCCCCCTCAACTTGAAGAAACAATGTATGATGCTGCCATGAGAATTGATCATTACAGGTAGTAGAAGCAGTGTACCAGCAACTAGGTAAAAATGAGAAGACGGTTTCAGCTTTTCAAATGACTGTGAGAGCTCATCCTGGTTATTTTCTTAAAGGAGGCAAGATGCAAATATTCTAGCACTAGTTTTGCATATCTGTGTTGAACTCAATCCAATTTTCAACAAATCCGTTTCTCATTGTATTTTTTTAGTGGATGAAAGTCTCATTTTCCTCAGAGATAACACACTTTAAAAAGTTGTGCATTATGCAGAAAACACTATTACTCTACGCATGCCCTACCCATTGTGGAATATGGGGAAAATGATCCCGGAGGCATGTTAATAAACAGTACCTGAAATGTTCCTACATTCCCTAGTGATGAAATATGCAAGCTATATTTTGATAATAGCAGTGAAATTTATTTTCTCTCCACCATTTCTTCCTCTGGGAACAATGTAGTATTCCCTTTTCCAATTCTGAACAGATCAGGCTTTCACTATGCCAGAATGGGAAGAGTTTGAGGGTTGTGGGGGCCACATGGTGGCTCTGGGTTTTGCGCCAAAGCTGTGCCTCACGTGGGGCTCTGACAAAACCGTGTTCATCTGGGATCTGGGAAACAGGAGCAAGGAGATGAGTTTACCCTCAGGCTATTCCTAAGTGACACCAGAACAGCTAGTCAGTCAAGGGAAGAATGGAGCCCTGCTGCTTGCTTGGCAACATGTTCTCCAAGCCCCTGTCACATTAGAACTGGACTTGGAAGGTACTCAAAACTTACATATGAACTATTGGGCACAGGAGACTATTTTTTTTGGCTGAATATATTGTCCTGGTGACTTGAGTGCCTTGGTAATGATCCATCTAAAATTTTGTGCAGACTACTGAACACTGCATGCATATTTTTTCTTGCCTATTTTATCTTATAGATGTGAGGCAGCATGGGTTACAGGCAGAATTATATCTGAATTCTGACTGTAACTTTTCCATTAAGAGGCTGAAGCTATAGACAACTTCCTTAATCTGTCTGAGACATAATGATATTTTTACGATACCTTTTCACAGGTTTTTTAGGAATATGTGTATACACACATATTCCTAAAAGTGTGTGTATATATATATATGATAATGGGTAATATATATATATATATAGAATAATGATAATATATATAGGATAATTTATATATAAATTTATATAGGATAATGGGTAATAAAGTACAATATGTATTATACGTAGGAAAATATACATAGGATTAGATATATAATGTGTGTGTGTATATATATATATATATACACATATACATATAGATGGTGTGTGTGTGTGTATATATATGCATATATATATCTTGTGTGTGTATACATACCTACACACACATACACACAAGGTTTAACGATATGCCTAGCACATTAAAGGTATTCAGTAAATTTTCCTTTCCAAATTTCCTTCTCAAATATCCATATGAATTAGAATAGACTCATGCAATACATGGAATTTATTTACACTGCACTCAGCTACATGTACTCAGGGAAAAAATAAGGAGAGAGAGAGAGAGTCATTTGCCAGTTTTCATTTTGGTTCTTCTAATGCAGGGCACCAATATGCCCCACTAAAACTACTCCATTTTCCATTTACTCTAGCAGCAAGGGAATGGTCATGTTCTAGCCAATACGCTGTCTGTAAAAGCCCCTAGGAAGGGCATCCTTCCTGTATAGCATCTGTGGGGGAAGATACTTTTCCTCTCAGTTTTTTTGCCCTTCCCCCTTCACTGCCTAACATGTGAACATGAGGCGTGAGCAGTCATCTTGACCTCATGAAGCTATAAGAACATAGACAAAGGCCAATATGTTAAGGGTAATGAAACAAAAAGTTGAATACCAGATCTCTGACTGCAGAGCTGAGCCCGAGAAACTGCCCTATACAGTCTGTGTATGCTCTTCTTATTGCATGGAACAAATGAGTTTCTATGTGCTTAAGCCATTGGGGTATTTTTGTTTTATAGTGTTGTTAGTCGAGGCACACAATCCTAATGGAAACAGTAGATGATTCCAACTGTCAGTGATCCACCTGTCCTTTCAGTGATCACACGCTCTGAAGTGAAATGGGAGATACAATTCTGCCTTTCATAGTACATGTATCTCATGATGCCACTGTGAGTCTAGTTTTTAAGGTTTCCTGTTTCTCACACAGCCTGACCCCCAACACAAGCTGGTAGCTCCCCGAGTACTCATCTGGGATCTCGGATCTGGGCTGATACTGGAAGAAACCCTGCCCATGTTGGACTTGCTGAGCGATGCAAGTTGCCTTTCCAAAAACATTCTCATGGGTACTTCTCTCCATGTGGGACTCTGGCATCATGCTCTGACCCTAGACCTAACTCACTCTTGGACGGGAATAAAAATAGTACATCAAACTGGGGAGCTGAGTTGGTGGTGGCTGGAGGCAGAGAACAAAGCTGGTGTGTGTGTGTGTGTGTGCGTGTGTGTGTGTGTGTGTGTGTGTGTACTCCCTGAATCTGCCCAACTCCAGATGTGTGTAATTCCAAAAAACCAAATCAAAGTGAATTTTTTCACAAGATACAAAATGAAAAAGTAGAAGATATATTCTAGTAAGCTAAAGAAAATCCAGTTCTATTCTTTTGTGCATTAACATAATAAGTAAATAATTTTGGGGGTGTGTGTGATTATATGAAGATTTTATTTTGAAATAAACAAATGCTACCAAAAATGCTTGGTGGTGGTGCAAAGATCATTAGCATACAGTTTTTAACTCTATTATTTTCCATATAGTCCCTTATAAGAATCCCTGATTAGGTTTCATATATGTATATATACATATACATATATATATATCCATATATATATATGTATATGTATATATATATATACATATAAATACATATATATACTCAGGCATATATATGCTCACGTATATGAATACACACACACAGAATCCTTATGTTCAAAGTGTTGGAAATCATGATCATTCCTCTAAATCTGAAATTTATTTAAATTCTTTTTTTAAGTTTATTTTGGGGGGGGGGAGGGTAAAGAGCAAGGGAGAAAGAGAATCCCAAGCAGCCTATGCACTTGTCTGTGCAGAACCTGATGTGGGGCTTGAACTCACAAACCGTGAGATCATGACCTCAGCCAGAATCAAGAGTCAGGTGCTTAACTAACTGACATACCCAGGTGCCCCTGAAATTTGTTCAAATTCATTTTAAAAACAAAACAAAACAAAAACCTTTTATTACAGATGATGCATCCATATAGTTGCTACTTCTAGAGCAATGTTTTTCAGATGGCAATTTGTCCCCCCATTGTTAGTCATGAAATCAGTTCAGGTAGCTGATTTGTGTTTAAGAATTAGAATACAAAATTACATGTATT
Source organism: Neofelis nebulosa (assembly GCF_028018385.1). NCBI lineage: Eukaryota > Metazoa > Chordata > Mammalia > Carnivora > Felidae > Neofelis > Neofelis nebulosa. The sequence continues at coordinate 7,866,477 of NC_080791.1, read as the reverse complement.
ATATTTTGTGGATATGTGATGTTTGTTTTGATTATATAAATGCTTGTATGTGTTTAATAAATCATAGTATATATTTCTTATTGTAGATTTCCCTAAAAAGGAAAAAAAAAGGTTTGAAAGCCATGATTTCAGAAGGATTGGTATACACTCAGTTATGAAGTGCCTTATCGAGGTGGTACTAAGGGCTGAGCAAGACAGTAATTTGGAGCTGTCCAAGTGCTGACACAAAGAGAATGTGTGAGGCAAGATGCCTCAAGGATACTATTAGAGCATCTAGTAGCTGACCTTACATTGAACAGTTGGGATCGCCACATTCTGGGAGTTACTACTGACACGAACAGCTATATCTGGAATGACAGACTGAAAGCCTCCTTATTCTTTGGGCTCATCCCTGTTTGCCATCTCAGAATAAGTTATCAGGGAGGGGCAGAGACATCAGGCCTCCCGTCTGTGTATTACCTGGGAAACATTTGTTATTTTCTATCCAATGACACATTACAAAGAAAGAATCACTAATTACGCAAAGGATCTGATTCATTTAGAGCCTCAACATTCAATACTCTTAATACTACATTGCAGTATATTTCTCCAAAACTCTTAAGCAAAATTTTTAAAATCATCAAAAAGTTAGGAATAACTGAAGGAAACTTAAAGTAGAATTACAGCTGTATTAGAAAACAAAATATATGCCTAACATCTGGTATCTAGGCTTCATGGTTTAGTCCAAAATTCTACTTCTATGATTTAAAAAAAAATAAGTTATATCATGTAACATTATTGAATATATGCCAGAATTAAGTGGATAGAAAAAGTAAGCTAGGTAAGGAGACCCTAAACAGTAACTCAGTCTTCAAATTTCAATCAGAAAATGACAGTGCTGGCATATATGAGGCATTCATTAAGTGTTGAATTAATAAGAGTGCATTATCATATGTAGCATAAAACAGGTTTCCACCCAAAACGTATTAATTCTAAATTAGCAGGGTAGAGGATTAATATACCAATACCAATTGTATCTATAATACAAATAGCAGCTGGAAAATGATATTTGAGGAAAAAACAACTCTACTTATAGTATCATCAAACCTAAAATACTTAAGAATCAATTTACCAAAAGACATGCAAGATAACTACACTGAAAATTACAAAGTATCGCTGAGAATTTCTAAATATTTGAATATTTAAAGAAGTTATAAAGAAGTGGTAAGATATATCACAATCATTGACTGGAAGATAAAATAATGATGATGTCAATTCTCCCTGTATCGATCTATAGATTTGATACAATTACAGTAAAAATCTCACTCAAAAGGCATTTTTCTAGAAGAAATTTACAAACTAATTCTGAAACTGATTTGGAAAAATAAATAAAGTAGAACAGTCAAACAATCTTGAAAAAGAAGATAGCAGGAGAATCTAATAACTAATTTCAAAGCTTAATATAAAACTACTGTAATTAAGAATGGCATGTTTTTATGCCATATTTGCATAGGGATAGACAAATACTTCAGTGAAACAGATTAGATAGTTCAGTTATAGATTCAAAACACATGGTCAATTGATTTTCAAAAATGTACCAAGGTATTTCAATGGGAAAGCTTTTTTTTCAATTGATTTCACATCATAAGCAAAAATTAATACCTAAACATTAAAGCTAGAAATATTTTTCCTTTATGTGTGTATCATATGTTTGTTTTGTATTTCATTGATTTCCTTTTACTCTTTATTATTTTCTTTTTTCTGTTTGTTTTAATGAACTTATTTTTCTAATTTCTTAGTGTTTATAGTATACCTCCTTAACTTATTCAACTATGATCATATTCACTATCATATATAGTGAAAATATATCATATTCACTACCGTATAAAACTCTTCAAGGGGGGCGCCTGGGTGGCTCAGTCGGTTAAGCATCCGACTTCAGCTCAGGTCACGATCTCGCGGTCCGTGAGTTCGAGCCCCGCGTCAGGCTCTGGGCTGATGGCTCAGAGCCTGGAGCCTGCTTCCGATTCTGTGTCTCCCTCTCTCTCTGCCCCTCCCCCGTTCATGCTCTGTCTCTCTCTGTCCCAAAAATAAATAAATGTTAAAAAAAAAAATTAAAAAAAAAAAAAACTCTTCAAGGTAATTACTCTTCTGATTTTTTCCTCCCATCCTATGTGCTATTGTGCCACATTTAATTTTATGCATGTTATAAATCTGCTCTATGTTCAATGTTATTATTTTTCTTTAAAGAGTCAATTATTGTTAAAAGAGATAATAAAAATAAAACATGCCGCATATTTATCCTTGCAGTTATTATTCCCAGGGTTCTTCATTTTCAATATAGATTTATATTTCCATCTGGTATAATTTTCCTTCTGTCTGAAGGATGTTCTTTAACATTCTTTGTTGATGATGAATTATTTCTACTTTTGTATGCCTGGAAAAGTCTTTATTTCACTTTCACTTCTGAGTGATTATTTTCTGGTTACAGAACTCTTTTTTATCTTTCAGGATTTTTTTCAGTTCGGTTTTTTTTTTCCTCAGTACATTAAAGATGTTGCTCCATTGTCTTTTGGTTTTATTGTTTCCCAGAAAAAATGGCATATTCTTTTTTTTTTTTTTAATTTTTTTTTTCAACGTTTTTTAATTTATTTTTGGGACAGAGAGAGACAGAGCATGAACGGGGGAGGGGCAGAGAGAGAGGGAGACACAGAATCGGAAACAGGCTCCAGGCTCCGAGCCATCAGCCCAGAGCCTGACGCGGGGCTCGAACTCACGGACCGCGAGATCGTGACCTGGCTGAAGTCGGACGCTTAACCGACTGCGCCACCCAGGCGCCCCCAAAATGGCATATTCTTATGTGCTTTATGTGCTGGCATCCTTTGTTCCTTACTCTATAATATCTTTTATCATCTGGCTGCTTTTAAGATTTTTTTCCTTATCCCTAGGTTTTAGCAATTTGATAGATGTGCTTTGGTGTAGGTTTTTTCTACCTGTTTCCTGTGCTTGGATATTGTTGAGCATTTTGGATTTGTGGATTCAGAGTTTCTAACAAGTTTTGAAATGTTTTAGCTATTTTTTTTCCAATTTTTTTTTGTATTCCCCACCTTTCTTCTCTCCTTTAGAACTCTAACTATCCATATGTTAGGACACAAGAAGTTCTACAGGAACAATGCATTGTTTAATTTTTAAAAATTTATTTTTCCTGTGTTCTATTTTGGATTGTTTCTATTTAACATCTTTAAGTTCACTAATATTTTCTTCTGTAGTGTCTAATCTGTGATTAATCCTATCAAATACATTTTTTTACCTCCCACATTGTAGTTTTCATCTACAGAAGTCTGATTCAGGTTTTATAATCTTCCTTTTCTTTCCTCAACCTTTCACATACACAGAGTATGGTTATACCGTATGTTTTACGGCTGCAAATTTTAACCTCTGTGTCACTGCTGGATCAATTTCACTTGACTGAGTGTTGTCATTGATAGTCTTATTTTCCTCCTTCTTTGTGTATGTGGAAATATATTGGATGCCAAACACTGTGAATTTTACCTTGTTGCATTTTTATATTTTTGTGTTCCTACAAATATTCTTGAGCTTCATTCTGGAATGCAGTTAAGTTTCTTAAAAAAATTTGATCCTCTCAGGCCTTCTTTTAAGATTTATTAAGCAGGACCAGTGCATTGCTCATACTAAGACTAATTGTTTCCCACTCTTAAGGTAGGACCCTCTGTATATTCTACGCCATACCTTGTGAGTCATAAGGATTTATAGTCTGGCTGCAGTAATAGTCACTAGTCCCAGCCATATGTGACCACTGCACACAGTTATTCCCATTCCTTTCATGTGGCTCTTCCCCAGTCATAGATTGTTTCTTCACATGTAAACACAGGTAAGTAGTCTGCTGAATCCTCAAAGGACACCCTCTGTAGGTCTCCAGGATTCTCTGATCTGTACTCCATAGTCCTATGAATTCTAGCCACTTTGGAATTTCTGGGCTTTGTTTTCCCAACACAGGAAGTCTTTCACACTCCTTCCGATTTCCTCTTCCCAGGGCTTTAGCTGGGAAATTCTTTCAAGGCATTACGATGAAGCAGTTGTAAGTCTCACCTCATCTCTTTCCCATCTCACAGGGATCACTGTCCTTTATTGCCTGATATCCAATGTCTTCAAACCATTGTTTGGTTTGTATTGTCTGTAATTCTGGTTTATTCAGGAGAATAAACCATTCTGGTTTATGGTACCTCAATTTTGGCTGGAAATAGAAGTTGTCTCTTCACTAGATTTTCTATCCCCACAATGCCTAGCACAGGGCTCATTAAGTGTTTGTTAAATGAAAGAGTTGATGATGTGAGTATCATCTGTTCATTTTCAATATCAACAGTATACAATATTTCACTAAGCATGGACTATTGGGAGCAAAAATAGTATTCATTTGCAAAGTAAGACCTAAGAGCTAAGAAATGCTTCCACCAGTGGGTGCAATATTCAGATCTCATTAGGCAGGGGAACTTCACAGAAACTGGCAAAGAATATTTCTGCATGCAAGATGAAGAGAAAGCCTTTTGCTCCTCAGAGGAAGTTTTTTGGGGAAAATGAGATGTGTTAGTTAGCCTTGCTTTTCCTTCCTGTTTCATGTTAATTGCAGTTCTACATCTCTAACAAAAAAGAAGCAGAGTTGAATGAATTTTCTCAGGATCTAGCACACAAAAAATACAAGAGCAAAATGGGAATAAAGTCTACTCAATTTCTGTACAATATCTTCAGATACTGATTTCAGAAAGTCAGCCTATAACAAGTACTAGTTCTTTTTAATTCCCTCTCTTCTATCAGTCCCAGCAGGCCTTTCTAACACTTTGTAAGGAGAGTCCCTTCCATCATGTAAAAATATAAAATGTATGTGAGATTTTATATAAGCGTTATAACCCGAAGTAAAATTGTGGTCTAATATTCTAATAAATCTTTCTGGTACTGAGGGTCTTAGGTCAGTAGATGTGTTAATTCTGACTAAACTCAGCTTTATACCATGAAGCTTTGGTGGGCACCATTTATAAGCTAGGAAACAGATCTGGAACGATAAACTGCATTTTTGGTGATAATGAGTGTAAAGTTTATTTTAGCTAGACTGTATGGGGGATTTACCCTCATATTGCTAAAGAAAAAAATAATGCTTATATTTGCAAAAAGATTCCAAGTTTTACTTTTATTTGTTACATTGTTATATCTGGCCTCATACTTTGAGGAGGAAAGATATTTTATTGTAACCCTTTTGGCTATGAGCAGAGACTAGAAAAGGCTGTTTTAGAAAAGGCTGTCTTGGGAGAATGGCCTGTTACCTACATGTGGCAGGGCAGGGCAAGTTATTACCTATTTTTTTTAAGTTAAAGTTCTGTGAGCTGCTCAACTTCTATAGGTCTTGGGGTTTGATGTGTCTGGAAGGCTATGGTACCACAGCGTGACTGTCTCAGGGACTATAGTTAGTCCAACTGTAACTCTCTCCTTTTTGGGTTTGCTATTACAGACTCAGCTGGAAGCAGCTTTCTGGTTTGACTGCACCATCAGGCTTTAAGTCATTTCTTATACCTTCCATAGGTCATCATAAAAAATCCAGAGGTGCTGTCCAGAAAAAAAAATAGCTGGCAAAATAAAATTGGTCTTTCTTTCTTTGAGTCCATTAAAGGAAGGTTCCAGCCTCTGACCTTAGTGTCTTCTGAGGGCTGATCATAAAAAAACACTCAACGAGAATAATCTCCAAGAGTAGTGGTGGGGAATGGTTATTGGGTAAAGAAAAATTGTTGACCGTTGTTGGGCTTACTTCTCTCTTGGGGTTCTGGCTACCACTGCAAAGCCTTCCTCAGTTCACTAATTGTGTAAATATTTACTGAACACTTTTTTTTTTAATTTTTTTAATGTTTATTTTTGAGAGAGAGAGAGGCAGAACATGAGAGGGGAAGGGGTAGAGAAAGACAGGGAGACAGAATCCAAGGCATTCTCCAGGCTCTAAGCTGTCAGCACAGAGCCTGACGCGGGGCTCGAAATCACGATCTGTGAGATCATGACCTGAGTGAAGTCGGTCACCCAACCGACTGAGCCACCCAGGCGCCCCCTTTATTGAATACTTTCTAAGTGACAGATACTTTTAGTGCTGGTGATCATGGCAAAGACTTGGCCCCTGCCTTCATTGAGCTTACAGTCTAAAAGAAGTGATAGATGGTTTAAAAAACCAATTGCAGTTGTGAAAAATGCCATGAAAGAGAAAAGTATAGGATGCTGTGCAGCCTAAAACTGGAGGAGTTAACACAGTCTGATGGAGACTGGAGTTGAGTGAGTCACAGTTTTCCTGATGATGTCCTCTTGGGCTGAATTTTGCATAATGAGCAAGGACACACAGCTGTGTGACAAAGAGTGAGGTCTTCCTTCCTTTCTCTCCCAATGGTGACAAAAGTTGCCTAAAAAAAAGTGAGTACCCTCACACGTGGAAAGGAGTTCTATGTACAGAAGTACAAGGTCCACATATCTGATGTTACTCAGATAGCCTCATTACTTGAGTGTAAACAAAAAGCTGGGCCGCATACTAAGCAAGAGAAGATGAGAACAAAGGGATATACTTATCAATTAGTTAGGTGCCCAGTACAAAGGTGGAGCTTATATGAGGTTTCTCATTTCTGATAGCAAAAATATTATAAGGCAGATAAAACAATCTCCATTTGATCAGCGAGGGCAGGAATACATAAAGAGTTAAAGCCCTTGTTCCATATTCACAGATAGTAAGTAGGTTGATGGCGTTCAAACCCAGACCTCTAGTTGTTCCGTGTTGCCTCCCAGGGCTGCAAGAGAAATGGGGTATCACATTAGGTCCCCAAGTGAATGACTTAGTTAAAATGCCTAAAAGAGTAACAGGTAAGGATTTATTTACTTTTTGTGTTTCTCTCACTTGACTGCAAGTTCAGACAGGGGAGGACCACTTCTTCATTTGTTTGCAGCTTTTACCCTGTGTTTGGCACAATGTATGGCAAGAAGGAAATGTTTCATAAGTATTTTTGTATATATGAATGCATGTAAAAACAAAGAGGACAATCTAGAAGTTTGGAGAAACTTCTACAAACAAGAAACTCTAACACAAGGCAGAAGATGATAATACTGCTAAGAGAAATTTATCTCTAATGCTGTAAGAGTTCAGAAGAAGGAAACATCTCTTCTGCCTGGAGGAATCAGGAAATCCTTCATGGGATGTGACTCAGTCTTGAAAATAAGTAAAACTTGGGTGAGCACAGATGAGAATAACCACGTGAGACAAAGAAATAGGATGACCAAATATATGAAGACTGGAAATTTAAGATCATGCATAGAGAGCAGCAAGGAACTTAGTGTAAAATTTAGTGTGCCATAAAAGAAAATTCTGGAAGTTTCAACTGAGAAAGCTCCAGACTCTAAGAACCCTAGATTCCAGTTTGGGACAGAAGACATGATTGTGAATGCATACACCAAGGGAGAGGAAATGATAAGTGTTGTTTGGAGTATCTACTGCATCGTAACAAACCACCCCAAAACTTAGTCTTAAAACAATTATTTAGCTCACAAATCTGCAATCTGAGCAGGGTTTGGTAGGCAGTCTCTGTTTCACAGGTACTAGCTAGAGTGGTTTCAGGAGTGGGAATCAATTGGAATCAATTAAAGGCTCGTTTATTTACATGTCTGAAGGTTGATGTTAGTTCACAGCTGAGACCTCAACTCCTCAACTGGGGCTGTCAGAGGGAATACTTACTTACCTGTGTCCTCTCCATGTGGCTTGGGCTTCCTTACAACATGGTAGCCGGGTTTCAAGCGTAAGCATCCAAAGAGGATCAAGTGGAAGCTGCACTGCCATCATATAACAGTCCCAGGAGTCTCATGGTGTCACTTTGTTTGTAACCACAGGGGCACTCAGATTGAAGGGTAGGGAACAAGACCCTATTTCTCCATTGGAGGAGGGTCAACATCACACTGCAAGCAGAGCATGTGGGATGGGATGTGTTGGTGCAGTCAACTTTGGGAAATACAATATAAGGGCATGTTTCTGTTGCAAGTCTGCTGGATACTATGGGGGTAAAAAGAGGTACAAAAATACCTATCCTTGCCCCAGAGAATTTATAAAGTAGTGGCAGCAGGGAGTGTGGTTGGGGTCCTGGGTGGGGAGAAAGCCACACATAATAGCAGGAGGAATCTGTATATAGTAAGTGTTCACTCAGGTCTGCACTGGTCATGCTAATGAGAGGAAGAATCCATTTTCATCCACTCAATGACTTGCACAAACAAGCCTGCATATGTAAGACACTCGATCCAATATTTAGAGAACAATAAAATCTGTTGTTGAAACAAAGACACAGATGTGTATCAGTCAAGTTCTAAGGGATCTTTGGGCAAATGCTACTTGCCGTTCAGTAGACCAGATTCGATACCGTCACCCTTTTGGAAAGCCGGGCCCATATCCCTAATCTCACTTGTACTTCTGCAGAATCAGATAGAAGGTACAGAGAAACCCCTCTGTTAGATGCTCAGATATGCTCAAATATCTGAGCACAACAATTTTCAAACATTTCCCCTGTAACTCCAAATCCTGCAGGTGTTGATACACGACTGCTTTCCTGGGCTAGATAAGTCAGGTCCAAGGTATGTGAAGTTCATAACCCTACCTAGATTACTTAATTCCCTTAATGTCCATTTTATTTCAAAGTTTCTTTCCCTCTATCTCATGGTGTCTCTTAACTCATTCTAATGTAAGCGGAGCTGACAGCTAGAGAAATCAGAAGAATCCTCACAGGTCTGGTAGAAAACAAACCAGTGAAAGGAAGGAACAACCGAATGAGCGTGTGTCAAGTGTGGACAGAACTGGGGCACAGGTGCATATGAAGATGAGCGGTCCCCTCCAAGGGGAGCGGTCCTGGCAAGAGAAGTCTGTGGGGAGGAGGCATCTCTGTGTTTAACACAATGTGTCCACTTCCTTGACAGCTTGAGTCTCTATGCAGGAAGCGGATTTAAAACAAGTGTATGCAAAAAACTCTCACTCTGCAGGTGGTCACTCCCTTGGCTCACCACAGATGTCAGGTGGGTTCACCTATTCAGGACTTGTCTTCCTTGTGTTCTTCTACTTTTCACCCAATAAATGGAGCCTCGCTCCTGGCTGGACTGTCTGGCCCATGTGGCCGTATGAAGCTGGGAGCACTAACTAGTCTGTCTCTGGTACCCTACATCACACCTGCATTACAGGAATCACTGTCCCCTCCACTTGAGCAGAGACTGGCCTTTTCACAAGGACCTCTTTCTTCCCTTTGTACCGGGACCCTTCCTGACCTTATGCCTGAAACTTCAGGTTCTCCCCCCAGCGTATCGTCATGACATGACAATTCCTATAATAAATTTCCCCTTATCTATCAACATATACCCTATTGGTTCTGTTTCTCTGAAGAACCTTGACTCACGGCACTATCTCTCCCACTGCCAGTTAAGTCAGACCCAAAACAGACGGATTTTGAGGAAGACTCAGGACCCAAACACAGGCGTACCTTACAACAAAGCCCTTCATCTCAGTCACTTCAACCCAACTTGTGATAGAAGATAAGAGAGGGGCGCCTGGGTGGCGCAGTCGGTTAAGCGTCCGACTTCAGCCAGGTCACGATCTCGCGGTCCGTGAGTTCGAGCCCCGCGTCAGGCTCTGGGCTGATGGCTCGGAGCCTGGAGCCTGTTTCCGATTCTGTGTCTCCCTCTCTCTCTGCTCCTCCCCCGTTCATGCTCTGTCTCTCTCTGTCCCAAAAATAAATAAAAAACGTTGGAAAAAAAAAATTAAAAAAAAAAAAAAAAAAGAAGATAAGAGATTGCACGTGTGCGTGTGCGTGTGTGTGTGTGTGTGTGTGTGTTCCCTGGCGTTTATGATTTGGGCAACATCACCTCTGTTCACCCAGTGTAGTCTTCCAAAGCCAATCCCACTCCTGAGCAAACGGATCATAAGTTTAGTGCTCTGGTTAGGAAGAATGACCCAGAAGCCATGGTAAGGGTTAGGATAGAACCAAAGTCAAAATACTTGTAGCCTGAACAGGAGAGTTTATGTTCCTGTCACACAAGAGGCTGCGCATAGGCAGACCAAGACCAACATGGAAGCCCCCCATTATCAGGAGCTTGGGCTTCTTCCAGAGACTTGCTGTCCTCGTCATACGGCTTCCACCTTCTGTGCAAGATGACTTCTCTAGTGCCCACCGTCCCGTCTTCATCCCAGCCAACGGAAAGGCGGGGAGGAAACAAAGACACAAGTGGTAGAAGCAACATCACCTTTCCTCATAACCTCTTCGTCGGAACCCAGTCACCTGGCCGCACTTAATGGAAAGGGAAGCTGGAAAATGAACATGCCCAGGGAAACTTGAGGGTTCTATTACCAAAAATATGGGGAGAGTAGACAGTGGAGACTAGCTGTCTCTGCTACAGCCAGGAAAAATAATGAGTATTGAATGTGACCCAGCATGGATGTTTCTCAGAGTTCCAGAAAGGGGTGAGCGTTGATAAGCCGGGGACAGTACATTTAGCTATTCGTTGTCTCACACCAGTTCGGACTCCTCACCATTAAAACTAGGATGTTTTACCTCAGAACGTAGCCTTCCGTGTTACTTTATATTATTAAAAAATTCTTTAATTTCATATTAAAATATCAATTTTATAAATGCTATGATTGTAATTGAGTCTTTACTGGGGTCATCAGTAATGATTTATTCTTTTTTTCCAGCTTAGATATGCAAGTTAATTATGTACATATTTCAATTGAAAGAAGTGTTTAGATGTTCATGAGATAACCATTTTTGTCAGATCCCTACTAGTTATAAGGTAGTATATAATCAAATACATGTACCCAATAATTTGCTTAGTGATACTAGCAATATATGTGCTTATATATACAGACAACAATATATATATGTATATATATGTAAATGTATATATGTTATATGTAATACTGAATTTTATTACAGAGATACCAAATATAAGGTAATAAAAAAAACCTAGTATAATTCCAGACATAGAAAGTGGAGCTATCACAGTATTGGAAATAAAAGCCCCACAACATATGTAATTTTTTCTCAGGATATGGGATTCATTATATCTGAAATACGAACATTTCACAATGTATTCTTTGGATTTTATCCTATTTCACAATACTTCAACTAAAGAGGCAAGAATTTTCAAAAAGTGCATTGCATGGGTGAACTCTCCTAAGGAAATTAGCCTATAGGACTCTGATTATAGAGACCTAAGAACCTATTAGGAATAGAGAAAAAAAAAAAAGAGGTGAAAACCTAAGGAGAGTGGCCTTTTGAATCTGTATCTAGCCAATCAAACCTTTAAAAAATAACATTTTCTAGGGGTGCCTGAGTGGTCCAGTCTGACTTTTGATTTCAGCTTAGGTCATGATCTCATGGTTGTGGGATCAAGCCCCATGTTGGGCTCTGGGCTAACAGCTCAGATCCTGCTTGGGATTCTGTGTGTGTGTGTGTGTCTTCCTGACCCTCTCCTACTTGTGCACACACTCTTTCTCTCTCAAAATAAACAAACACGTTTTAAAAATTGGGGAAAAGTAACATTTTCTAAATTAGAGCAGATGTGAAAAAGTCACAGCATGCAAACGTTCCTGACATGCCATGTATTCTTTATTTCTTGCATCTAACACTGGCCTGGAGGCATGAGGACCTTATCCTTGCCCTGTCAGGCTTTAGCAATCAAGCACTGCACTATTTCTAGCCACTTCTAGCCAATGAGAATTACAATGTCAAATAAGATCTATTTGCCTATTTGATCTATTTTCATGTAAACTCTTAATGTAAATGCATGCAACAGATACAATGGCCTATACTGGAGTTAGAGAGTTATAAACCCTTATTTCCCTGAGGAGGAAACTAAGAATAAGGAAAAATATACAGATTGATAAGACTTCAGAGATGAGCACAGGATATTATGGGATCCCAGAGGAGACCAGAGTGGAGGGTAGAAGAGAAACAGGGAAGATTTCATGCAGGAAAAAAGCATTATGCTCAGATACTCAGAATAAACAATTTCCGACACAGAACTACAAGTCAAGTGTATGGCTGTCTTCTCTGATCCCCTCTACACAGTGAGCTTGACAGGGAGGGTTATGCATTATGGCCAACATGATGCACCTTCTCTTGCAACTGTGAATGAACCACTATACCTGGGAAGAACCTTGTTATGCAAACTATCTTCCTGCACTATGAGGGCAGAAAACTTCCATATAGCACTTGATAAGGACACCAGTTTTGAAACCTATCAAATTAATCGTCAGCTTGAAAAAAAATCTGTCTCTTAATAGACTGGGAACAAAACTCAGTGCAACAGGGCTGGATCCTTCCCGGGTCAAGGAAACTGTTGAGTTCTTCCCTCTCCTCACCTCATCCAGTGACATGTGGTCTTATAGACTCAAGGATGAAGTTCTGGTCAGGCACCAGGGCAAGAAGAAAGCCGGCTACATGTGACTGCAGTGGTTGCAGGGAACAGAAACCCCAATCTGGCCCCAGAATTTCTTAGATGGAGGAGGGGAGTGGAGTGGAGGGGGCCAGAAACCTAGCTGATAAATTATAGTGATAGTAAGATTTAAAATATTAAAGCCTTCAAATAAACTGCAATTTCCTAAGGACACTCTACCAAACAGAAGTAAAAAAAAAAAAAAATCAAAAAATACTTCCCACAGAAATAGTTTATTACATTCTCCCTAACATCATCACCCTTCTGTCCCCAGTGTGGGCCTAGTGGAAGACCTCGTGGCTCCTGACCTTGGTCAGGATGCCCAGACTTGCATGAAGGAGCCAAAGACTACAGCCAAAGCAGTCAGAGTCCATTAAAATGCATAAGTCCCTGTTCTGGGGTCCATTAATTCATTAGGTTCTATAAACACATCTAGGTGAATGAATTTCTTCGTTATCTTTGTCAGGAGAGCAGACACTGGAAAGAAAGGGATGAGAGCACAGATGAATTAGGATTGCAGAAATCAGAAGAAAATGAAGACGGGGAGGAGGGGTCCTTTGGAGGGAGAGCAGACAGACCAGAATGGGACGTTCAGCCATGGGCTCCTTCCCACAGGGGCATCAGGAGGGCTCTGCTCTCCGAAGCAGGGGAGATTCTGGGAATCAGCCAGGCAGAGCTGAGAGTTTACTAAATGCAGGCTTCACTAGACAAGTCTGGCCTCTAGCCGCTTAGATTTGGTACCCCAGGCACCAGGAGATAGGCTGGGGAGTGCGAAAGAACGATGGAGCCAGAAGCGAGAGACCTGAACTCTCCCACGTCCTCCAGTTACTGGCAAGTGGACAACGAAGAGTGTCCTCATCTGGTCAGGAATATCCCCATCACGTTCCCTCTACCTTCTAGACTTACCACAAGGCTTCACTGGCGGTGCAGAGGAAAGCCTCTTTAGGACACTCTAAAATGATATACGGAGGAAGGCATTAATTAACGCTATCATTATCCACTATTAGTACTGAAAAGACACCTCAGACGCAGGATGGTGGGTCAACCGATTAATCTTCCCATACTCTATTCAAAAGCAAATTCTGACACTTAATTTGACATACACTTTTCCTTCCTTGATGGAAATTAAGGGGGGGTGGGGAATGAGGAAAGATTTGTCTGTCCTCTTAACTCATTTCAAACCACAGCTTCAAAAGCAGTGAGTCGTTTCATTTAATCAGTGAGAAAGCACATCCCACAAAAGGCAGCCCCCTGGAGGGGCAGCTGCTAGAACACCGTTTCCATGGCTGCCTGCTGCAACAATATTTTTCACTGAACTAAGCATTGCTAATTTTAGCAATGGATTATCTGGAAAGCAAGGAAGAAATAGATGAAAGGCAATTTTTTACCTGAGCTGCACTGAGCCCCAGAGAACTTTTACTAAAGTAAGAGATGTTATCAGAAAAAGCAACTACGTAACTCCAATGCCTTGGGGACATTTGCCAACTGCTCTCCATCAGCACCTGGACGAAGGAGGGAGGTACCATTTTCCTGATTCAGGAAGAAACTGAAACTCAGTGGTGACGTTATTTGATTCAGATCATTACAGCCTGTATGAGAAAGTGGAGTATCACCCCAGTAACCTTAGTTCACAGCCTGGCTTCTGGCCCCAGGCCCTTCCATTAAAGGAACAATACTTGCTTTGAGGGCTAAGCTATTTTGGATGCTGGTTTCAGTAAGCTGTCTCATGATGGGACTTGAAATAAAGATCTGCATAAGAGGGACAGGAATTAATATCTATAATAAGGTTACTTGACTTTGATTTTAGATAAGACTCTCATTTGTACTAAGGTATAGAAAACTAATAAAAGCAGTATTATCCTGTAGGAAATTTGCTTTTCTCACTCATCTAAGTCAGAGGCTAAAGAAAGTTGTCAATCATAGCAGCGGCGGAAGAGAACCTTTTGGAAAGTCTTCTGAGACAGAGACTGATTTCTGTCCCAGGAAAGCTAGCAGACTATTGAGGGACAGCCACAAGCTTCCCTTCCCCAGGAATTCTCATAATCCAGGGAAACTCTGATCCAGGAGTCCTATGGGATTCCACAAGATCACTCAAGACTGGAATGATCCTCCTGGCAGGAAGCCTGGAGAATACCCACATGTAATGCCTCTGTAAACCATGTCCCTGAGTGGATTATTCCCAACATGGGAGGGCTTCCCAAGCTTCTCTCTTGTCCCCAAGGTGCCATGTGATTAACAGATGGGGCTCATATATACAGCTCAGAGCATGATGGAGTCCAAGAAAAAAATTCTTCCTGAAGGAAATAATATCTGAACAGGGTCCTACAGAATTAACAAGGTCAATCTGAGGAAGAAGAAAGAGAAAGCATTCTAGGAAAGAGAACCATCAAAAAGAAGGATATGGGAGACTACTATTTAGCCATAACAGAGAATGAACCCTTGCCATTAGTGATAACACAGGTGGAAGTTGAGAATATTTCACTAAGTGAAATAAGTCAGAGAAAGACAAATACCGTATGATCTCACTTACATATGAAATTAAAAAAAAAAAAAAAGCAAGCTCACAGATCTGGGATCAGATTGGTGGTTTGCCTGAGGCAAGGGGTAGACAAAATGAGTGGAGGGGTCAAAAGCTACAAACTTCTAGTTCAAAAACAAATAAATCCTGGGGATGAAATGTACAGCATGGTGACTATGGCTGACAATACTGTAGTGCGTATTGGAAAGTTAAGAGAGCGAATCGTGAAAGTTCTCATCACAAGAAAAAGAATGTAAGTATGTGTGCTGATGGCTGTTAACTAGATTTACTGTGGCGATCAGTTTGCAGTGTAGACATATATTGGATCATCATGTTGTACGCCTGAAACTAATACAATGTTATACGTCAATTAAACTTTAATTAAAAAAAACTGGGTATGGGAAACAGCGTGGTAGGGAACCTTACGTTTTCCTGGGAGGTGATTAGAGGGTCTCCGAGTGCAGCTCTAGCTGGGTCATACAGCACATGGCCTTGCAGACAAACCGGGTAATCACCTGTAGGTAATGGGGCCACTGGGAGGTGCAAGCAGAGGGAGAGCATGACTTTTTTCATATTAAGGAGATGGTGTGGGGGTGGATTTGAGGGAGCAAAACCGGAAACAAGTCACTTTTGGAGACAACTGCTGTTTGTGTCTCATTGCCTCCTCCACTATCCTTTTATCGACTGAGCTTTTGTCATAGTAACACATACGCAACTTTTTAAAAATGTTTTCATTTATTTGAGACAGAGAGCACAAGTGGGGGAAGGAGCAGAAAGGGAGGGAGGAGAGGAAGAAGGCCAAGCAGGCTCCACACTGTCATTGCAGAGCCTGACATGGGGCTCAATGCAGCAAACCATGAGATCATGACCTGAGCCGAAATTAAGAGCAGGCACTTAACCAAATGAGCCACCCAGGTGCCCCACATATATGGAACCTTTTAAATTAAATGGAAAAATTACTATTATAATATGCTAGTGAATTAGGGGCATCTGGGTGGCTCAGTCGGTTAAGCATCCGACTTTGGCTCAAGTCACAATCTCATCGTTAGTGAGTTTGAGCCCTGGGTCAGGCTCTGTGCTGACACCTCAGAGCCTGGAGCCTGCTTCGGATTCTGTGTCTCTCCCTCTCTCTGTCCCTCCCCAATTCACACACACACACACACACACACACACACACACACACACTCTCAAAAATTAATAAGCATAAGAAAATTTAAAAAAATAATTACATGTTAGTGAATTAAAACGAGGGTAGGGGGCCTGGGTGGCTCAGGTGGCTAAGTGTCCAACTTCAGCTCAGGTCATGATCTCATGGTTCTTCAGTTGAGGCCCCATGTCAGGTTCTGTGCTGACAGTTCAGAGCCCGGACCCTGTTTTGGATTCTGTATCTCCTTCTCTCTCTCTGCCCCTCTCCCATGCTTCTCTCTCTCTCTCTCTCTCTCTCTCTCTCTCTCTCTCTCTCTCTCAAAAAAAAAAAATAAATAAACATTAAAAAAAATTTTTTTTTAAAGAAGGTTAAAAAATTGCAAGTGATTTTAATCTTAACATTGTAGGAAAAGAAAGAAAAGTTACTGGAAGGAAATGTATCAAACTTTAATCAGAAGCTAAGAATTTATCTTAGGAAAATAATCAAGGTGGGAAAAAGTGGACTATGTTTAAGAATGCTCACTTTTATTTATAAATGAAAAAATAGAAGCAAATTAGTATTTATTAATAAGGGAAGGTCAGAAAAATTATATTAAATCTAAAATATATATACAAATACTTCAGCACAGATTAATAATGTGATGTGTCATTGCATTACAAACGAGAAACATTGTCTCGTTTCTCCACCTGCTGTAAGTTCAGAGCCTGGTGCCTGTTTCAGATTCATTCTCTCTCTCTCTCTCTCTCTCTCTCTCTCTCTCTCTCTCTCTCTATCTCTCTCTCTCTCTGTCCCTACCTGACTTGTGCATATTCTCTCTCAAAAATAAATTTAAAAAAATTAAAAAATAATAATGTGATGCAGTAAATATAAGCAAATGTAAAAGAAAGCTTCCGAAGAACTCTAGAACATGATCCCCAATTTGTATGTTTATATACATGTGAGCATATACCTGTGTATTTTAGTAGGAAACATTTATACATTATTAAAGTTAAGAACATAAGCTCAAGAGTCACATACAGTAGCTAGGTACCACTGGGCAAGTTTCTTAACCCCTCTGTGCGTCAGTTTCTTCATTCATAAAATGAGGAAAGTAACAGTTCCTTCTTCAAAGGGTTACTATGACGATTAAATAAATTAATATGTACAAAGTACGTAAGTGATACCCAGCATTTTTACTATGTTAGCAATTACTGTTACTAGTTATGCAGGAAAAATATTAGAAAAAAAATGCTTGCTAAAATATTTTCAATATCCAATCTCCAGGCTATTGGTTTTGAGCGATCTGTATGCACTTTGTGTTACAAATATTCCACACAAGTCATGTGTTAATTAAATATCGAGCAATTAAAAATTGCTCAACAAAATGCAGTTGTCCAAAGGGCCAACGCTCCTGATCCTGAGCCCAGATCATTTGATAAGAAGACTCCTAAGCTAGGAATGTAGGGGCTAGGGCCACCTCTCAGACCTTCAGACGTGAGTGTGGACTTTGGCTGCCCACAGAACCTCGCTGAGTCTCAGCTCTGCCACCCACTGGATGCGAATAACTATCTCTTCTAACTATCTTACCGCATTGCTGGCAGGTAGAAGGTAATGAATGTGAAAGTTCACTGTTGAGCTATAAAGCCCAACACACACACAAGGATTTCTTAATAAAGCAATTCCCTCACTGGCTCAATATCTTGTTTCTCCACCTGCAAACTGCAAATCTCCATGCAGAGGATCGTGCCTGTCAGTTAGGTAATGACTGTGGAGCTTGCAGCCTTTGAAAGCATGGAGCTGTTTAGGATGCATGATAACTCTGCAAATCAGCAGCCCCTGATTGCTCAGGGAACGTCTGTGTTGTTTGGGGTCGTCCACACCATTTGCTTCTCTGCTTCTTTTCTCTGTTGCCAGCCTTGGCTCATTTTATTACTTATTAGCAGTGGGCTGTGAGGTAAGAAAATACAAAGGGGCGATGGCATATTAGCATCTATGCTAAAATAATGCAACTTTTTGGTGAAAGTAGCATCCGTGAGGAAAGATGCTGGAATCTGCTGTTTTGAGAAGGAGATCCAGTTAACCTGTGACTTCTACTACATCCTCGACATAAAACCTTGGCAAAGTGTATGTGCCCTTCCTGCACATTCACAGATGTGGTCTGGCAGCTTAAGTCTCAAGAAACTCACTAGCATTAAGAATGGGGCCTCCCTTTTCAAATCTGGCTCAACTCCTCATTGCCATGCTTTAGATAGAAAAGTCTTCCGGAAGTGTGACAATACCACATTCCTTTATGTATCACATTTGCCATCTTATGAGTCTGGTCTGCCCCATAACCCACCTTCCGTGACAGAAGGTTCTTCCCATAAATGACTCTAATCTTGTGTCTCCAAGGGTAGATTGATATTTTCCATCTCAAGGTGGAAACGGGAAAGGCCCATTCTCCATGCTTATTTCTTCTGGTGGTCATATAGCATGAGGTACTTCTTTAGATAGGTTCAACCGTATAGAAGTTTGGGAGGTTTGGGGCACAAAACCTAACCAAATCCGTAACCAGTCAACGACCTTCAGAGAGAGAAAGGTTTGCGTCAAGAAATATAAGGATGTTGGGGCACCTGGTTGGCTCAGTCAGTTGAGCACCCAACTTCAGCTCAGGTCACCATCTCCCGGTTCGTGAGTTAGAGCCCCGTATCGGGCTCTGTGCTGACAACTTGGAGCCTGGAGCCTGTTTCAGATTCTCTGTCTCCCTCTCTCTGCCCCTCCCCCACTCATGCCCTGTCTCTCAAAAATGAATAAATGTTAAAAAATGTTTAAAAACAAACAAACAAAAGAAATACAAGGATGCAGTGTCACACTACTACAACATGATGACGGTCCAGGCTCTATTGTTCGGTCTCTAGTTCTAAGTAACAAAAATCCCGCTCCTATTAGCTTAGGGAGAATATGGGCTCAGAAGGCATGGCAGAGAATGAACGGACTCTAGAGGCTCGTACATCCTCAGCACATCCTCTCCCTTCACATCTCCGTTACGGACTCCGTTCTCTTAAAGGGTTGGCTGTCCTTAGAATCCACGGCATCAAGCATCACCAGATGTTTATCTTTCAAGCCTCATCACCAGAAAAGAGAGCTCTTGCCTCTCTGAAGGGGGTAATTCTTTTTTGGCGTGGCATCTGTGGGTCAGGACGGCTGCTGGCCTTTGAAGAACAGCAACTACAACACGTGGCTTATTTTTCTCACGATTTTCCAAATGCATATGTAACATGAGTGTGTGATGTTTATGTAAAGAGAGAGGTATGAATGGATAAATTACAAAAATTTAGCAAGGCAGCAGGAGGAGAGACTTTAGCCTCACTTGCTGGCCATGAAGGGCTGGGGAAAATTTTGAGCGTGAGACACAGAATTCTCTGTCCGATTTCCTACTGATAGAGGAAGGACAGATCACTCCAGAAACACGCTAGAGCCCTGATGATTATCTGTACTTATTTTGTATGTGTACTTGAAATTTAAAATTAACCATTTTAGGAAAACACGTTGTCCTCATCCACCAGAAAAGGGCATTCTGGTGTTTTCCAACCACAGTATTGGCCCAGGAGCTGCAGGGCCTGTGTTATGGGGCAGCTGACAATAAAAAGGTGTGTGCCTACAGCCAGGTACACCTGGCTTCAAACTTTCATTCTTCCGCTCACTAACTATATGGCTTTGGACAAGTTATTAACCTCCCTGGGACATTTTCCACATCTGAACATAGCGATAACAAAATCTTTTGTTGGGATTTGAAGTGACCAAAAATCCTAGATATTATGAACGTCCAAGGTGAGACTTTGGGCTGCTGTGCACACACTAACCGAGCCAGGAGCATGAAGAACCGTGACTCACGGCCAGTTACTGCATCCACAGGGTCCCAAGGGCAAGTCAGAGAGAAGTTAAAGCCCAAGGTTCTGAGGCCATTTTGTACAAAACCCCTGAGTGCATAAACCCAATAAAATGGGAAAACCCAGACCAACAGATACGTCTAGTCATACCAGAGATTAGTCAGAGTGCTCTCCTCCCATGGAGAAGTGAGGGACAGAAGAAAGGACTTCTGTTATCATCTGAGGATTCCGAGAGATGTAAACGTCTTATGTTATGGGCTGAGGCAGAAAGGCAAAAAGAGCTACATGGCATTTTGCCCTACCTATGGCTTTCAGAGGTGGGATGAGGATTAGATTATACAATCACATATATTTTATAGAGATCCATGCACTCTTGTAACGAACAAATCCTGAAAAGCATCCTAACTGTAGCAAACACAGAAGGATACATCATTGTCTTGTGGCTTCTGCTGTCATCTGACTCACTCCCATCTAGCAATGATGCACCGGCCCTCCTCATAGCCTCACTTCACCTTCAAAGTTGAACAGGGGTAAAGGAAATAGAGGGAAAGGCAGGGGAGCGAGACGAATGGAAAGACTCCAGCCTGGCTTCTTTCCAGTTCATTCCTCAATCTCCTATGTGGATGCTCATGGTTAGGAAGGGGGAAAAAAAGGCAGTGAAGGCCATTGCTACGCCTCAATCTTAAATCTTATGTTAGAAAAGCTTTCAGAATGAAAAGAAAGAAAGAAAGAAAGAAAGAAAGAAAGAAAGAAAGAAAGAAAGAAAGAAAGAAAGAAAGAAAGAAAGACTTAAATAGAACCCCTTGCCAAGAAGACTTGCACTGAAGCTTAACAACGGAACTGATGGTGGGTAATATATTTGGGGTTACAGCAAGAGTCCATGGATCTGAATGCGTTCATTTTATCTTCCGGTGTCTTACGTTCAGATAAATGGTTCTGGGCATATATTTGCAAATTCTCATGAGGGGGAAAAAAAGAAAAGTTCTATCCTACTGCACACCCAGATCAGGGTTATCCAACTCACTCTGTTTTTCCCCCAAGGGAGAAGGGCCTAGCATTCCAGTTTTAAAACGAAAATAAGAGCAAAATACTTAAGAACAAAGTGCGATTGCATTTCTGCAAAACAAAATTAAAACTTCACAGAGAAGGGAGACTAACCAATACCCGAAATCCAAGCTGATTTTAAGAACTAATCAACATAAGATAATCCAAGGAGCTTCGGCTGAGAACAACGCAAACTAATAGAATTTGAAACGTAAGTACCAGAGAATTGTGTATATTGCTTGACTTGTTTGGTTTTTCGTGGGAACAAAAAGTACAGCTTCTGACTGATTTCATATTCCTAACATCTTTGTGCGGCGCCTACTGCGGCCCAGAAACTGTGGTAAGCACTGAGGACATGGTGTCTTGCCTATCTCTTTGTTATGTTCAGCCGCAGCTAGAGAGGGAGTAGAAATAGGCAGGATTCTGAAAAAGCGCAAGCATAAAGGGGCCAGACTGTACATACAGGTCTCGCACACCCCCCCGAGGGAGGGCGTCACCCAGAAAATGAAGGCAGTAGCTACCTGAGCAGTAACAAAGGTGTAACGACAAATGATAGAGGGGGAATGCTATGCTCCAAGAGCCCCAGACAACAGGTCTGGGGAACCTATGGCCTCTAGAGTGGATGTCAACCTCGAACTAATTTGACGCTTATGCAGAACGAGTGCAAATTTGGAATTTGCAAATGAAAGAAGAAATAATTGTTTTTGATGTGTTCTATACATACAGAGGAATATTTTCCGGCCCTAAAAAAGGATATCCTGCCATTTGCAACAATTGGATGAAGCTAGAAGGCATCACGCCAGGTGAAATAATGTAGTCACAGAAGGGTAGATAAATACCGCATAATTGCACTTACATGAGGTATCTAAAATAGCCAAAGACACAGGCAGAGCATGAGCAGGGGAGGGGAAGAGAGAGAGAGGGAGACACCGAATCCGAAGGAGGCTCCAGGCTCTGAGCTGCCAGCACAGAGCCTGATGCAGGGCTCGAACCCACGAGCCGTGAGATCGTGAGATCGTGAGATCATGACCCGAGCCAAAGTTGGACGCTCAACTGACTGAGCCACCCAGGTGCCTTGTTCAATGAGTATTAATGTTTTTATTATTCAAGA
Organism: Neofelis nebulosa; assembly: GCF_028018385.1. NCBI lineage: Eukaryota > Metazoa > Chordata > Mammalia > Carnivora > Felidae > Neofelis > Neofelis nebulosa. Next base: position 7,844,335 of record NC_080791.1, on the reverse strand, counting down.
AGAATAGATTCTAAAGAAATACTGTATAACAAAGTATCTACTGTTAATATGGTATTTTGTATTTAAAAAATGTTAAGGGGGCTCCTGGGTGGCTCAGTCAGTTGAGCATCTGACTTCCGCTCATGATCTCATGGTTCATGGGTGTCAGACCCACATTGGGTTCACTACTGTCAGTGACAGCCTGCTTGGAATCCTCTGTCCCCCTCTCTCTCTGCTCCTCCCCTACTCACACTCTCTCTCAAAAATAAACATTTAAAAAAATGTTAAGATGACAGATTTCATGTTAAGTGTTTTTCACACACACACACACACAAACACAAGAAAATTTTTAGAGGTGATAGACACATTCAGTACCTTGACTGTGGTGATGGTGTCATGAGTAGTATGCATGTGATCAAATTCATCCAGATGTGTATATTAAATGTGTGCGAATTTTTGTGCATCAACTATATCTCATTCTAAAAAAAAAAAAAAGCCTGGAAAAAAAAAGATTAATTTTGTCCTGGGAAAAGGGTGATTTCCAAATGGTAAAGAGTTCACTGAGGCACCGAAGGGTAGTTACAGGTGGTGCTCACCTGTTATTTTTTTTTTTTAATTTTTTAACGTGTTATTTTTTGAGAGAAACAGAGAAAGAGCACTAGCAGGGGAGGGGCAGAGAGAGCAAGAGACACAGAATCGGAAGCAGCCTCCTGGCTCTGAGCTGTCAGCACAAAGGGAACGTGGGGCTCGAACTCATGAACCGGGAGATCATGACCTGAGCTGAAGTCGGACGCTCAACAGATTGAGTCACCCAGGCGCCCCGGTGCCCATCTGTTCTAATGCTCTCAGGCCAGGTGAGGAAGGTCTGTTCAAGGCCTCTATGCTGTTGTCTCCCCCTCTGTGTGTTTCTGGATTTCTCCTTCCCTTTACTGTGTCCTTGTCTCTGTGGATCTCTCTTTGTGGTGTCCTTCTGTCACACAGTCTTCTTCCCCAAGTAGTACCTCTCTGTATCTCACAGAGAGAGACGTGCATAGAGAGGTACACACCCACGTGCACATATACGTATATGTATTCATTTTCTCTCCTGTACTCTCTCTGTTTCTTCTTTCATTTTATGTGATACATAATTGAAAAGTGTGCTTTGTATTTATCGAATAGTAACGTTTCCTGAAAACCACGTATCTCGTGTTTCTTGAATTGTTATGAAATTTTTAATGAAGTGAAGTTGTTTAAATCTCTCTGTAATTAAAAAACAATGGCAAAGAAGGAGAATTGTCACCGTCTGTGCACATATATGTGTGCTGTGTGTGTGTGTGTGTGTGTGTGTATGAGAGAGAAAGGGAGAGATATGAAAAGTTAGAGCAAAGGCCTAGAGGAGAAAACACATTCCTCACTTCTGTTAAGGAAGCAGTTATGTCTTACCCACTCACTCTAGCTCCAAGTAAAGAATCAAAAAGCAAAGAAAGCACATTATAGTTACAATACTGCGGACTGTAGCATCTTACTCACACGTGGCATTAACTCCTTCTTCCTAAAAGTTCGTTCTAATGTTTTGATTGCTTCTTCTTCAGAAAGACAAAAAAAAAAAACAAAAAAACAAAAAAACAAAAAACAACAACAAAAAAAATCTTCTGTCAGCTTTATAAGCTACCTAGGAGTTAACAGGTTTTCTGAAATATTTATTAAAAAAATTAATTAGCAAATAGTGTGTATTTATAGAAGATGAGACTGGATTCTTGAAAGTTTACTGGCTCTCTCTTTCAATATTTAAAAATAAACATAAGGCTGAATGGAAGAGTGTGGACACAGATTATCAGTAAGAGTATTTTTTTACTGTAGCTATTAGAAATACTTATTATAAGGCCTTAGTGAAATGTAACTTAGGCTCCATTTTAATCAGACTTCGATGTTTTCTTTCTGAGGATGGCATCTGGAGAACAATCTGGCTTCATTTCCCACAACAAAATGCCTTTTGTGGACTGATATTTCAAAATACACCTCACAGTCATTAGAAAGGATAGCGAAGTTATCGGCGCCCCAAGTTGCCGGTGGTCATCAAAAGACAGAGTTATTTTGAGGAGGACCATCCATATCAACTATCAAGATGAGACTGTATCTACATGGCATGAATAAAGCTTTTCTGGCCCATCCTGACAAAACCTTCAATGGTCATTGATACAACTGGAGGGATGTCAGAATCCTGATTTGGGCTGCAAACAGAATGTACCAGGTCCTGGGGGCCAGGACAAGGGGTCGACACCCCCACACACCATGCCACTTCCCTCTCTGAAAGCTCTCAAGACTTTCCTATTGTTGTTAGGCTAGAGAACACACTTTCTGCCTGCATCATCTGGGCCCTACCCAGCCTCTTTTCTCACCACTCATTCTTTCAAGCTCTTGTGCAACTCCTCAGATGGGTCATCCTCTCTTTCTCTTATTCACTGGTCTTCAACTCATCTAATTTTTCTGCCTGATATAATGTTCTTTACTCCTTCTCTCGCCTTTCGCCTGTTGTGTAGCTTGACCTTCCAGGGCTGGTTTAAATGTGTCACTACCGCCAGAACGTCTCCTCTGGCGTCCAACCTTCATGTCAGCTTCCCCCACCAAAAGCTTCCAGAACACCCGACATTTCCCCAACCACCGCAGTTCACACCGCCGAGAGTGCCCATGTCCTTGTCTGCAGGCTCCACTGGAAGAGAAGCACTGAGATGTTGTCCTCAGTCTTATACACCATTGTATCCAAAGCACCCGTGGTAGGCACTCGATGTTTTTTCAAATGAACAAAGTGCAGACAATGTGAGGTGGTGTCAGTATCAGGGAGTCAGGGAGGGGGCTATGGACAGGCAGAGTAATAAAGAAGACTGAGCAGAGGGGTATGGCCCAGCACATAGTATCTATTAGGTACAGATATACAAGTAGTGCCAGCTCAGGGCTGCAGGTGGGTGTCCTTGAGATTAGCAGAGTCTGCAGGCAGGGATCTGGCTTTGAATTTCAAACACCTAAGCGTGGAAATTAGCATTCAGAGCCCTGACTCTTGTCTTTAGGAAAATTTTCCAACGCAAGGGAAGAGTCCAGTCCCAAAGGAACCTGTATCGGTCCAGATACTAAGGGACAGACCAATTGCTGGAACTTGTGTCTAATAGAAATGTTTGGGCATCGGGAACAGGTGAGAACACATCTATTTGGCCTGAAGTACAAGGTCAGAGTGGGACCAGAGCAAGGTGGCAGACATAGGACCTAGAAATCCCTGGATTTCCTAAAACTCAGAAAAATAATTGGTTCTACAGCCTGCAGAAAAGCTGGCCCTGCAGAGGGTGAAGGGTTCCTAAGAGAACAATCTGAGGGAAGCGAGGATGGGTACCAAGAAAATCATTATACTTGTCAGGCAATTCAGTCATTAAGAAGGCCAAATTGACTTGACCAACGGGGCTGCATCTACTGGTTACTTTGCATAGACAGTCACGGGGCAATTGTTCTGTATAGAACTTGTTTGTGTGAGTTGTCATGCATTTCTTCCCGGAGCTGCACACACACAGTCATGGGGAGTTTGGTCGGCTTGTGGTCCCTATCTGGACTCGGGACCAGAATTAGTCCTTCTGTTCCTGATGCCAAGAGGGATTAACGTGCCTCACCTCCTTGAGCCAGACCAGATTGGCCCCCTGGAATGGATCAGGGAAGGGAGAGAAGTATGGAGACTCCCAGGGCCCTAAGATTGTGAAATATGATAAAAGAAACACGAAAAACCAGTTTGCTCACGACTGCACTTATGGAATCTATGTGTGCACAGATATACACTGGACACACCAGCAAAGTTCCTAAAACACCGGGCTATTGATCTGTGCCTGTCTACCTTGTCCTCCGCCTGGGATCTCACACCCCTTTATCCCTTTTCAAATGTCTGTGCATCCTTCAAAACCATCTCAGGTATCATTCTTCTGGGAACCCTTTCTTGACATTCAGAATTCCTTGCTTCTTTTCTACCCAGTTTATTTTGTTTGCTTGTTTCTAGTGTTACCCTGGAACAGCTGGTTGAAAGTCTCACCTGAGGGGAGGACGCTCCTCCCAGGACCCTCAATCAGTTCTTCGGGCTGTTCACTGGGGGGCTTCCCCAGACAGAAGGCTGGATGTTGTGAGTACCCGATTTGGTTTATTAACCTTCTCTGCTCTTCTCTGTACCTCTCTCCCCTTTATGCTTACTATAATTGTTTAATTCTGTATTCCCTTTCCCTTGTAATTAACAATGCTCTCCTCCACGAGACAGAAGGTACGGCTATTGTGAGTTACTATCATTCGGAACAGCAATCCACTTGGATGCTGGGGAGGGAGGCAAGGTCAGAGAAGATTCCTGGATGTTCAGTGTGTACAACATTTACTGTCCCTTCAGAGGGTTTTCTGCCTGACCCTAAGACCAAGTTGTTTGTAGAGAACTGGTGTCCTCCTCAGGCCTGCAGGTTGTTGCATTTGCCAAATAACATTCTATAATGCATATTCCATATCTCATTTGATCTGACTCGTCACACTAAGGGGGCTGCTCCGGGGCCTAAGGATTTCAGTGGGGCAGAACTTCGTCATGATGTTTCTCCAGAGGCCATTCTGATATCTACCGTTTCTACCAAGTTTCCAAGTTACAGCTTCTGTTACAAAGCCCCCCAGAGAAGCCAGAAAAGAATCACTTTAAATCAGACCAACCAGAAAGAAAATCACAGCCTTAAGATGAAACAGACCCTCCGACCAAGTATGCAGTCAAACATTTCATAAGATTGGGAAGTTCATCATAATAACCTTACAGAGAGTTTTGTCTAGAAATCAACACTTCTTAGCACTGGATTTAAGTCCTAGAAGTAGATCCAACTCAAACTTCACAAACTCTTCCTTAATGGTCACATGCTTTCCCTTCAACATAAAGAAAGGGAGAGGACTCAACAGTAGTGAATGCCAGTGCATCCTGAGGGACCGGGGTAATAAAAGGGTTACTTGATGTAAGAATTCAAAAAACAAAAAAAAATGTCCTGCTAGATGTTCAACAATTGGATTGTAAGCCACAGCTTTTGTATGTTGAATATTGATGTTCCGTCTCTTTACCAGCAGCTGTGGAAAGGGGCAGATTTTCTTTTTTAAAGGAAGCAGGAAAAGGCTACACAGAGAAAAGGGTCAGTGAATCGTTTTCTTTTGTTTTGCTTGCTAACAGGGTTCATCGTCCTACTGAGGTCTGTTCAAATAGCTCCTTATTTCAATAAACCCTGAGCTTTTTCAGGTCTGAATTTAATTCACCTCCTTACCTCATGTGCAGCCCGGAGAGAAGGTATCCAATGAACATTTTTGGAACAATTGAACATACGAATGAGTGAGTGTGTAAAGGAAAATTCCCTTGGAAGCACTGTGTCAGAAAGCTCTTTACACCCTCCTGCACGGATTCTAGCATTTGAAGAGGGGCGGGGCGTGTGACAAGAGAGAACCATGCCGCTTGCTGGGACAGAGCCGGCTCCTCATGCCCAGCACAGTGCTTTAGGCATGAACTCATCCAACCCTCCGGCAATGAAAAGACATGAGTATTAATGCTCTCACCTTTGGGCAGACAGAGGAAGCCGGGGTACAGAGAGGCGGGGACAAGCCCAGAGCTGCACAGCTACCCACTGAGGATTCTGACCCCACAGCCTCCACCCTTGGCCACAGAGAAACGTGGCTGTTGTCACCATGTTGTCTCATCTCGGAATCGTGACCTCATCACTTTGTTGCCAGAGGGCAGAGAACTATTTTCTCAAGAGATGGCCCTTCAGGCTAGTATCCAAAATCTATAAAGAGCTCACCAAACTCCACACCCGAAAAACAAATAACCCAGTGAAGAAATGGGCAGAAAACATGAATAGACACTTCTCTAAAGAAGACATCCGGATGGCCAACAGGCACATGAAAAGATGCTCAACGTCGCTCCTCATCAGGGAAATACAAATCAAAACCACACTCAGATATCACCTCACGCCAGTCAGAGTGGCCAAAATGAACAAATCAGGAGACTATAGATGCTGGAGAGGATGTGGAGACACGGGAACCCTCTTGCACTGTTGGTGGGAATGCAAATTGGTGCAGCCGCTCTGGAAAGCAGTGTGGAGGTTCCTCAGAAAATTAAAAATAGACCTACCCTATGACCCAGCAATAGCACTGCTAGGAATTTATCCAAGGGATACAGGAGTACTGATGCATAGGGGCACTTGTACCCCAATGTTTATAGCAGCACTCTCAACAATAGCCAAATTATGGAAAGAGCCTAAATGTCCATCAACTGATGAATGGATAAAGAAATTGTGGTTTATATACACAATGGAATACTACGTGGCAATGAGAAAAAATGAAATATGGCCTTTTGTAGCAACGTGGATGGAACTGGAGAGTGTGATGCTAAGTGAAATAAGCCATACAGAGAAAGACAGATACCATATGGTTTCACTCTTATGTGGATCCTGAGAAACGTAACAGAAACCCATGGGGGAGGGGAAGGAAAAAAAAAAAAAGAGGGTAGAGTGGGAGAGAGCCAAAGCATAAGAGACTGTTAAAAACTGAGAACAAACTGAGGGTTGATGGGGGGTGGGAGGGAGGGCAGGGTGGGTGATGGGTATTGAGGAGGGCACCTTTTGGGATGAGCACTGGGTGTTGTATGGAAACCAATTTGACAATAAACTTCATATATTGAAAAAATAAATAAATAAAAATAAAAATAAAAAAAATACATACTTTCAAAAAAAGAAAAAAGAGATGGCCCTTCAGAAAGCTAGTTCCAATTGTTCCACTGCATCCTCCCGGGAGTCTGAATCACGCAAGGTCAAGTGCACGGGGCAGGGGTAGGGCAAATGGGAACCTGTCAGGGATCTCAAAGCATTTTTCAGCCAGCAGGCACTGAATTAACTGGCTTGACAAGGCGTGGGAGAGCCGAGCCTGGGGAAGACCGAGAGCCTGCAGGCTACTGGGGTCTCTGCTCTTTGACCTTCCTCATCTTTAGATCGGCAGAAACCTCCTTGCAGGCAATCATTCTCTCCCCTGATGCCCTCCCCCTTGTCACAAGGTCTCCGTCCGCGGGCCATAATGAGCAATTTGCTCTAATCCATGAATAGAAATTGGAATTTAATTCATGTTAGTGGCATTTTGAGAAGGGAGATGCTTAAATAAGCTACTTGGTGTCCTCCACATTACCAGTGAAGGTTAATCGCTACCCAATATGCATACTGGAGCTCCAAACTACGTTCTTGAGAAAATGGAATAATTAAACCACAAGTGGCAATTACTTGCATTTTAGTAGGCTTCTTGCTGTAGCAACATGACTTAGTAATATCTTTTCTAAGTTGGCATCCAGCTCTCAAATTTCCATTCCCAAATGTGCGTGCTGTCTATTAATTTCTGATAATTTCGCCCAGTATTGAAAATGGAACGAGGTCATCATCTGACTGAAATCTAAAGTTGGCATTTTGTACTGTGCCTTATTCTCCCCATAAACCTCTTTGCTTCAGACATTTGTCTCCATGTGAAGGTATCCTAAACATGAAAACACTGCCTTATTAGAAATTTTTCCGAATGTATTTTAGAAATGTAGCTCTGGTACATCCATGTAGAGTGTCTGTTTCACAGCCACTGAAACTTCCATTTTTACCTATTTACTGACATGGGAAGGTGCTCAGAATATAATATAGGTGTTGTATAAAAATACATTAAACTTTATGTAGAGTATGAATATAATTTAGATATATATAATTCTAGGGGCACGTGAGTGGCTCAGTTGGTTAAGCGTCGGACTTGAGATTTTGGCTCAGGTCATGATCTCATGGTTGGCGAGTTCGAGCCCTGCATGGGGCTCTGTGCTGGCAGCGTGAGGCCTGCCTGGGATTTCCTCTCTCTCTCTCTCTCTCTCTCTCTCTCTCTCTGTGGCCCTTTCTTGCTCTCTCTCTCTCTCTCTCAGTAAATAAAAAAAACAGATGTTTATATATATATATATAATATATATATATGCATATATATATATTATATATATATTATATATATGCATATATATAATATATATATTATATATATATGCATATATATGTGTATATATACACACACACGTATATATAAAAACTTCTATATGTGCACAGATATACACGTACAACATACAAAAAATACTTAGAAGTATGCTAGATATCTCTAGATGGTGAATTTTGGATTGTTTTCATTTCCTTTTTAACTGTGCTATATTTTCTGTTTTTTTAATAGGTACTTATTACTTTCATGCTTTATTACGTCTATTAATATTTTATAGAATACTTTATATTTTAAAGAAAAAAGTGTCTCACTTTAAACCCAAACTCAGATAAAGCTAAAATGCTTCTTAAATATCTTACCATTTCAACCCACTCCCCAGAGATTGATACTGTTACTAATTTTCGTGAAAGGCTGGGTTTCTCTATTGTAGCACTGTGGACATTTTGAGCAGGATAACTTTTTGGGAGTAAGGGTGTGCTTTTCTGTGTATGGTGGGATACTCCATAACATCCTGGGTCTCCATTCACTAGATTCCTGTGGCATGCACCCAACTCTTGGTTATGACGACCAAAAATGTATCCAGAGATTGCCAAATGTCCTCTGGGAGGCAAAATCACCCCCTAATTGAGAACAATGGTTTATAGCCTCCTAGGCATCTTTTCTGTGCATTGACACACATGTGCATTCATACAGAAATGTATCATTTAGGGGCACCTGGGTGGCTCAATTGGTTAAGCATCTGACTTTGGCTCAGGTCATGATCTCACAGCTTGTGAGTTCAAGCCCCATGTCGGGCTCTATGCTGACAGTTCAGAGCCTGGAGCCTGCTTCAGATTCTGTGTCTCCCTCTCTCTCTGCCCCTCCCCCACTAGTACTCTGTCTCTCTCTGTCTCTCTCTCTCTCTCTCTCTCTCTCTGGCTCAAAAATAAATAATAAAACATTAAAAAAATATTTCAAAGACATGTATCATTTCAAAATGGCATTATTCTGTACATTTATATTACTTGCTTTTCTAAGAATTCAGTGTTATGTCTTAGTGACCTTTATAAGTCAGTACATATAGATCTCATGTATTATGTTACTAATCAGAAAACTAAAAAAATGTAATTAGGTCTTAGTAAAGAAGAAATGTATGCGATCACAATCCAGACAAAGAACTTTAGGAAACTATCACTCTACATATGTGTATGGTGCAAAGGTCACTCCAGGGCATGTTTCCTTCCTCTGATGTAAGGAAGAGCCTCCCTAAAAGCCACTGTCACTAAGAACCAAATTAAAAGAAAAGAATGAAATTACAGGATGCCCCATCTAAGAGAAAAAGAAAATAAAAAAGATGTGACCCTTGTATTCTAGGGGGAAAAGCAGTGTGGCCCATCCCCAAAATAAAGCTAGTCAAAGGACCCCCCCTGCCACTCGCATTAATATCTTTTCACCAGTTTCTCTGATGCAATGCCAGCCAATTCCTTTGTCCACTTTTCTCCAGCTAAATCTACCACTATAAATCTCTTTTTTTTTTTTTTGATAAATATAGAGATCCTAGGACCCACATTAAGACAAGATTTAACCTTTGAATTCACAATCAAAAGTTTAAAACAGACTTTAGGTTAACTCCTCTCCCCTAGAGTCTAATAGTTAACTTCAAGAAACAGACCATTCACAGCTCTACAGAAGCTGTCAACCCTGGGCACCTCTCCCGTGTCCCAATTCCAAACTTTCCTTTAAAGGTAAAGGCTATCCTGACACTTTTGATAATCACATTCCCGCTTTCCTTTATGGTTTACCACCTACGTGTGCATCCCTAAATAATACGGCGTCTTTGTGTATTTTTAAACCTTACTTAAATAGAATCACATTGTGTATTCTTTCTTGTCTTGCTTCTTACGCTTATCACTATGTTTCTGAGCACTGTTGACCACAGCTGTGATCTGGTAATGTTCATTACTATTGGTATAATGTTTGGTGAATAAACAAAATTTTTTCATACGTTTTACCTTTTCTGGATATTTGGATTTTTCCAATCTTAATTATTATAGTTCTGCAATACATATTTTCCTGTCCATCAGTCCCGGGCATATGTGCTTAAGTTGCCTAAGGTGTGTACCTAGGAAAGGATTAACCGTGTCAGAGGATCTATATGTGATTTAAACCCCCAAGAGCACTGACGGAAAGTTACCATCACTCCACATCCTCACCAGCGCTTAGATGCCCAAAGCCACTAAAATGTTGATGTGGCTCCTACCTTTTAATACTACACAATGGAAAATAAACATCCATGAATGAGACAGATGCTTGTCTCTGTTTTAGTGGAGGGTGCTGTAACAAAATACTATATATAGGTGGGTGGCTGATAAACAACGGACATTTATTTCTCACAGTTCTGGAACCTGGAAAGCCCAGGATCAAGGTACTGGCAGATTCAGTGTCTAGTGAGAACCTGCATCTCGGCTCACAGACTGCCCTCTTACTGTGTCTTCACAAAGCAGAAGGGCCGGGGTCTCTTCCATAAGGGCACTAATTCCATTTGTGAGGGCTCCACCCTCATGACTCAATCACTTCTCAAAGGCCTGAGTTCCTAACACTATCACTGTGGGAGTTAGGATTTCAACAGATGAATTTCGGGGGTACATAAACATTTAGTCTGTAACAGCCTCTGCACTGAATGAACATGACTGAAGCTGTCTGAATGAGCCCCTCCTCATCCTGGGGAGAGGTGGGACCAGGACCTCACAAATTTCTCTGTCTTCCCCTTGATATTTAGAGACTTGTGGGAGAAGGTGGGGAGAGGACACCAAAGGCGGAGCCTAGTGAGTGCCAGGGTCCAAGCCAGAGAATATTTCAAATGTGCACTCACCAAATCCAACACTAACCAGCACTTAAATAAAATTATTACCAGATTCAACTGATAAAAGCAAACAAAAACAGGCACCAAGTTGTAAGCTCAGACACTGGGTCCAAATGGAACTCGTCCAACTTCTTTCCTGCCCACACCTGCTCCTCCAACAGTGTTCCCCATCTCAGTAAGTGACATCACCATGCACCCTGTGGTCTAAATCATAGGAAGAATCTTTTTCTGGAATTCTTCCGCTCCTTCACCACCCACACCCAATAACTTTTTCTCAGATATGCCCACTTCTCTCTATCCCCGTCTCCAATATCTCCCTCCCTTTGTGAAGGGCATTCTCACTGTGGGCTGGATGCTCCTACATGTTCTCCCTGCAACCAGTGTGTCCCAAGCTCCAAAGTCAGGGATCTGATCTGTTTTCATTTCTTCATCAAGCTAGCACAGTGCCTGACTCGTGGTAGTCTACTTGGCAAATGAATGACTGAATGAATTTATTCCTCCTCCCGTCCAGAGTATGCCCTCCGGGATGATCTTCTCAAATGCTGATCTGAATGTATTACTGCAAACCTTTCACTCTTTCAGGAGTTCCTCACTCCTTTTAAGATAAAACTCCAAGTTATTTAGTAGAGCTTATGAGACTCTGAATAATCTTCTCCTATCTTAGGTTTTAAGCTTTATCCTTTATGATTTCTCCTCTTGAAAGACATTCTGACCTTGAATCAAAGCCTAGAAGAGTTTTTGCTATGTGTTGTCTCTGGGACTTGGGACTGGCTGCTTCCTTCCCCTGAAACACTTCCCTGATGGCTGTTTCCATCAGAGCAATCACAAGGGTCGTTTCCCAGCATTCTAGTTCTTTGTCCATCCAATCCAGGTACAGCAGGATTACATTTCCTTGCCTCCTTATAATTAGGCATGGCCACATCAATCTATGTGGCTAAGGGGATTTGCACAGAAGTACCTTAAACCTGACCTTGAGTAATGACTGAAGAGCCAGTATACAAGTCATTGTATTCTCTTTGCTTCTGTCTCAGAGAACATGGAAGCAGAGGTGGGGTCTCCCTTCAATTGGGTTTTTGGGTTTGATCGACAATAAGTAAGTACAATGGGAGGGAAGCAAGGCATTTTCAAGCCACTAAGATTTGGGGTTGTTTGTTACTGTATCAGAACCTGACATATTCTGACCAATCACCCCATGCTCCCCAACTACCCCTCCCCAATGCATATGCACAGCAATGTGTCCTTCAGAGTTCGGCTGCAATAGTTATCCTTTTTTTTTTTTTAACGTTTATTTATTTTTGAGACAGAGAGAGACAGAGCATGAATGGGGGAGGGTCAGAGAGAGAGGGAGACACAGAATCTGAAATAGGCTCCAGGCTCTGAATGGTCAGCACAGAGCCTGACGCGGGGCTCGAACTCACGGACCGTGAGATCGTGACCTGCCTGAGCTGAAGTCGGACGCTCAACCGACTGAGCCACCCAGGCGCCCCTACAATAGTTATCCTTGACCCATCCTATCAAAGTGCCCACCCGTGTGCTTCTATAATATCTTTTACTTCACAGATGATGGTAAAGGCAACCTTGCATTATACTGCCTGATCTGATGCTTACTTCAGAGCTCCTAAAACTGTAATGTACACTTGAATCACCCAGGAGTCTCGTTAAAATGCAGGTTCTGATTCAGTAAGTTGGATATGCGTGTGAGATTCCGCATTTCTTTTATTATTATTTTTTTTAATGTTTATGTATTCATTTTTATAAACTTTTCAAACGTGTATTTAATTTTGAGAGAGAGAGATGGAGCACAAGCGGGGGAGGGGCAAAGAGAGAGGGAGACACAGGATCCGAAGCAGGCTCCAGGCTCCAAGCTGTCAGCACAGAGCCCGACGATGAGGCTCAAATCCACAGACTGAGAGACCACGACCTGAGCCGAAGTCGGACGCTCAACTGACTGAGCCACCCAGGTGGCCCAGATTCTGCATTTCTAACAGGGCCAAGGGTGACTGTGATACTGCTGGACCTTAGGACCACGGGAGCAAGCATCTGGCTTCTCCACTGAGCTAAAAGCTCTCTGAGGTCAGGGAGCATATTTATTTTTTGCTTTTGGTACCTCCTGAACCTGTGAGATACAGACACTGGGCAGGAAATTGATGGAGGAAATCCCCTAGGCAGGCTAGGGGGAACAAGCTAGAACAAATCCTGAGTCTGAGGGTAAGAAGCTTTTCCTCTGTCCTGAAGGGGGCGGGTAACAGATTGTGCCAGGAGCCAGTACATAAAGTGGACACAACACAACAGGGATGATTGATTTGATACGGTGAGGTAATCGATAAAGGGGTGGTTATGGGGTTGCAGATTTAAAGGACGGAGACAGGAAGAAATAATCATTTCACTTTCTAACTTGAAGCAGATAGGAATTCTAGATGTTTACATGGTAAAAAGGAGTCAATGCGGCTGTTACTATTTGAAAGACTACAGATGAGGCATTTTGAGCGCTCTACATTTCAATCTCTAGACAATGTTGTGGCATTTGCCGTGGTAATTTTGTTTGTTAGCACGAAACACCCTCCCCTCTTCATCCAAATGCCAATTTACAAAGACTCAAAATAGTGCACAGAGAAGAACTGAGCAAATTGGGTATTTGTGTCTGTGTGTGTGGAGCAGGCAGGCTGGAGATGCGTCAGGAAGACTTGGCAACGGGGGCAGAGCATTCACGTGTCCTTCACTCGATCTTAGCCAAAAGGCCAAGAAGCGATAGCAGTCACATGGCCTCAACGCTGGCAGGCACGAAAGCCTTGGGGGTGCTGAACACACTGGGGCCTGGATCTGCTGACTCTTTAAGAAGAAACGGAGGGTGTTTTTTGTTTTGTTTTGTTTTGTTTTGTTTTTTAACAAATGGCCTGATTGGGAAACCAGGGATTTTTGCTGTTAATGCCAGATAATAAACACTGACCTTGGACAAGTCATTTCTGATTCAGACTGTAGTTTCCTCAATCTTCAATTGGGAGTTTCCAGACTTACCTACATGAGTCCTTCAAGCCCTAGATCTACTGGGTGAGGAAGATTTCCTTGCCTGCCCACTACCCCGTCTCTCTTTCTCCTCCAGAAAAGCCCAGGATCTGATGCCTTTGTCTCTAAATGTGGCTGGCCATCACAAATTCCCTCTGACAAACACAAGAGATGGCTTTCCTTCTCAGTACCACCACTTCTGCGTCTGAATATGCGTCCATAGTTATATGCCTCATTTGCAAGCAGCAAATAATCATTGACTCTTAAATTTACTTTTAAAAATAAGCTTCTGGGGCGCCCGGATGGCTCAGTCAGTTAAGCGTCTGACTTCGGCTCAGGTCGTGATCTCACGGTTCGTGAGTTTGAGTCCTGTGTCTGGCTCTGTGCTGACAGCTCAGAGCCTGGAGCCTTTTTCAGATTCCACGTCTCCATTTCTCTCTGCCCCTCCCCTACTCACGCTCTGTCTCTGTCTCTCAAAAATGAATGTGAATTTTTTTTTTAAATAAGCTTCTGGGGCACCTGGGTGGTTCAGTTGGTTAAGCGGTGGCCTCTTGGAGGCGTATTGAATGTTAGGGGATAGAAAAGCTTCTGAAAATAAAATCCATCAGGCAAGGTAGGAGGGATTTCAACCATGACCATCCCTTGGGCCAGTCTGTCTCTCTCCTCCCTCCATCGCTCTATTTCCCTGCCTCTGTCCCCCTCATCAATCATCCTCTCTCTTATCTTCTGTCACTACCTTCTGTTTCTGTTGAGTATTAAAAATGACACAGGAGGGTTTACTTTGCCGACCCATGGGAAGAGACCCAGTATCATCATTATCTCCTCCTCCTCCTCCTTCTCCTTCTTTTTTGGCTTAAAAAAACTATAAAATGAAACAAAGCAGGCTTCCAACCATAACAATTTTTTTCAAAGAAAGAATCTTTTCAGCGTCTGCATGGTTTGGGAGAAAAGAGAAGCTGTTTTCTCTCTTCCTTAGGGTCATGGGCCCTTTAAAGAGGCAGGGATGGGGCTAGCAATTACAGAAAGCACCCTAGCGTTCTTCCCCGAGACCCTCCCCTTCCCCAGTCTCTGTTCTGTGAGCCTCACTGACCCTGCTTTCGTTTCCCTTGCACGTCTCTCTTTACCTGTATTTCACTCCTGGAAGCCTAAGTGCATCCCACCTACAGGGCTTTTCGCTCAAGATGAAAATTACTGAGAACTCTTTAGAATTAGTTGGTGTGAAAACAATATACATTGATCGGAAAGATCTCAGCAAATGGTTCAAATTGCAGAGTTGAAACACTATTCAGGCACCATGATTGGGGGCATTTAGGAGAATTGGGAACGCTTTTCAACATATCATTAAAAGGCAGAAAAGGTGCTTAAATTGTTTCCCTCATTTTACTCAATCTGCTAGCACAGAGCCAATAAATAGCACATAGTTATGAAACTAGATTTGATACAGTTGGCACCATTTTAAGGTTGCTTCCTCACCAAGCTATTATTTTGTGGTTTATCCCTTTTCAAAGAAAACTCAAAAGATGGCTGGTACATATTCAAATATATCCAACATGGGAAACTAAAGCACAGACTTGCCTCGAGATTGTGAGCAAAAAGAACCTTAGTATCTGAATTTTGAACTCTAATTTTTCCCACAACATTGCTTTCTTTCGAGCCCATAAGATACAGTTTCTTTTTAAAAAAGTTTTTTTTAACGCTTATTCATTTTTTGATAGAGACAGAGCGAGAGTGGGGGAGGGCCAGAGAGAGAGGGAGACAAGGAATCCGAAGCAGGCTCCAGGCTCTGAGCTGTCAGCACAGAGCCCGACGTGAGGCTCGAACTCAACGGACTGTGAGATCATGACCTGAGCCGAAGTCGGACACTTAACCGACTGAGCCACCCAGGCGCCCCAAACACAGTTTCTTAATGACCTACAGAAAACAACAAGGATTAGACAGTATTAAGCAAGAAGGATAATAGGGTAGCAATTTATTATTGTACATAGTCCACTTCTCTCCAGGGTGATTTTTAAATGCTATTTAGGAGTTCATCATAATAACAGAAACCATTTCATCCTAGTGCATGAGAATTTTTCTGACTGTAATTCATTTTTTCCAAAGAATTAATGTCATATATATAGGAATATATATATATATATATATATATATATATATATATATATATACAGGTATATATATATATATAGGGAGAGAGAGAGAGAGACAGAGAGAGAGGTGCACCATGTCAATTGTGCCTTTGTGCTGATGAATGTACAAAAATTAGCAAATTAAAACAGAGTCATGTTGCTATTTATGTCCCCTCTATAATGTAATGGAACTATTCATAGTGAGCGTTTATGGAAAGGTGCCTCTGTATGTCGGGCACCATAGTAAGGCACATGCATTATCTCATTTAACATTCAACCAGATCTCTGATGCCAAGTTGTTAGCATGTCTATTTCACGAATGAAGATTCACAAAGTTTAAGTCACGTTGTCAATGCCACTGAGCCTTCATATGGCAGAGCCACTGCTTGGCCCCATGTCTGTCCAACTCCAAGCCTCACTCTCAGCACAAGATTAAGCTCAAGAATCCTGAAAGCAGAGCGTCTGGGTTTCAATTCTAGCTCTACGTTCCCTAGCTCAAGGTATAGTTGAGAAGATTGCTTAATCACTCTGTGCCTCCCTTGCCTCTATAAAAAGAGATGATCTATAATCATACCTACTTGATGATGCTGTCATAATGATTAACTAAGATAAACTATATAAATCACAAACTGAATAGCACTTAGTAAGTGCTCAATAAATGCTAGTTATTGTCTTTTATTGTCCCCATTGTCCCTAGCCCACCCTTCCCGGGGTGGGGGTGGGGGGAACCCTGAAGTTTTTATGTTTTACTTTTCTTCCTTGGTAGAGCACAATGATAATTTAAAAATAAGCTTTAGGGGCGCCTGGGTCGGTTGGGTGTCCGACTTCGGCTCAGGTCATGATCTCGCGGTCCGTGAGTTCGAGCTCCGCGTCGGGCTCTGTGCTGACAGCTCAGAGCCTGGAGCCTGTTTCAGATTCTGTGTCTCCCTCTCTCTCTGACCCTCCCCCATTCATGCTCTGTCTCTCTCTGTCTCAAAAATAAATAAACATTAAAAAAATTTTTTTAAATAAGCTTTAGCTGGGGCATGGGAGTTGAATACAAGTCTAACAACAGTAAATGAATTATCAGAAGGCTTCCCTGATAATATTTTGACGTTCAACCTTCCCTACGATGAAGATAGCCTTTGGCGAAGTGTGACTCAAACACACCAATGCCACATGTCATCTCCATGTGGGAGATGGGCCACCGGGCCACCTGGCTGTGCCCATCAAAAGCCCTGGAGCTGATGGGTCCTTATGTCAAAGGCTTTGACTGGGGGTTGGTGATGCCCTGAGCAGAGGGTAAAGGGAGAGGGACTGAGAGAGGCTGAAGGAAAAGAGAATGAGTAAGGAACGAGTTGGTTAAGAAATGATTTCATTTTATTCTAATAACACCCATCTTCCTCCTTCCCTTCTATCCCCCCCCCTTTTCTCCCCCATCTCTGTCTCTTTCTCTCTTCCCCTACCTTCCTTTCTTTCCTTATATTATTTGAGCTCCTACTTTTATTTAGGCCAATTTTTCTGTGGGGAAAACTGAGTCTAAAAAGGTCAGTAACTATTGTAAATAAAGCTGCAATAAACACAGGGGTGCATATATCCTTTCCAATTAGTGTCTGTGTATTCTCTGAGTAAATACCCAGCAGCGCAACTACTGGATCATATGGTAGTTCTATTTTTAATTTTTGAGGAAACTCCACACTGTTTTCCACAATGGCTGCACCAGTTTGCATTCCCACCAACAGTTCAACAGGATTTCTCTGTCCCCACATCCTCACCAACGCTTGCTGTTGTCTGTGTTGTTCATTTTAACCATTCTGACAGGTATGAGGTGATTTGTTGTCATGGTTTGACTTTGCATGTCCCTAATGGTGAGAGATGTTGAGCATATTTTCATGTGTTTGTTGGCCATCTGGATGTCATCTTTGGTGAAATGACTGTTCATATCTTCTGCCCATCTTTAAACTGATTATTTGTTTTGGGGTGTTGAGTTATATAAGTTCTTTATGTATTTTGGATACTAGCCCTTTATCAGATATGTCATTTGCAAATAGCTTCTCCAAATCTCTCCTTAGTAGGTTGTCTTTAAGTTTTATCGATTGTTTCCTTTGCTGTGCAGGAGACTTTTATTTTGATATAGTCCTAATAGTTTATTTTTGCTTTTATTTCCCTTGCCTCAGGAGACAGATCTAGGAAAACCTAGGCCAATATCAAAGAGATTACTGCCTATGTTTTTTTTTCTAGGAATTTTATGGTTTCAGGTCTCACATTTAGGTCTTTAATCCATTTTGAGTTTGTTTTTGTGTATGGTGTAAGAAAGTGATCCAGTTTCATTCTTTTGCATGTAGCTGACGAGTTTCCCAACACCATTTGTTGAAGAGCCTGTCTTTTTCTCATTGGATATTCTTTCCCTCTTTATCAAAGACTAATTGACCATATAATTATGGATTTATTTCTGTGCCCATCAACAGATATATGGATAAAGAAAATGTGATATATATACATATATATATATATATATACACACACACACACACACACATACATACACATACAATGGATCAAGAAAATGTGGCATAAAAATAAAAGAAAATGCGGCATACACACGCACGCGCGCGCACACACACACACACACACACACACTGGAATATTACAAAGCCATCAAAAAGAATGAAATCTTGCCATTTGCAAAGACATGGATGGAGCTAGAGACTATTTTGCTAAGTGAAATAAGTCAGTCAGAGAAAAGACAAATAAGATATGATTTCACTCATATGTGGAATTTAAGAAACAAAACAAATGAGCAAAAGAAAGAGAGAGAAAGAGAAACCAAGAAATAGACTTTTAACAAACTGGTGGGTACTCGGGGGGGGGGTGAAGTGGGAGGCATGGGTGAAATAGGTGATGGGGATTAAACAGTGCACTTGTTGTGATAAGCACTGGGTGATGTATGGAATTGTTGAATCACTATATTATATACTTGAAACTGATATAACAGTGTACATTAAAATCAAAGAAAAAAGAAAGGAAAATTAAAAATAAATGAAAAGAAAACATTCGATGTATGGAATACTAGTCAGCAAAAAAAGGGCATAAGCTATTGATACATACAACTTGGCTATATCTCAAGAAAATTATGTTGAGTTAATAAAACCCATCTCACAAGCTTATCTAATATAGGATTCCATCTCTAAAACATTCTGGAAACGACAAAATTATGGAGAATGAAAACAGAGTAGTGGTTGTAAGGAGTTAGGGATTGGGGTGGGTGACAGAGGTGGGTGTAGCTATAAAACAGTGGCATAAGGAATCCCTGTGATTGGAAATGTTTTGTGTCTTAACTCTAGAGATGATTACAAGAAACCATACACACACGCGCGTGCACACACACACACACACACACAAATGAGTGCATGTAAAACTGGTGAAATCTGAATAAAGTTGGTGAATTGCATCAATATCATAAATAAACAAATAAGTAGGTCAACAGCTTGATCAAGGTCACATGATGTGTTTGTGATGGAGATTTGTACCATCTTCTCTTTGGTTCATAGCTTTTTCTGCTATACTCCTCTACGGAAAATAGGACAGTGGATATGTACAGGAAGGGGGAGGCATCGATCCAGGAAGACAGGGTAAGAGCAGAATTGCCTCCAAAAATAGCCAGAGAGCCACAGTATCTTTTGTGTCATAGGTGCGCTAGTCTGTTCCAGAATATTGCTTATTTTTGCCTCTTCCACTTCAAGAAAATACGTGTTGGGTATCACCTGGGCTACTGCCTACCTTTTCTTCATGTCCGCCAGATAAGAAACATCTCAGCCATATCTTTACCAGCGCTTTGACATTTGAATTTTCACAAGGTAGTAAACTATGTTGCCTCTTTGAGGGTTGGGATTTTTCCCTGATTGCTAAATTGCACAGTTTGCTGCGCTTTGCTGGATTTGCAAATTGTAAAGATGGGAGCAATCTCCTTGGGGACTGATTATATTTTTCAAAAATCTGCATTTTTGTATTATTAACTCTCAAGGAAGCAAGAAGAAAAAGACTTCCTTTCATTAAATGAATACCGCTCTGGGCCTGGCAGGTAAAATTCAGCTGCTGGAGTAATAAAGTCCTTTAGGGATTTCCATTGCACCTTTTGGACAAGCAGGTATGCAAGTCTGCGTGAAAATGGGTAAAACACAGGGTTCTGTCTTATACAGGGGAGGGCTTCTGCATGCCCTATGCTTGTCTTCACTTCTCTTCAAATACATTCACCTTGTCATTTTTCCTGAGGACAATGAAAGTACTTGTCAGATGCCAGCCAATCGACTTGGCCTCAGTGCTGGTTACTTTTCCATAGTAATAGTTGCAACTATTTTGCACAGATGGTGTTTATGTGTTTGTTTAAAATGCCAAATATTTTTATAATTTGATAAATAAAACATTAGCAAACAGCTTACAGATACATCTACAAGAAGACTGAGCGAGATAATTAAAGACGACCAATCAGCGATGGATGTCTCAAGTAAGACTTCAAGTACACATGATTATTTATCAAATAAATACTTAGAGGCAACGGCAGGAACCAGTGGGATGGAATGCTAGCTTTCCTCGGAGTATTCAAAGACCTTAATAGCCCTCCCGAACACTGAACAAGTAAGCACATCTCAGTTACCACCAAGAAAAGGAACATTTACGAAACAATTTCTCCTGATTGATGATTTCAAGCAGCGAGGTGTTTCTGATTTAAAAAAGAAAAAAAAATCCAACCAATTTGTCAGCACAATGTTGGAAGGAACAAAGTTTCTCATTTGATTTCACTGACTTAACACATCTTGGGAATAACAAGTAGCCTGTTGTTCCCCAAACCCAGAGGAGCCGGATGCATGCAGAATAGCTGTTTAATAGAAGCATTGTCATTTGTTAAAGGGAACGTCTGCTCACATTTCCTCGGACTCTTTACGAGCGGGAATAAACCAAGCATAACACCATTTGTTTCTGTAGTAAGGCTACGGCACCATCAACAACCAAGGTGGAGGTAAATATTTTCCTGCTTTTCAACAGGAACACGTTCCTGTGTAGCTCCCTGTTTACAAATACACTGCTTCTGGGTTGGGTTTCTTAGGGACATCTTTGCCTTTTCTCCTTAATCGGGAAGGAAGAGGCCAATAATGATTCTAGCAAGTCTGAGCGTGGCTACACGGACCGTGCCGGAGAAGCTGCCGATTGCTTGACTTATGTCTACTAAGTGGTCATGAATATTCATCTCATTCTGGTTTTTTTTTTTACAGTGTTTGAATAAGTGCTTCATCTTACGAGGGCTATTTATGATATCTTGTAGGATCACAGAGTAATCTATAAAAGAAGAAAAGTTTAGCTGGTTGTGGAAGAGAAACAGGTAGATTTGAGTGTCGAGGGAGGGGATTTCAAAAGGTTAGCATTTCTTAATCCTGGAAGCAATTTAGAATCTCCAGAGGAGAGATTAAAACATACGTTGCGTGAATTAAATCAGCATCTTTGGAGGTGGGTAATGACACCATATTTTTGTGGAACTCCCCGGACAAGTTTAATGAGCAACCAGGATGAGAGGGGCTGTTCTGCATATTCAAGCCCTGAAATACTATTTTACAATGTATAAGGAGAATTGACTTAATTGGGAAAGGGGCCCGAAGAAGCAATTCACTAAAGAAGACCCACAAGGCTGTTAGTTTTTAAAATATATTAAATCTCTATAGTAATCAAAGCAATGCAAAGTAAAACAGCAGTGGAATACCATTTTTGCCTATCTTGCTGGTAAAGCTGTAAAACTGCCAATATTTAACAGGATATGAAGACCAGAGTGGTTGCCTTGTCAACGACCACAACACTCACTTGCTGTTGTGAGCAACAATATGGCAAGGGTGGGCTTGACCCTCACTCCACTGCTTCCTTTCCCAGGGTGGCCCTCAGTGGTGGTACCCATCAGGGTAACGGGAAGCTGCCAGCCCAGTGTCTGGTAATCCTGACCTGTCTTGGCTGATCAGAGTGGCTTTTATCCACAGTCGTGGGGCTGAATTGCCTTTCTCCTCTAGGTGTAAAAGAAGAGACGCTTTGCCAGCTGTCCTCTCGTAACTGCAAGGAAATCAGACTGAGGATGAAAGTAACACAGGGAGGAAGCAGTGAAGCGAGGACCCTCACGTTACTTAAGCCAATAAATCCCCTTTCTGTTTAAGTCACTTTGAATCATTTGTTGTTGGTGTTATTATTTATAACGGAAAGCACTCTGACCACTTCATCTGAAAAAGGCTCCATTAGGTACCAACAAACTGAGCTGCTGGACTTGCAAACTGGAAGCAGCCTTGCCAGGGGGCCAGTCGGCAACACGGATCGAAACCTTCACAAAGAGTCACAACTTTCACTCCATAATCCCATTTCTAGGAGCGTATTCCAAGGAGCTAATCACAGAGAGTTAAAGATTTGTGTTAGAGGACATCCGTAACGGATATTTTTAATAGCTAGAAAATAGAAATCGCTGCAATGATGAATTTAGTAATCTTGCATAAGTAAGACTGGGCACATTGATATGGAGCAGTCATTAAAGTCACATTTTTAACAATATTTATTAATGGTCTTGAAGACGTGAAGTGAAAGTGTATCTGAACAGGACTAACACAATATAGTTATCCTGGCTAGTGGGATTACAGGCTACTTTTATTTCCCTTTACAGACCTTTCTGCATTTTGTAAATTCTCTAGAATGAGAATTTCTCATTGATGCATTAATGCATTAATGAGAATGCATTAATTTTATAACCAAGGAGAAAAAATGACGCATAGCACAAATGATGGCTAAGCCTTCTTCCCCTGTGTCTTTTTTTTTTTTATCTTTCCCAGAGGATATCCCCTCCCCAAGAGCCCCTGTGGAACCATGAGAGGCAAGAGTTGTGGGGGTTTTTTGTCTTTCAAGATTTAAAAGTCATCTATTATAACTGACTGACCACCACCGAGGACAGCCTGACCTATTTTCACCACCTCCACGCAATTTAAAAGCAATGTATTAAGATTTACTTGAAATCTCTGTTTTGCCAGAGTTAAGGGCCCAGTTCCCCTCTCTTACTACCTTAAAGGAATCAATTACTCTTCTCTGGCTCTTTTTGCTCTTAAAAATAAGACCGAAATGTTTTTAAAGCAAAAAACTGGGTGAGCGGCAGGTGACATCCTCCCCCAACCCGCCCCCCCCCCCGCCATGTCTCACTGCAGAGACGGACAGGTGTCCTATGTGCAGCTGTGCTGTATTCAAGTCCAAAGTGAAAAGGAAAAAAGAAGAGACAAAACTCAAGTCCAGCAAATGAACAGAAACATCTCTCATTCTTTTGAGCTGCACACGCTTCCCCAGTCAGGGGACCTGACACCTACAGTGGAGGACCCGAGCGGCACCCTCTCTTTGGGGTGGGACAAAGGACTCCCGGCAGAAATAAATTCTTTCCTGGTTCTCAAATCCCCTAAGTCAGTGAAGAAACTGCCAGTGAATAAAGCTAGGAAAGGAGGGGAAGGTGAAAAGCTCCATCAAACAGATTGTTAACAGGGATCAAACACTGCAGCTAAAGCAGAAAGGAGATTAACACACAAAAAAAATACCCAAGTAATTAAGATAATCTGCATCTACTGTGGTTCACACACCAGAGCAGTGTTTCTCAAACTTCAACACGCACAGAAGCCACCTGGGAAGCTTTGTAAATGCCAGCTCTAATTTGGTAGGTCTGGGGGGTGGAGATTGTGCATTTCAAACAAGTTCCCCGGTGACAGTGCTGGGGCAAGCAGTACCTCGAATAGCGGAGTTCTACATCCACGAGAGGGATGGGTGTGGATCTCAGCTGTGGGCCTGCCCGTGCCTCCGTGCAACCCAGTAGGGCTAGGGTTCACGGGGATCTGGAACTTCTAGGCGGCTTTGTGAGCCTCTGACCGGGGCCAAGGACGATGAAAGCAGCACAGAAACAGCACGGCACATGTTGTAAGTGGTTAAAGGCATCATTTTTAGAGTTGGAATCCCTATGGGTTTTAATATACCTTAGACAGGTTACCGGACAACTGAGTCTTAGTTCCTTAGTTCCTCTGAGGGTTTTGTGTGAGATAAAATGCAAAACACTTGACACAGTAAATACAGAACCAGTGGCAAAAATGGGGCACTTGTTCATAGGATTATTATCTTCATGATTCTGGCCACATGTGGGTATATACACGAGTTATATGCAAATTAATATAGCTATATAGAAAAGAAGCTTCCGGGGTTAAAGCTTCCAGGTGGCGTCACTTGAAACATGTCACCATGTCTTCCTTGGTCTGTGACCACCAGACACCTTTTAGACCTGAAGGGCCTCTTTGTCTTGGAGCCCTTTGTTGTCTTGGAAGCTGTAACCGACCATACCTTTCGTTGGAAGACGGTGAGATCCTATCTCTAATCTGTGCGTAAGAAGGGGAAGTACCTGCCCTGGAGTGAGGAGGCTGTGGAATTTCTAAAGGTTCCCACAAGGTGTAGACCTTACTCTAAGAAGGTGACCATTCTTATAATGAGAGTGGAGCGAAAAGCATGGGGAAGTTGAAGGGTTATGATTTATTGAAAGCTTACTGAATCTGGATACTTTATAAACTTGCATACCTTCCCTCATTTAATGCTTACGGCAACTTGTCGTAGACTCTAAGTCTAGAGTTCTCTCTTGTCTAGCAAAAGAGCGGACGCAGGATTGAAGCAAGAGATGGCTAACGTCTGGGAAAAGACAAGAGCCCTGAATAAGGGTCCTTGCCCCGCATTTATTCAGATCAGAAAGCTTACAAACGTGATGGGCGTGCACAAAAGGACAAAGAAACGGTGAACATTAACTTGAGGACGTGAGGGGGAAAAGGGGGTTTTGAAGATATACAGTGTTTTGGGTTTGGGTCAATATAAAACAAAATCCTAGGCGCTGAGCAGATTGGTAGACGGTTGTTAGCAGACAGGAGGCACCGTGCCTGTTTACCTTAGCTAGCCTAGGGGATGAGACAGATAGGGGGAATAACCTCACGGTTGACAAGGCACCTTTTCTTTTGTTAACCATCTCCTCTCCAGGCTGCTTTGCCTACAGTGCAGCGGTCCATAGTCCAGTTCACCAATTTATCTAACCTGGCCCTATCCTCCTGTGAAAGCAGCTTTCTGCTGTAGTACTAAATTGGGGGTGCTTCCACCCTGAACATCTAGTCTTGTTATCCCTATGTATTGGGCACTTTTGTGCCTTTCTGTTGCAGGCCTTTGCCTCTATTTTGGGGAGCTCGGCACCCCCTCCCGATTGTGGGGTGCCTTTGTACCTCCCTATTTCTGGCACCTCTGTGCCTCCCTATTCTCAGGGTGGCTTTGCACCCCCCTATTCTTGGAGTGCCAATCTGGTTTACCCAAACTCTGGTGTGAGAATTTTATTGACTTTGTATTTCTTTGTGCCTTGTTAACCCATTGGTGTAAGCCCAGGGGATTCCTAAGCTTATCCCCCACAGCAACTCTATGGGGTAAGTGGAAACGAAACAGTTAAAAATGCAGGGGAAGAGATGCCAATCACGTTTCTAAGTTCTCACAACAAAAAGTAACAGAGGTAGGATTCTAATCCAAATGTTTCTGATGTATCACTTCACATCAAGACCATTCTGACCTCAAAGGACTCCTGCCTCGCATCTGGCATTTCTCAACGTTTGAGCCATTGCTTGAAGGCCTTTTGAAAACAAGTATTCCTTGTTGACTGTGAAGGGTTCCATGTTTGCTAGATGATGGTGTCAGATCATAGCTGAAAAAGTGAGAGGAGATCATAGCTAGGAAAGTACAAAGAACAATGTAGATAGTTGAAATGAGTCTAGACAAAGGTCCGCTGCTGACTAAGACAGAAGATGCGGATCAGAGGAGGCAGTTTGAGGGCAGGAGATGTGCCCATGGGGTGATGACACCCAGATGGAAACGAGGGAGGAAGCCCAGAGTACCTGCTGACCTCTTAGTTGCTCCCAGATTCTTCCTAACCAAGCCACACCAATATGTTGTGGCCCATCTTCAGGGCTTCTTGATTCCCTGGAGTTCTGGGACTTGTTCAGAATTCCAGGGATCCTAGGGCCAGACTGTACTGTCCATTTCAGAGCAGATTAAGAAGGCCCTGAACTGTGAGAAATTTAATCAGAACACAAAAGACGTCAGGACTCGGCTCCCTCACCTTTGGTGTGGGTTGGCTTCACTCTGCTCACATGGAAGTGGCCAGAGAAAGCCAGTGTCCAGAGAGAGAAAGCAGATATGCTGAGAGAAGCAATGGTAAGAGACCATGCGAATCTAAGGACTGATGTGGAGACAGGGTGACAAGCAAGCAGGCTGCCTGGACTTCCATCCGCTGTCCAGTCTCTGGTTCCAGCCGGTTACACTCTCTGCTCTGAAAGGCACCCTGTTTCTTAGCAACTGGTGCCTCATTTATATTAAAGTAACGTTGAATGGATTTCTCTTACTTGTGACCAAGCAATTCCTGACCAAGGTGACTACACTCTCATTCGGCCAACTTTGGCCCATGAAAGTTATCTCTGCTTCCCTGTTTTCCTTTTCACACACACAGAGCAGCGCCTCAGCCAGAACCACAGGTGACTCCAGTCAGCAGACAGTCCCCAGCAAATGGGTTTTTCATTAGAATGTTCCATTGCTCTAAAGGGCAGTCACACTTAGCCGGTCAATTTTAATCAAATCCTTTGCCCACAAAGTCAGAAAGGTACAGACTTAAATTTGTCCCATGAGAACTGCTCTCTGCTGATAAAAGGCATTTTATTTAAATTGTTAACAGTGTATATTTAGTGCAAATCTATTTCAATTACACGAAGCTGAGAAGAACTCCAACTATCAAATCCCTCTGCAGTAACTTCAACCCATTAAATCAGAACAATTTACCTTTCATCCATTGCAATCATGAAGGCAATAATGAGGTGGGAAACAATAAAGACACCGAATCATTTAATTTAAAAGAAAAAATGAGCCACGATTCTAATTAAATCTTCTCACATTCCTAGTACAATAATTTACCTTCTATATTTTCTGCTGTAGATGTTAAATGAAATTTCTGTGCAACATAAGTAAATGAATAAGATTTCCATGCAACATCTTGATACACTGAGGATGTTTCTAAGGATCGTATCCTTCATATAAATTCCAAGGAACATTTGTTGCTTACCTTACACATTGGAAATTCCAAGTTTTCAAGAGCCAGAAGTACATAATCAAGTACAGTGACCCAGGATCAACACATTAACAGTTGCCTAAGTATATTAAAAATGGCCTACATTTGTCATTTGCAGTGCAGTTTTGATGACCAACACATAGCACCCCCAAAATACTATCAGATTTCCAAAGCCTATATAATCCCTTATCCACTGTTAGGTCTGGCATTGGATAGTACCTGGGAATGTGGTTTTAGTCCAAGGTACTCCAAGATTCATTCTTTCCTCCAAGGGCTCTAAAACTTCTGAGAGTCAGGGATTCTTTGAAGTGGCCCAAGAGATATAACTGAATCTTAAAAGAGCCAACGGAAGGGACTCAGAATTCCTGGAAAACCCTGGTATGTTCAAAATACTTTATACTGCAATCAGAAATTTAAGAATATTTATAAGAATGATGATAAGTCAAATTTGTATTGGTATTCCAGAGTTTTTAAGGCACTTTCACACAATTATCTCAGTTGCTCTCAAAATGTATGTTCAGTAGCACTTATCACTGTGTTCATTTTATTTTTTAAATGTTTTATTTATTTTTGAGGGAGAGAGAGAGAGAGAGAGAGAGAGAGAGAGAGTGTGTGTGTGTGTGTGTGTGTGTGTGTGAACAGGGGAGCCAGAGAGAGAGACACAGAATCCAAAGCAGGCTCCAGGCTCTGAGCTGCCAGCATAGAGCCCGATGTGGGGCTCGAACCCACGATCTGTGAGATCATGACCTAAGCCTAAGTCAGACACTGAACCGATGTGAGCTACCCATGCGCCCCTTATTATATTCATTTTAAAGATGAGCAAAGTAGGACTCAGGGAGTCCTACTGAAGTGATTTGCCTCTAATCCCAGAGCTAGTCAGAGGCAGAGTTAGGACCGAAATCGAGGTATTCTGACTGCTAGATGTATGTTTTCCACCACTATATTTGATATCCATTTATTTCAATCTACTGTTCCTCAAGTTACTAAAACCCAACTCTTCCAAAAACAGAGCAACGTGACTGGTCACTAAATTGTAAATGTCAAAATCCACAACTAACTTGTAAAAAAAATGCTTATACAGTGTTGTGGCATCACGGAAATGAGTTCTGTTTCCTGTGTCGGCACAATGCAGCTCTGAGTAGCTAATGGTAGGACGTCCAAGTCCTCTTCCCCTCCCCCACCCTACCCAGACATAAAAGGACAGCAAATCATCTCTACTTTGAGCCAGTGGGTCAAGACACATGCAAGGATCTCTTGTGTTCTATTACAATGTTTTCCTCACGTGTGCTTTCTAGTCCCTCAAAAATGTAGTTTCCCCACATGAGACAGGCCCTTGCCATGTAAATAAAATATCCAGCTCCAGGTGCCCACTGGGTATGAATGAAGAAAACACGGTCCCTAGATTCAGCAAGGCGTGTCCTGAACAGCTCTTGGTGAGCAACTTGATTAACCTTGCTTAATGCCAGTTTTATTGATCTGTAAAAAAAAAAAAAAAAAGGAATGACCATCTCTATCCCATATGGCTGTGCTGAGATTTAAGAAAAGATTGCACGTGAAGGTGCCTGGCCCACAAACTGTCAGTCCCCTTTCTCCCTCTCTTCTCTAAAAGTGACATAAGCCCTGAGGAAGCACCAGATTCGTCATATCCCTCTTAGATGTCTGCATGATGCTTGGCATACAGAAGGTGCTCTATAAGTACATATAGAATGAAACAGAGCTTTGGTGCATTAATTTCTTATTTCAGCAGCCACTGCAGTCAGTGTTGACTTCAGCATTCACCAGCTAAGTTAGCAGCTTTTTCTTATAATGTCTGTTCTTCATGGAAAACTGGCATAACAACTGATATGCAGGCCACTGAGGCATCGGCAGGGCATTTTACCAGGTTGAAATGAGCTCGAGACATAGTTCCGGGCCCCTGCTGGGACCATCAGAAGTGGCATCTGATCCTAGTGGCTTTGTGATCTCAGTTGTCATTTTATTCCTTAGGGTTCCAGTTACCAATGGCTAAACTGTGCATATTAAGTCCTCTTCAAAGTTGCTTTTAGCCCTATATTTTGTGATTCTTCTAAGCATAATCCTTAACTTAAATGTGAAGATTTACATGATCAAAATTCCGTAGTTTGGTCAGCAAATTATTGTTCTAAAGCTATCATTAAGCTGACAATGTTCTCCTAAGAGTGAAATCAACCAGGACTATCACTGCTGAATCTTGACTTTGGTTGTCAGTTTTCAGGCTCATGATTTTACAATTTGGTTTATTTTAGGTCAAAACTATTCTGATTGCTATGTTGGCTAAATTAAGAGAAAAAAATTCTTCTGAAAGAATCCAATCTCTTAAAAAACATTTAGTCTCTTACAGAGGAAGCATGATGATATAGGTACCCAGATTTTGGTCTCTCCCTACTCTGGGCATAAGTTTTTTTCTACATAAGGATACGGGGTTCTACAGATTATAGAATTATAATATTTTCATTCCCTTACAAACAAGCAAGCAAGTGAAGACTATTCCCTAACTTATTTTGAGAGAGAGAGAGCGAGCAAGCGCAAGTGCGGGAAGGGCAGAGAGAGAGGGAGACCGAATCCCAAGCAGGCTCTGCATGGGCAGTGGGGATTATTAAAAGCCAACTTTTCCAGAGACAGAGTGACATGACTGATCACTAAATTCTAAACATTGAAATTCATAACCAACTTGTAAAAAAAAAAAAAAGCTTATATAGTGTTGTGGCATCACGGAAATGAGTTCCGTTTCCTGTGTTGGCACAATGCAGCTCTGAGTAGCTAATGGTAGGGACGTCCAAGTCCTCTTCCCCTCCCCCACCCCTACCCAGACATAAAAGGACAGCAAATCATCTCTACTTTGAGCCACTGGATCAAGACACATGCAAGGTTCTCTTGCGTTCTATTACAATGTTTTCCTCACGTTTGCCTTCTAGTCCCTCAAAAATGTTGATGCGGAGCTCGAATTCACACACCGTGAGATCAGGACCGGAGCTGAAGTCAAGAGATGAACACTTAGCCAACTAAGTCACCCAAGTGCCCCTAAAGAAAACTCACTTAAAAAGTCGTCTACACTTGCGGTATCCAATTTCTCTGCCCTCGTTCTCTCTTAAGTCCAGTCTAGTCAGGCATTCTTCCCCATCACTCCACACTGTAAAGAGTCCCTACCAAGTCACCAATGATGACCATGTTGCTAAGTGCAATGACTGATTCTCGGTTATTAATCCTGACCTCGGGAAACCCTGGATACAATATTGGATACAAGCTCCTTCTCTTACTCCTTTTGCCTGGCTTCCAGCACACCGCACACTCCACATATATTTCTTCCTACCACAGTGGCTACTCTTTCTTAGACTGTCTGCTGCTTCCTTCTCGTATTCACAGCCTCTAAATACTGGGGTACCCCAGGACATTCTTCTGTATTCAAACTTGCTTCATTGGTGATCCCATCCTGTCTCATAACTTCAGATACCATCTATGTGCCAGTGACTCAAAACTTTGTGCCTACAGCACGGATTTTTTTCCCTAACTTCTAGCCTCATCTATCCAATGGCTACTCAGTGTTTTGACTTGAACGTCCAGTAAATATCTCATACACAATATGTCCCAAACTTGATCTTACTTCAGAACTTGCTTCTCCCATAATCTTCCCCATCTCAGCTAATGGCAAACAGATCAGGGCAAGACCACTTTTACCCTTCTTTTTTCTCTCCTGCAACGTATCTGATCTACCAGCAAATTCTGTTGACTTTATCTTCGAATTATGTTTAGATTCTGACCCCTTCTCATTACTGTAGACTGCTGCTACCATCATGGACCAAGCCACATCATTTCCTACCTGCATTACTGAAAACCATCTCCTAACTATTCTCTCTAATTTGCCCCTCACTCCTGGGAGAATATATTCAATACGGCACCTTAGGTTATTCCACTGAAACAAAAGATCATGCTTTAAAGTTCCAGTGGCTCCCCATATTACTCAGAGTTAAAGCCAACATCCCTTAAAAACCATGTAAAAGCCCTATACAATCTGTCTCCTAGTTATCTCACTGACCTCATATTCTTACCTTCACTTATTCCATTCCCACTACACTGGCTTCTTTGATGTTCCTTACCTAGACCCGGAATAGTCCCAAGCCAAGGGATTTGGACATACTGTTGGTTCAGCCTAGAAGTCTCTTCTCTCACACATTTACATTTCTTTGGCCCTCATCTCTTGCACATTTTGGCTTGACTGCCCCCATCTGAGTGAGACCTTTTCTAATCAGCCTATTTAAAATGGCAACTTGCAAAGCCCCCTCCGATACTCTCTGCCTCCCCACCCCATTTTATTTTTATCCATAACATTTTCCTTTCCTTAATACATGAAAGACAATTTCAGCTAGCCACACATTGTATGTGTGAACATTCGTAAAGACTTTTCAATCATTCATTTCATCAACTAAAATTTTGTTTAGTATTTTTTTTAATGTATGGTGACAGGATGTTACCCTGGTAGCAATTCATCATGGAGCATAATAAAATTAATTTAACCCCTCCCAAAATATGTACTATATAACTTACTCATTTATTTGCTTACTAGGGACTTCTTCCCACTAGAATGTAAGCCTAAGGAGGATAATAATTTGTTTCTCTTTTATTCATTGCTATAGTCTCAGCTCCTGTAAGGGTACCTGGCACAGGGTACCACGTGCTGAATGAAATATGTTACGTTGAGATTGTGAGGTAATAGAGATTTTTGCCTACTGGTATTCAACGAGACGTATCTACACACCGCTTTTATGAAAGTCTCAAGTGCAGAGCAAGTCTGTTTTTCTTTATGAGCCCTTTAGAGTCCCACAGAGTGGCAGAGATGAGCTGCCTCTTCTGAACAAGCAGGCCACAATGATCTTCACAAAATTCCAGGTCATTTCACAGTCACTGCCCCAAATAACAGGTAATTTGTTTCTTTAAATTAGATCATGTCATTACCTTCTACTCCAACTGTTGAAGGTCAAAATCCCCGGTTCTGTTTTAGCTCCTGGCATTTTAAACTAGTGGTCCTGTAACGCCGTGGGACACATTTGTTGCCAGGGGCGGAAAAAAGGCAGACATAAGTCTGTTCCACTTACTCACCTTATAGGACTTGCTTCAAACCCCACCTCTTCTGTGAAGCTTTTCCCTTTTTTAATTCTTTTAAGGTTTATTTATTTTTGAGAGACAGAGACAGAGTGCAAGCAGGGGAGAGGCAGGGATGGAGGAAGACACAGAATCTGAAGCAGGCTCCAGGCTCCCAGCTGTGAGCACAGAGCCTGACACGGGGTTCCAACCCACAAACCCCGGGATCATGACCTGAGCCGAAGTCGGACACTTAACTGACTGAGCCACCCAGGCGCCCCATCCTCTGAAGTTTTTCTTGAACCCACCTCTCCCCTCATCACTAACTTAGAAATGTTTCCTTCCTTTTTGCCATTCTAATAATATTCCTATTATAGCACTTGAAATATGTAGAATGCCACTGTGTGTATTTGTTTTTTAAGTCCATCTCTGTCATCAGAATGCAAATCCCTGCGTTCAGGCCTTCTTGGTCTTCATAACCCTAGAAACTAGACAGGGCTTAGCATATAGTAAATTCTCAGAAAATACTGGTCAAAAGCATGAACACAAGCGAACAGGTGCATGATCACTGACCAAGGCACTGTGGCTTGCCAAGGTCACAGCCAGGGAGGGCACATCCAAAAGGTTAACTGGAGAGATTATAGTAAGTAATCCAATCGCTATCACTATTATCATCACAGTTTTCATCATCAAATAACTCTGCACTGTGGTAGCCTACGGTCCCTCTGCATAAGGACATTAAGAGTCAAGTTGGAAAAGTAGGCATGCACACACAAAGGTAACTAACAGCAGAAAGGAGCATAGGATAAATGCCCAGGGAGTTGGGTAGACAAAAGAACAGCCGAGGGTGATCAAGATATGAGCACTGAACTGTGCCTTGAAAGTCAGAATGACTGAGAGGCTAGTACAGGAGAGGGGGTGTGCCCCAGACAGCTCTGACCAGAGCAAATCCTGAGAGACAGAGACTGTGTATGTCCACTCTTTGGTGAAGCATGCTAGAAATGACGTCACTGAAAATGAAGATGTGTTCTTTAGACTCAAATTCTTCACTTTCAGAGAACGTGAATTTTTTTTTTTTTCAACGGTTTTTATTTATTTTTGGGACAGAGAGAGACAGAGCATGAACGGGGGAGGGGCAGAGAGAGAGGGAGACACAGAATCGGAAACAGGCTCCAGGCTCCGAGCCATCAGCCCAGAGCCTGACGCGGGGCTCGAACTCACGGACCGCGAGATCGTGACCTGGCTGAAGTCGGACGCTTAACCGACTGCGCCACCCAGGCGCCCCAGAACGTGAATTTTTTTTTAATGTTTATTTATTTTTGGGAGAGGGACAGAGCTGAAACCTGACATTATCCAAGTATTTATTGTGCAGTATCATTCAAGAGAGTGATTAAATGTAAAATGAAACGTGTGACTGATTTCTAAGTACCTGTGAGCTCCTGAAATCTCCTCAGGGAGAACAGAATCAACCTTCATTTTCAGCAAATGCCTGAAACTCAATGGCACTGGGTATATGAAGGGGATGGTATGAACCGAGGCCATCATTTAAGTGAGCATCAGATTATTAAGGATCTTATACGCTATTTGAAAACTTAGGACTTTATCTGTTACCAGTGAAAGTGAAAGAAAGATTGTATTTTATTCGAACAACTAGAGCAGCATGTGGATGGATTGTAGAAGAGAAGGCTAGAGGTAAGAAAGCTAATGAAGGTTACTAACATAATTCAGGCAAGAGAGAAGAGTAGCATTTTGTCATCCACAGAGTGGCTTTTTTTTTGGTTTTTTGTTTGCAATTTTTTTAAGCTTATTTTGAGAGAGACAGAGAGAGCATGAGTGGGGGAGGAGCACAGAGAGGGAGACAGAGAGAATCCCAAGCAGGCTCTGTGCTGCTGGCACAGAGTCCGATGTGGGGCTTGAACTCACAGAACCCAGAGACATGACTTGAGCCGAAATCCGGTGGGACACTTAACGGACTGAGCCACCGAGGCGCCCCAGAGGGGCTTTGATTGAAGAGGATACTTTCCACAGGTACCTGCTGTCCAGATGGCCACAGGCTGCCCACTGGCCTTTGTCCTCCACACGATGGGTTTGGCTTTGGCTTCCTAAGTATGCCCAAAGCAAAAGTAACAATCCCAGTCCCCGTCACTTAAGCAAGAGAATATCTGTGACTTTCGACAAAAAGGACAAGCAGTTAAAATAGCAACATCGACTGAGGATGGGACATGAGCATCACCCTGATGGATTCTTGAGGTTCCCTGAGCACTCCCATTTCTTCTGTGTGCAGTGTGGATCTCTTGGATTCCACAACAGACCACAGGATTGGGCAGAACTTCAGAGGCTGGTGCTCTACGAGTGAAATGACGTAAGGGGCTCTTGGTGCTGACACTGGCGACCCGAGGATACTTTCCTAGGGTCCGGCGTATGGTTTCAGTAGAACTGGAAGGCTGTCCGAGTAGCTTCTGGCCACAGTCTAAGCACACAACAGAACTGCCGCTCAAATCACTAGACACTGAGGAAGAACAGAGGGAAACAACTGATTGATCTTGACGGAGCAGGAAAAGCAAAGAATGAGCAGCCTCGATTGTGTGCTACAAGCAGCATATAAGAGAACGTTAAGGGAGCTGAGATGACAAACAGTGCCCAGAGAACAGAAAAGTCTAAGGAATTCAACAGTTTTAAGAGTTTTTTAAGATATCTCATTCTTTTCAAGTTTGTAACCAGGATTATCTCCCTGGATGTAGAGATGGGTGTGTCACAGCACTTAAAACAGCAAATATCAAGCATGAGCCTCTGTGTGTGTGTGTGTGTGTGTGTGTGTGTGTGTGTGTGTGTGTGTGAAGTGAATGGATGATGCATGAAAAGTCATTAATAATCAATGTTGGACATAAAGCAGTCATTAGCAGTAAAGGAGAAATCACATTTGAGAAATACTTTGGCAACAGAAACAACTGACTGTCAGGATGAGGAGAGGGGAAAAAATCAAATATTGATACGAGATTTGAAATCTGGGTAAATATTGAGATGCTGCTGCTGCTTAATGAAATGGGGAATATAAGAGGAGGAGATATTTGGAGGATTAGGGGTTAAGTTTGGTTTGGGATATGTTTGGGGGAAAATTAAAAGGAGATATCTAACGGGATTTAAATGAAAGGGTCTCTAGCTGTGTTATCAAATACAGTAGTCACTAGTGATGTGTGGCTACTAAAACTGAGATCGGTTCAAATTAAATAAAACTTAAAATGCAATTCAGGACACTAGTCACATTTCAAATGTCCAATAGCCACATGTGCCTAATGACTACTCCATCGCCAGGTTCAGAAAAAACTCCCATCATTGCAGAAATTACTATTGGGTACCACTGGTCTAGAACTCAGGAGAGAGAGAAAGACCAGAGATACAGATTTGGGAGTTATTGGAGCATTTGAAAGATTAATTCATTAATGAAGACAGAGGATCCCAGGAAGATTTTTATAGAAAGATAAGAAGGCCTGAAACAGGAATCTGAGAAGCCACAGCATTCAGGAAGAGAGACCAAGGATTCCACAAAAATGACTGAGAAGCAAGTGATCGGAGACGGAGAAGAACCAAACAATTTGATCCCTAGCACGTGATGTTAGAGAGTTTCTGGAAGAGACCAGAACGCTTGAGAGGCCTGCTAAGAGAAGACTAAGAAGTCAGTGCATTAGGCAGCTAGGAGATTGGTATGACCTTTCCCGAATATTTTCAACAGGAAGGCGGGGCCTGATGGCGAGAAAAAGGGTGAGGGAATAATGCACAGGGTCTGGTGTTCTTTTTCAAAGAGTTTTA
Organism: Neofelis nebulosa; assembly: GCF_028018385.1. Classification (NCBI taxonomy): domain Eukaryota; kingdom Metazoa; phylum Chordata; class Mammalia; order Carnivora; family Felidae; genus Neofelis; species Neofelis nebulosa. The sequence goes on along the minus strand of NC_080791.1, from coordinate 7,808,322 downwards.
CCAGAAAACGGGAGTGATGGCACAGAGTGCAATGACTTGAGAGAACAGCAGTTGAGGTGAGAAATTTTTCTTAAGGAGGGAGCAGCTTAACTACATTTGTAGCCTGAAGAGAAGAAGCAGTGGAAAAGAAGAAGTTCAAAATATTGAAGGGATGGGATAAATGATGGATGAGTCCCTGGAGCAGGTGAGAGAAATTGGGGATCAAAAGCACGGTTGGAAGGCAGAGGAACAGCTCTCTTTGAGGTCAGAGACAGGAAAGTTTGAAGGTGCATGGAAAGAAGTTCGGAACTGAGACAGCTGGGATTTTGCTGCATTTAGTGCATATTCAAACCTGATGACTGAAATTTATGCGGGGCTGAAAAATGCCTCTGGATGTCCATTTAAGAAAGGTCTAACAGTTCAGCAGGGAGCCATCAGCTCTCCAACAATGGGCATAAATTTTAAGGACATCTCATTAACACCTGAAAGCCATTGATCTCTCTGTCCAGCAGCAAAGACGTGACCTCATTAACATTCAGGGGCTTCTGCTATCAGGGATGCAAGGAGCACAGATCAGGGCAAAAACGGTGTCTCCGCACTTTCAGTAGAGGAAAAAAAAGAATTTAAGGGAAAGCAAGCGCTCAATCAGAAATACTGTGTATGCAAGCATGTGGATTGTGGCTATCCAGAGATCCTCCAAATACAACAGCTGCTTGATTACAAATGATGGGCATAACTAGCTCTTCTTAATGTGCAGAGAAGTTAAATAAGGAAACAAAATCACAAAATTGCCCATGAGAAATTAGTCAGGCAGGAAGCGCTAACCTCCTCAGCCAGTAATTCAAAGTCCATTCTGGAAATCCAAATCAGGATCTTCTTCACTGCCAGAAATTTGGTTTCCGCCCACGGCACTCAACTGACATAACAGTTTCAGAGGTCACCAGTGAAGTGCTAAAGGTCAAATTCAGTCGCCTTTTCTCATTTCTCGTTTTTCTCAAAAAAATTCTTTTCTGTAACTCTGGCCACCATTAAATGCTGGTCTTTCATTTTGTTTTCCTGTGTCGTTTTGAAATCTGTCTGTTGGTGTCTGTTAGGCTCCACAACCCTGTATCTGACGGTTCTGTTTCTCCTCTTTTCTTGTAATTACGGACTTCTCTACAACCTGAGTTATCCTTCTGTCTTCTCCTCAAACTCAGGTCCAAGGTAAAGGATAGGCTGGGGCAGGGAGTGGACAGAGCTGGCTTAATGACGATGGGCTTCTGGAACAAAGACAGAACTGAACTAAAACAACAGTGAGTAAGAGTAGTAATATACAAGGTATATTAGGTATACAATATGACAAAGCATATTATGATTAGTTTTTTGTTTTGTTTTGTTTTGTTTTGTTTGTAAAAAATAGATACTAAATATTTTAGACCCGGAAGGCTAGTCTCTCTGGCCACTGTAGCATAAAAGCAGTCAAAGATATACATAAACAAATGAGCATGGCTAGATTTCAATAAAACCTTATTTATAAAAACAGGCATTAGCCCACACACTGCACTTTACTGAACCTGATTCCAATGGAAGCTAATGAAGAGAAAAAATTACATCCAAGGCCTAAGTTCTACACTAGGAGGCCATAAATGTATCAAGTGGATCTTGACCCAGTTGGGTGAACAGTGGGAGACACTTTCTGAGAATCTACCAGGTAGCTCAAACTGGAACTTCTTCAAAAGAAAAAAGCTGAAAGAGGTGCCGAGTTGATAAAGAACATCTCTCTTAGCCCAAATGTCCATCGACCGATGAATGGGTAAAGGAGATGTGGGGTATATATGCCCTGGAATATTACTCACCCATCAAAAAGAATGAAACTTTGCCATTTGCCACAATGTGGATGGAATTAGAGTGTATAATGCCAAGTGAAAAAAGTCAGTCAGAGAAAGACAAATATCATATGATTTCACTCACATGTAGAATTCAAGAAACAAAACAGACGAACATAGGGGAATTGGGGAAGAGGAGAGAGGGAAACAGACCACAAGAGACTCTTAACAACAGAGAACAAACTGAGGGTTGATGGAGGGAGGTGAGTGGGGGGTGGGCTGGATGGGTGATGGGTACCAATGAGGGCAGCACTTGTTATGATGAGCACTGGGTGTTGTACGTAAGGGATGAATCGCCGAATTCTACTCCTAAAAGCAATATTGCGCTGTATGTTAACTGAAATTTGAATCAAAATCTATGTATGTATATATATTTCAAATTCCAGCTTCTATGCTAAATACATGGAAACTAACAAATTGTTGTTGAAGGAATATTTTTTTTCTGGGGAAAAAAACCCCAGAACATCTCTCTTATAGAAATGCATCTGTTCTAATATGTCAGCCTTAGGTGACCCAGAGCCCATGCAGTGCAGTGCAAGGGACAGAACTCTGCATATGGATTCAGGGGGCTCCAGAGCTCACAGCGTGTTAAGTCACTCTTCAGAGCGTGGGGTGCCCAATATGTAATCGTGACCTCCTACGAGGAGCTTTTCAGGAAACTACACAAGGCAGAGGGAGCAAAACTTCCAGCATAATACCTAGCATATAGTGTATACTTGGTAAAAATGGCTTTTTTATTTTTTTTCTCCATCTTATAAGGTTCTTAGGTGGATAAAAGAAAAATAAATAAAGCAGTTTAAGAAATCACATTGGAAATTGAAAACCAGCATGCAGACAGCGGTGAACCATTCTTGCTCATGTGCTAAGCCTGACCTGACCTCTTGCCTAAGCTCTAAGGCGTTACTACCTCAAGTGCTGGCTGTCCACAGCCTCCCATTACTCCCATCCAGCCTTCAAAACTGGAGCCCTGTTTTGATCACGTGGAGCCCTGTCCCCAGGATACAGTCTCAAATAGTATTCGGTGAATAGAACGGAGTTAAACAAAAGAATCGTAACCACGTGTGGCCATGGAGGTTAACTTCCTGTGGTAGCCATCTTGTGTTAGACATATACCAAATCATCATGCGGTATACCTCATACCAACACAATGCGTGTGTCACTTATGTCTCGCTTTCAAAAGAGAAATGGGTATCACGCTTTACGGCTCGATGGGGAAACTTAATGAGAAAGATGATTTTTTCCACAAGCTTTCTGGTCATACATGGTCCCTTGTGAGTTGGCTGTTCTTGGACGTGGCCCTTCTTACTGGTTTGGAAGACTGTACGTGGATTAAAGATATTGACCTTTTACTGTGTCACGTTACAAGATACACATATTTTTCTTATTAGAAAGAAAAATAACAAAGAACAGGGTGGACTACCAGTCTTCTGTCAACACCCTCAAAGGCCATCAAATTCTGTGGCCATCATTCAGGCCATTAAATTGGGAGTTGGGAGGGGCGCTGGTGGGGGGGGCTCAGTCCGTTAGGCATCCGCCTCCTGACTTCAGCTCGGGTCATGACCTCAGGGGTCGTGGAATCAAGTGCGGCATTGGGCTCTCTGCTGCGCATGGAGCCGGCTTCACATGCTCTCTCTTTCTGCCCCTCCCCCACTCAGGCTCACTCTCCCTCTTTCTCTCAAAAAATAAACAATCCGAAATATTAAAAAAAAATTTTTTTTAAATCAAAATGACCCCAACAGGTTTTCCCGTCAAAAACCTACAAGAACGCACGTTATTAATGTTTTGATGTATGTCTTTCCAGGCTTTCTCTATGCACACGCACACACGTACTTTTTGAGACACACACAGTGAATTGGGTTGCTCCCAGGTGATGACCTGCTCCTTCTTATCCTTTTGTCAGTTAATAAATATCCTGCAAAGATATGGTTTTTTTAAATCTCAGAATAGTCCTTTGAATTGGTGGATCATAATGTATTTTGCCATTCCTCTATTATAAAGCTAAATTTTATAAAACTAAATTTATAACTACGTTTAAAAAAATTGTTCTAACTGTAATGCCATGAGCTATTCCAATAATAATTATGCCTTATTTGGAAAGAACAACAGCAAACACTGAAACACACACTGCTTCTGTTCTCTCCTAAATATCTAAATCTCTGCCACTGCAATTATTTTGAAACCTTGTGGTCGCGCAGTTGGGAAAAGGCAATGAAAGGCACAATGCCTTTGTGGGTCTCCTTCTCTCTTTCCCCACCTTCTGAGACTTTGAACTTGCGGGCTCCTTCCCTCTTCTGACAGGCACTATGGGAGCTAAGTTAAACTCTGAGTCCAGAGCTGAGTGGAATGAGGTCTGTAAAGAAAAATGTCAAATATCTCTGTGGCATGTCTTTGTTATCAGCAGAGCTGTGCAAAATCCATGTAGAATGACTACCTCATAAAACTTAGTTAACTGCAAACATCCCTTGTCCTGGCTGCCAGACAGCACAAACCTTCAGTTTTAACCTTGCTAATGATTTAGAGAACGTATATGGGGCACGCTTTGCCGATTTCATTTGACCTCCCGTTCAAAATGTCTTTGGAGGCTCTGGGAAAAGACAAGTCCATTTTATTTGCAAAACCGGTTAGGTTTCATGTCATTCCATTTTAATAAGTGTCTTTGAGAACCTCCTACTTGCCAGGTGCTCACTCAGTGCTGTGAGGAGGAAGGAGAAAATTCGAAGATGAAAGAGACAGGTCTTTCTGCCCTTGAAGAATTTAAAACCTACTAGAAAGCAGTAAGATGTGTGAACAAATAGCTCTAATTCTAGGCAGAATGAAATAAAGCTAAGCAAAGGAACATATATTATGCCTGGTGGCTGCAAAAGGAAAAATGGAAAACATTTAAGCAAGAAGAGGTCACATCTGAGGTAAGCCTTGAAGGATGTCCAGGCTTTTAATAAGGGGAAAAGAAAAAGACAGCAAAATCATTAATGAGTTTCTGCTAGGCATTTTCACTTATGAACAAGAGATTATACTCAGGGCTTCTGGGAACACTGCTTTATTTAATCCAAAAGACACAACCCTTTAACTAGGAATTATTATCACTTTCTTATTTATGAGGAATCCAAGTAATCTAGTTAAGACTATGCCTATAAATAGGAGTATAGGGACTGGACCTAAGATTGATTGCAAATCTGACTTGGGACTTTCTAGACAGAGAGCACAATACCAGAATGAGCAGAAAAGTGAAAAATTCAGGGTGGCTTCCGAAAATTGCTTACATTGCAACTGCAGAAAATTGCTTACCTCTGTATCTTAAAAAGAAAAAAGAAATGAAACAAAACAAAACAAGAACAAAACCAAAAACCTTAGGTAAATATACCATCTCTTATCCTAAGAGAAGAAAGCATGTATATGTGTTAGGTTAGTAACAAGCCCTAAATTTTCAAGGGCATAACATAGAAAGGTGCAATTCTTGCTTCTGAAAATCGGCAGAACTCCAGTGGCCCTGCAGGGCAGTCCCCTCCTAGGCGGTGACACATGGATCCAAACTGCTAGCATCCGACAGCTACACTCCTACAGCACCTGCAGCATTTAAACCCTCCACACCATCCAGGGAGCCAGGAAGGAAACACAATGTGGAGAACTCACACTTTTTTGCCCTTCCACACTTTGGCCTTGAGTGACACATCACATCTGCTTATAGCCCCCTGGCCAGATCTAGTCACAGGCCCACCTTAAAGTAACACTGTCTTCCTTCTGTGCTCGGGAAGAAGAAAATGAAAAGGTATTTGGTGAAAACAAAGCACAGTTTCTGGCACACAAGACAATGGCAACTTAGGGTGTATGTAAATTTATGAATTTGATATATAATTTATAAACTAATAATTTATATGATATATGACATTACAACATATTTTATTTTATTATGTCTTATATAACAAAATATTTTATATAGTAATATATGTCAGATATAATTCATATAAGCTGAAAATTATATGACTTATAAATTACATATTATAACCTATTTTATATACTATAAAACTATATCTTATATAATATATAAAATGATATATAGTAATGCTATATGTCATATATAATAATTCATAGAAACTGAACCACAGATCATCTCCATCTTTTTCTTTTTTTTTTTTTTTTAATGTTTATTCATTTATTTTGAGAGAGTGAGAGATAGAGAGTAAACAGGGGAGAAGCAGAAAGAGGGAGACAGAGAATCCCAAGCAGGCTCCAGACTGTCAGCGCAGAGCCTGACGTGGGGCTCAAACTCAGGAAGGGCGAGACCATGACCTGAGCCAAAACCGAGTCTGGATGTTTAGCAGACTGAGCCCCCAGGCTCTCTCAGATCATCCCCATCTTGCAAGAGAGCAGGCAGGCCTTTGTAATTCTGCAGCCAGTGCATGACTGTCTGCCCCTGAGTTGGGGGCATTCCCCCCAGGCCAGGCAGCTCCCTTGGGGGAAAGGTGGTTGTGATGGTTTTATCTGTGAACTTGCTTAAGCCTTGGTCTCTAGTTAACCAAACACTGGGTACTGCTGCAAAGGTGTTTGTAGATGTGGTTCAAGTCTATAATCAGTTTACTCTAAGTAAGGAAGATTATCCTAGATAATCTGGGTCAGCCTGATTCAAACAGTTAGAAGGCTTTAATAGCGGAACTGAGGCTTCCCTGAAGAGGCAGAAATACTGCTTATGGACTGCAGTTTCCGGCAAATTCGGCCTGAAGAGTCTAGCTTGCCCTTCCTGACAGCCCTCCCTATGGATTTCTTCAGATTTCCATCGCCAGCACTCACAATCCTGTACACCAATCCTTGCTATCAGTCAATCAATCTCTTCTCCTACACGGGTTCTGTTTCTCCGTTGGAACCCTGAGGGATAGAGGAGCCAAGGTTGAAAACAACTGGTGATCGGTACGCTGCTGGGTAAAGGGAACTGAACGACACCATCCATTACAACCACACAGCTAACGGGACGAGCCGGAGAATTTACTGAGTCACGGGCCACCTTGGCAGGAGGAATGGCTGCCAAGAGGAAGGAGTGAATTTTCTTCTTGAAAAAAGCACTTTCTGCTCACTTTTGAGTCAGATGCTCTAAAGGGAGTGTATGTCCAAAGAGGAGACAGAGGGACTTTTAAACACTGTGTCTGACTAAAGACAATTAGCATAAGGACACCTAAACCATTTAAACCTTAACTCAAACCACTGCTTGGTTATTAGCAGCTTACTTTATATCACACACTGGTCCAAAAAAAAAAAAAAAAAAAAATTGCCAGGAACTTCTTGGTATTGTTACAACCTTTGAGGCCTCGGGGTTCCCAATCCATTTCCTTTGCTTTTCTACCCCTTAACGTATTTGAACAGATACCACCACAAATAACGCAAAATGATAGGACTTTTTTTCCTGCTAGAGATTTAGCATGGATGGTTTGAAACTGAAAAGTTCAAGGTGTCATCTGGGGGGAAAAAAACAAAACAAAACTATTTTCTGGTGGCATTGCTGTCAAACCAGAAAACACAGCTGGATATCACACGGTACTAAATGCAGCATGATAAACTCCATAATAGATCCCTGCCTTCTAAACTACCATCCACACTAACCAGTGACACGGCACAGCTGGGCCAAAAGGCACACAGATCAGCTAAAAAGAAGAAGAAATAAGGACAAAGAGAGAGGTGGAAGAAAAGGAAGGACAGTGGGAGGGAAAGTCTTCATATTGCTCATTAAGATAAGGCAAAACGAGAGAGAAATTGCTGCTTCTAACGGGCAAAGGAAATATCTCAAAAAGTTGGAATTTTATTTAAAAGGATGGGGAAGATCATGGTGAATTTCCATGTCTGAGGGTCGGAGCAAAGCAGAATACTGAAGAGAGAGTTGTATGGTGGAAATGGAATGAAAAGCAGAATCCAGGAACTCCAACTTTCCAAACTCATCTCTAATATGAAACCAAAGGAATTGGGAAGCTCGACTCCTTACATGCCATTTGTCAAGTTTTAAAAGGAACCTAAAATGACACTGTTCACTGCGTGTGCTGCCCTGTATGAGGTCAGGAGCGGGGGGGCACAGAGGGCTAGACTCTGAGCCAGGGCTGATCTGAGGTCAACCGCGTTCTCTAAAGAGCTACCACTGTTGGCTATGTGCATGTTACACTTTCTGGCTTAGCTGATCTACTTAATCCCTTCACTGGTTTAGAGATCTCAAGGTGGGCAGCCTAGTTATCATTTTAGATGGAAACACCTCCAGTAAAGGCCTAAGCCAGAACCTGGGCAACCCCAAAATACATCAGAGCCGGCCCTAGGGAAGGGCCAGTCTCTGGAGCATGGTCTGTTGCTGGGGCCATTCTTTCCCCGCACGTTCCTACTTGACCCTTTGCAGCTCTGTGGCGTGGGCCATTCTACGCCGTCTCCACCGATCTCCTATTCCCACTGCTATGATTCTGGGGTCATGTGGTGTAGCCCAACGTGTAGTTTTGGAGTGTTGTTGTTTTTGTTTTTGTTTTTTCCCACAACGCCAAGCAATTCATGGACACCAGCCGAGGAGCCTGTAATTCAACTCAGTTCTGACACCGGCTACCTGGAGACGCACCAGATCCCACGGGACTGTCTCCCCACCTCCCACTTCAGAGGCCAGCTGCAGGTCCGGGCTGTCACCTGTGGTTCTATTAGAGGTTCCAAGGACTCCCTCCTTGAGTTTGATTAATTTGTTAAAGCACTCACAGAACTCAGAGAAGTGTTTTCCTCATTAGATTACTGGTTTATTACAAAGGGATTTAGCCTGGAAACATATAGCAAGGTATGCGGGAAGGGGCCCAGAGCTTCCACACTCTGGGAGTGGACCACTCGTCCCATCTCTCCACATGTTCACCAACCAGGAAGCTCTCTGAACCATAGCCTTTTGGGGCTCTAAACCCCAGTCTTTCACGGAGGCTTTGTTACATCATCACGATTTATTAAATCACTGGCGGCTGGTGACTGGACTCAACTTTCAGCCCCTCTCTTTTCCATGGAGGTTGAGGGATTTGGTTCCCTGGCAAGCAGCTCCCATCCTTAGCTTTCCAAAATTCACCTCATTAACATGACTTGGAAAATTCCAAGGGCATTAGGAGCTATGTGCCAGGAACAGTGGATGAAGACCAAATATATATTTTTTACCATAAACATCATACCACCTAAAACATGCCTTTTATGAAACTTCTTGGGGTACCTGGGTGGCTCAGTTGGTTAAGCATCTGACTTTGGCTCAGGTCATAATCTCAGGGTTTGTGGGTTCAAGCCCCGCATCAGGCTCTGTACTGATGGCTCAGAGCCTGGAGCCTGCTTCGGATTCTGTGTCTCCCTCTCTCTCTGGCCCTCCCCCATTCACACTCTGTCTCTCTCCCTCTCAAAAATAAACGTTAAAAAGTTATGAAACTTCTTTTAATTGTTGGAGTCTGTTGACAGACTCAATTTGCAAATACCCTCAGAAATAAGAATGTATAACAGAGAAAAGGCAGCCAGCGAGAAGGGCAATCAGGGCCCTCAGGTGAGACTGAACATACAAATAGACACTGGCTGGACCATACATGAAGATAGAAATCTGACCCACAACCTGGAGCAACCTGCCCAGGAAACCAATCCCCTTATTCGCTATCATCAGCCCAGGAAGCCAGTCTGCTAGAAGTCAGACTTGGAGGAAGCCAGATTGCTCTCTTTACTACTAGTTCAGGAAACCAAAGAACAACTTCTGTAACAATCAGTTCAAAATGACAGGACTTGATTAATAACTGACGGCTTCTCTAATTCTGGTCCCCACTTCCAACTTAGGACCAACCAGAGAAAGTCACGTGTGCGCTCCTTCTCAGTCACATGGGATGTCTTGCCCAGAGGCTTCCAGTTAGCCCACCGACAGCTTCCCAGTCAGGGCACACCTGGGGCCTTCCGTTTTTTCCCACTATAAAACTTCCCCACTCCTCCCCTTGTCTTTGCGTTTCTGTCAAAGTGGAAGTGACTCCCTTACAGAAATCAAATCACTAGGTGCTTGCTCAGATGACCAGCCCTATGCAGACAGTCCAGGAGGCTGCCTCTTAACTAGCTGTTTTCTCGGTACCCAACACTGTCACCTTAGCATTGCCACCATCCCCGTGCTAACTTTTGGCTGCCAACTGCTGCAAAGCGGAGTTCTTCAGAAAAAGGCTGGGGCCACAGCCTGCAGATGTGTGCATGTTGGCACAGGGCATCCGAGTGTGCTCTTCCTGGCCCCAGCTTATCGTGCTCTCCTGACTGGGTCAGCTCTTTCCAACTTCAGGCTGTAACTACATAGCACTTATGTCAATAGCACTGAGCACATTTCATTTTCCAAGGTACCAGGTTTTAATTCTCAACATAATCATTCCTATGCGAGAGGTCACCAACACAAACAAAATCCTTACATGGATTAGCAGGTCACCTAAATAGGTGACACAGATTCCATAGGACATATGGAGAACTCGGGGGGCTGTGCCTCATCTAAAGGGGGCAACTAGTAACGTCGGCCAGTTGTGTGGACGATTGACGTAGACAATAGTGAGTTGGCTTGTACCTATTTGCAGGAGCGGACTCTGTGCTTATCTTCCCAAATCCACTTTAATAACATCTGAATATACGTCAAGTGTGCCCAGATCTGCAATATTTCTTTCAAGAGAAGCAGAAAGTCAGATATCTTCGTGAACACTCCCAATTTTTAAGTGTCGACAAATCAAGTAAGACTAAAACATTAAACATTAAAATATTTACAAAATAATGACAAAATAAAACATCACTGGGGACCACCTGCTTGCAAACTCTGCCTTATGCCAATGCACCGTAGCCTTGCTCACACTTTCAAGTCTCTTAATTTACACCTGTAAACATCGAGCAAGAGTCTCGAAGGAGCCTGAGTACATTTGTTAATTCCAAATGGTTGACCTTTATCACAGGTAGTTTCTTTACATCTCAAACATGCACAAATATTTATTATCATGTGCTAAGAAGTCACCAGAGATATGAAAATGTCCATTTTAAGGCTGAATATAAAAAAATCATTCCATCTGTTAAAACCAAAGCGATTCAAGTATCACCAAAGTGATATTAATTACATCCTCTTTTGAATAATAACACACCTTATAAAGTAGCTGAAGGAAAATTACTGTAATATATATGTTTATATATTAATGAACATATATGTATGTGTATAAAGACACATGGGTACATACACACGTCACAATACATACATACACATACACGCACAAATAAAAACAATGCCTAGAAAATGGGATGGCCCTCTTATAAACCATAAGAGAAGGCAACAAGTGAAATATTATGATCAATATTGCTGTAATCAGAAGTAGTTGCTAAATGATGACCCATGTTAGTTAATGCAATGATTACCGTTGGACCCAGCTGATGTGAGTGTTAGACATCGGAGGAAACAAACGTTCTATCCTTCAAAGGTCCCTTGCTGTCCTTGTCAGAAATATTGCGTTTAATCCTCCTCATCGTCCGAGCACGTGCCAAAATTTGTGGCATCATCCATTATGGCAATGATATGTGGTCACTAAAATTTGAGACAGTTTATTTTGCATTTCCAATTTGAACTTTCTGCTGATACTCATGATGATAATCCATTTTGCCCAGCATAGGGATTGTTATCAGGATGTGATACTGTAGTATAAGCGGGTTATAAAGATAAGAAAATCTCCTCATGTTAATCACTGCTATACTGAAACACTGGGAGGGCATTTGTTCAGAATCTGTAATATACTTCGCAGCTATAATCCCTTGGTTGCTGCCTTTCAGTGACTCGGTTCTGCAAATGAGATAGGAGTTTCATAAAGTTTAATAAAAAATAAAAAATTAAGAACGAGAAGTCATATACAGAAATGTCTAAAATGCAGTGACATTTGAAAGACTGAAATTTAATTGTGCTGGCTTCCCATTCCACAGCCTCTTTTCATGTACAGATCTTTGAAATGCAGAGTAAATGTTTCTCATCCTTCTTTGTTTATGGTACAGATGAAAAATTCAACAGCTAGGTCGCACCATAATCTGCCTGCATACCCTTATAAATTTTCTGTCCTTACTGCCGCAGAACAGTGTCCTCATCAACTTTGAAATGGAAAGCAGGCCAGGATAGAAATTCTCATCCTTTTACATTAGTTATCCTGTTAAGATGATCTGAAAATCACCTTGACTCTGTGTTGCCTTGATTAGTGGCCCAGACTCCAAAATAAAGATGACACAGGAATCCTGAATATTAACAGATCATTGTGATTTAGTAGAGGAGTATGCTAGTCCTCATTAATATTCTAAATGCCTAACTGCTCTAATAAGCAATTTAAAGTACTGCTGAGGCAGATAGAAGAAGGAAAAGAAAAAAGATCCCAGTATATTGGGTACTTTGAGATGAGCAGGTTATCAAGCAAGTCCAAATTTTTACATAATTCACTAAGGGGGCTATTTGGAAAATATTCATCCTCAAGGTTCATTCATGGGATCCAAACACTGCTGAAATTCTCATGACAATGTGTATTTAGCTTACCCCCCCCAAAAAAAAGCCACCTTATTCAAATAAGGTGCAAGTTTTTTCTATACCAGAAACTAAGACAATGGCTGAGATGATAATGCTGATTGTGGAGATGACAATGATGGGAATAAACATCCAGAGGATAAGATACAGAAGCAAGTGGGAATCCAATTAGATTGTCTAACACCCTGCATTCTAAGATCCTAAGTAAAATTCTAGTCACAAACTTCCCAGCTTTGCTTGGGAAGGAGCTAGGATCGATTTCTCCTGCTTAGCCTTAGGTCACAACTTAACAGTAATTTCATCTGGGAAGCCTCTTTCTTCCCAGGTCAGGTATCTCTGCTGGCCAAGTATCCTTCGGTTCCCTATCTGTGGCCTATCACGTTTTATTACGATTGCTTCTTTAATTGTCTCCTTTGACAGCCCCTCGAGGGCAGGGATCTTTTCTATCTTGCTCAACATTATATCACAGACCCAAGAACAGAGCAAGCCACAAAGGGGTATTAAATAAATATTTAGAGAATAAATAACTAACATAAACATATCTGTCCTGGCCCTCACTGCTCCGAACTATCTGAAGTGTATCAATGTCTGCTTTTATTTTGGTCAAATGCAAATGTTACATGTACTTACAAGAGATGTGACTTTTAGTTATGACCCTCCACTCTTTGTGCAATTAAAGATCACTTGTTTCTTAAGATGTTAGTTTTCTCATTTGCAACATCTAGGTCTGTACTCAATAATCCTTTTTCCATCTTGACAAAGATGAATTCAACAGCCGTTCATTGAGATCCAAATATACATAAGGAATTAGAGTCTGTTGAGGCATATTCATTCATTCAATGAATATTTTTTGAGCACCTTACCGTATGCCAGGCAGCAACTACACAGCAGGGATAGAAGAATAAACAAAACAGAGGTACTCGTTCTTGTGGAGTTTATGTGCTGGTGAAGGGAGACAGACCAGAAACCAACAGGTAAAAAATAGAAAACGTCAGATCATAAATGCTATGGAAAAAAAAAAAGCAGGGAAGGGTGATAAGGGTGCAAGATGGTTGCGGGGGGGTGGGGAGGGGGTGCGGGAGAAGAAGGTTGTAATTTCTAGTAGGGCAGTCAGAGAAATTCCTCCCACGGAAAGCAACTTTTGAATAAAGGCCTGAGGTGGTGAGGAAGCCACCTATACAATTGCTTGGAGTGTAAACCTAATAAGCAGAAGAAACAGTAATTGTCAAATCCTGAGGAATGCACTGAAAGGAGGACCCCTAGGTTTTGTGCTTGAACAAATGAATGGATGGAACTGTCACTGAGTGAGGGGAGAAGGCTGTGGGAAGCACAGCTGTGTTAGGGCTGTATGTAGGGAAAGAAATTGGGAATCACCAGAGGACGAAACTATGCAAAGTCGGCGTCTTGTGGCATTCCCAACTTTGGAAGTCAGGACGGTGAGAAAGAGGCAGCGACAATAAGAAAACAAGACAAAACAAGCAAGGGGCACCTGTGTGGCTCAGCTGGTTAAGCGTCACACTCCTGAACTTGGCTCAGGTCATGATCTCATGGTTTGTGAGGCAGAGCCCTGCATCGGGCTCTGTGCTGATAGTACAAAGCCTGCTCGGGATTCTGTCTCTCCTTCTCTCTGCCCCTGCCCCGCTAGTGCGCTCGCTCACTCTCTCTCAAAATAAAAATAAATAAACTATTAAAAAAAAAGACAAAATAAGCAAAAGAACTCAAGAAGGTGCAGCCAGCCAGGTAGGCCAAAACCAGAGTGTGGAGTTCTAGAGGCCAAGAAAGAACGGTGTTTAAGAAGACAACCGCGTAGATTCAAGACAGCACAGGGGAAGTGCCCCGCAGTCCCGCACCACTCCAGGGACTATCCAAAATGACCAAATGGAAGAATTCCCCTCAAAAAAATGTCCAGGAAATAACAACAGCTAATGAACTGATCAAAAATGATTTAAACAATATAACAGAAAGTGAATTTAGAATAATAGTCATAAAATCAATCGCTGGGCTTGAAAACAGTATAAAGGACAGCAGAGAATCTATTGCTACAGAGATCAAGGGACTAAGGAACAGCCAGGAGGAGCTAAAAAATGCTATCAATGAGCTGCAAAATAAAATGGAGACGACCACAGCTCGGATTGAAGAGGCAGAGGACAGAATAGGTGAACTAGAAGATAAAATTATGGAAAAAGAAGAAGCTGAGAAAAAGAGAGATAAAAAAATCCAGGAGTATGAGGGGAGAATTAGAGAACTAAGTGACACAATTAAAGCAATAATATACACATAATTGGTATTCCAGAGGAGGAAGAGACAGGGAAAGGTGCTGAAGGTATACTTGAAGAAATCATAGCTGAGAACTTCCCGGATCTGGGGAAGGAAAAAGGCATTGAAATCCAAGAGGCACAGAGAACTCCCTTCAGATGTAACTTGAATCGATCTTCTGCACGACATATCATAGTGAAACTGGCGAAGACGACTGTGTAAAAGGAAGCAGTAGATCCAGTAAGACGTGGACTCGGAATTAACCAGTGGACGTGGTATCAAACTTTGACATGGGGAGGATCCATTGGAGAATCAAGAGGTCAAAGCCCAACTGGGGGGGGGGGGATTCAAGAGAGAACGGGAGAGGAGGAATGAGAGCTGGCATACACAGACAAATATTTGGAAATGTTTGCTGCAAAGGGGAACAGAACAATGGGGGGGAGGCAACTGGAAGAGAGATTTGGGTCTAACAAGGCTTTATTTCAAATAGGAGAAATAAAAGTCATTCATAAACCGAGATTATGATCAAATAGAGAGTGTAAAACGGACAATTCACAAAAAAAAAAAAAAAAAAAAAGAGGGAATTACCATGAGTATGTCCTGGAATCAGTGAGGGGGAACAAGACGTAGTGTTCAAGTAGAAGGATCACTCTTACATAGAAGAGGGTCAGTTCATCCATAATAACAAGCCATAAGTGGACACAAATGCAAGTATGTAGTTAGTGGGGATGATGAGCACCTTGGGAATTCTTTCCCCTTTGCTTCTATGTTCTCAGTGAAAGAGAAGCAAGGCCATCCGTTGAGGCTGAGGAGAGTGGAGATCAGAAGAGCGAGGACAACAGACGCTTAAGCACGTAGCATGCAGCTGTCATCAGGAAGGGCAGAGGAATGAAAGAACTAGGGAGATCCAAGATGTTCAAGATCCACACTAAGGGTTTATCTGACGTTACTAGTTATGAAATTAGGTTTCAGCATACGAACTTGGGGGAACACAAACATCCCGTCTATAACAAACATGTTTATGCGTTCCCCTAGCCATGTGCAGCTGTTGGGGTACAGATACAAAACAGGTGAAAGACTGGATTTAACCAAGGCGGGGATTTTGCTCTGCAAGTATGATCGACACAGAGAGGTGCCCGAGATTTGAGGATATATGCGGGGGACAGTTTATAACGATGAACCACGGAATTTAAACTGAGTAAGCAGGCCAGTAAGATCATGAAAGGGTTAGGCACAGTGACACCAATGGATTATAGGTCCCGGAAATTAAAAGACACCCAGATGTGAGATATTTTAGTGGGGGAACTCGAACTAACAGGTACTTGAAATTGAGTCAACAGAGGGGTTGAATTTACTGGTAATGACAAGATAGAATCATGGGAGGGGCGCCTGGGTGGCGCAGTCGGTTAAGCGTCCGACTTCAGCCAGGTCACGATCTCGCGGTCCGTGAGTTCGAGCCCCGCGTCAGGCTCTGGGCTGATGGCTCGGAGCCTGGAGCCTGTTTCCGATTCTGTGTCTCCCTCTCTCTCTGACCCTCCCCCGTTCATGCTCTGTCTCTCTCTGTCCCAAAAATAAATAAAAAACGTTGAAAAAAAAAATTAAAAAAAAAAAAAAAGATAGAATCATGGGAGTGGGTGACCTAGATACAGAGGGTGCAAGATTATTGGAGGTGAGGTGCCCCAGTAACTAACATTCCAGGATCGTGGGAGGATTATCTTCACAGACATTGACATCTCCAGGAAGTATGATAATAGTATTGAAAAGAGCCCGTAATTGAGGAGCTAAAATGGAAGGATGGAATGGCATGTTTGGGGGGAGGTAATGACTGGGAGAGTCTGATGATACGCCATTCACTGGTGACGATTCCAGCTTGGAAGTGGCAAAGTGAGAGGACACTCAGCTCACCTTCACCCCGTGCGGTATGTGGATTGTGGAGACGACATGCTACGCTGGAGAGGGCTGCAGAGGAAGCAGAAGTCCCAGGCAACAGCCATCCAGGTTTCAGGTGAGCAAGAAAAGAATATGGAGAGAGGATGTTGAGGAAATTGGTAATTTTGCTGGGGATGGGCTATAAACCCTGGAGGGCATGGTGGGATTGCTTCAGGGGTCCCTGAGTGAAGAGCTCATGGTGGACGCTGATGGGGATGACAGGGAGGTCCTGAGCCACAGGAGATGAGATTTCAGGGGATGGAGGGAAGAATGGCCAGAGTTCTGGGCTTCTAGAGGTTAGTGTTTATCAAAGCGATAACCGGCATGACGAGATCACAGAGGCAGCCCTGAGTATTGTGACAAGGAAGGGTAAGCAAGGAATATGTGCAGTCCTAGAGCCACTCTCGACTCCAAATGTGGAGACGAAGAACTGTGGTCTTTTACAGAATGCCTGAAATTTGGGGCCTCCCTTTATTCCAGGAACATCAGCAACTTTAGTCCCTGTTGAAACACTCCCTGCTACTGGCTTTTATGACACCCTCACTGTGTTTTACTTCTATCTTACTATTCCTTTCCCACTCCCCCTTGCTGGTGCCACGTCTGATTTCCCTCCAAATGCTGGAGGGCTCTCTCCTTACCTCTCTCCTCTCCTCCAACCATGCTATCTCCCCAGGGAAACCAACTCACATCCACTGTGGTAAATTTCACATACAGACTTATGACTCCCAATTCTTTACCTCCAACGTGGACTTTTTTTTTCCTGAGATGCATTTTTATATTCATTTACCTGCCTGATACTTTCATTTGGATGTCTAATCAGCATCTTGAATTTTAAGTATCTAAAGCAGAACTGTTGCTTTATCCCCCTCCTTCCTGCCGTGTTCCTAATCTCACCTGGTGGTTGAGATCAAGAACCTAAGGGTCATCCATGGTTAATCTCTTTCTTTCATTCCCGAGATCAAAACCCTCAGTTAAGTACCACTGGTTGTACCTTCAAACTGTATTGCAAATCCAGCTAATTCTTACCAGCTCTCCATTAATACCACCATCAGGATTCAATCGGAGACAATCCACTAGGGTGTTAGTGTGCATGTAGGCATCTATGTGTGATCTATTACAGGAATTTGAGCTTACTCAATTAGGGTAGCTGGTTAAACAGTTTCTTAAGAGCTGTCGTCTTTCCGTCTGTTGGCAAGAGCTGGAAGTCTACAGGTTAGGCAGTAGGCAGGAAAGGAATAGAGACATAAAATGGGTGAGCAGGAAAGAACCCACAAAGGTGACGTGGACCTCATGTCTGTTGCCACTGCCTCCAACCCTGACAATGTGGTTGTTTTGCAGGAGAATCTGGTGCCCTTTATTACAGAGCTACACAGACACCTGGCCCACAGGTCAGAAAAGGTGAAGAAAAATCCAGGGGGAAAGTCAAGCATTTGCAGGCATGGTTGGTGCCCCACACCTTGTCACTAACAGGGTGGCCCAGCAAATAAGCAACGAGGTAAGCAAGCTGCAAACCTGCTGCGTCGAACTACTGAGTGTAAAAACCAAAATGTCTGGAATGTTTCTTCTGCCCTCTGGGTCTCATACTAAAAACATGTCTCTGGGGGCTCACTTTATCCAAAAACATACAGAGGGGAGAACCATGGGAAACTCAGGTCAACCTAGGCTAGTTGACACATTACAAGGCCATCAGAGTACACACCTCGTCACCGGGGCACCTGTATACACCCCTTTAAAACAGAACCGTACTACTTTCCCCATGAAGAGAACAATGACAACATGCTTCCCTCTCACTTGAGACAGGTCTCCCACCTAAAAACGAAAACATAACTTCTTCTCCCCAAAAAGGAGGCAAAGTCCTGTTTCTGTCTTTGGGTGATATTCATTCTTCCAGCTATTCACATTCCTGTTACTTAAATCTTGGGTGTAAAGCTGACTGTTAATACACAGTATATTAGATGGTAGTGAAATGGGAGAGGAAGAAAGAGAACAGTTGGTGAATATGTACATAAGCACATCAAATTAACAAAGAGCCACTCATGACTATTACATTCTCCCTTTCGGTACTTGGTCACGTTGTTGTCACCGGTATTTACAATGCCTTCCTCTAATTCCAGTTCCATTATCCTTTTGTCCGCAGCAGCACCTGGGGCCACCGCACCTGCTTCCACGAGGGCTAACTGACGTGGCTGTTAGCAGAAGCCTCAGCCCCTTGTTTGGTACCAGCCAGAAGTCTCAGTTCCTCACAACACGGCGTTTCCCCCAGGGCTTCTGTGTTCTTATGACACCTCATCTGGCGTCCCCCAGACACGCAAGGAGGAAGACACAATGTCTTTTATGACCTAACCTCAGAAGTCACACTGTCGCTTCCATCCATTCTGTTCAGTAAGCCAAAGTCACTAAGTAGGGTCCATACTCAACAAAACACTATTAAAGGGAGGAGTATCCAAGAATGTAAAGACATATTTTAAAAGCATCATGCCCATTATGATTAGGTCACATGGATTACTATTTTTATTTTTTTATCGTTTTTATTTATTTTTGAGACAGAGAGAGACAGAGCATGAATGGGGGAGGGTCAGAGAGAGGCGGAGACACAGAATCTGAAGCAGGCTCCGGGCTCTGAGCTGTCAGCACAGAGCCCGACACGGGGCTCGAATTCATGGACCGCGAGATCATGACCTGAGCTGAAGTCAGACGCTTAACTGACTGAGTCACCCAGGCACCCCGGTCACAAGGACTATTTTAACAGCCTTCTTACTGTTCCTCCTGATCCCTGAGGTATCAACTACAGTTCATTCTGTGACCAGCAACTAAAGTGATTATTGAAAATGCAAATCAGGGGCCCCTCAGTGGCTCCATTGTTAAGTGTCCGACTCTTGAATTCGGCCCAGGTTGTGATCCCAGGGTCGTGGGATCGAGCCCCACCTTTGGGTTCTGTGTTGACAGCACGAAGCCTGCTCTGGATTCTCTTTCCCTCTCTCTCTCCCCCTCCCCATGCTTGTGTTCTCTCTCTCTCTCAAAATAAACAAACATTAAAAAAAATAAGAAATAGGGCTCCTGTGTGTCTCAGTCAGTTAAGCATCCAACTCTTGGTTTTGGCTCAGGTCATGATCTCATGGTTCATGGGTTCAAGCCCCGTGTCCGGCTCCACACTGACAGTGTGGAGCCTCCTTTGGATTCTCTCTCTCTCTCTGTCTGCCCCTCCCCTGTTTTCTTGCTCTCTCTCTCAAAACAAACAAACAAAAATAAATAAATAAATAAATAAATAAATAAACAAACAAACAAACAGCAAATCAGATCATTTGGCTTCCTTGACTGAACCTTTCCAAAAGCTGCCCATTACACATAGAATGAAATCCAAATGGTTACCAACGCTAACAGGCTCTTAGGAGCAGACCTCTGCTGACCTCAGTGACTTTGATTCCGAGCAGGTTCACATTCATCCTCCAGCCCAGAGTTCCTCAACCTCAGCACTACTGACATGTGGGCCAGACAGTTCTCTGTCTGGGAGTCTGTCCTGGGCACTGTAGGATGTTTCGCAGCATCCCAGACCTCTAACCACTAGACATCAATAGCACCCCTCCCACTGTGACAATCAGGAGTGTCTCTGTGTGTGACTACCTGCCCTTTAGGGGACAAAAATCACCCCTGCTTAAGAACTACTACTCCAGCTGTATAACCATGTCTATGTTCCTGCAATGTGACAATTTTTTCATCATACTTTCTATTATGTTAACTTGACTATACATTTATTTGCTTAAGTTTATTGTCTACCTCCTTTTTCCTGAGTAGAAATACTGTAAGAATAGGGCTTTATCTCTCTTGCTCATTTGGGTATCCTCAGTGCCCAGAACAGCACTCAGAGATTCTTTATTAAATAATGAATTAATGCTTCCTCCAATTCTGAATTCATTATGTCCCTGCCTTCCCTTTCATATTCAATTTTTTTTTTTTACCTGAAAAACCCAATTCAAATATCACCTCTCCCAGGAATCCTTACTTCTCGCTATGAAAACATGGTTTATGTTGCTATTTAACACATTTTATTTTGGCTTGTTTGCACATCTACCTTTTTTTTTTCTAGCCTATAAGTAACTTCCAGCTCAAGCACATTACCTGGTATCTTTTTTAAAAAGAATGAAATGGTTTATGCGCACACACACACACACACAATGTATGGATTAACGAAATACTAAAATTTGAAAATCAAAACCACAAAGGAAGAAGAGGTAAATACGTTGCCGAGAAAATTAGTATCTTCCATCACTAGGCAGCAAATTAGACTATGAGCTTCTTGGAATTCAGAACAAAAAAAAAAAAATGGAGTCATCACAATTTATATAAAATATAGAAAAGCTTACCTACTATTTAAGAGAAATGCTTTTTCAATATGAAGCTCAAAGTTGCATTCCTTGTGTATAGAAATACATATTAAAAGACAATGTCCTCAAATTAGGCATTACAGCAGATACAGAAACAGTTTCTATGGGCCATTATGATAAGCTAAATGATGAGCCCAAAAGATACTTACTTCCTACTACCCGAAACCTGTGATTTTTGCCTTCTTTGGCAAAAGAGTGAATATTATTTTATTAATATTATTTTAAAGTGTTAAGGTAAGGATCTTCACATGGGGATATTATCCTGAATTATCTGGATGGGCCCTAAATATAATCACAAGCATCCTTGTAAGAGGTAGGCAGAGGAAAATACTGCCAGAGGGGGAGAAGGTGACATAACAGAGATCTGAAGTCTCTACACCACTGGCTTTAAGATTGAGGAAGGAGAAACATAGCCCAGTAAAGCACACAGCTCTACGTGCACACGTACAGCCCCCTCAGGGAGCACGGCCCTGCCCTGCTGACACTTTGCCTTTCACCCACTGATAATGATTTCTGAGTTCTGACCCTGAAAACAGTAAGAGAATAAATCTGTGTGGTTTTTTAAGCCACTACGTTTGTGGTCATTGGTCACCTCATCCACAGGAAACTCATACAGGTGCTCTGTTATGAAGACGTTTTGTTAGAGATGATCTCAAGTGTAACGCTGTGTGTAAGTGGTTTTGAAGTCAATGTCATTGTGTGCAGTATGAGATGAAGTTGCCCCACTGATAAATTAATGCAAACAGAGGCCTTATAACCTAAAGTTGAGAACTAACTAAAGTTGAGAACTGTGTTAGAGCACCTCTTCTTCATACACATTTGGGGCAGAAGAAACTATTCATAAGGAATAGAAAGTATAATTAATGGACCTCGACCACATGAATTAAGGCAACAACACGATATAACTACCTATAATTGTACTTGAAATATCTTACGAGAGAGAAAAAAGACTTAATGATGGAGACTATGGAATTACTTAACCTCAAGTGTGGCTGGATCCGAGGGTTTAAATAATTTCATCAGGACTCTCTTTAAATCTCTCCATCTGTATTCCCCAAGAAACGGCTATTATAAAGTGCAGAACATCAAAGTCCTGGTAACAGATCTACAAAATTGTGGCCATCAGGCCAGTAATTCTGCCATTTGTTAAGGCTAATAAAACAGCCTTGCTTATTGATCTTGTTATTCCATTAAGCAGAAATGCCCCCAAGGACAGTTGCAGAGCAAAGAGGAGCCAAACCAAGCATGGAAACAAATGAGGGACATGTAAATAAAACTTGTCATCGCAGCATCTGGACGCGATAATTAAACATCTTGGGATTTGGGGATTCAGCCTTGACTGGCATCAGTTCAGCAAAGGTATTTCTTTATGCTTACCACCTAACTCAGAGGTATTTCTTTTTAGTATCAAGAGGGAGAAACAAATTCTGACAATATATTATTATATTGAAATAGATGGTATTAAAAATGAAAATCTAATAATGAAAGATGAAATACTGTTCGTAGGAGGAGGTATCCCGCAACGTTCAACAATAAGGATATTGGAACCAGGCCATGACCTAGCACTTGCTGTCTGTGCTGATTCGGACAAGTCAGTGGACCTCCCTCACTCTAAGATTTTTGACATGTACAACGTGGCGAGCAATAACAACAATACGTCTTCATAGGTTTGGTTGGGGGATTCAATGAAAAAAACAAAATGCTCCAAACAGCTTCTGACACATAACAAATATTCAATAAGTGGTAATTATTGTAGTATAAATTATTCACGTCTGCCATTAACAAAGGTTTCTTACCTTTAAAAAAATTAGAAATTAGGCTGCATGATATCACGCTCTCGCTCAAGCGCTAACATTTCGTGTCTGTGAAACTTGAATAGTCTCCAGGCGCTGTATTCCCAAGCAGTTAGGAGCTGGCAGAACTCGGCGTTGGTAACACGTGCGGAGCAGACCCAAATCAGGAAAGGATAGTTGCTTCTCTACCTCCCATCCACTAGGAGGCGGGAGAGAGCAGTGTGTGTCTCCTCTGCTCAGATTCTATCCTGTTTTTTTAAATATAAAATCTTTATTACAGGCAATACTGCTCTCTACACTACACGATACCAACAGTACAATTTTCATCTTTCAAAATCATCATTGAAACAGCCACAGACCAAGAAATAAAATTTGGGTCAAGTGATTATTTTTCAAGCTGTTCTCAATGCATATTATCCTCAGTTTCCTTATTACACTGAGACACACAAATGCGGTTTAAAATCTGAGTTAAGAAAATCCTTTTTAGCAACCTACAAACATATAAGTAGCAAACTTTATTATATTAAACAAATTCATTCTGCTTAAAACATGTAATTGACTCTGGTAGTTATTGCTTTACTTAATAAACATTAGGTTATTTTCTCTTTCCAGGAAGAAGGAAATCTGAATTTCATGACCCTTTGGTGACTGGATGGCACCAAACGACTGTTCGTAGTTAAGGAGTTGGGAGCAGAAGTGACACGTGCTCGTTTGGGACTGGAGCACTTAATTGTTGTGTAAGACCTGCCAGACCTCCCAGACCTCCCAGGAGGTGTAAGACCTCCCAAAGGTTAAAAAACAATGTTATTTGTATGTATTGGTAGCTGGTAGCTGTGTTCAGTAAGCTATCAAAAAAAAAAAAAAAAAGAAAAGAAAAAAAAAGAATAGAAAAGAGGAAAGAGGGGTGCCTGGGTGGCTCAGTTGGTTAAGCATCGAACTTCGGCTCAGGTCATGATCCCCCAGCTTATGGATTCGAGCCCCACATAAGGCTCTGTACGGACAGCTCAGAGCCTGGAGCCTGCTTTGAATTCTGTGTCTCCCTCTCTCTCTGCCCTCCCTCCCCTGCTCCTGCTCTGTCTCTCTGTCTCTGTCTCTGTCTCTCTCTCTCTCTCTCTCTCAAAATAAATAAACATTAAAAAAAAGAAAAGAAAAAAGAATTGGTCAAATTTCAAGAAGGAATTGAAGAAAATGGGATGGGAGGGTTCCCTGCAATTTTGGAAACTTGTAAGTATAACGGAGATAATTGTTTCCAACCTCAAATAATGAAAGATAAAATTGAAAAATGCTTTGAGTAACAAATATTTCAAACTCAAATTTGCCCCAAGAATCAAATCAAGGATGTGGCTATTATGCTGGCTGTTTAAAAAAACCTCTGAATGGATTAAGGTAGCCCCAGTAAATCCTTTTAACTGGATAAAATGATTTTAAGGGGAAAAAAAGACTAACAGTGTGAGCCTCATATGCTCCCAACACTTTCAATTAAATAGACACAAAGGCATGAAGCAAACAGGGAAAGAAATATGCCAGACATGAAAATGTGTCTTGAAAGGAATTTTGAGTGGGATTATTGACACATGGAACAGCGTAAATCACATATTCATAAGACATCTAGATTTGGGAAACAGTTTTGTTTTTTTGTTTTTTTTTTTTTTGCATTAGTCTAGAGTAAAAGAGACTATGCTTGCTCAAGACTTAACCTGTTGTATCTCAACTTTCTATGGCAAAGACTCAGCTAAGAAATCTATTCATTCTTCAAGGAAGGCATAGCCCCAACTTCCACTTTAAATCTGACCAAAAAGGATTATGGAAAGTGAAAGATATCCCAGGATGTAGAGATGTATCTCATGCAGGAAACAGATAAGGGAGCAGAACTGCAGTTTAAGCAAGGAATGTTTCTCCTCCCCAGTGGAAACCCTTGCAGAGTCTCCCCAGTAGGATCTCAAAACCACCACAGATTACAGTGTCCTCTGTATTTCCATTGTTCCCATTCCTAAATGGGAATGTTCACCGCAATTGTGCTAATTCTGTTGCACCACTGTCTACTGGGTGCATGGGAAAGGAAGGGGTCTCCTAATTCTGTGACTAGAGGGAACTCTTGGGTAATTTTCCTTAGGGAGAGGGTGAGGATATTTGGCATGTGACAAGGAGAGTTAACCAAATACCTGGTGACCAGAAGGGAAAACTGTAGTAAATTCTGCTGCTTATTTACATCTACCACTTTTTTTTTTTCCCCCAGGCATATAGAAATTTCCTGGCTCCCTTGTTTGGTTTTTTGTTTGTTTGTTTGTTTGTTTGATTTTGTGTTTTAGATAGAGAGTGCACACATGCGAGGGAGAGGGACAGAGGGAGACAGAGAGAGAGAAAATCTCAAGCAGGCTCCAAGCTCAGTGCGGAGGTTAACACAGGGCTCGATCTAATGACCCTGGGATCATGATCCCAGCTGAACTGAAATCAAGAGTTCAATGCTCAACTGACTGAGCCACCCAGGCGCCCCTTGGCTCCCTTGTTTTTGAGAGGGCTCCTGTGACCATTTCCAGCCAATGAGTGGTCAGAAGAAGTGACATGTATTGTTTCTAGGCAGGAGAATTTAATTATTTATGTCTTCTCCTCCAGGGCTCTGTTTCCTTCTGCCACAAAGATCACCAGCTTTCAGTCAGCCTCATCCTAGAGGGAAGATGTCATTGAATAGACAGACTAACATGCCAGCTTGTGAGGTACATGCCATACTAGTGAGAAGAAGTGTTTTGTTGTTAAGATACTGGGATTCAGAGGTCAAATGCCCCACACATACTGCCTTGGCATTCACAGTTCTTAAGGGTGCCGACAGCTTGCTGTTTTTCTCTGATGTGATAGGGCCCATGCAAGGCAGGCTGGAATATCAGTCAGTTGCTTTCCCAAGGAAAGGTGAGTCAAATATCCAAGTTTCCTATTCCTTCCACACCCTTTGGAAGCATATTATACACAGTCTCTCAGGCTCCCCGGCGGGATTTGACCCCCCAGTTGTCCACTGTGGACACCTGCTCATTAATGTACCTGGAATAACACCATTCTCTTCCCTTACTTCCCGACTCCCAATCCTTGGCATATTTCCTCTGTAAACTGAGTAAAAATTTGAGTTCCTTTGGCACTCAAATCCCTGGTTCAGGATGTGCTTCTGCAGAAACTCAAACCATGACATAATTGAGCCATTTCAGGTCTTAGCTCCAAGAGTATAACCTCTCCACAACAATGATTTGATCACCTGGATATGCAAGACAGACGGAGAAAATAAAGGAAAACCTCTACCGCATACTTGTACTTGAAAGGAGAATGAACAGAATCAAGTTAACATTTCCATCTGCCCCAAGCCAGGAGAACAGTGAAAACCACCAGTGTTACAAAGAGAGTATTTGAGAGTGGGTGAAAAAATTAAGAGAATATAATATAATGAAGGCTTAAAGTTTTCTGATCCCCAACATTTGTTAGCATAAAACAAGAAAGATAAATTTAGCATATTTCTTTAATGTTTATTTACTTTTGAGAGAGACAGAGACAGAGTGTGAGCAGGGGAGGGGCAGAGAGAAAGGGAGACAGAATCCGGAACAGGCTCCAGGCTCTGAGCTGTCAGCACAGAGCCCGACGCGGGGCTCGAACCCACAAACTTCAAGATCATGACCCGAGCTGAAGTCGGACGCTTAACCGACTGAGCCACCCAGGCGCCCCCAAATGTAGCATATTTTAATAGATAAATCAAATGTGTTGGCCCAGGCATGGCATATTAAATGTTTTTTTCTAACAAATTAAGCCGCCCCTATGATAACAAATTTATTCATTTACCAAATATTTATTGTGCGGCCGATGTGCTATTTCTGTGTGGATGGTAGGAGGCTTCTGGGTCTAAATATTGTATTGCTGTAGGATATTTTCCTTGGTCGTCTTCTTTCATCTACACTGTCATCAGTTTGGGGGATTTAAATTTAATAAATACACTGATTAATCTCTCATCCACATCCCTAGTCTAGATCCTTCCTTTGATCTCCAGACTAGATATCTAACTGCTTATAACATGTGTCCATTTGGATGTCTAACCTCCTGATCACTGCCCATGCCAGCTGGTTCCTCCAGACATCTTCCTAAACTGGTAAAATGCGATGGAGGGGTGCAAGCATTACACCCCTCCATCCGAATCCATCCTGAAATCCTTGTTGGTTTTTCTCTCCTCTACACCTCAGATCCAAACCATCAGGGTGTTCCCCCAGACTCACTGCCAAAACGTGGTATCAGTCTGACCACTTTGCCCTATCTCCAGCGCCATAGCCAACAGAATCACTCGTACCTTCTACCTGATTACTGCCTAGCCTCTTCTCTGAACTCCCCATCTCTGCCTGACCCGCTTCTGTCCACTTTCTGCACAGAAATCAAAAGTGACCTTTTAAAAAATGGAAACAGGACCACATCACCTCCGGCTAATTTCAACTATGCGTAGAATAAGTGAATACACGTCTCCTGGCTGAGAAGTCCTATAAAAACAGAGCCTCTTGGCACTCCTACCTGACTAAATTCCTCCAAATAGTGCTTGAACCATATTTTTCTTTCATTTCTACCTCAGTGCCTCTCCAAGTGCATTTCTCCCCTGGTTAGTGGGCCTTTCCCTCACCCACCCAGAAGTATCTTCCAGGCCACCTTAGCTGTCTTAGTCCATCTCTCCACTCCCTAGTCAGCCTCTCTTCTTTAATTCCTCCATAGAACTAGTCACTATTGAAATTACACTTACTATGTATGTGTCTATTTCGTGTCTATTGTCTGTCACTCTTCACTAAAACATACATCACGGGAGGGACCGCGTTCTGCTTTCTGTTTTATTTCTAATATCTAGAACAAAGCTCAGCACATAGGAGACCCTCAATAAATGTTTCTGGGCGAATGAAAAGATGATTTCTTGAGCTGTCTCCAAGTCGGATTGCTGATTATGATACATGCATCATCATCAGAGAGCTGGTTACTATATATACAGCTGCAAGAGCAGAAACCTTGTGTATAGCAAATAATCTTTCCCCTCCTCTAACTGCTCTCCCTTCCCTGTCTCCAGTCACCTAGGAGTTCATCCCTCCCAGGCTTATTCACCACATGGGTTTGCTTCTCCCCACTACAGAAAGGAGATGAGACTCACAAAACAAATATAAGAGGTTTTGTGCGGTTTTGTAAAGGTAAGAACAATTTCCTTTCCCTCTAATTCTCTCCCCTTACCTGGAAATCTAAATTTCTCATCACAAGTCAAAGATCTTTATATGATCTTGAGACGCCTTTTTCATGCTGAAGTTCTAACGAAAACAACCATTTACGTCAGCATGAGGATCGTTGTAATGGATAAAGCAATATCGCATGTCTCATTTAATCTCTTTATGGACTATCTCAGCCTGTATCATAGGAATTACTATCCTTATTTCACAACAAATGTGAATGGAGTTATGGGAGGATAAGTGGTTTTTCCCAAAGTTGAACCTTGACAAGTGATGTCACCAGGACTGGAACCTCGTTCTCCTTTCCAACCTTTTTTCCATTACTACTAGGATCATAAGCCCAGTGAGTACTGGTCCAGAAAATATCAGTCATTAAACAGATGTGGAACTCTGTAAAATAAGCCCAATATTAATACAATTTTCTCAAAAGCCTTTTAGTAAACCCAGTGACGTCCTTTATAGTTTCAGTGAAGAAATGGATCACGAACATAACTCTACTGACAAATGACTTTTTCTCATTACAGCTTTCCAAAGACTTGAAAATGATATCCCAATGATTCTCCATCAGTCAGTCACATAAAATTTCAAAGGGCTGGGCCTGAATAATCAGGACAGGATGAGATTTACATGAGATGTGTTCAATCCAAATAATAAAAGTTAGGAGAGCTTAGGGATTGTGTGGGCTCTCAGGTCCATCACTCTTTAATTGTACATTCTCAGCCAATTTTACACCTTTTATAACTTTTGATGACTTGATTTTATCATGCACAGATAGGGATAATAAAACGTATTAGTCAGTTCCCACTAGATTATACTGTGTAACAAACTCCAAGTGTTAGTGATTTCAGGCAACACAGTTTTTTTTATCTTGCTCATGTTACATGTTAGCTATGCTTCATATGGGATTATGCCTCACACAGATTTATTCTTTCAGAGATCCAGGCTAAAGGAACAGTTCATACCTGGAAAATGTTACAATCGTAGCAGTGAGAAGTGAGCAGGGAGAAGAGTGAAATGTTCAAGCCTACAGCCAACGTTTGCTCTCTTTTGGGTACAAAAAATAATTGGAAGCAATAAACCAATCTAATCTACCACTAAGGGAACATACTTTATAGGATTAACTCAAGGATTAAATAAATAAATTCTTATAAAATGTTTAACAGAGCTGAGCATATACTCAAATACTATGTGGACACGAACACGCAGGTTAGCTTGAGTTAAGTATCTTTCTCCTGGTTCTCTAACCCTTGCAAAGCTACATAAACTAGCAGTAGGTAACACTGGGAATGTTCCAGCAGCAGTGTATGGGGTATCATGCAGAGACCTGACATCTTCGAAAGATTAGCGACTGTGTTAAACTAGAACTTTTCATAGCAACACTGCAAGTGTTTTGCGTTTTTTTTTTTACACAGATAAAAACATTGAAGTGTGACATACTCACTGATAAGATACCATGCGTATTCCACTTTTGCTTTCCTGTGTGTTTATCTCAGAGTCTCTTAGACTCATAAAATATTCTTCTCAGGGAAGTGGCATGATTTTATTTAGGGCTTCTGAATTTTAGTGTTTTCTCCTAACTCAATCATAGGTTGCTCTAGTCCCTTTACTCCCTTCTGCCTGTCATATCATTCCTTCTACTTAGAGCTCCTTGTACCCCACTTAGTATTTCTCTTAATCTCTTTAAAACACCATCCTCCTATATTTGTTAACACTGTGCCCTACTTAATCTATACATAAGTAAGTCTTCTCCCAAGTCCCTATTAGTCAGAATGGTGATTATGTAAGTGTTTTTCCCATTACCTAACTGCTAATTATAGATAAATTTCTAGGAAGGCAGAAGACTGAATTACCGGTTTAATAAGAATATACCAGAGAGGAAGAAAAAATGTATTTTTCGGGTCAATTAAATCTGGTTGTATAGATCTTTGTGCACAAAATTCCACCATTTCCATTTCTCTGTCAAGTACACTTACATCATCACTCCCAGAACCGTTGAAGTTTATGATGCTAAACCGGACTCCTCCATTCAGCACCTGCTGGTGTCACAGATGCCTTCTCCGGCTGAGAAACCCCACTCCATATCTCCTGTTATGGATGAAATGTTTGTGCCTCCCCCAAATTCATATGTGGAGGCTCTAACCCCCAATGTGACGGCATCTGGAAACCGGGCCTTTGGGAGATAGTTATGTTATGAAGTAGGGCCCTCGTGATGGGATTAGCCCCCTTACAGAAGACACCAATGAGTTTGCTCACTCACACACTGTCTCTCTCAGCCTCTTGAGGATTCAATGAGAACGCAGCTGTCTGCAGGCCAGGAAGGTAGTTCTTATTAGGAGCTGAATCACTTGCATCTTGATCTTGGTCTCCTAGCCACTAGAACTGCAAGGAAAATATATTCCTGTCTTTTAAGTCACCCAGTTCGTGGTATTTTGTATAGTAGCCTGAGCAGACTAATGAACCTCCTTTCTACATTTTATCAGAAAGCATGAGTTATATGAGAATGGAAGAATGATGAAAAGAGGCCCTTGGAAAACATCAACATTTACGGAACAGGCAGAGACCAGAAACACATGGAATGAATTTTTAAAAAGACACAGTCCCATAAAAATGACTGCATGAGACAATTGCAAGAATTGGGGAGGTAAGGCACTTCTGGCTAAGGCTAGGTTAACCTCCACAAAATAAGCACTATAAAGCTGCATAAAATTAATGAAAGCAAATTTAGGGCTCTGGAAATCAACAAAAGATAGACAACAAATTGAAAAGTATTTACCCTTGGAAGAATAAAGTTGCTGCTACAGCTTCGAACAAGATCAGGGGGAATCTGTGGCCACTCCCATCACCCCACTCCCACTTCCCAGTAGAGCCAAGGAGAGCACTTATTTTTTCTTTGCGTCTGAATATCCCAGGAGCTCTACTGAGAAAATTTGATGTCAGCCGCAAGGTGGAATGGGTGGATGGTAATTTGTTGACTCAAAGCGGAGAACTTCATAAAAATATAAGAAAATCCTCATCTTTGCTGGCCTCAGTCTGTGATCCTGGTTGGAGAAAGTGGCAGTCCAACCGGAAATTCGACAAGGATATTCTGTAAACAAGACAGCCAGGCTGGACAAGCATTCTACACACCCCTCACTGTCGGAGAAACTGCATGCATGTGGACAAGATATGGTAAAGAGCCTATAAAACAGGGGAAAGCGAGAGAGAATTAAAAACAGGCTAAATTTGAATGTACTCCCAAAGTCAAACAAATTAAATGGCAGAGGGTACAGAAGCCTTATGGGCTTGTGGTGTTTGAGCACAGTTTCTGCCTAACTCACTGACTTATCACTAGCTAGGCAGAGCTAGGGGAACTCCTAAAATCTAAGCAGAGATACTTAGTCAAATACTACCATGAGGACAGATTTTGCAGTTTACATTAAGCTAGTGTTTTTTTTAAGTATCAGAAAAATAAGTCAGGATTCAGAGTTGATACAATGTACCCCTGAAAATGTACTATATATATGAGATATATGAGGGAGGGTGTTGGAAGGCATTTAACATAAAAAGAGGCTGTGTGGACCCAAATATTGAGTTCATCAAAGAATTCAAAAGTAAACTACGCTCACAGAATTAAAGGAAACATGAACTCTCACTAGTCCATATTCAAAAAAGAAATTCTAAAGTTGATATGGATAATAACTGAAACAAAAATATACTAGATGGGTTCCCCAGAAAAGCTCAGATGGCAGAAGAGAAAAAAAAAAATCAGTATACAGGAAGGAAGATAAATAAAAACTGTCTAATACAAAGTATAGTGAGAAAAAGATTAGAGGAGAATGAAAAGAGTTTCAGAGACCTGTGAGGCAATATCGGTCACACCAGTATCTGTGTAGTGGGAGTTCCAATGGAAGGAGGAGGTGAGAAAGTGACAGAAAAAAAAATATTTGAAAAAACAAAGATCAGAAAGTTTCCAGATTTGATAAGAAATATTCATCTACTGATCCAAGAAGCTTGAGAAACACCAAGTATGACAAATATAATAATAATAACACCTAGAAACACCAGAGTCAAATTCCCAAAAGCTAAAGACAAAGAGAAAAATCTTGAAGAAGGCTGCGAGAGGAAATGGCTCATCACATAAAGAGGCGCATTAATACAACTGACAGTGGACTTCTCATCGGAGACAATGAAAGGTGGAAGGCAGTGGAACAGCATTTGCAAAGGGTATGCCAAGGGCTGACAGCAGGGGCAAAAAGATCACCCAAGAATTCTATGTCTAGGAACAACTAATCCTCAGAAATGAAAGGTTAAATAAAGGTATTCACATTTAAAAAAAAAAAAAACCAGAAAGAAAAGAATCTGTTGAGGAGGCCCCTGAGTGGCTTAGTCAGTTAAGTTTCTGTCTTTTGGTTTTGGCTTAGGTCATGATCTCAAGGTTCACGAGTTCGAGCCCTGTGCCGGGCTCTGCACTGACAGTGCGGAACTTGCTTGGGGTTCTCTCTCTCCACTTCTCTCTGCCCCCTTCTCCCTCTCTCTTTCTCTCAATATAAATAAGTAAACTTTAAAAAAAAGAAAGAGAAAGAAAAAAATCTGTTGCTAGTAGATCTGCCTTATCGGTCTTTCAAGAAATAAAGAAATGTCCTTCAGGCTGAAAGGAAAGGACACCAGATGAGAACCCCAGTCCGTGGGAAGAAATAAAGATTGCCAGACATTATCAGTATCTGGTATATAAGTAAGAATCTAGACCAGATACAATGTTTCATTTAAAGGCTTAGTTTTCAACAACAAAATTATGAGACATAAAAAGAAAAGGGGAGGTGGGGGGTTGGGGGGGACTCAGTTGGTTAATATCCAGTTTTGGCTCAGGTCATAATCTTGCAGTTCATGGGTTCAAGCTGTCAGCACAGAACCTAGAGCCTGCTTTGGATTCTAGGTCTCCCTCTCTCCCTTCCCCTCCCCTGTTCACACTCTATACCTCTCTCTCTCTCTCTCTCTCTCTCTCTCTCTCTCTCTCTCTCAAAAATAAAGATTAAAAAAAATACAAAGAAACAGGAAAATATGACCAATACCCAGGGGGAAAAAAGCAGTCTTTTGTTAGTTAAGTATGACTGTTTGAGACAATAATTACAACACTTCACTGTTGGTTCATGACATACATATGTGTATAATGTATATTTAGAAAGGAAAGGGGAAGAAATGGAGTTGTGTCATATGAAGTTGCTGTATTTTCCTGGAATTATCAAGATTTACCTGAAGTAGACTGTCAAAGGTTAAATTTGCATATAGTAATTTTTAGAACTAAGAAAATAACTTTTAATACTATAGCTAGGAGTGCCTGGGTGGCTCAGCTGGTTAAGTGTCTGACTTCAGCTCGGTCATGATCTCAGGATTCATGAACTCAAGCCCCACATCAGGCTCTCTGCTGTCATCACAGGGCTCACTTTGGATCCTGCCTCCCTCCCTCCCTCTCTCTCTCTCTCTCTCTCTCTCTCTCTCTCCTCCCCACTTGGACTCGCTCTCCCTCTCTGTCAAACATAAAAATAAACACTTAAAAAAAGGATAAAAAAATAAAAAGAATATAGCTAAAACAAACAGATGGTATACTAACAAATATTTTTCAACATAAAAGAAGAAGGAAAAGTAGAACAAAAATGACATGAGATATGTGGAAAAGACTGCAAAATGACAGATGGAGACACAACCATATAAAAAAAACATTAAATATGAAGATATTAACCACTCCAATCAAAAGGTATAGATTACTAGACTCAGTACAAAGCAAGAAATAGTTGTATTTCTTTATAAGACATATACTTTAGATTCAAAGACTCAAATAGGCTGAAAATACAAGGATAGTAAAAAAATATACCATACAAACAGCAAACATAAGAGACTTAGAACAGTTCTATTAATATCAAACAAAACAGACTTTAAGAAATATCATGAGACTAGACGCCTGGGTGGCTCAGCTGGTTAAGTGTCTGACGTCAGCTCAGGTCATGATCTCACAATCCCGAGCATGAGCCCCACATCAGACTCTGTGCCGACGGCTCAGAGCCCAGAGTCTGCTTCGGATTCTGTGTCTCCTTCTCTCTGCCCCTCCCCTGCTCATGCTCTGCGTGTCTCTTGCGCTCAAAAATGAATAAACATTGACAAAACAAGTTCTTAATTAAAAAAAGAAATATCATGAGATAAATAAGATACTTCAAAATGAAAGAAGGGTTAATACATCAGGAAGATATAACAGTTATTCATGAACGTGAATATAAGAAAAAGTCTCAAAATACATTATGCAAAAAGTTAAATCTGAAAACAGAGGTAGACAACTCAATGATCACAGTAACGTATTTGAAAGCTCCTAGACCTGAAAGCAGCAAGGCTATAGGACTGAACGGCACTACAAACTAACACGGCCTAAATGACACACAGAACATTCCATGTAATAGGAGAATATGCGTAATTTCCAAATACTAGTGGAAAATTCGTCAGTTTATGCAGTATTCTAAGTCATAAAACAAGTCCCTATAAATTGAAGAGAAGTGAACTGGTGCAAAGTTTGTTCTCTACTCACAACTAAATCAAAGTTCGTAAACGTTTAAATATTTGGAGGATTAAACAACACACCTCTAAACCCACACTTTGAAGGTCAGTCCCAAGAGTAATTAGAAAACATCTTTAACTGAATTAAAGTGAAAACGCAACATATACTTTTTTATGCACCTAAATCAGCGATGAGAAGGAAATTCAAAACTTTATTAGCTTACATTAGAATCAAAGAACTAAAATCAGTAATTCGGCTTCCAACCTAAGAAGTTACAAAGAGAAGAGCATTTCAAACCCAAAGTACACAGAAGGATGAAACAATGGGCATCAGAGTTGAAATCCATAAAATGGAAAAAGGAAATTAAAGAAATCAAAAGCTGATTCTTTGAAAAGAAAGAGTACTGATAAACCTTCTTCGCTGTCTGGCAACGGAACGAGACACAGAGGAGATCAAGCTACATGATTTTCATATAAAGCTTAAAAACAGGTAGAACGAAAAACAGGGATAGAAGTAAGAATACTCGTGGCCTCTGTGGGTGAGAGAATAGTGACTGGAAAGAGGCACACAGGAAAACTTGTCGGAGTAGAGCTGGGAACAGGAAAGAGATTAAAAGACAAGGCCATTAAAACTCACAGAAAACTTATCAAAGTGACAACCTTAAAGAATCCTATAACTACAACAGATATTTAATGAACAGTTGTTAATCTGCCAACAAAGGGAATGCCAAGACCAGACAGCTTTTTGGATACGTTCCGTCTATCTTGAGAAACAGAAAAGTTTTGTTTTCCACAACCTTTCCAGAGAATAAACGAGAGACCTTGTACACATAAATGCAAACTTGACATCTGTCAGACATACCCATGGAGAACAGGACAGACGGAATGCACTCTTCGTTAAGCGCACTGCGACACTGAGAAGCAAAGTTACGAAGGAAGAGACCTAAGCAGGGAAGACAAAACTATCCCAGAACCTGAACACAATGTTGTTTCACGATTTCCTCAAAAGCAAACATTCTCATTCTTATTTTCACATTTTTGGTCATACT
This sequence comes from Neofelis nebulosa, assembly GCF_028018385.1. Classification (NCBI taxonomy): domain Eukaryota; kingdom Metazoa; phylum Chordata; class Mammalia; order Carnivora; family Felidae; genus Neofelis; species Neofelis nebulosa. The sequence continues at coordinate 7,772,821 of NC_080791.1, read as the reverse complement.
TCAGCACCGCAGGCACAATGATGACACTCAGACATAAATCCCACACTTTGAATAAGGAAACCACTCTAGCAATCGCTGAATCGTCGCTGAGGTACCATTCAACGTAGTTGCCATTGTCCGAAGGTTATTTTTATCCCAGGCGAACATTCAATAAAGAATCCTTCCAGACTTGGTGTTCATTGTAATTACTTCTGGAATATTCTATCAGTAGTGCTGTGTGTTTACCACAGCGTGGCCACTGCCATGATTCTGCAGTTTCTTGGATATCTCTCTGTGGTTAGGCAAAGTCTCTGTGGGACAGAGTCCTCTTGTGATCACAGGTTAGGGTAACTGAGATCTAGGAGAATTAGTTGAACTTTTTGACACAAAAGTTGTGGCTTCCAATCAGAATAATATATAGTTTTATTTAAGAAAAAATAACTACACCTCGGGGTGCCTGGGTGACTCAGTCGGCTGGGCGTCCGACTTCGGCTCAGGTCACGATCTGAGTTTGAGCCCCGTGTCGGGCTCTGTGCTGACAGCTCAGAGCCTAGAGCCTGCTTCAGATTCTGTGACTCCCTCTCTCTCTGCCCCTCCCCTGCTCATGCTCTGTCTCTGTCTCTCAAAAAATAAATAAACATTAAAAAAAATTAAAAAAATAACTACACCTCTTAACACATACAAAGAATAAAGAGCTGTAAGTAATGAGTAACTGAAGTCAAGTTACAGTCTCTGATTTGGAAACTAGTGAGACATGAAAGGATTGTATTTGTGTTTAAACTTCATGGCCTCTCTCTCTGTAGAGAAGAAAACAAGAAAATTAATGGTGTTTTGTCTATGGAGAAAAACGTCAACCCCTGCATGACTGTTACAGGTAGCTTCATATTCAAAAGAGCTGCGAGTTATTTAAAAAATTATTACGGGTGATACTTGCAAAACAAACAGATAAAAACCCCAGAATTGCCTGTCAGTTCCTGCCCATGGAATCTTAATTAAATTAGGTTACATTTCAGTCCATTTATCAAAGAGCATGCCATTTACGTTTTAGGAGAGAGAAGACATTATCAAATATAAAATGAAAGAAGTTCATCTCAAAACCCTGATGGCCCTTGTCAGCTCGTCACATGGAAGAACCGTTACAGATGCATCTCCTATGAGCAGTTCAGGTAAAGGTATCATTTGATCAATGCGACCTTGTTGAAAACACAGAGGAACTGCTCTTTGTGAGCCTGGCAGCTAAGCAAACAATCATTCTACTTCATAAAAGAGATGTGACAAAATTGATCAAGGCCACTCTGAAGTTTATGGAGCTACTGTGTTTGCACAAAGGGCGAACACCTGAGCTCAGTTATAAATGAAACATCAGTTGGGCTTGGGAGACCTGGCGGGCAAGTGAGGAGACACGGGTATGCCTAGAGCAGATTTAGGCATTAGGGCAGACACTTGACCTCCTGGTACAAAAGCGGTGAGGCTAAAGTTTGTCTCATAACTTCTGTACATAATTTTACATACATATGTAAGTTTATTAAAATTTAACTGATATTCAGAATCTATAAGTACAACTTACAGGTAATAAAATACGTAACTTTGTTATAAATTCCATATAACCACTGCATTCTCGGAAAATACTTTGATTTCGCCACACTCTAGCATCCATAACCAAATTATTAACGTTTCAAATTATTAACATTTCCTGTGTAAGTCTAGCCAGTAAGTCACACCCTGATCTGTAGTGTCTATTTCCATGGTGTAAATACCCCCAGCATGGCTGATTTCACGCTGTAAACATAAGGCCACTCAGGGCAAGGTTAAAAAGTGGGGCACAGTGGTACGCCATTACTTCCACTGTGGAGATTCACTAGATATAAGTAACATTCAAGAACAAAGACAACGGCAAGACGTGGAAAAATTATGGAATGATGATTTTTGAGTATCCTTTTATTTAATGTAACTTATTTAACTGTAAGCTTGGATAACTTAATATTTTTTTTTTTTTAGATTTTAGTTTTAAGTAACCTCTACACCCAATGCGGGGCTCAAACTTACAACTCCAAGATCAAGAGTCTTACTCTCTGCTGACTGAGCCAGCCAGGTGCCCCTAATGTCATTTTTAATAGTGACTGTGTTTAACCAACCAGTAAAGCTCCTGAAAACTGAACTCTTGACTCGTAGGAGAGTGTACAAACCACCTTCAACAAACCACTGAATTAATGTTGTTCCAGACACTATATAAGGCACTACGGGGGTATACAGTAGGTGCTCCAGGAATTTTCACCTCTTTAATTTGATGGTTTGGCATACACTAGGGCAGCATCTACCATCTCTAGGCCCTGCCAGGACATTTTCAAAGACAAGTAGGCGATCTGAATTTTCTCTAGGCTCTGTGACCTGAGGGTAAGTCAGGTCACCATTAACTTCCCACCACGCGACACTGCCCTGGAGATTACTACCAGGGGAGGGAGACAAAGAGTTTCCCCCATCGGTTACCTCGAAGCCAGCACCGGCCCAGGTTTCCCACAAATAGAGCAGCAAATTGGCCTGGTGTCCTTGCACGGCTCCTGGCTCCTAATGACCGCATGCCCCTTGAATTTTCTTGCTACCGTTTTCGGATTATCCCTGGGAGTCCAAAATACGAGAGACGGCAGACATAGGAGTGCAGAGGGTTCCAAGAATACTATATAATAGTTAAATTTCTTACAACCAGCAGATCTGTATTAAAATCTCATTTTACCCTCACAAGTTGGGTCATCTTTGGGAACTCATTAACCTACGTGAGTTTCCTCGCTTGTTAATGAGAACTAAACTATTGTAAGAAATCAATAAAAAAAAAAAAATGATGCAGGTCCAGGAATTCCGTTTTTCGAGAGACTGGGCATGTGCAAGGATAATGGTGCCCTCTCCACCTTGCCCCCTGCATCAAAACACGGTTTTTCCTAAAGGAGAAAGCATTTTATTTGTACCTCCCAGGGAGCTCTCTCTCTTCTTCCTCATTGCCTATAGCCCTTTAATGCCAGATATATAGAAGACACATTTCATTTAATTGAATGTGGTTGTGCCTTGTCTTTTAACTGCTTAGTATTGTTTTTAATTTAAAAAAAATTTAATGTTTATTTATTTTTGAGAGAGGAGAGAGAGAGAGAGAGAGAGAGAGGCAGAGAGACTGGGAGACACAGAATCCGAAGCAGGTTCCAGGCTCTGAGCTGTCAGCACAGAGCCCGACGGGGGCTCAAACTCACAGACTGCGAGATCATGATCTGAGCCCAAGTGGCTGGCTTAACCAATGAGCTCTCCAGATGCTCTTTGACTGCTTAGTATTTGTATACATCTTGCTTGCCCACTTCATCTTCTTCACATCACATGTCCACCCCAGACTAGACTGTAATTTCCTTAGCACTGCAATCTAGCCTAAAAATTGCTTACAGACTTTCACCAGCTGATAGCATCTGGTAAAGGTTTAGACAGATGGGCGTCGATAATTACCCACAAAAACTGATTCCCTAATCCTGGGGCAGAAGTACAAGCACTCCTTAAAAACATCCCGTAGGTTTTGCAAGTTACAGCAGTGACTCTCAGAGAATATCTAGCATCATTTCCAAGGAAGCTGGAGGTAATGATCTTGGATAAGAGGGTGTCTTACTCGCTTCTTTACCCAACAAATTAGCAGTCTAGCAGAGCACACAGCCCCACTCCGAATCCTTTTTACTTGCCCATGAAACCACATCACCACAGAGGCAATGATCCAACACAGACTTTACAAGAAAGGTAAGTGAATATTTTCCTCACCTTTTCCTTTTTTACGATCATCTTCCCTACATACTATAAAAAAATATCATGAAGAATTTAAAATAGGGGCACCTGGGTGGCTCAGATGGTTGAGCGTCTGACTTTGGCTCAGGTCATGATCTCACAGTCTGTGAGTTCGAGCCCCACGTCGGGCTCTGTGCTGACAGCTCAGAGCCTGGACCCCGTTTCAGATTCTGTGTCTCCCTCTGTCTCTGTCCCTCCCCCACTTGTGCTCTGTCTCTGTCTCAAGAATAAATAAACTTTTTTTTAAAAAAGAAGAATTTAAAATAATAATCAGTACTTTATTGGCACAGACAAAATAGTGTTATATGAAAGGAAGGACGTTCTGATGGTTTTCACATTAATTAAAAAAAAATCAAAACTAATATGACAACCCCACTGGTAAAAATATAATTTACATACAGTTCAGTCGCAAAAAGTAATAATCTATGGTGCCAGCCCTTCAAACCATGTTCTTAAGCATCTTCGAAAAATTAAAAGTCACGTTCTCTGTTATTAAATTTTAAAGACAAATTTGCAAGGCTAATTTCACTTTTCAGTTCTTTTACTTTTTATTCTGATATGATTTACTCATAATATATCCTGGTTTTCCCATTCAACAAGATTTAATAATCAAAGGCATCCATGAAATCACCAAGAGGAGATATAGAATATTTCCATTCCAGAAAGAACAATCCTTTGTAGCCAAATCTCTCCCCAAAGGAATTACTTTCTGAGTAAACGAGAGGCTTGTTTGACTCTTTCTAGAACCCTACATGTGTGGGACCATACTGTGTGTACTCTTGTCTCTGGCTTTTTAAACTCAAAACAGTGTCTATAAGATCTAACCATATTTTGTGTATATCAGTAGTATGTTTTTTTACTTGCAGAGCAGTATTAACACTGATGGACATAAGTTTACCTATTCCCTCTTGATGGACATTTAAGTTATTTCCAGATTTTGACTATTGTGAATAAAGTCACAGAAAATGTTCTTGCCAAAGTCATAGTGTAGAAATAAGCCTTCCTTCCCCTTAAGCATATTTATTGGAGTGGAACTGCTAAATTGTAGGACAGATATATCATCGATGTGGTAAGAAACCAGAAAGCATTCCCCAAGGAGGCTGTACCTTTTCCACCCTCCAACCACCAATGGATGGAAGTTTCAGTAGCTCCACACCCCTGTCATTTGTGTTGTCAGACTATTTGAGTTTGAGCCTACTAGCGGTCGTGAAATGATTTGAAATTATTGTTTTACTTTACATTTATCTGATGACCAGTGATACTGAACATTTGTTCATGAGCTTAGTGGCCATTCTTTTATTTTTAGTGAGATGTCTGCTCAGTATTTTTGGTCACTAGAATTATTTTATTGTGGCAAATTTACACACTGCAAAATATGCCATTCTCATCATTCTTCAGGGTACAATTCAGTCGTATTAATTACATTCAATATTACATATAACATTGTGCAACTATCACCACCATTTATTTCCCAAACGTTTCCCTCAACCCAGAGGCACTATAACCATTGAGCATTAACATTTCATCTTCCATTTTCTTCAGTCCCTGCTAACATCTAATATAGTTTTTGTCTCTATGAATTTGCCTATTCTAGTTATTTCATATGATTGGAATCATAGAACATTTTTCCTTTTGTGTGTGGCTTATTTCACTTAACATAATGTTTTCAAGGTTCATCCATGGTGTAGCATGTAACAGAACTTCATTCCTTTCTACGGCTAAAAAATATTCTACTGTACCTGTCTATCATATTTTGTTTATCCATTCATCTGTTGATGGACACTTGGCTTGTTTCTACCTTTTAGCCGTTGTTAATGCTGCAGTGAACATCTGTGTACAAGTAGTTGAATTTCTATTTTCTATTCTATTGGTATATAACTAGAAATTGCTGAGTCATGGGGTAATTCTATGCTTAGCTTTTTGAGCAACCGGCAAACTATTTTCTATAGCAGGTGCACCAATGTATATTCCCACCAAGAATGTATAAGGGTGTCAAGTTTTCTACATCCTCACCAACTCATTACTTTATTATTATTACATTATTATTATTATTATTATTATTATTATTGGCAATCTTGTGGGTATATAGTGTTATCCCATTGTAGTTTTGATTTGCAGTTCCCTGATGACTGATGATGTTGAACGTATTTTTATGTTCTTGTTGGCCATTTGTGTATCTCCTGTGCAGGAACATCTTTTCAATTCTGCCACTAATTTTTTAATTTGTCTTTTGTTGTTCAGTCATAGTAGTTCCTTGTATAATCTAGATACTAAGTCCTTATGAGGTATATAATTTGTAAATATTTTCTCCCATTCTGTAGGTTGTCTTTTGATTTTCTTGATAATGTGTTTGATGCACCAGTTTTTAATTTTAATGAAGCCAAATTTATCTTGTGGTTGCTTATGTTTTGATGTCACAGCTTAGAATACACTGTCATATCCAAAGTTACTAAGATTTTCTCTTATGTTTTCCTCTAAGATTTTTGTGATTTTAGCTCTAATATTTAGGTCACTGCCAAATTTGAGTTAATTTTTGTATATAGCTCGAAGCAGAGGTCCAAATTCATTCTTTTGCATGAGGAAATCCAGTTGTCCCAGAACTATTTGAACAGACTCTTCTTCCCACAAGGAAAGGACTTGGCATCTTCGTCAAAAATTAAATGGCCATAGACGTACAAGTTTATTTCTGGACTCTCAATTATATTCCAATGGCCAGCACGTGTGTCTCTATGCCAGTACCACACTGTTTTGATTACAGTAGCTTTGTAGTAACTTATCAAATTGGGAAGTAGGGGTCCAACATATCTGGGTTTTTTTTTTCTTTTTCAAGATAGTTTTGGCTATTTGGGGTTCACCGGAATTCCACAGAACCTTGAGGATTGGTTTTTCCATTCCTTCAAAAAGGCTGTTGGAATTTTGATAGAAACTGCAATGAATCTGTAGATAAGTTTGGGTAACAATGATAACAAGATTAAGCCTTCCTACCCATGAATATGGGACTTCTTTAATTTCTTTCCGTAGTATGTTGTACTTTTCAGTATATGAATTGTTTACTTCATCAAATTATTCCTAACAGTTTATTTTTTACATACTACTATAAATAGAATTTCTTAATTTGCTTTTTGGATTGTTCTTTGCAGGTGTACAGGAAACACAAGTGATTTTTGTATGTTGACGTTATACCCTACAACTTTGCTGAATTCATTTATGATCTCCAGTAGCTTTATTGTGGTTCATTTGGGACTTTCTTTATAGAAGATCATATCAGCTGATATAAACTATCCAAAGATAGTTATACTTCTTTCTTTCCAATTTGCACGTTCTTTATTTCTTTAACTTAACTAATTGCTCTGGCTAGAACAATTAGTTGAATGGCTTTGAGAAAGTGGGCATCCTTGTTTCTGATCTTATGGGCAAAGTTTTCAGTCCTTCACCACTGAGTGTGATGTCATCTGTGAGTTTTTAAAAGCTCTTCATTATGTTGAGGAGGTTTCTTTCTATTCCTTGTTTTCAGAGTTTCTTTTATTATGAAAGGTGTTGGATTTTGTAAAATGCCTTTTATTTTTAGTCAATTGAGATAATCATGTACTTATTTTCCTTTATTCTATTAATGTAGTGTATTAAATTGATTTTTATTATTTTGAACCATTTTTGCATTGCTGGGATAAATCACACGTGGCCACAGTACATCAGCCTTTTAATATGCTGTTGGGTTTGGTGTGTTGGTATTCTGCGGAGGGTTGTTGCATCTGTATTCATAACGGATATTCATCTATTATTTTCTTCTAATGTCTTCATCTGGCTTTGGTATCAGGGTTATGCTGGCATCACAGAATGAACTGAAAGTATTCCTTGCTCTTCATTTTCTTTGGAAGAATTTGAGAAGTACAGGTATTAATTCTTCTTTAAATGTTTGGTAAAGTTCACAGAGTGAAGTCATCTGGTCCTGGACTTTTCCTTGTTAGAAAATTTTCATTCCTGATTTTATATCTCTTTTTGTTAAAGACTCTGTTGAGCTTTTCTAATTTTTAAATCAGTGTAGGTAATTTCTATATTTTTAGCAATTTTTCCTATTTCATCTGAGTTAGCTAATTTTTGTGTGGAGAATTGTTCATAGTATTCTCTTACTTACTTTTATTTCTGTAAGGTAGGCAGTAACGCCTCCACATTTACCTCTGTTTTAGTTGCGTCTCCTTTTTAAAATTCGTCATGCTAGCCAACGGCCTGGAAGTTTTGTTAATATCTTCAAAGAAACAACTCATTTTCATTGGTTTGTCTCTATTATTTGTTCTCTATTTATCTCATTCTGATCTGTATCATTTCTTTCCTCGTGCTAGCCTTGCATTTTTCTAGTTTCTTAAAGTATAGAGTTAGCTTCCTGATTTGAGACCTTTTTCAATGTGCTTACAGCTAAATAATTATAATATGTAATACATAGATAGTACAGTCATAAATACATAACTGTGTAACACTATATACAGAGGGATAAGACGTAATGTCTTAACATTGCTTTTGCTACACTCCCATAAGTTTTCATATGTTGTGTTAGGTGGTATTTTTATTTTCATTTAGTTCAAAACGTTTTTTAATTTCCCTTAAGATTTCTTGTTTGGCCTAATAATTATTTGGAACAGCTTTGTTCAATTTCCACAACTTTGGGGATGTCCACCTATCTTTAGGGAATTATCTAAGCTACCTTTCTGGTGTTGATTTCTACTTTAATTAGCCACTGTGGTCTAAGAATATACTTTTTATGATTTTTATTCTTTTAAGTTGTGTTTCATGGGACAGAATGGGTTCTATCTTGGTTAATGTTCCATGTGAGTTTGAGATAAAAGTGTATTTTGTTTTGTGAAAGAGTATTCTATGAATGTCAATTAGATCAAGTTGATTGATAGAGCTGATCAGGTCAACTATATTCTTAATGATTTTCTGTCTGCTTGATCTGTCAATTACTGAAAAAAAAGTGGTGATATCTCCAACTAGGATAGTGAATTTGTGCCCTTCTCCTGTCAGTTCCCTCAACTTTTGCCGCATGAATTTTGACACTATGCTCCCAGATGCATATACATCTAAGATTGTTATTTCTTCTTGGAGAATTAACCTTTTATCATTATGTGATGCCCTTCTTTTACTTTATAATTTTCCGTGTTCTGAAATCTGCTTTGTTTGAATCAGTAGAGCTACTCCAGCTTTCTTCTGCTGAGTGGTAACAAGGTACATCTGTCTCCATCCCTTTCCTATTAACTTATCTAGGTCTTTATAATTAAGCTGGATTTTTTATAATAAGACAAAATCTCCTGTAATATTCTTTTAATTGCTATATTTAGACTATTCATATTTAAAGAGATATTGATATAGTTGGATTGCTACCTATCATGTTTGTAACTGTTTTCCATTTGTGGTATTTATACATTTTCCCTTACTTTCCCTCTTCTCATTTTTTTCAAGTTTATTTATTTATTTTGAGAGAGAGAGTGGGAGACAGGGAGGGAGAGATTGCTTGTACATTGGCTTGTAAGTGGAGGAGGGGCAGAGACAGAGAGGGTGAGAGAATCCCAAGCAGGCTCCTCACTGTCAGCACAGAGCTTGACACGGAACTCAGACTCACAAACCATGATACCATGACCTGAGCTGAAATCAAGAGTGGGGCACTTGACTGACTGAGCCATCCGGGCATCCCTCTTTTTTCTCATTTTAATTGAGCACTTTCTGATTTCATGTTATTCCCTCTCTTAGCCTATTATACTTTTAAAAAATGTTTAGTATTTCTCTAGTGTTTCCAATATACATGTTTAATAAACCTATTTATTTACCTTTATTATTTTTGCCTCCCACTTCTCAACTGATAAATAACACTATACCACTTTATATGTAATACAAGTACCTTATCATAGAGAATGCCCAAATCCTTCCATTCCTCATGATGCTACTGAAATTCATCTCACTTATGCACATGCTACAATCCACCAATATATTAATTATACCTTAAATAAACTGTTTTTTTAGATCAACTAAGATAAATATTCTATTTATTCCTTCTCTAGCATTATATTTATTGTAACATAGGTCACAAAGTTGTGTTTTTGTTTTTTTTCATTTTTTAATGTTTATTTTTGGGAGAGAGAGAGAGAGAGAGAGAGAGAGCGAGCACAAGCAGGGAAGGGGCAGATACAGAGGGAGACACAGAATCAATCCAAGGCAGGCTCCAGGCTCTGAGCTGTCAGCACAGAGCCCTATGCAGGGTCAAACTCACTGACCATGAGATCATGACCTGAGCCGAAGTCAGATGCCACCCAGGTGCCCCACAAAGTTCTCATCAGTATAATTTTACATGATCCTGAAAAATTATTTTAACATTTCTTACAGAGCAGGACTGATGGTAATAAATTGCTCTAGCTATTGTTTTAGTTATTGTATTCCTTTAGTTATTGTTACTGAAAGATAGTTTTGCTTTATATAGAATTCTAGGTTAATGGGTTTTTTTTAACATTTATTTATTTTTGAGAGACAGAGACAGGCAGAGCATGAGCAGGGGGAGGGGGAGGGGGAAAGAAAGAGAGACACAGAATCTGAAGCAAGCTCCAGGCTCCAAGCTGTTTGTTAGCACAGAGCCCAACGCAGGGCTCAAACTCATGAACTGCTAGACCATGACCTGAGCTGAAGTCAGACGCTCAACTGACTGAGCCACACAGGTGCCCCCCCCTTTTTTTTTTTAACACTTTAAATGTTTTACTACACTGTCTTTTTCCTTGTGCAGTTTCTTATGGGGATTCTGCAGTAATTTTTTTTTTCATCTTGTATAGGTAATGTCCCTTTTCCTCACCTTTGGATTTATTTCAATATTTCCTTCTGTGTGTTTGGTTTTATGCAGCTTGAATGTGATATTCCTAGATGTAGTTTGTGTGTGTGTGTGTGTGTGTGTGTGTGTGTGTGTGTGTGTCTGTGTGTGTGTGTGTTTGGTTTGTTGATTGGTTTTTGGTATTTGGTATTCATGGTATTCTTTTGAGATTCTTGATTCTGTAAAGTTGTCTTATTAATTTTGGAAAAATTTTGAGCATTATTCCTTCAAATATTTTTTCTGCTCTCTTCTCTTTCTCCTCCTTCTAGTATTCTAATTATACATATATAGTACCTTTTAAAAATTTCCCATAGATTTTGGATGTCTTTTTTGTTGTTGTTTTTTGTTTTTGTTTTTCCCCTTCTTTCTTGTTGCATTACAGTTTGGGAAATTTCTGTTACCCTACCTTCAAACTTATTCTCTCTCCTCACCATTACAGACTCTACTGATGAGTCAATTAAAGAATTCTCTATTTCTGTTCCTGTTTTTGACTTACAGCATTTCCTTTTGAATATTTCTTAGAGTTACCATCCCTCTGATTACATTATTCACTTATTTTTGGAAGTGGTCAACTTTTGCCATTAGAACCCTTAACGTTTTAATTGTGGCTATTTAAAACTGTCTGATAATCACAACGATATCATACCTGATTATTTTTTTAATTTTTTTAATGTTTGCTTATTTTTGACAGAGAGAGAGCGAGAGAGAGAGCATGAGTGGGGGAGGAGCAGAGAGAGAGAGGGAGACACAGAACCCGAAGCAGGTTCCAGGCTCTGAGCCGTCAGCAAAGAGCCCGACGTGGGGCTCGAACCCAAGGATCCTTACATCATGACCTGAACCAAAGCCAGAAGCTCAATCGACTGAGCCACCCAGATGCCCCTCATACCTGATTCTAATTTTGATTCCTGCTTTGTCTTTCAATAGTGTGTTTTTTGTTACCTTTGACATAGTTTGTAATTTTTCATTGAAAGCCACACATGTTGTACTGGATAATAGCAACTGGGTGAATATGTCCCTTGTGTGAAGATTTATGTTTATTTAGCTAGGAGTTGAGCTGTTTTAATGCTGGCCTGAGCCTTGAAATTTTTCCAGTCTCCCTGTTTTTGTCCCCTCTCTTGCTTTGGGGTTTTCCTAAGTCCTCTTCCTCAGAGGAAGTGTATGTCTTGCAGCTTTTTCAGGTTTAAAACACTGTTATTCTAGAACCCTGTCAGTTTGGTGGTAAAAGGTAGGGGCTGGGGAAGGGATGTGATTTAATCTCAAACTTTTAGTGAGCCCATGTCTCTGAGCTGTCACTTTCACAATGTTTCCTCAGTGGTACAATTCTACCTTCCCACCAAGACAAGACAGGAAGGAGCGGGGCAAATGCCTTTGCCCCAGCTGACATAACAGTCCAGTAAAGCCTTTCCCGCTCAAGTGGCAGCCCTTGTTTTGGAAAATTCGCTGAATTACTTCACAATGATAACTCTACTCCTCCCTCTGTTATCACCACCCGGAAATCTTTCTTGGATCTTCACTGTGAGAACCTGCTCATGTTCCTGGAGGTAATATCCCTCAAGTTCAGCACATAAGATTCTCCACAGGATATCTTAAGTGTCCCTTTGTGTCTAGTTTCTCCCAGAGCACACAATCAAAGAACTAACATTCTACTCCGTATGGCACCCACACACTCATAGGACTGTTTGGGAATCATGATTCTCTGTATGTAATGAGGATTTCATTATTTAGAAATGTGGTATTAACTTCCAAATATTTGGGGATTTCAAAGATCATATTGTTACTTAATTCCAGTTTCACAGGATATGTAATGTATGATTCAATCCTTTGGCATTTATTCAGACATATTTTGTGGCTCAGCATGTGACTTTTTACTTGAAAACAATGAATGTGTATTCTGAAATTGGTGGGTGCAGTGTTCTATAAATGTCAATTTGTTCATGTCATTCATTCTATAATCCCTTTTTTAAAAGTTTATTTATTTTGAGAGAGAGCATGTGCACACACACGAATGGGGGAAGGGCAGACAGAGAGGAAGGGAGAGAGAATCCCACACGGGTTCTGCACTGTCAGCACAGAGCCTGATGCAGGGCTTGAACTCGTGAACCATGAGATCATGACGGGAGCTGAAATCAAGAGTCAGATGCTTAACTGACTGGGCCACCGGATGCTCCTCATTCTACAATTTTACTGATTTTTTAAAAAATCTGTCTCTCGTATCAATTACAAAAAAAAGTTACTAGGTTTCTGAAAATAGATGTAGATTCTTCTCCTTTTCCCTAAAGTTCTTTCTCTCTACGTGAATTTTTAGGCCCTATTGTTAGCAGTACACACCTTTAGAATCGTTTTTTGTTTTTTTACAGATGAGATAATCCTTGTATTACTATGAAACAACCCTCTTTATTTTCAATAATCAACTGTGACTCCAAGTCTACTTGTTTGTACTCAAGTGGCCATATCTGCATCTCTGTGGTCAGTGTTTGCATGATGGAATTTTTTTCACCTTTTACTTTCGACCTGTTTATTTACACTGAAAATATTTTTCCCGTAAATTGCCAATATTGTCTTAAACTCAGCCCCAAAATCTCTGCCTTTTAACTTAAGAGTAAATACATTTACACTTAATGTAGATATTACTATGATGAGGCTTAAGTGTCTCATCGTCCTATTTAGTTGTTATTTGACCCATTTATGCTCTGTTCCTGTTTCCCTTTCCTGTTTTCTTTTTAGTATATGTTTAATTTTTTATTATGTTGTATCTCTTTTACATTTTAATTTTACCATACGTATTTCAATGAACCCAGTCTATCTTCAAGTAACATTATACAATTTTATGGAGTGTAAGAAACTTCCTTTGATTACCTCCCGGTTTCCCCCACCACATTCCTTTTCTGCTCTCATTGTCTTCTATGAATGCTATAAATACATAATATACTGTTGCTGTTTTAATCAATGGACTTTTAATATGCACTTTAATCAAGAAATTTATATTTACTCTTTCTGGTGCTATAAATTCCTACTGACAGATCCTCATTTTCATCTGCTATCATTTCCGTTCAGACTTAAAGAACATTTTGCTTTTGAGCATTTCTTATAATGCAGGTTTGCTAGGGATGAATTTGCTGTTTTTGTCCATCTGCAAACATATTATTGCCTCTTAATTTTCATCTTCATTTTGAAATAATTGTAACTTACAGAGAAGTTGCAAAAAATAGTACGGACTTCGCATATATACTTTAACCAGTTTCCTCTAATCCAACATCTCACACTGCATTTAATTTGTGAGGATCCTTAGTCTCCTCCAGTAAGTGACAGTTCCTCATTCTTTCTTTGACTTTCATGACCTTGAAACTTTATGAGTACTGGTCAGTTATTGTGTGGAACGTTTCACGATTTATTTTTGAGTCAACTTATACATTTTTGTCAAGAAGACCACAGGCACGATATTGTATTCTCGTCTGAAGGATCCCATGACCACTCACTAGCTTGGCGATTACTCACGGGAGTCAAAGATCCCCTCACAGCTAAAGTTGTTACAGCAGAGGGTAGTGTGCAGGAACAGCCAGAAAAAGATACAGAGTCATTTTATAAAAAGGTCAAACGCAGCCAGTGTCATCGCTTTGCAGGACAAAGATACACAGACACATCTTTCTTTAGAGCTGTGAACCAGACAAGTGTGTGAGATATCGTTGCCCGGGAAGGCCAGCTTGAGTCTTGGAGTCCAAAGTTCTTCAAGGGAGCCGATCATACAGGCACACGTCTGCCGCATGACCAGTCCCTGGACCAGGTTCTAGGTAAATGCCATGAATCTTCATATTTATTTTAAACACTCCAACAAGCTGATTTATATTGAGTCACTGTTTTAGGTATAGAGAATAACACTACCAAGTAACTTTGTGGTTATTCCAAACTTTTCAGAATTTGACACAGTCATCATTCTGGCTTCAGAGACAAGCAAGAACTGAGCAAAACGGACCGACTACATTAACTGTACTCACGGTCTTTTTTTAAGTGCATTATAGAAGAAGAGCACAAGATGCTAATTTGCCTCACTCTTGGTTTTAGTGACTTTGATCATTTACTTAGGGTGCTGTCTGTGGGGCATTTATCCCAGAGAAAGTACAATTTATATTCACACAAAAACCTGTACATGCATGTTCATGGCAGCTTTATTCATAGTAGCATTTCCTTTTGAACAGATAGATGCTTTGGGAGAAATCTTTTGAAGCTATATTAATAGCCTATTTCTCCTCAAATTTTTGCCCGCTGATTTTGGCATAACTGGCAGGTGTTACCTCAGTATTTATTTTTTAAGATGTTTGCCTCATGGTTATTTTGTATTTCTCTAATTTCTTCTCCATATGTATTTGGGGTTTTGCTGTACAGAAGAGCTGTCTCTTGGGGCACCTGGGTGGCTCAGTTAAGCAGCCGACTTCAGCTCGGGTCATGATCTCACAGTCTGTGAGTTCGAGCCCCACACTGGGCTCTGTGCAGACAGCTCTGAGCCTGGAGCCTGCTTCGGATTCTGTCTCTCTCTCTCTCTCTCTCACTCTCTCTCTCTCTCTCTCTCTCTCAAAAATAATAAACATTAAAAAAAAATAGAAGAGCTGTCTCTTCTCTTCCACTTATATATTTACTCATTAATTTACATCAGTTTAGTTCCATGGATCTTTATTATGTAAATTATAATTGAATACTCTTTATTATTTCTTTGTCTCTCAAATTGTTCCAGCATTAGGCATTGAGAACTGCTTCTGTTGGCATTTGTGTTGGTACTGTCCTTTTGCCATTCCACTATCCTTTCTCCTTCACTAAACTTTCTTTTGGAGATAATTGTAAATTTATATACAATTGTAAGAAATAATAGAGAAAGGAGTCCTGTACCGTTTTTACTCCACTCTTCCACTTGGGAAAGCTTGCAAGTTGTAGTACAATATCACAATCCAGATACTGACATGGAAACAATCCACCAATCGCATTCATATTTCCCCAGTTTAACTGGTGTGTGTGTGTGTGTGTGTGTGTGTGTGTGTGTGTGTGTGTGTGTTTAGTTCTGTGCAATCCTATCACATTTAATTTTATAAGTTCACCACGACAGTCAAGATACACAACAGTTTCAATACTATAGGATCCTTCGTGCTGTCACTTTGTAAGTTCCATCTCCGTATCGCCATCCTCCCTCACATGGTCCCTAATCCTTGGCAACCACTAATCCATTTTTCATTTATAAGCCTTTATAATTCCAAAAATGTTATATAAATGGACTCACAGTATATAATCTCTAGGGAATGGCTTTGTTTTTTTCTCTCAGCACAATCCCCTGGAGATTAATCTAAGCTGGGGTGTGTATCAATTCATTCTTCGTTATTACTAATAAACTGTGGTAGAGATATTCAATAAGGTTTTCTGCGCACTCTTTGAAGAATCTCCTTTTTTCCCCTACTTTCGGGATATGACGAATCAAGTTGCTATAAGCATTCATGTACAGATTTTTGCGTGAATATTAGTTTTTATTTCTCTTGAATAAATGCCTGGAGTACAATTTCTGGACCTAATGATATTTGCACATTTAATGTTATATAAGAAACTGAAGCACTCTTTTACTGAGTGACTGTTTTACATTCCTACAGCAATGTATGAGTGACCCAGTTTCTCCTTGTACATGTTGAAGCACTTCCTTATACTCTGACTTCACAAGGTGTATAAGGCTCACCTCGTGGTTTCCATGTCTCAATCCTAGAATCAATTTCTCCAACAAGTTCTGGTTCCTTTTGCTGCTGACAACTGTCTGAGCTCTAGCTACTCTTACTGCTCCCAGGCACTTTCACCAGAGAGCCATGAAACATACTGAAGTGTTTAAACACCTGTGTGTGTGTGTGTGTGTGTGTGTGTGTGTGTGTGTGTGTGTGTATGTACAGTATGACATACATTTCTTTAACTGTGTATATATTTTTAAAAAACCATGAGTTTTTTACTTATACCTTTGATTGCAGTGCAATAATACAAGTGTTATTTTACTATTTCCTGATTCCTTTTTTGGATATTCTTTCTATGAGAAACTCAGTTCTCTTTATCTGTAATATACTCATTTCTTTGTTTATTCTCACTATACATATAATTAGGGACTTGGTAACCCATACACCTGTGTGTGACAGAATTCCTAACTAGACCATAGTATTTCTCTGTAGTTCTTTTTGCCTTTAGCTTTATAATACACAGTTAAAAAAAGTGCTTCTCAAAATTATTTAGAGTAGTTCTTTTCTTCCCTATAAGCTTTAATGTGGTTATGTTATTTGTTCATACACTGCATTTGTAGTAAAGTTGGGTTAATTGGATACTGCTTGGATTCCACTTTAAGTTTTCCATACAGCGTTGTCAATTTTATTTATTTTCTGGAGCATATGTTACAATGATTCTAAAAGCCAAAATTATAAAAATAGTTATGCTTCAGGAAGTATCACTCCATCCTCATCCCTACTATCCTGTCTCCATTCTACTCCTCTCCACCTCTTTCCCAGCCTTCTAGATGCATCAAATCTCTTTAATATCTTTTGTAGCCTCCCTGTGTTTCTTTTGCACAAAAGACTGATGTGCATTTTAGTACAACCCCTCTTTTTTCCTTGAAGGGTAGTACATTATAGCTACTCTTACTTTGTTTTTGTTTTTACTCAATATATTCTAGAAATTATTCAGAATCTGTTCGTGGAGATCTACCTTATCTTTTTGACAACTGTTTAATACTTCTTCGTGTGGATATACTATTCATTCAACCACCACTCTCCAACAGACGGGCATTCAGATTATTTTCAATATTTAGCTATTACAGACCATGCCACAATGACTAAGCTGTGCATATGTATGTTTTATTGTTATAGGTATATCTTTTGATTTTTTTAATGTTTACTTATGAGAGACAGAGTGTGAGCAGGAAAGGGGCAGAGAGAGAGGGAGACACAAAATGTGAAAGCAGGCTCCAGGCTCTGAGCTGTCACCACAGAGCCCAGGGCAGGGCTTGAACTCTAGGACCATGAGATCGTGACCTGAGTCAAAGTCAGTCGCTTTACCAACTGAGCCACCCAGGCGCCCCTGTTAGAGGTATATCTGAAGGTTATATTCCTAGAAGTGAGACTCAGAGGTCAGGGGGAAGCGCATATGTAGTTTTAGGACAGACTGTCAAGGTTTCTTTCAAAAGGGTTGAGCCAATTTGCATTCCCAGCAGCACTGCACAAATGCCTGTTTCTCCACATTGCTGTGAGGAGAATTTTGTCAGTCCAATCAGTCATTAATGGTTTCTCAGTGTTGTTTTGTTTGCATTTTCTAATTATGAGTGAGTTTGTCTTTTAAATGCTTTTATTTGCAGATGTCTTTATATATGTTATTTTTCTATTGTTATTTTTTAGTCTTTTGTCCCTCGATTTTTTTTTTATGTCATCAAACTTATCAATTTTTTACTGGCCAGGATTTGGAGCCACAGTAAATAGCATGTCCCTACGCTAAGGTTAAGTGAGAATTCACCTTTACTTTCTTATAGTACTTATAATTTAGTCTTGTATATGGTGTGAGATATGGAGGTAATTTTAACTTCTTGCAAGTTGCTACCCAGTTGTCCCCAAACCATCTATTTTTGCCACCAGTGACTTGAAATACCTTTTTAAAAATGTTTTATCTACAAAAAGAATTTTAGCTTCATGCTATTTTTATTCTAAGCTCTTTGAAAATGTCATTTCATTGCTTTCTGGTTTCCATTGTTCCTTGTGAAAACTCACCGTAATTTGTATTATTGTTCTCACGTGCTCAGTATGTTTTATTTTCTCTGGCTTTTTAAAGATTCTCTTTCTCCCTTAAACAGCAGTTTGTGATATATCTACATATGGTTTTATTTCCATTTATGTTTCTTGGGATCACGGATCTGGGGTCTTTGGTTTGATTGCTGTATTAGAAAGTTCTTAGCCATTATTTCTTCAAATAATTTTCTGCTTTCCTTTCAGGGACTCCAAGTACATGCATGGATGACTTCTTGATATTGTTGCACAAACCTGCCACTCTGTTTTGTTTCCCGTTCTAATGGAAATGAAAATGTCCACACAAAGATTTGTACCTCAATGTTCTTAACAGCATTGTTCACAACAGCCAAACACTGGAAGCAACCCAAGTGTTTATCACCTGGTAAATGGATAAACAAAATAAAATGAAACACCATTCAGGATAAGAGGCAATAAGAGGGGACGAAGGACAGATATATGATACAACAAGCTTGCCTGAATCTGGGGGTAGGGAGATGGGGACGGGCAAATGACTTTTTTTCTTATTTTTTTCTTCCTTTTCACCTCTGCAAGCCGCTTCTGAGCTCCCAGAGCAGTTTACTCAACCTCTGCTTTCCTGAATCATAATTTGTATTTAAATGTGTTTCAGGGGCGCCTGGGTGGCTCAGTCGGTTAAGCGGCCGACTTCAGCTCAGGTCATGATCTCACGGTCTGTGAGTTCAAGCCCCGCGTCAGGCTCTGTGCTGACAGCTCAGAGCCTGGAGCCTGTTTCAGATTCTGTGTCTCCCTCTCTCTCTGACCCTCCCCCGTTCATGCTCTGTCTCTCTCTGTCTCAAAAATAAATAAATGTTAAAAAATAAAATAAATAAATAAATAAATAAATAAATAAATAAATAAATAAATATGTTTCAGACACAAGCTCTTAAGGACACAGACTAGGCTAGACACATACATATATATTACATATAGATAGATATTTGTGTCTATGTGCAGATGTATACAAAACAATGTCTTTATCCGTCAGTGGACACTTAGGTCGTTTCCACATCCTGGCTATTCTAAATGTTACAATGAACATAGGGGTGCAGATATATTTTTGAGTTCATGCTTTTATTTTTATTTTTGGATAAATACCCAGATGTGCAATTGCTGGATCTTACAATCCTTAATTTTTTGAGGAACCTCCATTCTGTTTTCCACGGTGGCTGCACCAAGTTACCCTCCCACCAGCAGTGCACAAGGTTCCCTTTTCTCCACATCCTCACCAACACTTGTTATTTCTTGGCTTTTCTATAACAGCCATTCGGACAGGTATAAGGTAATGTCTTATTGCGGTTATGATTTGCAATGCTCTGACGATGAGTGATGTTGAGTATCTTTTTATGTACCTATCGGCCAGGCATTTTTCTTTGAATTAAAAAACAGATTGTTTGGGTTTTTTGCTGTTGAGGCATAGTTCTTCACATATTTTTTTACATTAGACTCTTATCAGATATAGGATTTACAAATGCCTTCTCCCATTTAGTAGGCTGCCTTTTCATTTTCTTAATAATTTCTTCATGGTACAAAAGTTTTGTAGTTTGGTGTGGTCCCATTTGTTTCTTCGTGCTTTTTTTACTTTTGCTTTTTGTGTCAGATTAAAAACAAAAATCATTGCCTATGTCAAGGTTTACTGCCTAGGTGTTCTTCGAGGTGTTTATTGTTTCTTTTTCACTGTTTTTTTTTTAATATTTCAGGTTTTGTTTTTGTTTTTTTTATATACTTCAGTTTATATCCTTTTTTTATTATTATTATTTAACCTGTTTTAAGTTCACTGAGTCTTTCCATTGTTGGATCTAGTCTGACCATCTAATAAACTGTTCATTTCTGTTATTTCATTTTGCACTTACTGCATTTCTATTTGATGCTTTTTCAATAATTTCCAAGTCTCTGCTAAGACTTCCCATTGGCTCCCACATTTTGTCCACCTTTTCCACCTCCTTTAGCACTTTAAAAATCACAATTAAGTTTTTCGTCTCACGTCAACTTCTCCATCAGCCCTGGCTCTCCGTCACTTGACTGTTTCTTCTGTTGTCTACGTGTCACAGTTTCTTTCGCTTCGTGTGTATTGTAGTTATTTTATATATATATATTTTTAAAGTACACAGTGAAGCAAATAACATGCACTCTCAGAAAAATGGCACATTTCGTGATGTGTCAGTCTTCTAGATTAGCTGCTTACTTTTATTCAGTTCTCCATCACCTTCAAGTGTTTCGCTGGTAAAATAGGGCTTTCTTTTCTGTGTGACTTAAGGTCTGAGCACTGGTGGACTTCCAGAATCCTTATTATGATTTAAAGTTAAGCCACCAGCCTCGCCATGAAAGATCTCCCTTTCTGCATTATAGCTGGCTGCCAGCTTATTAAGCAACTGGGGAGTTCTTATTGCTTTCTAATACCACCATCAGCTTTCTGTATCTCTGTACAGACACCTTGCATTTGATGAAGGCCTTTAATGCCTCAAAGGGATTTCTCTCAGTTCTCTTGCCCTTCGCCCAAACCTCTGAGAGATAAATTCCCAAAGAGAATCAGATGGACTTCCCTCAGCGCTCATGCTCTTTCCCTATCTATGGAGAGTAGCTGACAATCATTTGAAGTAAGCACCCTTTGCTTCAGGGGGTGTCTCTCTTAATTCTCCTGTCATGTCTCTATGTGTTTAGTTTACTATCTCCGAGCCCTTGGCATATCCTTAAGAGAAAGGTTTGGAACATGCTTCAGATTCATTCTGTGGCTAGGGGGCACTGGAATTCTAACCTCTCAGGACTGTCTATATGCTCTTCAACCACTTGATGTTTTGGCTCGTTCTCCTTTTTCCTATCTATGGAAGCTTAGATCGCCCAATACTCTGTTAGATTAGAACAGCCACAGATGTCCTTTCTTTTGTGAAAGATTTGTCATTTTCTGGAAGCTAGTTACTTTAAGTTCTTTTGAATCATATTCTAAGCTCTTTATGAGTTGAAAAAAGAGATTATTATTTTGGAGTTTATCCAGGTTATTTTGGTTGCTAGAATAAGAGTTGTGGTCTCTTGTGCTTTCTACGTACCAGCTCACCCTTAGAGCCAAAGATATCCTCCTTGGAGAGATCCATAACCCACTCATACCATCATTTCTCTCACCTGGAAGCACAAGCTATCAAAAGAAAAAACAGGGATTGCTTTTGACATCCCCTACAAATACTATGAAATTCTCATTTCCCTCAAAAAAGTATTTTATAAATCCTCTACTTTTTTTTGACATATTTATATCTGTAAACTTTACTTTCTCTGTGGACTAATGTAACCTGTATGTTCACTAGGCGATGTGTGAAGCATCACTTCTTTTTGAAAAATAACTCCCAATCCCCATAATTAGTTGTGACCTCATTTGACTACGTTGTTCAAAACCCTGAGCAACGCTTACTATAGCCTGTAATGATATCTTTATACTTTCCCTAAAGATATACTGTTAGCTCTGTACTTCCAGAGCCATGAAACTCTAATTAAAATATTATCTGAGTATTTATATATAATGGGACCACTCATATTTTCACAGATGTTTCCCCTCCATCATCGAATGTCTAGATTTGTTATCAGGCTGAATAAATCCTGTGACAGCCTCCTCACAATGTCATGCTGCTACGGGACAGAAATGTATGTTTGATTTCCTGCAGTTTTAGAGATATCTATGGAATTGTGTGTGTGTGCCTCAATTAGCACATTGAATGCTTCTTCACCTTGTATTACTGTCACTTGGATGTCTGGCTGTGTATGCCCCTTCTGATCAGGACTAGAGTGCTTGGGGTCAGGGACCAGTCCCTTTCAGTTTTGTATTCTATATTTTCACAACAGTCAGGGCTCCTACATAAGGCTATGCAGCTTGCACACTGATCAACATGGCAAGTCACGGTTGAAAATGATCGCTGGCTCTAATAACGAAGATCTATGCCCTGGCCCAGGGCTCAAAGAAAGGTATGAGTTAGTATTTCTCTGCCAGATAAAGTCTTTATCCCACAAATTATCTTCACGTAGGTGGTGCTTTTACTTTTAATGCCATAAAAGCACAGTAACCTTGAGTGCAGTCCATTATGAATAGTAGGTACTCAATACACAACTTCTAGTTGAACTGAATCCCATGAAAACTTCAAATTACAGTTCTATCTCTTTGCTAGTGTTCTTGGAGACCAAAAACGCTGTCAGGGAGTTCTTAAACTTGGTGTTCTACAAAGTCCCCGACATGAACACAAGAGCCTTTGTTATATTCCTGTGCGATTAGATCTTCTGCCCTCTAGACATGCCAACAAGTGTTGGAGCCATAAAACATGCATTCTCATAAAGAATATTCTCATCACTTATTCTCTCTATATTTCTGAGTTTCTCAAGACCAACTATAAACCAACAAAGACTCCCTCCTACGTACCCTTTCTTTAAGGATCTGTTATGTAATAAATCTAATAAAAGAACATAAAAGCACAGTGCCTTTATTTGTGGCACTTGTATACAGTTGTGTCTCAAGAAAAGCTATGACCGAGGCTAATTCTAAAGGCTATTAAGCCGCAAGTTATTCATAAAGTCTTAAATACACAGGTACTCACCAACTGGATCCATGAGATACCTACTCCATAATGAATTGCAAGAAAGAAAGCAGATCTACTTGTTATCTACGATGCTTCATTTACTGTATCAGATATGAGTGTATAAAAAAAAGAATAACACACAGACCCTGCCCACAGAAGTACTATAGTTTGGTTTGAATGAAAGTGAAGGGAATAGTATCCCATTCCTTCACAGCAAGAACTGCGTGGTAATGAGATTCTTACCTCATTATCTACTTTTATGGACAGCTGACAAATTTGATTCATAAATTCACGGGAAAGAAGACTCTCTTGTGAAAGTCTAATTCCTGCCTGAGCTATAGATTCAACTCCATTCTAACTTCTTGGGAGCTCATTCCAGCAAGCATCTCTTCTAAGTATCTCTTCTCTCCTTCTTCTCTATAACCTCTCCTACGTGATTCAGAAACATTCCTTTTCTTAACCATATATGTTTTTCAGGCTCTCATTACTGATCACAACCTTCTAAGTCATCTCCCTGAATCTAGGCATGATTTCCTATGCAGACGGTACCATACTTCTAAAATCCTAATCTGACATTACTTCCCTGGTCAGAACTTTCAAATTCTTTATAGAATAAAATCTGAATTCTTTTGCATGGTTATGGTTCTTCATAATTGGACTCCACTTAATATTTTTTGTCCCAATTCCCCCATCTCTCTTTTTTTTTTAACAGCTTTATTGAGGTATAAGTGATATACAAAGAACTGTATGTATTTAATGTGTGGTTTAATGAGTGTGGGCGTGTCAACACCCATGATGCCATCATCATGTGGAATCAAGGAAACAGACATATCCAAAACCTTCCTTCTGTGTGTATGTGTGGTAAGAACTCTCAAGATGAGATCTCCTCTTTTTAAAAAATGTTGAAGTGCACAATTACCGTATTGTTAACTATGAGCAGTATAAGGAAGGTCTCTAGAACTTTTTCAGTTTGCATTACTGAAACTTAGAGCCCAGGGAATAACAGCTCCCCATTTCCCCCCATGACCACTACTGCAGTCCCTGTTTCTATGAGTCTATTTTACACAGCTCAGGTAAGTGGAATCACAGTTTTCTGTGAATGGCATATTTCACTCAGCGTAAGTCCTCCAAGTTCATATTTGGTGTTACATGTGGTAGGACTTTCTTCTCTTGCTAAGACTGAATAATATTCTATTGTATGTGCAGCCCGTATTTTCTTTGCCCACTCATCTCTTAGCAGGACACATCAGCTATGTTCCACGTCTTGGTTACTGTGAATAGTGCTGCAATGACCATTTTCCACCATCTCTTTTTAGTATCCTCTCCTTACCCTGACCTTGAATGCTACACATAGCTAACTTTCCATTACTGTCACACATCATAATCTCTGGCCTCTTCATGTTTGTAAGAAATATTCTTTTTCTCCATTACCACCTAGATAACCTAATCCTTACTTATAATATTCAGCCAATGCATCATTTTCTCCCAGAAATCTTCCCTGATAAGCAATTCTACCTCATCCCATACAGTCTAATCAGTTTCCCTCCTCTGTGGTCTCACAGCATCTTACATATACCTTAATAATACAGCCTATACCACATTGTGTGTTTCAGCAGCTTTCTCCCTCAAAGACTCTAAACACCTTGAGGATAGAGACTGTGTCTTTTCGTCTTCTTATCTCCAGGATTTCTTACAAAGCCGGGCCCATAAAAGACTCTCAATAGATATTTGACAAGTAATTTAACTATTTCCTACATTTTATCTGAATCTTACTCTCTTCTTTAAAAAGCTTACTCTGTTGTATGGAGAATATACAATAGGGGCAGTAAGAATGGAAGCCTTATTTAGATATCCGAAAAATAAAAATGATCATCTATTTTATAATCCAGGTGAATGGCTATCAGTCATTCTTAAACCCATTGCTTCGGTAAGCAACTGTGTCTGAAGCACTGATTGGTTGCCGCCAGTGAGAAACAACTCTAAAGCTGAGGGAGTATGGAGATGTCAATTAGCATCAGTAGTTTTAGA
The DNA here is from genome assembly GCF_028018385.1 of Neofelis nebulosa. Lineage (NCBI taxonomy): Eukaryota > Metazoa > Chordata > Mammalia > Carnivora > Felidae > Neofelis > Neofelis nebulosa. The sequence goes on along the minus strand of NC_080791.1, from coordinate 7,747,820 downwards.
TACACACACACACACACACACACACACACACACACACAAATCCATTTGATACTGTATTGAACATATATTTTACCCCCTGCCCTTCTTTCCTTCAACCAATATTTACTGATGATCTACTGTGTACTAACGCAGTGCTAAGTGATGACAGAAAGATGAACAGACACAGACCCTACCATTTTGGAACTTTAGCGTTCCTAGGATGCCTTCCATCAATAATAATGCTTACCTCCTTGGAAGCTCAGAACACTGCTTTCTTCCCTAGAATCCTTGCCTCTGGATAGACTCCTACAGGAAAGGTTGGGTGCCTCTGGGACCGAACACCCGTACTTGTAATTATTAACTCATTCTCTATGCCACTTGACTATCAGTCGAAGAGGAAGAGAGAAGTGTCTTTCGTTTTGTGTCCCCAGGACTCAACAGCGTCCCGTGAAAGGAAGGCTGTAAACAGTTTTCAATAAGTGAGAAGATGATAAGCTAAGCACTCACTGCACTAAAACACACCCATTTCACCAACAGATAACCACAGTCGAGGATATAGCGCCCAGCTACTTTGAAGACAATTTTAAAAGATAAATGTTTCACCTCAAAGAGGATGCCATTGAACCCTTTGAAGCTGCAGCTTTAACACATTAGTTTCTTGTTGTTGTTGTTGTTGTTGTTGTTGTTGTTGTTGTTGTTGTTGTTAGAATAGGAAGCATTGGATGTTCCTTCCTGCTTTGTCAAAGATTAGTTGGCCATACATTTGTGGGTCTAGTTCTGGGGTTTCTATTCTATTCCATTGGTCTATGCGTCTGTTTTTGTGCCAATACCATGCTGTCTTGATGATTACAGCTTTGTAGGAGAGGCTAAAGTCTGGGATTGTGATGCCTCCTGCTTTGGTCTTCTTCTTCAAAATTACTTTGGCTATTCGACAGTCTCTTTAACAAATGGTGCTGGGAGAACTGGGCAGCAACATGCAGAAGGTTGAAACTAGACCACTTTCTCACACCATTCACAAAAATAAACTCAAAATGGATAAAGGACCTGAATGTGAGACAGGAAACCATCAAAACCCTAGAGGAGAAAGCAGGAAAAGACCTCTCTGACCTCAGCCGTAGCAATCTCTTACTCGACACATCCCCAAAGGCAAGGGAATTAAAAGCAAAAATGAATTACTGGGACCTTATGAAGATAAAAAGCTTCTGCACAGCAAAGGAAACAACCAACAAAACTAAAAGGCAACCAACGGAATGAGAAAAGATATTTGCAAATGACATATCGGACAAAGGGCTAGTATCCAAAATCTATAAAGAGCTCACCAAACTCCACACCCGAAAAACAAATAACCCAGTGAAGAAATGGGCAGAAAACATGAATAGACACTTCTCTAAAGAAGACATCCGGATGGCCAACAGGCACATGAAAAGATGTTCAACGTTGCTCCTTATCAGGGAAATACAAATCAAAACCACATTCAGATACCACCTCACGCCAGTCAGAGTGGCCAAAATGAACAAATCAGGAGACTATAGATGCTGGAGAGGATGTGGAGACACGGGAACCCTCTTGCACTGTTGGTGGGAATGCAAATTGGTGCAGCCGCTCTGGAAAGCAGTGTGGAGGTTCCTCAGAAAATTAAAACTAGACCTACCCTATGACCCAGCAATAGCACTGCTAGGAATTTACCCAAGGGATACAGGAGTACTGATGCATAGGGGTACTTGTACCCCAATGTTTATAGCAGCACTCTCAACAATAGCCAAATTATGGAAAGAGCCTAAATGTCCATCAACTGATGAATGGATAAAGAAATTGTGGTTTCTGGGGCGCCTGGGTGGCGCAGTCGGTTAAGCGTCCGACTTCAGCCAGGTCACGATCTCGCGGTCTGTGAGTTTGAGCCCCGCGTCAGGCTCTGGGCTGATGGCTCGGAGCCTGGAGCCTGTTTCTGATTCTGTGTCTCCCTCTCTCTCTGCCCCTCCCCCGTTCATGCTCTGTCTCTCTCTGTCCCAAAAATAAATAAAAAACGTTGAAAAAAAAAAAAAAAAATTTAAAAAAAAAATAAAAAAAAAAAATAAAAAAAAAAAAAAAAAGAAATTGTGGTTTTTATACACAATGGAATACTACGTGGCAATGATAAAGAATGAAATATGGCCTTTTGTAACAACGTGGATGGAACTGGAGAGTGTGATGCTAAGTGAAACAAGTCATACAGAGAAAGACAGATACCATATGGTTTCACTCTTATGTGGATCCTGAGAAACTTAACAGAAACCCATGGGGGAGGGGAAGGAAAAAAAAAAAAAAGAGGTTAGAGTGGGAGAGAGCCAAAGCATAAGAGACTGTTAAAAACTGAGAACAAACTGAGGGTTGATGGGGGGTGGGAGGGAGGGGAGGGTGGGTGATGGGTATTGAGGAGGGCACCTTTTGGGATGAGCACTGGGTGTTGTATGGAAACCAATTTGACAATAAACTTCATATATTGAAAAAAAAAAAAAGAATAGGAAGCAAACGCAAGATTTCATGGCTCTCCTGCTGTTAACTTCCGTATTAGGTGGTCGTCAGGCTATTAAAGCCTGACAGACCATTATTAGCCCATTAATAACTATGCATTGATTTATACATCACGTTAGTGTGCCCTCTTCATGGTAAGTTAATGTACCTCAGGAAAAAATTAGAAATAATGTTTGTTGAACGTATAACAGAGTCCCATTTCCAAAGTAGGCTTATAAGTGAGGTTATAGGAGGAAAGCATTCACCCCAGAAATTTAAATGCTAAGGACTTGGGGAAAAAAACTTCAAACTCTGTAAGAGAAATTTATTTTTCTGTGTTCAGACGGGGTACATAACAATTCCAGACAGACTGGATATCAATTTTCCACATGTTATTTGCAAGATTAAAAACGTATGAAGATCTTGGTGGTATCACTGAGAAACTGATTTTAAACTGTTAAATGTTTGAAAATGGTATTGTGTGCTTTTAGGTTAATACCTTCTAATAGAATTTGACTGCTTGTGGCAAGGATCTCTAGGGATTAGGAAAATCCTTAATACAGGATCTCATGTGAAACTGAGTCCAGGTAGGGATATCTAAATTTTTCATAAGCCTATTTAGTCTAACAGATCTAAAGAAGAATAAGGTGTGATTAAGTTGTGTTAGAAAACACAGTTATAATTTCATTTAATATTGATGGGCTATACTTATCTTTGGCCTCTTACCAGAAGCTCATTAAAATGATTATAAAGCATTTTTTAAGTAAGAAGACGTGAAGCAAACAGAAAAAGATGGCAGCTGAGATAGGATACTTTATCAGAGATCTTCCTGACCCTCCATAAGATAGTAACCCAAATTCCCATCCCCTAGCTTGATTACACCGTTCACTTCTTCTCTTTATGGTACTTATATCATAAATAATCCTAGGAGGTAGTGAGGGGATCAGTAAATACAGCAATGAGGAATCTCTAGCCAGGTCACCCTTAGAAGTGCAGGCAAGGGTGGATGTCTCAGCAGGGAAGCATGACTCTAGCATAGAACCAAGGAAAACTTGTCTTTAGGAGCAATTGCACATGGCAGGGCTGGCTTTATTAAGACTAAAACTCAGCTGCAGGGAAACAAGGCAAATCCTGGTCAGGCTCAGAAAGAGGACCCAAGTACAGGGCCAGGTGGGAGCAGGTGTGCTGACGAGAGGTCCTGTCTTGGGGAAGAGTGGAAACCAGAGCCTCGGACAGAGGACCTCCAAAAGACATCAGATAGCCCCAATTTTAGAAGCACAGAGGTGAGACAGCTGGCTCCTCCCACTGCTAGAATACTGGGTGAGAAAAAAAGTTTAAGTGCTGAAAGAAATAAAAAAAGAATTGACAGGCTACTAAATAATGTTCCATGTGAAACTTCTCTCGTTTGTAAATAGACACTTACTTACTTACTTACTTACTTACTTACTTACTTATTTATTTATTTATTTATTTATTTATTTATTTATTTATTTTGAGAGAGACAGAGCACGAGCAGGGGAGGGGCAGAGGGAGAGAGAATCCCAAGCAGGATAGACATTGTTTTATAAAGCCCATTAGTATGTGTTTATTTTCAGCTGATCACACAATCATCCTGTGAAGGACTCAGGGCAGGTCTTTTGAACCAGTTTCATAAAAAATGAAAGGATGGAGGAGCCTGGGTGGCCCAGTCAAACGCCCACCTCTTGATTTTAGCTCAGGTCATAATGTCATGGTTTGTGACATCGATTCTCACATCAGGCTCTGCACTGACAGTGTGGAGTCTGCTTGGGATTTTCTTTCTCCCTCTCTCTCTGGCTCTCCCTCTGCTAGAGAGAGAGAGAGAGAGAGAGAGAGAGAGAGAGAGAGGGGGGGAGGGAGAGAACGTGCACACGCAGGTTCTCTCTCTCTCAAAATAAACTTTGAAAAAAAAAGGAAAAGGACTTGCTGAGGTCTGCACAACTGATAGGTAGTAAAATCAGGATTCATGCTTGGGCCTCCTAATTCTTAATCCAGTGTTCTTTTTTTTTTTTTTCTCAGTGTTCTCTCAATGCCCCACTTTTCTTGCCAACTCTGTTAGCCATTAGTAAAAAGAATAGTTATGGTGTGAAGGAGAAGATGAATAGAAAATGACTTTTTAGAAAGAGGATGGGACGGTCTAAGATTTTAGTCCTTGAGGCACAAAGTATATTGCTGTGCATTAGAGTCTGTCTAAAGACAGGCTAGTGAGTTTCTCATAAACTCACTGGACAGAATTGCCTTCCCATGCCAAGATTTTTCTAGATGTAGAGATGATGCCCAAATGAGATCTGAAAGTAAATTCAGAATCCACAAGCCTAGCAGGAAGTTTTAGGAGGCACCAGAAGGAGAGATGCTCATACAAGTGTTCCTTAGTAATAGCCAATGACTATTATGTACAGCAAGAAGTCACATGCTTGGGAGGGGAGGGGTAGGGAGGGAGCAGATTACTGGTATATTTTGTGTTACCAATCAATCAAGAAGCAGGATAAACATTGGTGGATTTTTTTCTAATTATCATAGCAGAAATTATTGTAGATAATATGATACACATTTTATGAAAATAGAGTTAAATATTGGCTGTTGAGGTCCCCCTTAGTTTTTCTTTACCAAACGGGGTACCCATCCCCCAGCTACTGGGAATGGTGGCTGCTAACAGTTCACAGCTGCACCACTGTGCTGAGAATTGTCCTCCTCAAAAGAAAGGCACATCCCCCAGAAATACCTAGAAGGTTACGCCTTCTCCCACAGGTGTCCCACACAGGGACGGACTGACATGGGGTACAAAAGTGCTGCCCCCTTGCCTCAATATAGAATAATTCTGTAGAGCCATTCACATTCCGTAGCCTTCTGGGATCAGAGATTGGGCTAAATCTAAACTCAACTGAACTACATCTTTCTTTGCTTAGCTACTTTCTCTGTCCTATCCTGCCTTCCTCACTCCCTTCCAGGTTTTACCTGAGAGAACTCCCTCACAATAAATTACTAATACAAGAATGCCCATGTTGGGCTCTGCGTCTAGGCAACAAGTCCCCAAACCAGGAGCAATGTGTTAATCCAGTGGGATCATATCCCGTCCCCCCAAATGCCAACCCAAATCTTCATTTATTATTTAGCAGGAAAATGAAATCTACAGATTTGTGTCTTATCCATACATATTTTTCTCTTTCTTAAAAAAGGGCATAATGCCCTATTTTATGCCGTGGGACACATCATGGCATATTAATGACGGCTAGTACATATGTGGATATGTATCAGGCGTAAATCTCTAGAACAATAGTTTTAGTATTATGGCATTTGACTCTCACAACAACTGAGGTAGGTTCTCTTATTATCCTCCCCATTTTATAGTCAAAAGAACTGTGACCTAAAGAGATTAACTACTCCGTCCCAAAGTAACATGACTCCAGGGCCCAAGCTCTTAACCACCATACTGTATTACTTCTCCACAGTAAGCCAGGTTTATATAAAATGATTGCTGAAATGCCCAAGTAATTTGAGAAAGTCCTTCACAAATTGTTCACTCTGTCTATTCACTTGCATAAATCGTGAAATTCTCCATCAATTTAGTTCACTGAAATGTCTGAAGCCCCTCTGGCCCGGAGCAACCTGGGTGAAGGTCATGTTTGCCTGGAACATTTCTCAGGAGGGCTATGGTAGCATTTAGGGGCTGGGATCTCTTACTGCAGAGCTCCAGAGGCAGACGCTGGTTCATGTGCTGGAGGAGGCTCATATCTAAAACTGGAGTATTGTACGTTGGACACTCTGAGAAGCAGACTCTGAGACCAAGAGGTAAGTAGAACTCGTTGATTTGGGAGGTGATTCCAGGAAGCACCAGTGGAGGAGAGCAAAATGGGTCCAGGAGAATCTCCAGGAGAGTATATAGAACATAGTTCAGAATTGGTCCATCCTAGGCACGAGGAAACTGAGCTATTTATGTACCAACTCCCAAGTGTCATTGGTGGTTGTCTGTTCCTAGGGGTGTTAACTCCCTGGGACTTCAGGCTACCTGAGCAGGAGGCTTGGCATTCTCCCGCAGCCTGAAAAAGCACTCAGAGAGTTGTGATGTTTACTGTAACAGGCCATTCACATGGAAGGGAATCTACAGGACATTCAGGATGTCAGGGAATTGGGAGAGGCACTGACTGCCTCTGTTCTAGCTAACAGGACTAAAACTGGCTCATGGATGCAAGAGTTACAGGGAGAACGAGAGCCATAGCACGTAGCCAATGTGGAACAAGCCGTAAACACAACAAAGAGCAGAGAGAGAAGTAGCCCAACAAGCCGAGCGGAGTGGCCTGAAGCAATTTTGAAGAAGACTCCTCGTGGCGGCTGCGACACAGCCACCTTGTACTTGTGTATCGGACCCATTTAATGGGGACAGACACGGCGGACTGTTAGGAAGCTGAGCGGTAACTCATGTTTACCGGTACGTGTGCCATCCCCAAGACCATGTCTGTAAGAGAGCGATAAAACCTACCTACCACCTTGGCGGTAAGATCAAGCTCTCTACTCCTTTGAGAAGATAACCATCTCATTCCGCACAAAGGCACCTCTAACCAGAAAAGCCCAAATCTCACACAGCGTGAGGTGCCTCAGACGTGCGCCCTGTGTGTGTGCCTATCAATTTCATTTTGGTTTCAAGTCTATGGAGAAGGTCCTGGACCCGAAGCCCACGAGGGAACACTTCCTGTGCTATGAGGGATCTCTCACCTAAGCTAGGGTAGGTGAAGTCCATTACTTAGAAGGATTCCCTGCTTTAAATGAGCTGCTCTTGTAAAACTATAAAACCAGTGTTTCACTGAACGTTCAGGTACATTTAGGTTTCAAATTTGGAGGCCCATGAGGCTTCCTGGGATTCACTAATATGAGAAGGAGTAATAGAAGTCAAGGAGGTGAGGGGCGCCTGGGCGGCTTAGTCAGTTAAGCGTCTCATTCTTGGTTTCGGCTCACATCATGATCTCATGGTTTCATGAGTTTGAGCCCCACATGGGGCTTTGGCTCACAGGGCGGAGCCTGCTTGGGATCTCTCTCCCTCTGTCTCTGCCCCTCCACCACTCATGCTGTCTCTCTCTCAAAAATAAATACGTACGCTTTAAAAAAAAAAAAAAAAAAGGCAAGGAGGTGACAACACACCCAGTGAAACACTGAAAGGTATTCAGGGCCCTCATTCAAGGATAAAAATGAGTGATAACACCACTGACAATCATGTGCTAGAGTATCAACCAGAAGGCTTTAATTAAGCCAGTGTGATCCTTCCGAACCTGTTGTGTAACAGCAAAACTCCTCTGGTCTCTTCTGGAGCAGGTTATTTCAGAACTACAGGATTACAAGACCTGAAAGTCAGCCTCTCAAGTGCATCTTCCTTCTGAAGATGAACCGCATCCAAAGGATCCGTCAGGTCTGCTGCCTGGCTCCGCTCCACTCACTCCCAGCTGCCCTGAGTTGTTACTCAAGTCCTGAGAATAAACAAGGTCCCTTGGCTAACTTTATTGATCACTAACACTGTAGTCCATATATCGGCTATAAGGGCAGGTGGTCTTCAATGCCATATGTTTGCCTTTGGAGGCCTGCACGCCCTGGAATGAAATAAAGGGTGTGTGAAAGGGGTAGGAAAAGTGCACGAGTTGAGCTGAGACTCAGAAAAAACCAAGATGGAGCCATGGGTCTCACACACCCTAGCCATGTGACTTAGGAAGGTCATTTCAGCTGGCCAACCCTAAATTTCTTCATTGATAGAGAAAAGAGTTAATAGAACTTATCTCATAGAACCTTATAAAGGGACATAATGGATCCTAAGTGCCTAACACAGTACCTGTCTACTTTGCAAGTACACAATAAACACACTGCTGCTGTAGATGGGGAGCCACGATCCATGTTCCCGTTGCTGTGTTAGATGCACAATATAAAATATTTTAAAGAAAAAAAAAACATCAAAGTCGCTGTGTAAGCAGGCATTATTATCCCCATTGTAAGGTTGAGGAAATGAAGGCTCAGAGGGTCTAAGTAAGTTGTCTCAGGTCCTGTGGCTGGCATGCAACGGAGCAGGAACTCAGTGTAGGCTTGACTAACTACAAAATCTATGTTCTTCGCCCCGCGAGATGCTTCTTCGTGTCTCCTGCAGAGGCGCTCACCCAAATGGCACTGAACTAGGTGTCGGCATTGCCAAAGGATGCTCTCTTTGGGGTTGCCCTGGGCAGGGCCTCCTGGTGTCCGTAAGTGGGTGGCTGTTCATGCTGCTACCCTCCTCCCACATTTCCCATGGTGTGAAAGGGGATTTTCACAGCATCAGAGGAAGAGCACGCTGCCCGAGGCCTGAATTCCTCAGAGTATCATCTGTGGTCTACGGTGCCGGTGCCTACGAGAGTTTTCTCAATGGTCAGAGAACAGATCCAAAACTGCAAGCCTTTTTTTTCTTTTTTCTCCAGTTCTCACTATTTTTATTTTTGTGTGTGATCACATAAGCCACTAAGGCCTTCAGTCTAAGGGTTACTGAGATTTGGTGTCCATAAACTGAGGCTCACACATTCCCAGAATTTGCTAACAAGTCTGACTTCAACGATTGGCAAAGCTGCCCGAGCCACACGCTTAGAGTAGCTGGTTAGAAAAGCCCCAGTTTCGAGCAAGCATGTGGTCTTAAGCCGGTCTTTTGAGTTGTCATTAAGCAATAGACAGTTCCTGTTCTGTCCCAGGCTCTTCTCACACACTTTAGAAATGTTAACCTGTTGTTAATCTTTACAGTATTCCTTTGGCATAAACACTCTTATTATTACCTTTTCTCAGGGGGAAAACCGAGGCAAGAACAAGTTGAGCAAGCCACCCAAAGTCACACAGCTGGAGCGTGTCAAGCCAAGACGTGAAGACAGGTGGTCTGGGCCAGCATCCACACTCTCGTTTTATCTGAAAGTTCCTGTCGGTTGTGCTTGTTGTGTATTGTTTGAATAATGTTGCATATCACCATACTGATGACCCCAAACTTTCTAATTATTAACCTTTAATGACAGCAACAAACAGCAACGCTATCTACGGGGAATTCACTTTGCGCTAGTCACCATTCTAAACACCTATTCATTCGTCTAATATATTAACTCATCCATCCTCCCTGCGACCGTTCCACACTTACATCCCTAGATCAGTTTGCAAATTACAGGAATGAGGAGGAGGCAGCTTAGTGACCTGAACGTCACCCACACACAGCTAGTAAGTCATGGGGCAGGGCTCAAACCCAGGAAGTTTGTCTCTCCAACGTATGCTCTCCACCACAGCCTATCACAGCTCAGAAATGGGTCCTTTGCACCTGTCTAGCTTTCTCCATCAGAAAGCAGGGACAGATACAGTACCTGAGAGGCAGTTTGGGCCCCGTGCCACAGGTCATTTTCAAGACTGTAACAAGAGAGGCTAGCCAGACCCAGCATTCATGGAGCAGCCAGCATGTAGAGGAAAAATTCTCATTTTGGACCAGGCGTAGCCTGCTGTTAGCAAAGAATCATGATGGGGATGCAGAGACAATGCAGGAATAGGGTGAATCAGCCAGAATCAGAGCTGCGGGGCCAGATGGTCTCTGTGACTGGGCATGTGGTGACAGGCGAGCCACTCACCTTTCCTGAACCCTGCTTTCCTTCCCAGTAGTTTATGGGTGGGGTCAATCCCACCTCAGAGTTTTGTGAATAATGAATAAGATAATAAAAGTGAAATTCTTAGCATCGAGACAGCTCATTATTACTGAATAAAGGACAGTGAAACATTTCCAAGAATTCCATTTATATTATTTTTTAAAAAACACACGAGCTCCAATCTCTACTGAACACGTGACACAGGTCTCTTCAAACGCTGGATAGCGAATGACCCCGCTGGTGTGTCTGCTTAACTGAAGCACCTTTCCTCATTCCTGCCTGCACCTCAGCTGAAATGTTTCCCTCTCTATCTGGCTTCTGGGAGGAGGATGCTGTTAGTACTTCTGGTACAGCATCTGACCTTCTCCGGTCCTAAAGGGGTAACTGATTGTTTTCACCAACGATGCCAACATACCAACAGCCATATTGGTAGCGTTTTGTTTCACTGCATTTGAAGCCGCCATGTACTTCCTCTTGGCCACAACTCTGTTTCATGCAATTTGGTGGGTGTCTGTGGCTTTTGGGTTTGTTTCAGAGGCAATGACTTTGCCAACCCAATCTGCATAATTCTGTTTACTTGCCTTTGTGAAGGAGAGACCTTGCCAGAGCCATGGACTCTGACATCAGGGTCTGAGGGCCGTGGGGTTCTTTTGTCTTTTTCATGCCAACAAAAAGGAACCACGCTCAAAAAGGTGGGCAATTCCATTCTGTTCCGAAGCTGTGTGTTAGTACACAAAGAAATAGCATCTCTGTTCCACCTGTACAATAAATAATGAGCATACGCCCTCCATGGCATCCTGAAGAATAAGCTGTTTCCCACTCTAATCTTGGTAGAGTCTACAGAAATTAGATTTCCCTCAAGGTCCTCATTCTTCTTCATGAGGCACCCCTCCACCATATGGCTTTAGTTGGCATTAGCCATCACTTGGGGGCTTCACTAAAGACGCGCTGTCCTAATATGTATTTCCAGACATAGAGATTCAGTAAGTAATGGGTCAGGCCCAGGTCACCTGTAGATTCAATACGTTGATAATCTTCTCCCTTCTCCACACGCAGTCCTGCAGGTTCTGAGGCAAACGGGTTCTTGTACTACACCTTCGGGCGTGCTCTGGTACACACGGTTTTGTTAAGTCCTTTGTTATTGAGGGGAGGCTCACAGAAGTAATTATTTGAAATCGATGATAAAAAGCCACAGCATGGAAATGGAAGATGAGGAGCTCTGGAATTCGGCAAAGCTTCGTTCAAATCCAGACTCTATCACTTACTAGCAGGGTGAGCTTGGGGAAATTACTTACTATCTTTGAGACTCAGTGTTTCATCTATAAAGCGGGAATAATACCCCCCCCACCCCCCAGCAAAAAACATTTACCCTGAAGGTGAACTGGGATATCTTGGTTAAATATAAAACAGGCACAAACAAAGCACCCACTTTGAATGTGGATAGGATAGTTCCTAAGTGGTGCTGAAGTGTCCCCTCCTTTAAATAACATTGTTATGTTTCTACAAGGAAAAAGAACAAAGGTCAATGATATCTGTAGGCTTAAAACGGGATTTTCCTGGAGATTTTGCCTCTGACTTGTTTTTCTTTGGCATTCAAAGGAAGGGAACAAAGCCTGGGTAGACTCTACTGTGGGCCCACAGACGGAGTGACCCAAAGAAGGCTGTCAGTGATGACCGATGGCCCTGGACTAACCCCTGAAGTAGTTCTAGCATCCAAACAGGCAAAGAGCTGACTGATTAGAGGCTGCAGGAGTGAGCACACTCAGGTTCCAAGCCCAGCTGATGCTCAAACCCGTGGCCAAGTACAGATCAGTGTCAACCTGGCCTGACAAGACGCTGTGGCCCCCGCGTCTCTTCTCTGCATTGGAGGAACCACAGAGATGTGAAGCCAAAGATGTCCCTGACTGGGATCAAGCCCTGCAGGTGTAGAGGATTGGTTGATCAACTTTCCACAGACAGTACCTCAGTCATGATCTGAAATATGAGACTTTGTACAAGTGACACTAGGTTGCCCAGTTACTCCATTAGGGGTGCCTGGTGCAGCTAGATGTTCTATCAGGCACAGTGAGTGGGGAAAAAATAAAAACTGTTATCTGAACAAAACATGGAAATAGTTGCCAAGGGGGGGGGGGGACAGAACTTTACTAATGGACTTCTTTATTTTACATTTTTGCATTATTTTTGTGTTAAACCACCTATGACGATACACTAGGAAGCCACATCTTTGTTTTTATTTTTTTAAGGCCAGAGGCCTATATAGATCTTCATCTGTCCTGGGTCCTGCCTGCTGAGGGCTGAGTAGGTGGTTTACTCCCTTGATCAGATCTTAAGGTCCTGAGGCCAACAGTCCTACATCCCAAGTCCGGCCTTGAAATATGCCCTCCTACCCAAGGCTTCTGTGAAAATGGGAATGTTTTCTTAAATTACTCATAGCCATTATTGGTAAATACCAAATACACATGCTCAGTACTGGCAAGAGTATGGTTCTAAAAAGGAAAAGTCAGGTAATACTACAAGAGGAACACACTTTCATACTGAATTTTCAGAGAGAGACACTGGTCCTAAATAGAAAGTGTGACTTTGGGAAGAACCATATCGTGGTTTATAAGAAAAGTCTATATTTGGTCATTCAGATGGCTAAACTAGTCTTCTCATATATATTTGGTCTTGATCCACGGCTCCTGGCTCACAGTCCCAAAACCTATGAAATTTCCTCAAGTGTAGAGAGTGGGTAAGGTGTCTTTTGTTATGTTAATGAGGTGACTTTGGGAAAGCATCTAAGGATGGGGGTTAGTTGCCAGGGGAGTCAACCATTTTTTCTTTTTTTAATTTTAGACAGAGAGCCCTCACAAGCAGGGGAGGAAGCCGGGGGGGGGGGGGGGTGGGTGGGGAAGAGAGAGAGAGAGAGAGAGAAAATCTTAGGCAGGCTCCATGCTCAGCACAGAGCCTGATGCAGGGTTCGATCCCACAAACCCTGAGATCATTACTGAGCCAAAAGCAAGAGTCAGATGCTCAACAGACTAAGCCACCCAGGTGCTGTGAGAGCCAATCATTTCTTTAGAGGGTCAGAACTTCCAGTTCAACCTGGTGGGGAGAAGAAGGGTTGGAAGTGGAATCAACCCCAAATATCAATGATTTCATGAATCATGACTATATAATCAAGCCTTCGTGAAAACCCACAAGGGTGGGGTTCAGAGAGCTTCCAGGTTGGTGAAACCAGGCAGATGTGGGGAGACTACACCCAGAGAGGGCAGGAAAGTTCACACCCTTTCCCCATACCTCGCCCTGTGCATTTCTTCAATCTGGCTCTCCCTAAGTTGTATCCTTTTATAAGAAATTGATGATCTGGTAAGTGGAATGTTTCTCAAAGTTCTGTGAGCTGCTCTAATGTATTAAACCTGAGAAGCAGGTCTCAGGAATGGCTCATTTGCAGCTAGTAAGTCAGAAGCACAGATAACAACGTGGGCTTGCCAATGGTATCTGAAGTGGGGCTGGCGACAGTCTTGTGGAAAAGGGCCCTGTACCTGTGAGATCTGATGCTGTCTCCAGATAGTGTCAGCATTGAGTTGAACTGTAGGACACCCAGCTGGTGTCAGAGAATGCTTGTTAGTGGGGTGGGAAACATCCCCCTCCATACATTGGCACTAGGTCCAGCAACCCAAAAAGAGGACAGACCTTCAAGTGAAAGAAAGAGAGTGGGACACTGGGCAGTTGAGAGAGCTTAAGAGCATCCCGGGGCAGGTGAAAGGATTAAAAAGCAGGAATGATGGATTGTGGCAATTCTGCCAAGGGCCTGTGGTTTTCATAACCACTGAGGGAGAGGGACATGTTTTCTAGTCCAAGAACCTAAGCCTCTCTTTGCCTCAACTCCAAATCTTGCTGCCAGATCCAGATTTCTCTGTCTACACACGAATGGAATCCTATGGCTCCCTTTTGGAACGTGAGAACCAAAGAAGATTATATAATGATCAGTTTGTGTTCATTCAACTTGGTTTTGCTTATACTGTTTCATTCTGGAAGTCTTGTCTCTCTAACAGAGCCATAATCTCTTTGAGAGGATTGGGTCCTACGTTCTTCTTTAGTGTCTCCCTCAGGGCAGAACCAGTGGACACTGACAAACACCGGGCGACTGGCCGCTCACCTGATTCTTTACCTTCAACAAGTGTTCATTTGGCCCCAGGGGCTCTATGGTGGATTCACTCTTCCTGTACCAGTCGTGAGAAGTATTAATGCTCATGTCATAAGAACAAGCTTTGCTGAGCTATTCACACCAGCATGGAGTAGGGACAGTATGTGGTGGAGAAGCATTGTATCTGCCAAGCATCTCCCTGAAGATTTAGATCACTGAAAATGCCAAAGATTCCAGTGATGTCATGCTTCTTGCCATCTAGGAGTCAAGCGAAATTGGTGACTGTCACAAATATCCTGTTAATTTTTGCTTTTCCGGTGTATGACTCTGGCTAGATCCTAGAGCAGTGTCAAAGACTTCATCAGGCGTGTGTCCGTAGAATTTTAACTGATTGACACACTTGTTTGTTCAACATTTATGCTGAATAACTACTCTATGCCAGGCACTTTGCTAGAGACTAGAATGTGATGTTGGAGCACAGAGAACATGACTTTGCTACTGATCATCCCCTAGGAAACTCTGCCCTCCCCGTGCCACCGAATCCTCACAGAAGTAAAAACAGGAACTACCATGCCCACTATTGGTAGACCTTTGCGTGTATTTTCTCAGGTAATCCACACGACAAACCTTCACGAAACTGAAGCATGGAAAGTTTGAACTCAGGCCTTTCCCCATAATTCGGGTTGTACTGTTTTTTCAACAAATTCACCAACATCCTGGGATTCCTTCTCAGCAGCGTATCAATTCTTGTCCCTGCCAATGGTGTCAAATCTGATTATTTCTCTCCTCTAAGAGAGCCAAGCAGGGTTTATCATAGATCCTGTACAACTTCACGATTCTCTGCAGGCATGTCTCGGAATTGCAACAAATGCCTTAGAAACTAATGTCAGAACGCACACACTTCTAGACATACGGAGGACTCCTCCAACTTGACAGACGATGAGTAGTCATCCAGGAATTACATGATAGTGACAGTGCTATTTCTTGAAGCTCATATGCCAAATTGCAGGCTGCTCCACAGCACTAGGCTTCACCAGTCTGAACATGGCCTGGGGACACACCCATCGAGGCTGTGCCAGCAAAGCCCAGACCTCCATGTGAACGCTCATTATGAATGATTAACTTTGTCCCCGACTCATGACAGCTAAGCAGCACTCGGGCTAGGGTCGCCCTAACCAACAAAATAGGAAAGCATCCATCCGTTCCCTGCTGTCTCCTCCTTCCTTTGCTTCCTCTCCCTCACATCATGCATCTAATAATCAACAGCTCCATCAGTTCCATAATCTCACATGCTTGGCCATATACCATTAGTCTTTGCCCCCACCCCTACTGGTTCAAACTCTCATCATTTGCTGCAGGATTACCGCGGCTGTATTCTATCTGGTGTCTCTATGTCCAGCTCTGCGACCGCCAGTGATCTACTCTGCACGCTGATGCTGCCAGAGTAATATTTTAAAAATCCAAATGTATAACTCTATTCTATATTCAAAACTCTCCACTGACTCCCCATTGACAACAGAAAGGCATCTTCTTAAGAGCTACTCTTGAAGGGCCTTTAAGAATATTCCTTCTACTTTTCAGACTTCTTTTATGTCACTCCCAGCGTGACATTCTCCAAAGATGCGCAACACTCTTCCTTCTGTGCTTTCAGATGACGTGCTTTTCTTTCTGCCTAAATTGCTTTTCCTTCTCTTGGTTAACTCCTACTCATCCTTTAAAGCCAACCTAAAGTCTTATCTCTTCTGGGAAACCTTTCCTAACCCTACCACACAGACCACTGCTACTTATTTTGTATGCCCAGAGTAACTTTTGCAAGTATTTGCTACCATGGTGGAACGGAATTGAAATTTATTGTTGAATCAGACTATAAGCTCCTCAAGGTTAGGGGCAGATTTTACCCATATCCCCTACTTGAGGAGTGACAGCTGACATACCGTTCAGTAAGCGTCAGTTTCCTGCCTTCTGCCTACCAAGATCCCTAGTTGCTTACTTACAAAATTAGGGACTTGGGTGAAATGGGTTTTACAAATCCTTAGAGCCAAAC
This sequence comes from Neofelis nebulosa, assembly GCF_028018385.1. Lineage (NCBI taxonomy): Eukaryota > Metazoa > Chordata > Mammalia > Carnivora > Felidae > Neofelis > Neofelis nebulosa. The sequence continues at coordinate 7,731,550 of NC_080791.1, read as the reverse complement.
GGTCTTTCATCAGTTAACTCACATGTTTGCATGGCTCCTTTAAGTCTTTGCTCAAATACATGTTGTCAGGGAGGCTTTCTCTGACCACCCTATTTAAAATGTAGCATTCTCTCCCGGCACATCCCTTATCCTCTTTACTGAATTATTGTCTCTATAGCACTTTTCTCCCTATAACATACTCCATAATACTCATGTGTTTTATTTACTGTTTCTCTCCAAAACAAAACAAAACTCTCATAAGGGCGAGAAATCTACCTGTACTCCTGTATCTCTGGCACCAAAAATGGTGCCTGGCATAGACCTGGCTGTCAAGGAATATTTGTTGACTGAATGAGCTCTCAAATGTTAGAGGTGAAAGGTTCAAAGGGATCATCTCATCAACCGGATTTAAAAAAAAAGTCACTGACACCTAGTCAGCAGCCACACCAGGATCAGCTACAGAGATGTGGTCCAACAGTGAGGACTGCAGGCTGACTGACAACTCTCAGTAACAGGGTAGTGTAATTGAAGCAAGAAAATGAAGCTAACTATGAGTCTAAGAACAGGACTAACCTGGGTGGCCCCTGAAAATACAGCTGTCACATCAAGGCCACATGGTCACACGTTGGGCATAATCATGATTCTCTGTGCATCTCCCCATAAAACACACTGTGACAGAAAGAAGTGGGTGTAGCCCCCAAGGGCAAAGATAGAGGAGTATGTCTTCTAGCCTCTCCTTTCTTTGTTCTTCTCTGATGACGTGTGTACCTTTGGAACTTAGGGACCTACACTTCTTCGCCTTCTATGGCAGCACCCTACAAAAGGGTGACACTTATTATCTCTCTCATAGAGACTTGACTGGGGCCCACAACATAAACCCTCCTGGGACCAAGCTATTAATTTAGGGATTTCACACACTGCCAAGTAGAAGGGGGAGACGGTGTCTTTCTTTTATCACCAAATTCTAGCCATTCAAGTCGAAATAACTACCTCTGTGTAAACAAGCATAACTAATAAAGTATTTCTTAAGCACCTCTTAATGGAGGCCCATTTATTAGCAGGTCAATCCCTCTTCCACAATGTATTCTCCACTTAAGACTGACCTGTGTGGAGGCAGTCAGGGCACAGGATACTACATTCAGAAAGCAAAACAGCCCAAATCTATGACTTCTTGAGTGGTTTTACCTAAGGACCACATAAGGGACCATATAGAAAAAAAGTCTATCCCTTACAGTTCTGTGTAGTTTGGAGGGAAGAAGGGAGTCAAATGTTGATGGAGAGAAGGGTAGATTCCAAGGTTCTTGGATGCCAAACCCTCTGATTGCCCTCGATTCAGGACAAACAGCTATTGAGAGACGTCCAATGATATGTACTCTGTTAGGATCAGGGAGTCCGAGGACTTTGAGGCCAGGAAGGGCTTTGGAGAATCTTCCTGGCTCTACTAGGGGGAACAATTACTAGAGACAGGTAGAGTACTCTTCTCTCTCCTACAGAGAGGCAGTGGCACTGTGGCAGGGGTGGTGACTATAGGCAACAAGAAGTGTTTTTATGTCCCATGGCCTGAATGGGACTCAGAGATACTCACTGGTCCCAGTTGAGGGGGCCCAGAGATGCTTAAACACAGGAAAAACAACAAAATCCTGCATTTGGCACAAAAAAGCCACTGCAGACTCAGGTTTGGGGAGACTCGGTGGAAAAAGACCAGAATCACAGGTTCCAGCAGTGGGTGCTACCCAGGAAACAGACTGGCCACTCTCTCACCCAAACCAGAAAGGATTGGTTTAAGACTGTCCAAGTCTGAGGAACCTTCCTCTTCATCCACCAGGATATAACATAAATTATTCCCAGACACTACTGTGGAAAGGATGAGAGAAGAAGAGATCATTTGAGAGTATGAAATTGTTTTTTTTTAAGGGCTACCTTTTGAGGTCCCTGTGAGAAAGATAAGCTGGATCACAGGAAGAAAGAATAGAGCCACATTTGTTTTTCACATCTGCACAGGAAAGGTATTTTTGCCATCGTAGTGCATTTCAGGGTATTTTTCAGGATTTTTAAAAGTCTATGTGAAACAAATTTTCGTATCATGGAGTGACTATATATCTCTAGGCTAAAATTAAAAATCCTAAGTCAGACCCATGACCCAGGGAGTGAGAAGATTCATGAATGCAGATAGAGAATTGTCAGCATAAAGTAGAAAAGAAGGGTGAAGAAAAGTTATCACTGGAGCCCCTTCTTGGTCTGTAAAGTTTTGAGAGGTGGAACCAATTTTTCAGAGAGCAATGCCCAATACTACCAGCATCAATTCAAGACTGGGGCATATTTAGAGAGGTATTTTTGGAAAAAAGAGAATGGACTTCAACAACTCATCATAAAGAGCATACACAGCCAATATTTAATTAAGTCGACCCAGGAAGATCCCAGGAGTCAGGGAGTAGGTTCATTAGTAGTCTGGTGAAATCTAGCTGAGTCAATACTCATCCCCTCTCTTGAGGTTAAAAAAAAAAAAGAGAGAGAGATTAAAAAGTATTTACTTCCTGGGAATAAAGCAGACCATGATTAAAGATTAGATTTGGCACCAACCAATCCATCTTTCCCAGTGTCTTTTGGTAAAGAAAGTCACTCATCTCCACTCCAGAAGCCACTAGAAGTTTTTCCTAGCTGAAGGAAAACATTTCCAACATACTATCTGCAACTCTTAGGTGTGGGTGTAGGGTCATGTAATGGACCAGTATTGGGAAGAGGCTGTGCCTTCTTGGAGACCAAATAGTGACTGATACAAGGTAAAAGATTCAATCCATACCCAGATTTGCTAGCCAAACTTGGAGGGATCGGGTACGAGCGTACAAAGAAATAAATGTAGGATAATAATCAAGCTCTCACCTTCTTGGGAAAAGGGAGAGTAAGACCTTAATCACGAATTAATGTCTTTTCAAGAATACAAAGGTTTACTATGGTAGCAATACAGGTTTCAAACATCTCCCAAATTAGGCTCCCTTATCCTTAGCTTCTGTCTGTCTCCTGTTCCCTAACTGCCATGAGGGGTTAGTCACAAGGCTGAAGTCAGAAAATAGACAAGGCCCACTCCAGAGGTAGGACGCCACCTATGGTAGAAGGAATCTCAGGTAGATAAAAGGGGAGCTTTAAGAGGAAAATCTGCTTCTTGCAGTCTGGGGTAATTCTGAGGGGGGAAAATGAGACAGAATAGAAGAGTGAGGCAGGCAGCTGTTAAGGCTATCCTGTTTCTCTTCTCCACACAGTTAGGAGTCAGAAAGAAGGGGGTGGTGCTTCATAAACATGTAAATAGTTTTGGAGAAGCCCAAGGATTAGGGCTTAATGGCAACCTCTCCCCCCTGGAATGAAAACCTATTTTGTGGCACCACCTGACATGAAACAAGACTAGCTGGACGGAGGTGGAAGTGATAGAAGAATAATCCTGGGCTAGAACCAATGCCTCTCAACGGGAGGTTAATGGCGTGCAGGACACCCAGAAGTTCCTGTATCTCCAAGAAGAGGACAAACTGTGAGAGCCCTGCTGGACCCAGGGATGGCACGGTGTGCGATATACCGTCTCCCATGGAAGAGGACTCGAGACTGGGTACACGACTGCAGTGGTGAATGTCAGGACAAAAGCACCTCAGCCTGGAGAGCAGCCCTACTCAACTACTTTCCAGCACAGTTCAGCTAGAGCCCAAGGGATTTCTAGGAATCTGAGGCTCCCCAATTCCCTAACTGCCACAAAATCATGTTAACCACACCCTTTCTCCACATACCTGATTATATTAGAGAAGTGCAGGCAGGCAAAGAGGAAATCTGAAAGACGAAGTATATGACCCAGACAGCCTGAACATCTGCCAAAAAGGATTGCTAAATTGGACTGGACTCAGTTTATCGGGTTATAGTAAAATTTATAAACTTCCCATTTTTTGATGTGGTTGGTTTGTGAAGAAGGTCAGATGAGTAATAACTAAAAGTAAAAACTAATTTCTTTGTGCATCTGAGGGCAATAGAATGAGTAATTTTATAATCTTGGTATATTATAAATGAATAAGGAATAGTGTCCAAAAAGCCAATTAACAAGAAAACTCTTTTATTGATAGAAAAGCAAAACAAATTTTCCATGAATTCTAATATCTGTTTTATTCTATTGGATATATTGGAGTTCAAAAATCAGTTTTTCTGTTGCTCTTGTCATTACTGTTGTTGTTGATCTCCCTATACAAACAACCCAAAGAAATCACAAGTGTCCCTGCTTCAAAAAAGGTAGAACTATCTTAGTAAGACATTGTCCCCAACTGAAGTTAATTAAACTCTTATTGTTAGCAAAGCATTCCTACAGGGCACCAGTGGTATTACTAGGTTGGTGACATTAATAAGTACTGATGTTAAGTCATCAAAGCTGCTTCTCAAATGCTATCAAGTAAATCAGAAACCAAATCAGAATCGGAGTGATGTTCAGTTCAATGATTAAATACCCCTCTATAGATACATCAGTTCATTCTAATGTGAATGAAAACATCTAGGAGCCATGATCACTAATCCCAAGAAAGGACGGCCCAGATTAAGTGGTTTTTCAAATTCAGATTCAAAGTTCAGATTAACAGGGGGATGGACCTGAGGAGCCTGACCAGATTAAAGTTTCTGGTTCTAATTTAACCTATAACTTCCACATAGTACCAGCTAGCAATTGCTCAACTGTCACCCACAGAAAAACATTTAAAGCGTAGGTGTACACAATGGGAAAAAATATGGAATTTTAACCATTATCTAACTAAGTCAATCGATACAGAAATGGTAGAAAAGTCAGATGCCAAAGGTTTTTTTTTTTTTAAAGCTGATTTATCCATATTTTTCAGAAGCTACATATCAAACTAAACAGATAATGGTCCTATTTTCACTTTACCATTAGATATGCAGATATAAGTTCTATCTCCACACAACATACAGGCTGAAATTTAAAAAAAAACAAAAACAAAAACAAAAAAAACAAAAAACCTAGCCACAATCCAGGTCTGTGGCCCAGATAGCCCTAAAGCTCTTCTAGATGTGTTTGCTTTCCATCTAGATATTTAGACCACATAGATATGGTCACAAGTTCATTATCATTGCTACATTTGAGTCACTAACTAGCAAAAGAAGCTTATCTAATTACCAATTCCCAGAGCCAACCGAGACTCTCCCCTTTCATTAAATAAAGAGAAAGTCATTCAGATTTAACCCGAGAAGTAAGTACATGCATATACCTGACACCTCAGTATCCTCTCTGGAGAAGAGGATGGAACAACTATTTGGTTTCCATCTCATTCTTGTAATGACAGAAAAGAGAATACAAAAAGTCCATTGTAAATTTGTACAAAATGTACGCATATATAAATACATATCTATGGGTGTATATAAATTCTAAAGAAGATTATATTTATCTACATCTTTAAGATTCAGAGTCCCATACAGCTGACATAATGGTATTCTCTCTCCAATTGTCTCATTTTTAAAAACAGCAAGAATCAAGCATGCCACCTTAATTTATACTGAAGAGCCATTGCAGAAGTTGGGCTGCAGCTATAGGGATTTGAAGCAATTCATTTGACGGGACATCGGTGAATAAAATCCTTAAAATAAATTTAGCTATTTCCAGATTGCCTTTCGTTTCATACAAATGAAATCCAAAATGCCCTGTTGGTAGCATCCCAAACTCCTGAGACTGTCATTTGAGCTCAATAAGATGCAATGCTCTAAACAGGGTCTGTGCAAATTGCTGGGATATGTGCTTATTGCAATAAGTGGGTGTGGGGACTGGTCTTACTAGAATTTCATGTAATTCACTATCATAAAAATCTCAAGTGACACCACCAGAAGCTTAGAATTCTGAGTATCCTAAACTCAGTATGAAATCTGAGTCACAAGCCACATCATCCTTACAAAGAGCACTATTAAAAATATTCAACCAGAGCCAGTTGATGGAGAAAGGCATACATATTTAAAGGTGCACAATAAGGTCATATTATGGATGTGTGCCCATGTTTAGAGGTATCAAGATATTTTTTAAACAGTATTCGTAATGCTTTCATTTCTCCTGTTTCCTCTATTCCTTTGGGGAAAAATGATATAGGACAATTTCCTAATTACCCCCTAGAGTGTACAGGCTGCTCCTTGGAAGGGGATTATTATTGCATGCCTTGAATGCACTGTGATTCATAAGGCAAGAACGTACGAGTAGCTTCAGCACCAAGGATATGGAATCATCATCCAGCACTGCTCACAACAGAACATCTTATTGCTTTAATAAAATGGGAAATTATTCACTGTAAAAAGTGCACCAAATAAGGGGGAGAAAGTAATATCCATGCACTTAGTGGAGCTTATTGGAAATGAGGAAGCTCCCTTCTGAGTCCCTGATTCTATTCAAATTTCAAAAGTCCAAAAGTCATTCTGTAATAAGGTATTAAAGAGCTACAGCTGGATGAGGGTGAGCTACAAAATTTAATGGACTTTCTTCTTCACAGTGCCTTAGTCATCCTGATGTAGCATGTAGAGCTCTGATGCTCTAAAGGATTCCCTAGTGGCCTCAGGGAGTTAATGCACTCTTTCTAACTATTACTAGGAAGTGACTAAGGCACTGGAGAGAATCTGGTTCGTTGTTTAATAGGCTGTACCCAAAGATTATACCTGGTCTTCCTAATATCACAATATATGGCATGCTTCAGTGATGATCCTCTGTGCTTCAGGAAAGGACTTGAGTATCTAATGGGTCGTTAAAATTAAGCTTATTAAATTATTTGTATAAAAGATGCAGACTGAGCTTGGGCAATTTAACAGATGACCTAAAACCTCAGAGGTAATCTTTTCTGTAGATAAGAGCACAGCAGCCTGGAACCGAGAGAGAAAATCTAGAATTACTAGTTACTTGAGAGAGGGATGCACTTAAGGGCATTGTTGCCTTACACGCTTCAGGTAATAAGAACTCTTCTGGTTGAGCTTTTTGTAGAACATTCTCATTCATACATTATCCAAACATTTAAATAGCTGTCAAAGAATTGATTCCCAAGAAAGGACGCCAGTGCACGTAATTAAGACTGTAATAGGCTTCTGGCCCCTTCTATCACCAATCCAAGGGAAACAGAGTGGTAAGTGAGCATAGGTGGACCCACTTCTAACACAGAAGGCCTTGTCTGGCAACAGGAGAGAGAAAACAAAAACACTGACCTTCTTCTCTCTCACTGTGTCTTTCTCTCCATCTTTTTTTCGTATATCCGGGGAAGGTAGGTAAGCCAGAGTAAGAAAAGATAAAGAGCCTTTCTATCGCTGCATCTCAGATGCAGGCACACATTTGTAACTAAACAAGCTTCAAATATTTTTATCCGACAAGCAGTTACTGGGTTTAAGTTCTCTTGAAATCTGCATGTCCTGTCAGTTACTGGGTTTAACGTCTCTTGAAATTTGCACGTCCTGTCATCCAAATTGCCCAATATCCCCACCAGTCTCGCCCCCAACGCACACAGTACATGAAGCACACACGCCACTGCCTCCAGGTGGTAGGTGCATGCAGCGAGGACTAGAGGCACTGTTTCGATATTAACCATGTTTTAATAGATGGCATTCCTGCACATCCATTATCTGTTTGTTTTCTGTTGTGGTTGTTTCTGCTATTCGCAAAAGAAAAAAGAAAACATGTGTCATCTCTTTATAACAGCCCACTACAGAGTAAGATACAAAAGAACACTTCTGGAAACAGCGGAATCCAGGCCTGTACCACGGAATTGTTCATCCAGTGGTAACCATTATATCAACAGCTAGAAATTAAGAACAAGACTATACAGTTTGGAGGATGTAGTACAGAACTATAGTTTGCTTCTGTATTTGGTACCAATATAATAAATATATAACAAAGGTGCACTTGCTCTAAAAATTAAACAGAAACATTCTGGTTGGTTAGATACTGCACTTTCAGTACTGCACATCACCTAGTACTATTTTTTTTTTTAACAAAAAAGGTAACTAATGCAATGTTCAATAATAAAACCAATAGTACACGCGCAAACCCGATTGTAGAAAAAGAAGAAAGAAGCCAACAAAAAGCTAAAATAGTCATTTCCCAAAACAGCCCCTCCTCCGCCTGCACAACCAAATAAAGTAACCAGTTTGGTGAAGCAATTTCAGCACCAGACCTGGCTGGACAGCTTCTGGATCCTCTGTGAATCCTGAAAATGCCACAACTCAAAAGGTGTACAGCTGGGGGCAGGGCAGGCAGCAGAAGCAGATCTTTCTTTCTTTTTCATTTTCTTTCTTTCTCTTTCTTTCTCTGCTTTTCTTTCTTTCTTTCTTTCTTTCTTTCTTTCTTTCTTTCTTTCTTTCTTTTCTTTTCTTTCTTTCTTTCCTTCCTTCCTTCCTTCCTTCCTTCCTTCCTTCCTTCCTTCCTTCCTTCCTTTTTTTCAACTCATTTAAAGATTTTTAGCCAGCGAGGGACATTTCTAAAAGTAAATTTAAATGCCTGGTCCTAGAAAAGGGAATGGGTAGCTAAGGGGTGAGAAGAGGGCTGACCGGAGATGGGTTCATGTCGTTTATGTTTTTCTGGGACTGTCTCTGTGGCCTCTTGTAGTTCTGGTGCTTAATGTAGACGTTTTCTTTATAATATACTATTGCCTGAGCCCGGCTGAGGGTAGGAATGGGGAAGGGAGGGCAGCTCAAGAAAAAGGGAAAGCTTATGGGTGGGGGGGGGTGGAAGGAAAGGAAGTTAACTGAACCTTAACTTGACAGCTATGTACAACACACCGGGCCCCCTCCACTCCCTTTGCTCCAGGAATCAATGCCTTCTTTTCATATTTGGTAGCTTGTGCGGTTTCTCCTCCTTATTGTGTGTGTGGGGGGTGGGGGGAAGAGGGTGCAGGGTGGAGAGGGAAGACGCATCGTTCATTGACAATGAGAAATTATGTGATTTGTCATGCGCTTGGATTGTGTTATTAGTATTATAATAATTACTATAAATATTAATAATAAAGTATTATCAGCGTTATTTCTTCTTCCGAGACTTTCCTTGCCCAATATTTACAAATACCGCACAGTGCCTCGGCGGAGGAGAAACAGAGTGAGGGGAGGGCAGAGACGGAAAGAAGGAAGAGGGAAGAGAAGCCAGAGAAAAGTGGGAGGGGAAGGACGGAGGGGGATAAAAGCAAGGAAGGCCAAGATGCTGGACATGAGGGAGAGGAGAGGAGAGAGGGGCTCAACAATCAGGACAGTACCACCGTTTGCAAAAGGCCCTCGCCAGCTGTGTCCAAACAGGAGGAGGCCGCGTGTGCTCCTTGCGGACTGGGGGCCGGTGGTGGAGGAGGAGGAGCGCGGGGACCCTGGCACGGGAGGCCGGGGGCCGAAGACGAAGAGGAGGCGTCGGAGGGGGCGCAGAAGGCGTAGTCCCGGGGCTGCCTCTCCAGCCGGGTTTCTTTGGCAGGGGCTGGGGCCCGGCCGCTCGCCGCTGGGGGCAGCCCCCGGCCGCCGCGGTTGCTGCTGCAGTGATCCCGCTCGTACTCCTCCTGAGCCCTCTGCATCTTCCGCTTCTTCATCCTCCGCTTGTGGATGTGGAAGGTGGAGAGGGACAGCACGATGAGGCAGAAGATGAGGGTGACCAGGACAATCAGCACCAGCGTGGACGAGAAGGACTGGAAGAGCTGCTGTCCCACCTGCGTGATGCAGGTGCCGCCGCCGCTGCCGCCGGCACCCGGGCCACGGGCGCTCGCGTTGCCGCCGCCGCTGGCGTTGGGGGAGGCAAAGGTCCGGTTGAGGAGACACGGCGGCAGCGCCAGCCTCAGCTCCTTGGGCGCCCGGGCACTCATCGGCACTGGGCGGGGAGGGGCCGGGCCCACCACACTTCCTCTCCCGGGCACACCGTTCCCACCAGCCAGGAGGAGGACGGAGCCCACGCCACCCCAAACTACTCCCTGGTGCGGGAGAGGATGACGCGCGAGCCAAGGGCCGAGGGGGCCACCGCGGGCGGGCGGGCGAGCCGGCCGGGAGGCGAGCGGCACGCAGGAGATCCTCTCCGGCCCCGCCTGGAACGCGAGTCCGCGCGCCCTTTTCCTTTCCCAAGGCACCAGGCTGCAAAGAGAACAGGCTGAGTTAGGACCCCGGCCGCTGCCCGGGGCCGTGCGGAGCGCCGGGAGGCTCCGCCAGCCCCGCAGAGCGGCCCCCCGGGCACGCTGCCCCGGCAGGGCTCCGCCCGCCGTCCCCACGGCCCGCGGACCCCGGCCCGCCCGCCCCCACCCCCGACCGCGCACCCGAGCCGCCGGCTTCGTGCTCGCGCCGCTCGCCGGGAAAAGGGGTCTGCGCCGGCACCGCGGAGGCACGGATTACTCAGCAGATAAGGCAGGCTTCCTGCGCCCTCCACAACTTTCTAATTGCAACCGACACACGGCCGCCTGGGAACGTGGTCCCCGCTTCCCAGAGCGCCGCCTCGCCTCTTTCCTTCGCCCTCCTAGTGGACGTCTTCCCGTGGATCCTGCCCTTCCCAGCACCCACCCCCCACAGCCCAGCGAGCCGACTCCGCTACGCAGTGCTCCCTTCTCTTCCCTCCCCCTCCAGACTCTCCTTCCCTGGCCGGCTTCAGGTCCCTTAAGTCCCGCGCCCCTGAGGGACCACAACAACCACATCCTACTCCGCCTCTGTCCGTGGTCACAGCTGACGCGCAAGATCGCGCTCCATCCTTTCTCCAGCCTTCTTCCCTGGTACCTCCCCCCGACCAAAAAAAAAAAAAAAAAAAAAAAGCAGCTGAAACACCTTTTTCAGCTAAAGCACATCCCCGCAAACGCCCCCTTGTCCCCATCTCCCGGTGCCCCGCACTGGGCAGTATCCTGCTCCTTTCTAGGGGGACTGGAAACGGAAGGCTAAGGGTTCTCGTCTGCAAAGTTTGGCGAACGGACCTTCTCTCCAGCCTTCCCGGCCCCAGCTCGAGGCTCTTCCCGGGCACCAGAGGTGGGGGGCGCGGCACCCAGCAGAGCCCCCCGGCCGTTCTCCGGAGGCAGCTGCTAACTGTTGCAGTGCGGAGCGGAGAGGAGGCGTGCGAGCCGGGGCTGGGCAGGGTGGGGGTCGGGGCTCCCGCCAGGGGGGCCTGCGCAGGCCGCGGGAGCCGTCCTGCCCGCGGGCGTCCCGGGCCCCCGGCGGCCCGGAGCCTGCAGCCGCACCCCGTCCCTTACCTGGGGCCACCGGCTGGCTGCGGGGAGGGAGCCCCCGCCGCGCGGCTGCAGTGGCGGCTGCAGAAGGCGCGGAGTGAAGGGGCCGGAGACCGAGCCTCGCCGCCGCCGCCGCCGCCGCCGCCGCTTCGGGGAGCTCAGCTCGCAGCCTATTGCCAGAGAGGCCGGTGACGTCAGGCAGCCACCGCCAGGGCTCCGAGCCACCCCTCAGGCCCCCACCCCACCCTCATACCCCAACACCCCGGCCTGGCCGAGCGCGCCTCGGCCACACACATCCCCAGACTCCCTCTGCGTCCCCGCCAGGGGCCACCGACCGGGAGCAACCCCAGCAGCGCGCTCTGAGCAACCCACCTTCCGCCTTGCTCTGCCTGCGAAGGGGCCGAAGCTTCAGTTCTGGGGCTGCCCGACTCCTCGCCCACGACCCTTTGCCACATGGTCCCGGCAACACATTTTTTTAACACTCTAGACAGCCATCTCCCCCCCCACACACACACATGAGGGTTTGTTGGGGGTTTTTTTTCCCCCCCCCTCCTGTCTCGGCTATGAGGATGGCTCTCTTCTGGGAGCCTGTCTATCCTGGCCCGGGCTCCGGGCAGAAACTGCGGGAAGGTGAGAAACGAGAGGGGCATTTCGGAACTCGGGTGGCAAAACATGAATGACAAACGGAACGTGCATTTAACGTCCAACGCTGCAAATGAACTGTTCTCCTCTCCACCCAGAGTCTTCGACTTCTCTCTCACTCCACCGGGCTCGTGATCCCACCCTGCTCGCTCACACGTTGGTCTTCAGGCCCGACACCCACTCGGTATATGAAACACTCTTTCCCTTTTGAAATCTAGACACTCAGGAGCACACAAAGCACATGCAAGGCTTACAAGGCAGGAAGACAACGCTCGCTAAGAGGAGGGCAGAAGTAAACAGAAAATTCTGAATCTACCCCTCAGTTTACCACAGTGTTAACAACAGGCTTTCAGCACAAGGGAAAGGGAGAAAACTTCCTGGAAGATTTGCATCAGCCTGCCCAAATCTGGGCAGAGATTAATCAACTCTTGGTTCAGAACCCTTGGCAAAACATGAACGGTGTCTTTGGTGACAATAGCCAATTTTAAAATGAAGTATTGTCATTTTTCTACTAGAGAAACCGGCATGGAACAGCACCTCAAGACACCGTGTGATCTTTGAAAGCATCCAGTTGTCTTAGACAACGTGCCTTTCCTTCTTCCCTCCATCTTGTTTTATTCCCATCTTCGAGTCTAACACGATGCCTGTACGATATTTACTTGCAAGTTTGAGTGATACAGTAAATACTGCTTTTTCCAGCTATGCATCTGAATTGAGAGATAGTAGGAATGACTGACACCTCCTTACCTGGTTGCAAGCAGAGGGTTTTATTTAAAAAAAGAGAGTTTGACACTGGGAGTAAAAGGTTGTTTACGATCTGGGGGTCCCTTTTGACCCTGGTCCTACTCCAACTTCTCCTATTCCTCTCCTTGCTCATGACTTAAATTTGAAGGCAGAAATGCAGCATTTCTCCTCAAAATTCTGTTTTGATTTATTTGAAGAAAAGCCATCAGATTTTTCTTCAGAATTGTCTCAATAAAAAAAAGATCCCTATTTAAGCTAGTATCGGTACATGCTGAATAATTCAAGATCATTTCAGAGCACAGATTAATGCCCTTGGCTGCCAGACTCACACAGTTAATGGTGGCCAATGACCCCAATGCTGGCTTAGCCTTCCTGCCTCGAATGAGGGTACCCAATGCCATATTTGGACATTCTGACTCTGATGGGCTCAGTGGATGCAATGGTGAACCTTGTTCTCATTGTGATCACTAAGTGAGACTTCACCATTAACACCTGCCATGTGATGCCCCATTTTTGTACACTCTCTCTGCTCCTGAAAAGTTGAGTCTAATCAACATTTTGTAAGGCAAATCCAATTTTGAATATTCCAAAAAGAGATCTGGCTATTTAAAGAGACTCTTTAGAAGCACTGTCTTGTTAAGCAAAGAATCTTTACATAATTAGAATTAACTCTCACTGATCTGTTTTCTAGACGTGGAAGTATGAGTTATCAGGTTTTCCCAGGGAGAAACATGCGTACCTTTGCAATATGTTGTAAGGGGATTACAACATATGTAACTCTATAAATATAAATACGTAAACATGTATATACAATGGGGTTCCTTTGGTACACCAAGTTTCTGGGATATGTGAGTAGGCTGCCATTGTTCTTATTCTTTTGTTATAAATGATAACCATCTGTTATCCCACGACTGCTACAAGTGTCTGTGCCATTTTACTCAACCTAATAAAAGACATGGTCTTGCCTTGGAGAATTTATACTCTACAGCAGATGAATGTGGTCCACAAGACAATGGTATTTAACAGGAAATGATTTAGGTAAAGACATCAATTCTCAGGTGAAAAGCCCAGCACACTTTTCTTTTCCTTTCTCATTCAGGAAGAGTAAGCTATAGGTTCATAATTTGTTCTTACCCAGAGAATGAATGGGCACACAGACTTGATGTCACTAGGCAGTGGAATTCGAGACCCAGGAACACCAGTGACCGCAAACTCACACACCTCTTCATCTGTAGGAACTGAGCCCACTGAGTTGCTACGTGATTTTGGAACACCTGGCACGATGGCAAGTCTCTTCCAGACAACCTGCTGCCACTGTTTTTGCCACCAAACTTACTGAGCCACACTTTCAAGACTGGGAGGGCCAAGAAGCTTCTGAGATTCCTGGAGTCTTCCCTTTGTAATAGGAAAGGCCCTCTTGACTTAGGCAGACTCCAAATACTCAGCCACATAAAATACTCACTCTCGACTTTGATGAGGGATCTCCATCCAGCGTAGAGAGAAGTGCCAGGTGGGCACCTGGTACGTCAATCCAAAAGAAAGCATTGAATCAATAACAACAAATGCTGGGAGTATTATGATTTTCAAAATACCTATGTGCCAGGCTGTAATAGTAGTAATCTTCAACCTAACTTTGCAAGGTTATTTTTGCCAAAATACAAAATTATTTATTCATTCATTCATTCATTCATTCATTCACTCATTTGCTCAACAAAAAACCTTGACTACTTGCTCTACATGTCAGGAGAGGAAAGTAACGTTCAGAGCAGCTAAAGATAATGTCCGGGTCACTTAAGAGTAAGTATATTATGGAGATCAAACCCAAGCAAACTGATTCCAAAGTTAGTATTGTTTTCAAACTGGTGGTTGGTCTCTCTCCCTCTCTCCCTCTCTCTCTCTCTCAGACACACACACACCTCTATTTCTATCTCTATCCACAGGTGTGAACAAGTCAAACTAGAGAAAAGCACAGCTGTTTGGTTGAAGTAGAGGAGGGGAGATGCAAAGCCCCATTTCAGGGGTCTCCCCCGCCCCCCGGCAGCAGTCCACACTCTGCACCTTCCTTGAACTGAGTAGAGTCCAGATTGCAAAGCCCTCCAAGCACCAAGTTACCTAGGCAGGTCATTCTAGACCACAGGGCAGCAGGACACACACGAGGCTCCTCGCATTTACAGGGATTTTGCCAGAGGATGTTCAGACCCTGACATCCTCCCTAACCGTGTATCTGGACTACCCTGGACCCTGCAACCCCACAGAGGCACAGTCTGTAAGTCATCAGGCTGCTGTTACATCAACTGCTGGCCCAGCCAGCAATTAGTTAATCAACAAAGTAGTGACTAAAGCTCCAGAGTTTGTTCAAGCTGCCTCGTTTTTTTCTTTTCTGGTTCAGTTTCTCATCTATAAAATGAAAATAAAAGCAGTATCTTTTCCGCAGTGTTATTGCATGCACTAAGCATATACTAAGCATTCAGAAGGGGCAGTTGTTTACATTATAAAGAAAACCACTAAGATTAGTATTTTATCTCTAACAGTAGAAGCACGATACTGTTTTGGACATCAAAAGTCAGGACAATTTTGGTAAGTTTGAGTATTCTTTATGGGAGGATAATCATGAAGGTAAATGGCTGAAAACAGTAATAGATAATGAACAATTCAAGGAACTTGAAATATTAATCCTAGAGATAGAAAGACACCACGGATGCATCAGAAAATCTTCAAATGTTTGGCGCATCGGCAAGAAAAGATGAATTTATGCTACTATTCTAGGAACTTAGAGGAGAACTGAAACATAGTGGAACAGATATAGGGTAGAAAATATATTTCGATTCACTATTTCAGTATTGGAAATACTGAAATCATGCAGATTATCTAAACCAGCAGTCTTCAAAATGGGGGACTGAGATCTCTGAAAATATATTAAGATTTTGTTTCCAGGGATATATGAGTATGTATAGCTTTCAAGGAATCATTTCCCAAATCCTCAACCTCCATGTGTACTTTTCCAGAAAATGTATCTATCTAAGGTTAAAATTCTTTGTCACCTCTCTGTGCATTTCTCCTACTTTACATAAGAGGAACCTATATTTACCAATCCTCACCAACCATGCATTACTCAGGGCATACAAACCTTTGGAGAACCAGACAAAGGAATACCGTGAGGTTGTATAATCCCCGACAAAGTGACAGCAAAGCAGAAAGATCATGTGTAAGAGACATTGATGGGACAGAGCCATATTTCCTCCAGGTGACAGACTCATTTTAAGGCTGTCTATCTGTACATTGATTTATCTTAGAATTAGAATTGAGAAGTGAGATAGTTGTCACAGAGATACAAGTATTCAATTTATTTAAATTATTTAAATTGAAAAATGAATCCAGACTTTTTAACACAAAACATAAACCCAATTTGTCTATTTTGATTAACAATTTGAACTGCACTTGCCTGATAGGTAGTATGGAAGACATATAAATTGAATGAACTAAATCTATCAATCTGATTTTTTTGACTAATACATTTAACGTACATACATGATAGGGAATATGCGAGAAATTACAAGTCATTCTTTGCAAATATTATGATCAGAAGTTTTAGATGGCAAATTAAAATGTCCAAAGGAATCCATGATTTTCCAAAATTCTTTTATGAAGTATTCAGGAGGAGAAAAAAAAATACTTTGAAGATTTCTGTTCCGAAGTGTCCAAATCCTGTGACACCATCTGGAAAGTTTCAAATGCAAATTAGACCCATCGGGAGTATCGTAAAGGAGATTTCATACAGGGGTAAGACTTGAAACCAGGTAGCTTCTCTAAGAAAGTCTGAAAGCCTACAGACCTTTATATACCTATCAGGGCACTTCTCATCTCTAGTTGCAGAAACATATGCTTTACCCTTTTACACCTCATAATAAAGCACTGTCTAATCAAGCCTAAGCCCCATTTATATCTGGTTATTTGTATGAAGTCAAGATTCATCTTACTACCTTATCCTTGACTGCAAAAGTCATCCATTCAACAAAGACTGTGTGCCTACCACGTACCACAAATTGAACTAATGTATCTGTGACCAAGGAAAAGTCTCTGTAATCAGGAATTTGCATTCTAATTACATACACAATTATATTTTGATTACCTGGCCAAAGGCAAAACAATGCTAACATCCTTGTCTTCTAATACTTTTAAATAAAATACCATTTGTATCAAAGAACAGAAGAATGTAAACCATCTAGACTGATGGATGTGAAGCTAGAGGGGTCAATGGGTAAAGATAGATGGACCAGCAGATGTCCAATAATTCATAAGATCTTTGTGACCAACAGCTCCTGGAAAATGAGAGTTTTGGGTCATGGTCAGAAAGCCAGGGGCACATGTTTCTTTCAAGTGCTGCAGGCTGTGAATCTGCCTTTTGTAAGAAAAATAAGCTGAAAACATTTCCACCATGCACAAAAGGACACCTAGATCAAGGTTTCTCAATCTCAGCAGTACTAGTATCTGAGGTCAAATAATTCCTTATTGTGAGAGACTGTCTTACGCATTACAGACTGTTGTGGTAAGCAGAATACTCCTCACCTTGCTTCCAGACACCCCTCCCCACCTCCAATTATTCAATCAAAACTAATAAAAGGGCTGCTGTGAAGAGACTCTGTAGCTGTAATTCAAGTTCCAAATAGGTGACCTTAAAATATGGAGATTATTCAGATAGGTCTGATCCAATCAGGTGAGCCCTTGAAAAGAAGAGTTTTCTCTGGCTGCAGGCAGAAGAGGAAGTCAGAGATTCAAAACACAAGGTAAGAGGGCTGCAGGGAGTTCAACATGCTCTTGTTGACTTAGAAGATGGAGGGGGACATGATCAAACTCAGGTGGGTGCCCCATAGGAGCTAAGAATGTCTGACAACCAGCAAGGAAACAGGGACCTCAGTCTTAAAACTGCAAGGGAATGAATTCTGCTAACAATGTCAATGGGCTTAAAAGTGGATTCTTCCCCTAGAGTTTCCATAGAAGAGCCCAACCTAACCAACACCTTGATTTCAGCCCTGTGATACTTTAAGTAAATAACCTGGTCAAGCACCCTTCCCAATCTCCCCAGAAGGCTCACCTACAAAACTGTGAGTTAATAAAGGAGTGTTGTCATAAGCAGCTACATCACGCAGCGACAGGAAAACGGTTTCTTCAGCAACATCCCAGGCCCCTACCCCCTAGAGGCCAGTAACACCATCACTGCATTACAGACCGTTGTGACCATCAAAAATAGCTCTAGACATTGCCAAATGTCACAAGAATGGGGGTACAAAATCACCCCTGGTTTGAAAACCACTGCCCTACACATACAACTTGTCTCTGTTTAGTTAGCAAACACTGGCCCGCAAGAAGAGACGGGCATCTTGAGCTCTACACACAATGTATGACAATTTCAACTACTGTTATCTCTGAGTTGTTGAATTTGACCAAGAGAGACTCTTATGTAGAAGGAGACCATCATTAATTCTCTAAGAAATCAATCTATAACAAATTCAAAAAACATCAGGTCCCAGGGATCAATCAAGAACATTTGGAGAATAAAGAGTTCCAACAAAAATTGTTGCCTTCCATGTTGGTGTTTTGTTTTGTTTTAACAGAGACAGCATGAGAAGGGGAGGAGGGAGATGGGGTGGGGGGGGGGGGAGAGAGAGAGAGAGAGAGAGAGAGAGAGAGAGAGAGAGAGAGAGAGAATCTTAAGCAGGATCCAAGCTCAGCCCAGAGCCCAACACGGGGCTGGGGTGATCCCACAACCCTGGGATCATGACCTGAGCTGAAATCAAGAGTCACAGGCTCAACTGACTGAGCCAGCCAGGCACCCCTGTTGCCTTCCACATTAAACAAAAATACATGCAGAGAAAGAGGAAATGATCTCACTAGATTTGATTATTAGCTTTGGATTTTGTTTTCTATAACAGAGAATATCTCAGCAAGAGACAAACACTTGGTTTAAGTCATAGATCTGTTGGTAGGCACACTCAGTGCTCTTGAAGATCCTGTTGGAGCACAGCGGTGGCAGATGACTTACTGCACATGGTGGGTGGCCATCTCAATTCTTCCTGTTTCTCTCTCTTCCTCATGAAGCAAACATTACTGTATTTATTTTGATAATCAAGAAAGAAAGCTAAACGGCCTCATGCTTTCAACCTTTTGTCTCTTACAGTCTTTTTCCCCCCCTCCATTACCTATACATCATCTTATGCTTGCAAAAGAAAACAAATCAGACAATGTTACAAAGTGTCTTTAAAATAGCCTGGGAGTGGGGCACCTGGGTGGCTCAGTTGGTTAAGCATCCAACTCCACTCAGGTCATGACCCCATGGTTCATGGGTTCAAGCCCTGCGTTGGGCTCTGTGCTGTCAGCTCAGAGCCTGGAGTCTGCTCCAGATTCTATGTCTCCCTCCCTCTGTGCCCCTCCTCCACTCACAGTCTGTCTGTCTGTCTCTCTCTCAAAAATAAACATCAAAAAAAATTTTCAAATAGCCTGGGAGTTATCAATCACCAAGTATGATGGGCTAGGAATAGGAAATAAACACGAGACAACCAAGATTTCTTCCTGCATGAGCACCTGGGTGGCTCATGGCTCAACTAGTTAAGCATCCTACCCTTGATTTTGACTCAGGTCATGATCTCACAGTTTGTGAGATCGAGCCTCATTGGGCTCCATGCTGACAGTGGGGAACCTGCTTGGGATTCTCCCGCTCTCTGCCCCTTCTTCTCTTCTCGTGCTCGCTCACTCTCTCTCTAGCTCTCTGTCTCAAAATAAACTTTAAAAATGAAGGTTTCTTCCTGCACTCCTTATTATCTGTCGTCCACATCAGTTGCTGTCAACTCTGCTTTTTATTTTTGTAATAGAACACATGGGGAGTAAAGCCAGAGTGTTTCTGAGGAAGACAAAGGCAATAACCAAGTAGTAGGGGGCACGTGCTGATTGCATTTGATGTCATCAAATGAAACTCTGTGTTTCTGTTTGTTTCACGGTTCCTTTAAACACTGTCCAGAAATATTTTCTCTGCTGCTGAACAGAAATTTGATAGGTATCATAATTTTTTGGATCACTTTTTCTTAAAGGACATTCTTACATCCTTTTAAATCAGAAGAAAGGGTCAAGACAATCATTATAATATCTACTCTCAGACACATATAAAAATTCAAAAGCCAATTAATCATATATTTTCTCTTTTCTCACAGCTTTTGCTTATTTTAGGCTGAAAGCCTAGAGACATGAAAAGGAGTAATATTTGGCCCCTTCTCTATTTCTCTTACTTGTATGTCTTTTCCTTTTTCTTCACCACCCATCCCTAGATTGCTAGACAGTTTCATATCTCTCTGGAGATGAACCAGAAGGGAAAATGGTAAAGGGATAGGAAAATTTTACTTCGACCGTTCTGTCCCAAGATGACGCTACACTCCTGGGGCCTAACAGATGTCCAGGTTGACTCAGGATGGAGAACTTCTTGCCTGACCTGGTTATAGTCACCCCTTTACGCAGCTGTCACTGCATTGACTATTTCTGTTGACTATTTCTTCATCACTAGGAATCTATTTTTTTCAGCTTCTAGCTTCTTCATCCTCAGGGGAAACCCTGGGAAAGAGTGTCCAACAACCACCTAAGAATTTCCCCACACAAAGAGCGAGAAAGCTGGGTATTTACACACTAACAGCATCTCTTTTGCTGCCAGCTAGCATTTTTCAAACTTGGAGGAACTATCCCAGCAGCGTGTTAGGCGTCCACTACAGGAGTCCTTTCCAGAACATTCAAGCTGACGTCACGGCAGAATGCCCCCATTTGACCAATTCCGCCTCTCCAGCCTGTGACGCCTCGCTGTTGGGGCATCACCCTCAAAGTCCACTTTCAGGTATTTAAATAAGTAAATACATTACCGTATTTATTTTGGGAATCAAGAAAGAAAGCCAAATGGCCTTATGCTTTTCAGCCTTTTGTGTCTTAAAGTCTCTTCTCCCCCCCTCCATCGTCTATACGTCATTTTAGGATTATAAAAGAAAACAGACAACACAGTGTTACAATGTGACTTTAAAAGAGCCTGATTCTTCCAGGATATATTAGCCGAGTCTTGCCGGTATGTTATTAATGATCTCCCCCACCCCCACCCCCCCCACCCCCGGGGCAGGGAAAGTATTTTCCCAGGAGTTCAAGCTGAGTTCTGACCCCAGTTAGTGTCCTCCAATCTGAGGCAGGTAAAGGTAAACCTTGAAAAAATTAAGTATCACCTCACAAGGTGCCTGCCTCTGCATCATTTCTAGGCACTGACAATCTGCTGTCCTATAACAATGGGGAGGGAAGCATTTTCGTCAACCCAGGGGCTCAGGACAATCCGTTAACTCAAAGTTCTCACACGGATCAGTCCCAAATATCCCCATCTCAGGTCTCAGGTCACATTCCTCTCGTATCGAGACCCTGGATTTCAGCATGGGAGACTCGCCAGGGCTGAGAACCCTGTGTCTGCAATTCTACGTCTTTCACACTCACATCTGCACCTGTCAGCAGCTGGATCTGCCTTCTGGCCACAGGAAATACGGGTTCTTTAAATGCCGAATTAAAGGTCTTCTGGGCTTCACACGGAGAATAATTTGATGGTGAGCTGAACTGAGGCGGTCTTTTTCCTCCAGTGCCGCGGTGACGATCAGTATCAATCCTAGAGTCCTCATAATTACCACTGCCACCATATCTAAAAAATGCTGGAGATAGTCTATAAGCCTGTTTCCCTTTCCAATTCACCAGAGATGAAAACATTCATTAACTGTGATGCTTGGCATGGCAGGGATTATCATCACCTCTCTTATCTACTTGGTAAGCGCCTTTGTTTTTGTTTTTGTTTTTAATAATCTGGTTGGCAAGTTCCAGAATCGTATCGTAAGCGACTTCTTCCTTGGACCTCTTCCTTGGCCAACTGTCTTGGTCCGGTTTCCTCCACAAGGAGGCGCTGAGGAAGGATTTGGCAGCTGCAGAGAATACCAGTAAGGTAATGACCGAAGAAGAGCTTCCAGTGAAGGAGCAGAACAAAAAGCCAGTTACCATGAGATTTCAATCCCACGGGGAAATTTGGGAAATAGTGTCGAATGCGTGCTTTAGAATCATCCCAGCTTAGAAACAAGGGAATTGTGCTATTTCTAAATATACACATACACCTCAACTTCCTATTTCAAGTCAATCTTGTTTCAACACTGCTCCAGAGGGGTTAATGCTCTGACACATCTAGCCTACTTCACCCCTGGGCGGAATGGCACCCTCCCATTCTAGCAAAATCATTAGGAATAGAGTCATGAGTAATGAGAAGTCAGCAGGAGCACACAGAAAGGGAAGGGTCTGAGGGTCATGTGTGAAGTACTGAGGACATCTGTTAAAGCTGCTCCATGTGGACAGCAGTGACCCGAGAGAAACACCCATATACCTTTGCCCAGAATGAGATTAAGGAGCGCAGATTAATGCAATTTGAGAAACACTCCCCTGATTCTGCCACCAGAACAATCCGTCAGACTTTCGTCCTCTAGATGTCTTGCCTAACAATCTGACCCACACATATGGAGCTCCCCTCCCACCAATAACTGCACTGTTTCTGTTGACTACAGAGCTTCTCCATATAGAAGTCAATCCCCATCTAGGCAAAGCAGAGGAGGGAAGGGGTAGACCCCTCAGCACAGCAACACCCAACTCCCAGGAAATATTTCACCGCTCTCCCCGTCCCTCCCTCATTATGACTCTTCTTTGTATCTTTGATATGGCTAAGGGACAAGGATCATGAAGGGGGTTATTGCACATTTCTGTTACAAGTTATCCCACATAAAAATGAAGACTAGTGAGATGCCCGGGTGTCTCAGTTGGTTAAACATCTGACTCTTGGTTTCAGCTCAGATCATCATCTCATGGTTTTGTGGGTTTAAGCCCCATGTTGGGCTCTGCACTGGCAGGGTGGAGCCTGCTTGAGATTCTTTCTCTCTCCCTCTCTCTCTGCCCCTCCCCCACTCTCATGGTCTCTTTCTCTCTCAAAATAAATAAATAAACTTTAAAAAAATGAAGGCTGGGGGCACCTGGGTGGCTCACTCGGTTAAGCGTCCGACTTCAGTTCGGGTTGTGATCTCACAGTCCGTGGGTTCGAGCCCCAGGTCAGGCTCTGTGCTGAAAGCCCAGAGCCTGGAGCCTGCTTCAGATTCTGTGTCTCCCTCCCTCTCTGCCCCTCCCCTACTCATGCTCTGTCTCTCAAAAATGAATAACATTAAAAAAAACATTAAAAAAAATTTTAATAAAAAATAAAATAAATAAATAAATGAAGACTGGTTTCACATTATCTGTAGTAATTCCATACCTCAGTAGAAATGGAGGCAGCAAGAATCTGGTCTGATACCCTCTCATAGTAGTAACGGAGACTACAGCCTTAACTGAACTTCTCCAGACACGGTCTTTGTAGTGAACGTGTAGACAGTTTTCAAGGTGATTTTATAATGGATGGTGATGAGGATTGGAAGGGACTGCAGAGGGCCTGCACTGACTGCACTTTACATGGGTTCCTGTTTAATCTTTACATCAGCTGTTTGACCTAAGTTTGGCTATCTCCATTCCTATGGAGGAATTGGGTTTAAGCCTTGCCCAAAGCACACACTCTATTAGCAACTGGCTAGGCCCAAACTTAAATGCTTGGCTGTATGGCTCCAGAGCCCACAATCATTCCATTAAACCAAGGACAGAGATCAAAAACTCTAAATGCTAGTAGGGACCAGGAAGAGAAAATACATGTATGATATATGACAGGGTATATCAGAATGAAAATGGCTAACTGGACTATATTCAAAGCCAACCAAGCAAAACAAGATACCATCATCTTGAACTGGGTTCAGGCCCATGAGCCCCTAATTTGTTGATTTAGACCAAAGTCATTGTAGAAAATTTGAAGGAAGACCCTAGTTATGGACTAGGCATGGACCCTAGTTCACCCACCACTAATTCTGAAAATTGTGACAAATCATTTAATTTCTGTCTCAGTTTCTACTTCCGTCACATGGGGATAACAAACTCCTGTGTGGTACAAAGTCAAGATTTCAAAATATGTATAAAAATTTCCTAGCACACAGAAGGCATTCTACAAACAGAAATTCTTAAATTCTCCCATATACAGTGGTATTTTAGTCTAGTCCTCTCCCCTTTCTTTAAACCTCCCTCTCTATTCCTAATGATTTTATGGCACAGACAGAAGATGATGATGATGGGGACATCCAGAGTATATAGGGTTCTACACAGATTTCACAGATTATTTACAACTAGGGAGGTATGGAGGGCTAGTGACAGAAAAGCAATCTTTGTCTGACTCTAATGCTGAATTGATAGAGAAACGTCAGGCAGAAGAGGACAGAGAACCACTGTCCCCTCGGGTCTGAAGGGTTAGTGAGAAAAGGAAGCACAGATATTTTTTGATATCCTATGCCATTTCATTATTGGAAACACAGGTATATTTTCTTTAAAATAAGTTTGTGATCATTAACATTCAGAAGCCAAAAATCAAAACAGGACAGAGAGTCCAACAAATAGTCTTATATTATTTTTGTATCACAGAATACATTTTTGCAGTTTTGTGTTGGTTTACAAAAATCTTTCAAGTGTTTCTTAAATCCCACCACAGGAGTGAGATCATATGGTATTTGCCTTTCTCTGACTTATTTCACTCTTGTCATTGTAAATAGCAAGATTTCATTCTTTTTTGTGGCTGAGTAATAGTCCCCTGCGTGCACGCGTGTGTGTGTGTGTGTGTGTGTGTGTGTATAAATATACACATATATACATACATCTTTTTTTAAGTTTTTATTTCAATTCCAGTATAGTTAACATATACAGTGTAAAATTAATTTCAGCTGTACAATATAGTGATTCAACACCTCCATACATCATCTGGTGCTCATCACAAGTGCATGCTTAATCCTCAACACCTATTTAACCCATTCCACATCCACCTCCCCTCTGGTGACCAGCAGTTTGTTCTCTATAGTCAAGAGTCTATTTCTTGGTTTGCTTCTCTTTTTTCCCCCTTGCTTATTTGTTTTGTTTCTTCAATTTCACATGAGTGAAAAACATATGGTATTTGTCTTTCTCTGACTGGCTTATTTTGCCTTGCATATTACACTCTAGCTCCACCTGTGTCATTGCAAATGGCAAGATTTCATTCTTTTTTAGGCTAAATATTACATTATATGTATGTATGTGTGTGTGTATACATATACATATATGTATATATATGTGTGTGTGTGTAAATACCACATACACACACACACACACACACACACACACACACCTTCCTTTTCCATTCATCAGTCAATGGGCACTTGGGCTGTTTCCATAATTTGGTTATTGTAAATAATGCTGCTATAAACATTGAAGTGCATGTATTTTTGTATTCTTTTGGTAAACATCGAGTAGTACAACTCTGGATCACAGGGTGGTTCTATTTTTAACTTTTTGAAGAACCTCCATATTGTTTTCCACAGTGGCTGCACCAGTTTGCATTCCCACCAACAGTGCAAGAGGGTTCCCCTCCCTCCAAATCCTCATCAACATCTATTCTCTCTTGTGTTGTAGTTTTTAGTCATTCTGACAGGTATGAGGTGATATCTCATTGCAGTTTCGATTTGCATTTCCCTGATAATGAGTGAGGTTAAGCACCTCTTCATGTGTCTGTTGGACATCTGTATGTCTTCTTTGAAAAAAAGTCTATTCATGTCTTCTGCCCATTTTTGATTGGACTTTGTTTTTTGGGTGTTGAGTTTTGTAAGTGTTTTCTGTATTTTGTATACTAACCCTTTATCAAGTATGTTATTTGCAAATATCTTCTCCCATTCAGTAGGTTGCCTTTTAGTTTTGCCGATTGTTTCCTTTGCTGTGCAGAAGCTTTGTATTTTGATGAAGTCCCTAGATTTTATTTTTGCTTTTGTTTCCGCTGCCTCAGGAAACACATCTAGAAAGGAGATGCTATGGCCTATGTCAAAGACGTTACCACCTGTGTTCTCCTGTAGGAATTTTGTAAGTTTCAGGTCTCACATTTAGGTTTTTAATACATTTTAAATTTGTTTTTGAAAGCAGTCCATTTCATTCTTCTGCATGTTGCCGTCCAGTTTTCCCAATACCATTTGTTGAAGATACTGTCTTTTTCACCTGGGATGTTTTTTCCCCTTTGTCAAAGATTAACTGACCACACAGTTGCGGGTTCATTCCTAGGTTTTCTATCCTGTTCCATTGATAGGCCTATTTTTGTGTCAGTACCATACTGCTTTGATCACTACAGCTTTATAATATAACTTCAAGTCTGGAATTGTGATGCCTCCAGCTTTGCTTTTCCTTTTCAAAACTGCTTGGGCTACTTGGGGTCTTTTGTGGTTCCATACAAATTTTATGATTATTTGTCTAGTTCTGTGAAAAATTCTGTTGGCATTTTGACAGAGATTGCATTAAATCTCTAGAGTGCTTTAGCTAGTACAGACATTTTAACAATGTTTGTTCTTCCAATCCATGAGCATGGGATGTCTTTCCATTTCTTTGGGTGGTCTTGAATTTCTTTCATCAGTGTTTTATAGTTTTCAGAGTACAGGTCTTTCACCTGTTTGGTTAGGTTTATTCCTAGGTATCTTATCATTTCTGGTGAAGTTGTACATGGGATTGATTCCTCAATTTCTCTTTCTGCTGCTTCATTATTGATGTACAGAAATGCCTCTAGTTACCCAGAGGTGGGGGTGGGGGGGACACGAATGGGTGAAATAGGTGATGGGAATTAAGGAAGGCACTTGTATTGAGCACTGGCTGTGGTATCGAAGTGCTGAATCATCAAATTATACACCTGGAATCAATATGACACTGTATGTTCATTAACTCAAATTTAAATACAAACTTAAAAAAAAACACTGTCAAGTGTACTTAAAGAAAAAGTCACAGTTTACTTAGGGTGAAATAAACTACACCAAATTGATTTTCTTCACCAAAACTCACAAGCAATATTTTCTGTACTATTTCTAGATAAACCAAGAAGCACTTATTTTTGTAGGGTTTTCAGGTTTTACTTATAAGTCACAAAGAGGCAACAGATAACAGACGTGGAAAAAGACAGAAGAAAACAGGCAAATCAGCTTTCAGGACTCATGGACTCTGATGCTGTCCTGACCATGAAAGAGAAGCGTCCAAACTCAACAAAAGAAAGTAAACAGCAACAACCAGAGGCAGAACAACAAAGGCAGGCTGTTCCATTCAAACTGTAACTGCAACCTGTTTCCTTAAGTTCACTTGACAAAGGCAAAAATCTACTCTGAAATCCTTTTTTGGTGAGCTCATATGTTTCTCTCCCTGTCTGGTAATTCCCCTAAACTGTTCACTACACATTCTTAACAACATACTTAAAACTCCTAGTGTTCAAAGGTCAGTAGCAAACCTTGCCGTAACATTTTATAAAATGCATTCCTTCCCCCTACACTTCTTCAAAATTCATTTCGTCAAAGAACTGATAACCTAATACCCGGTTACTGGTTCTACAGTGGTAATGAATGCTACAACTAAAATGAGGACTAAAGCAAATTCTAAATGCCAGGAGCAGAGATCTCACAGAAGTGTGGCACTTTTAATGCTATCTTCTGGAAGAACAGTTAGGTCTTCAAAGTGAGAGAGTTCAAATGGGAGCCATTTAAATAGGCAGATTATCAATGACTAATGTCCTGAATGGGAGGCCCATAGGTCAAGATATTCAGTAATGAAGGGGCCTACCTACCTACACCTACAGCTTTTCTGGAAGCTGCTTTGAAATTTCTTTGAGATTTTTTCAGATATCAAATATAAGCGAAAGCCTATTTTTAAAGTCTCTTAGGTATTTTCACTTGTTTCTGAATTACCTGTAGGAAGCTCTGACTTAATTGTGCTGACTTTGATGTGTATGTGTCCATCATTATTAAATTCAGATCATGTTTCATGTCAAAACTTAGGTTAAGCAAAGCCAAGTTACCTCACCTTTGGTTTGTCAAAGTGTTCCTCCGGTATGCTTTGAGACACTTCACCTAATTTTTATAGCCTTCAGTCTCAACCTTCATCACAGAAATAAATACATATGACCTTCAGCCATGCATAAACACTAGGGAAAAAACTGACACCTGGCAGACAGAGGGCGTCATAAATGGGGGGGTGGAAGCTCCATATCTTCCCTTCCACGTTCTCCCCACTTGACTCTTTAACAATGCGGCTGAGCTGAGAGCAGGTCAAGATTATGCAAATCCCCCCATGTTCAAGCCAGCATGGTGCTCCTCCGATGTTTTAAATGTGAGCCGTCCCATGACAAGGGGTATCGGCGAGAAGCATTTAAGAGTTTTCAGGTACTGTCTGAGACTCTGTCTTTCTGTTCCTGAACACTGTGCTCCAGCGTTGGAACTCTTAGTCTCCTCAGGAAATCTCAGACATTAGCTGACATTCCAGGTTACCTTGCTGGGCTCTACGGAACTTTCCGGGAAGTTTCAACTAACTATCAGGCTTGGGTGCCAAATGTGTGGCTTCCGCAAACCAAAATCCGTGGTGACCTTCAATATATTCCATCAATTCACTTAGTGAACAAAGCAGGGAAGTCAAGTGACCGGCTGCAAAGAAAACATCAGAGGTCTGCCCCTGGAGATTTTCCCCAAGGCTCTTGTAAAAGAACATGTTTAAGAACCACAACACTAACAAGAATCTGTTACCGCACTACAGACTACAAATGCCCGGACATCTACACACTTGGCCCACCTAATATTTCTGTCACTATACTATCTGAACATAAAACAGGTGCTTGTAGGAAGTCCACTAAAATTTCAAAAGCGTCATTCCTGCCTGTCCACTGAAGATGGCCAATTTCCTTCTGTTCTTTGACCCTTTCCTCGTTGTTCTGAAAGAGGACAGAAATTACACTGCCACACTCCAAAAGCAGGTGCAGCGGCTGATGGGAAAAAATGAGCTTTCTCAACTGTTCCTAATGCAATGCAAAAGATATTCCCATAAAGTCTATTGCTTTTTCCAAACACCGCGTCATTTAAGGCGCCGGCGGAACAGAGGGTGCAGATAGCTTGGAGGCAATCATCGGAAAGTCTAGAGGCAACAGCTTCAATTTTGGAAGAAACTCCACTGCACGCAACGTAAGCCTGGCTATGACAATATTCCGTGTTTAATCCCCACTTCTGAGCACAGTGTGAAGATGCACAGCCAAAATGTCTGCACCGGCTTCCTGAGGTAGGAAGCCCCCAGATCTCTCTCTCAGGTTAGGAGATTTGTCGACAAACTTCACCAACGCAGGCAGCTGCTCTTCTCCTGCTATGTCCACCACGTGGTCAGTGAGAATAGAAAGGAAGTGAGCGTCTCCTGCTTCCCTGAGGGTTTCTTCCGGAATGCAGCTCTCACATGTCTAGCACCTGTATTTGCTCTTAACTGCCATGGTCTCGAAAAGGCTCCTCAGCATCTCTTCGCTGGAATCTATCCAGCACTCAGGCAGTGCTGGGAAGTTCTTAGGAGTAGAGAACTTCCAAAAAAAAAAGGAGTCCACGATGCCAGCAACGTCTTGTCCATCCAGAGGGAGACAGGTTTTGGTTTCCCATAAGAATCCAAATTTCAGATGAAGATTTTGAGTATTCGGTGTTTTCCTTCTCTTTAAGGATTAATTTGAAGGGAAAGGCCTTCATCTTCTTCTTAACCCCTTTCTTCTGCACTGAGGCTCTGAGCATTGCTGCTGTTTCTCCATGTTTCTGTTCCTGCTTCGAAGTTTCATCCATTTTCTTTTTCTGTTACAGTGTCCTGATTTCACTTTCACTCAATTCTTTGTCTTCTGTGTCTACTTTGTGGATTGTTCAAATGTCTAGTAAGATCAAATACTGTTGGTATTGCATTATCTTGAAGAACCGCCCTCTAAAGACTAGTTGTACAGATCATCCAGGTCTCAACGTGTTTGACGCGTAATCGACAACGTTTATTTACTTGATCGGCTGTTTCATCTTCTACGTTTGCTCTCCTTACAACGATCCACCCACTTCTGGCATCTGGCATGTTTGTGCAGGAACCTGAGGAAGGCCAGGTCTGACTGCCTGTCCACATGCATTGGGGGGCAGCACAGAAGCTGAGCATCTGCGCTGCCCCCTGGCCGGCCCAGCCCTCTCCTCCCCACCACCTCCAAGCAGCTGCCTGCCTGTCCTGGGCTCAGCAGGTGCCTCAAGTGTAACTCTTTTCTTCTTAGGGATTTGACTAGGTAACACCAAGAAACTGACTTTTGTCCTCTTTTAATAAGAAGTAACAAGCAAACTCTTGGGATTATGATGGCATCACATCTCACAAGAACTTGCTCTTAGACCGAGATTTCCAGAAAGGGCACTGAAATGTAGTACACTGTAATCCATTATTTAAATCAGGTATTACGTCAACAGGAGCTCATTTGTTTTTCAGAACATTAGCACAATTCAAAATTATTTTCACATCTAACGATAGAAAGTTGCCTTCAAGTTCCTTACCACCATCTAGGAATTAATTCACTAGGAGCAAAACCCAAGACAAATTTAAGAAGGCTAATGTCCCTCCCAGGCCCATAGTTAGCTGTCATTTCAACAGCGACAAGCCAGGAACTCTGTTTAGCTGCATTGTGCATGTGAGAGAGAAAAAAAAGAGGGAGAAAGAAGCAGTCTGTGGATCTTCCTGGCCCAGTGACCTGGGTCTACCTCCATTATAACATTTATTACATGGCTGAAATTATTTACCTATATGCACAACTCCTTCATTGGACAGCAAGGCCATGGAAGGCTGTCATCATGTTTGATTTCTCTCTGTACCATCTAGAATAGATGTGTCATAAATGAAGGCCTCATATATACTCGCTTTCATTAGTAGCTTTTAGCCTCCTTCCAAAAGTTGTGCAAAGATCTGAACAGATGGATTTGAGTTTTGCTCGTTCCATGTCCTCTGGTTCATCTTTCTGTGGAGGTCACGATGAGGATCAAAATGGTCAAAAGAGGAAGCAGGAGCAGTTAACAGAGGCAGAGCTCCCAAAGATAAGGTGTGGGGGAGAGTTACATCTGAAAGTGCTTCTTAACACGTCCTTACCCCAAACTTGCAGACTAGAGAGAGAGTGACAGGCAAGGAAGTTATCAGTAGAGCAGGGATAGGGGACAGCTACTGCAGTATATACAGCTTCTGCAAACATGATCCTTCCTAATCCTTGGCACACCACTACGGGATAGAGGGTTATCTCCATTTTAGAGAGGGAGAAGATGAGAGGTTAAATAATTTGTCCAAGAGCACACAAGTGCTAAGGGATGAAGCCAGAATTCAAACCCAAGTCTGCCTGTATCCAAAGCCTGCTCCTTCCATTAATCCAAGGTGTCTCTTTGGAAGATACTACATAGAAAGCCACTGGACTGGGGCGCCTGGGTGGCGCAGTCGGTTAAGCGTCCGACTTCAGCCAGGTCACGATCTCGCGGTCCGTGAGTTCGAGCCCCGCGTCAGGCTCTGGGCTGATGGCTCGAAGCCTGGAGCCTGTTTCCGATTCTGTGTCTCCCTCTCTCTCTGCCCCTCCCCCGTTCATGCTCTGTCTCTCTCTGTCCCAAAAATAAATAAAAAATGTTGAGAAAAAAAAAAAAGCCACTGGACTTGTGGATATATCCTCCAGTGTCCAGGTCTCTTGGTCCCAGCGGTGATTCCACTTGGGTGGGTCCCTTGAGCCCTAAAGCCAGGAGGTTCAGGTCTTAGGGCAGAGCTGGTGTGATCTAGGCACTTCCTGGGGCCCACAGAGTTAACTTGCTCTCGGCTCAGGTTATGGCTGCTGTGTTTTCAATGATCCAACACCCAGTGGGTGAGCTGTGGTCAGTTTTATAAAATGCACCAAGTACTATTATTTGTTTCTATACTGACAATCTGTGTTAAATGCTCTACCAGGCCTTATATAATTTATATGTGTTTATGTGCAGGCCAATTGTCCAAAGGACCTCTTTCTTCCAGCCAGGGCTCTGGCTCTATCTGGGATGTCAAGTGGGACCTTGCTGGAGCCTGAAGTTTTCGTTTTGCACAGCCCATCCTCTCTAAGGATTTGGCACAGAAGCTGTCCTCAGAAGATTTACAGCCTGGAACTGGACGTCTGCCTACTCCTGGCTTATTTCATGGGAAGAACAAAAACCCCAAACACCACCTAACGGAGGAAATGGAATCCGTGAGAATTCAGGAGTAACTCCTGGAAGTGGCCAAGAGCTCACGTTCCTCCTACACCTCCTCTTACTAGAAGCCTCTCTCAACAATCTCATTAAGCTTATCCGTTCTTCTTAAGCATTTTTCAGCATAGCCTTTCTGTGGGCTGCGTGGTCCTAGACAGCAGAACTGACACCAGTGAATGCTAGCTATGGGAACAATTGTGACTGGGGGCAGCTGAGTGGCTCAGTCTGACTCTTGATTTCAGCTCAGGTCATGACCTAATGGTTCACAGGTTCAAGCCCCAGGTCGGGCTCTGTGCTGTGTGAGCTCAAAGCCTGCTTCAGATTCCCTCTCCCTCCCTCTCTGCCTCTCCCCACTCATGCACGTACTCACGTGCTCTCTCAAAATAAGCTTAATTAAAAAAAAAAAAAAGTAACAATTCTGATCGAACATAAGACCAAACTTCCAAATGACTCCGGGTGAATGGGGGAAGTTATTAAACTGGAAGAGATTTGAGATCAAATTCTATTAACTTCTAAAGTCAAAGTCCTAATTCCATGATTTTAGATTTTCAAATGTAACCAGTTATCTTGCAGGGGCTGAGGAGAGGGGAGATGGGAGAGCTAAGTTTTATCGAAATCTTCATGCTTGGAGGACTGTGACCTAGTGGTTCTCTCAGTGAAGAATCCTGAAAAGTCCAGCATGGCCCTGATTGCCTGAAGAAAGGTCTGCGAAGGATCAGAAACCAAATGGACTTCAAGGGGAACGGTTTCTGAGAGGAGCAAGTCAGTGAAGCATCAGTTACCTTGAGCTCAATCCTGACTCTCTAACCCAGAAAGGAAGACAAGCCCATCCCACCTCCACTCCCCACAAATGAAACACATTTCTAATGGTAGACTCACCATTTGTGAGTCCCTGATGCCAGAGTTGAGGCTGACTTAAAATCAGAAGCTTGTAGAACAAGGATGAGGGGTGCAGGGAGGTTAGGAATGGGCAGACAGCACAGTAAAGGTATGCAGCAGGCTGGGACTAGGCTGAATCTCGTGGGCACTGGATTCCCACCGCAGACCTGCACACCATGCCCCACCCTGAAGCAGCAGGCCCACTCAACATAAGAGATAATGACCACCCGCACCTCGACTTTGCCGGAGGTCAGTCCTACCCCAGTGTCCGCAAAGGTACAAATAACCTGATCACATTCTCTTCCTCCCTTCCTCCCCATCTCCCAGGCTCCACGGATACCAGTGTGGGAAAGTATGTGACACTACATATAACGCTTTCAATGTCTAAATGCTGAGGCTATTTTCCCTGACACTAGATTTCTCTGCCTTTTTGATTTATCGTGACACTATGGCCTTCATTGACCTTCAGGAACAGCAGGTTGCTTGATAAAAGGCACTGGCTTTGGGATCTGGCAAATCTGGATCTGAAATCTATCCTTGCCATTAACCAACCATGCTACCAGGGATTTATTTTTTAAACTCTGTGAAACTCAACCTCAGTTTGTTCATCTGTGAAATGGGAATCACAGTTAACTCCCTGAAAGGACTCAGAATTGGGATCAGGGAGGATTCAAGGGTGAGAGTTATAGGAGATGCCCAGAGACGTTCAGTAAATGTTCACTCTCTTCCTCTTCCAACCTTCTGTGTCTCTCTGACAGGGTGTGACACTTTAAAAACCGAGTACATTTTCACTGATGGCTATGTGATCTATATAAAATAAAGCACCTCCTGCCAAGTAAATAAATAGAGGAGAGCATGTACTCATTCCTGTTCTAATTTAATCTGTCTGAGTGCCTGGAGGTCTTTTCGAGCTAAATATTGTTTTCACTCTGACCTTGGTACAGCGTTCCCATTGAATTTGTCTCAGTTCGTCCTTTTCATGTCATGCTGATGCCTTTCTAATAGATTGAAAGCACTTTGTTGAGAACAGAGATTAGTGAGATCTAATAATCAGTAAATACCTGTCTACCCTGGACAATGGGGAAGTGGGATGTTCTGGGTAACTTGCTGTTCTAATAAAGAGATAGCACGTATGCCTGAATTAGCAATTTTCAAAGAATAGAACCCATCAAAACACAAGACCAGCACTGAACACAAAGAGAGATTTTGTGATCTGGGAGCCCCCTTGGAGGCTGGTGGGAACATGGACCTCATGCAGAAGAGTTAACAACTCTGGCAGGTAAAACAGAGTGAGCAGAGCTGTACTCTCAGATGCTCCGGAATTTTTTCCAAAGCATCTTGGATTCTGATGTAGTCATTCGTTACTTGTCTCTTCTTCACGAGGATTTAGAGAAAACATTTGCTCTAGACTTTCCTCCATGAAATTTTTAAACATGCATTTACGTTTAATGCCTAATTGGACAATTCAGTGAAGGACAAGTGCTCATGTCCAGTGGGTCACTGATTAATGGGTTAGTACAGGTCAGACCTTCCCAGCCTCTGGCTTCATGAGGAAAGATCTCGATATTCAGAAACTGAAGAGGTGCCTAGATTTCCAGATAGCTTATTTTCCTTAGAAGTATTTTTTTTCTTTTACAGCAAATGTATATTCATTGTAAAACATTTTTTTTTTCAAAAAATACAGCCAAGAGGAACAAGAAAAAGAACAATATCCATAGTTTACCATTTGGAGAGGACTATTAATACCTTGAGAGCTTTTTTTCTCCGCATAAATAAAGATACACACTTAAAAAATAGGTTCGTGAAATATAAACTGCAATGGTATCTACTTTTTTGCCTCTAGAAAAATATGTCATGACCATCTTTCTATGTTAATATTCTTCTTCAGCATACATTTTAATGAATGCAAAGACTTCTGTGTATCACAAGCCCTAGTTTATTCTGAAATCTAGCAACACCCTCATAAGCAACACTATTATTTAAAAGGGTGGGAAAAACACTCTATAAATCTTTGCTTACATCCAAGTTTATTTCCACTGGATTTGTTTTCTTCAGAGTGGAATTGAAGGACCAAAGTCATTAAAAAAAAAACTTATATATTGTCAAACTGTGTTCCAAAGATTTAAACTAAAGGATAACACTCCACTAGCCGTATACTGCTTATAGGTGTCTGTTCCCAAGAAAGTTGTGATATTCTTGATGTCAGGGATTGTGTCATTCATGTTTGTACCCAACATCTTTATGTTTTTGGAAATTAAGTCACTGAAGTATTTGTTGAATGATGATTTGATGATTCATTGTTTAAACAAATGTATGACACAAGATTGTATGTCTCTGGGGCTCAGCTTTTTCTTTTACAAAATGAGGATTTTATGTTATATGGTAACTAGGATTTCACATCTCTCATATGAAAAGCAATGACCTAGATACCTTACGGGAGATTAGCCATATATATAATCTATAATCATAGTTATGTGAGCTGTAAGCATATATCATATGTAACTCAATTATGACTGTATAGAAATATGCACAGATGTGTTAAATATTCCGGGAGAATAAGGCTAGATGACATGATGGGATATTCCAGGAAGATGATGCTCAGCAAAGCACAGACCACCAGCTTTCTATCTGGGAAAAAAAGTCTTTTCCCCATTCCCCATTTTGTGTTTTATTTGTATCTAAAAAACAGGAGGTAGAATTATCTTGAGATTCAGTTTCCTTAGGTAATTTCACCCAACACAACCAAGCTTATCTCACTAGATTTTAGGAACATTTCAATCGCTTCTAAATTACCCAGGATAAGATTCTATCTGTTGACTTTCACGCTCCTAGACCTCCTGGTTCATTGGCAGTGAATGCCTATAGACCTCTCTAAACTATCCCCATAGCAATCATGCCTACTTTTTGTAACACTTCCTTCTCCAGGCCTCCGTGCTTCACAGAAATATTTGTCTCCCACCATCACTCAATTTATTAGTTACAGAGTTATGGTTATTTACCAAAAGTCTGTAACATGCCTTTTAATATACTAAGGGGAAATGAGGCCGTGTGGTATACGCTACAATGACAAGCATAAACGTGATATGCCAGACACGAGGAGGAAGAAAGCACTTTCCTCCGGGAGCCAAGACAAGTCTCACAGAAGACAACTCTTGAAGATGATGTTCGAGATGATTCTGGAAGAATGAGCTCAAGCTTGCCAGGCAGATGGAACTGAGCAGGTGACAGGAGAGAACAGGATTCAAGCAGAGATCAAGGGGCAGAGAATGGTTATTTATCAATCTCCCCCAACTGATGGCTCTCTCCAGTTCCCCTCACATAGGGTCACCTGGTGGTCACCTAGCTTTGGTCACGTCTGGTTGCGGTATTGCCTGAAAAGCTCTTGTTGCTTTTCAATCGTGGTTGGCTCTGTGACCACCCCTTCATCCTAAATGCCTCCACTGCTCTTCTCTGCATGAACCCTACAAGATCCAGCCTCCGTAGTACTAGGCCATTTAGTCTCAAACTCGTAGCCACCTTACTCTTTGGGTTTAAAAACTTCCCTCTTGCTAGAAGAGAGGCACTTCGAGAGCAGTGTGCATCGCTGGAATTTCTTCCGGGCTCTGAAGCCAGGTTGCTAGATGAGTATCCCTATCGAGCTTTGATAACAAGACAATGCTGGCCTTGCAAAATGAGTTTGCAAGTGTTTTTTCTTCTTTAACTTTTTGGGCAAGTTTGAGAAGGATTGCAATTAATTCTTCTCTAAATGTTTGGTTGAATTCACCAGTGAAGCCATCTGTCCTGGGACATTTCTTTGTTATGTGGGTTTTGATAATTGATTCAATCTCCTTATTTATTATTGATCTGTTCAAGTTTTCTGTTTCTTCATAATTAAGTCTTCGTAGGAGGCATGTTTCCAGGAAGGGATCCATTTCTTTGAGGCCGTTCAACGTGTTGGGACATAACTGTTCACAAGTAGTCTCTTATCACTTTTATTTCTGTGGCATCAGTTTTAATGTCACTTCTTGCATTTCTGAATTTATTTGCATTTTCTCTTTTTTCTTTGTTATTCTACATAAAGATCTGTCAATTTTGCTTATCTTTTCAAAAACCAACTTAGTTTTATTGATTTTTCCACTGGTTGTTTTTTTTTTATTTACAATTCTTTATTTCATTTATTTCAGCCTCATCTTTAATTTTCTTCCTTCTGCCAAACTTGGGGTTAGTTTATTTTTTTGAGTTGTAAGGTTGGTTGTGTATTTGAGTTCTTTTGTTTTAATATAGGCATTTACTGCCCCAAATGTCCCACTTAGTACTGCTTTTGCTGCATCCTATAAGTTTCAGTGTGTTGTGTTTCCATTTTCATTTGTCTTAAGGTATTTCCTTTTTTTCCTCTTTGATTGCTTCCTTGACCTAATGGTTGTTCAAGACCATGTCGCTTAATTTCCACCCATTTGTGGATTTTCTCCTTTTTCTTCTGAGACTGATATTTAGTTTCATTCTGTTTTGCTCAGAAAAGATATTTGGTAGGATTTCAACCATCTTAAATTTGTTAAGATGTTCTGTAACCTAACATGACCTATTCTAAATTTTTTTAATGTTTATTCTTTTTTTTTTTTTTTTTTTTTTAATTTTTTTTTTTCAACGTTTTTTATTTATTTTTGGGACAGAGAGAGACAGAGCATGAACGGGGGAGGGGCAGAGAGAGAGGGAGACACAGAATCGGAAACAGCCTCCAGGCTCCGAGCCATCAGCCCAGAGCCTGACGCGGGGCTCGAACTCACAGACCGCGAGATCGTGACCTGGCTGAAGTCGGACGCTTAACCGACTGCGCCACCCAGGCGCCCCTGTTTATTCTTTTTTGAGAGACACAAAGACAGAGCGTGAGTAGGAGAGGGGCAAAAAGGGAGAGAGACACAGAATCCGAGGCAGGCTCCAGGCTCTGAGCTGTCAGCGACACGGGGCTCAAACTCACAAGCCCTGAGATCATGACCTGAGCCAAAGTCGGACCCTTAAACAAGCCACCCAGGCGACCCAACATGACCTATTCAACAGACTGTCCCATGTGCACCTTTCCTGCTGCTGCTACATGGAAGGTTCTGGATATGTCTACTAGGCCCATTTGATCTGGAGTGTCGTTCAAGCCCACTGTTTCCTTATTGGTTGTCTGTCTGATATTCTAGCTGTTGTCAAGGGTAGGATATTGAATTCTCCTGCTATTATTACACTGATGTCTGTTTCTCTATTCAGTTGTCCACGTTTGCATCGTTTGTGTAAGTGCTCTGATGTTATGTGCATGATCAGCCTATTCCTCCATGCCAAGGCCACAGAGAATGAGTAACACTGTCCTTTTCTTTCGGTGGTTTGCTTACAACATGCTTAAGTGTGCCAATGTTCTTCGCTTGCTGGAGAAAATGAGCATGGAATACGAGTCTGGGGTAAGGGCCGAAGCTTAAGGGAAGATCAGAGCGGTTATCTACACCATTAAAACATACACGGAAAACTGAGAAGTGCCGTGTATGCCCTCGGGTCACGGTGACAGAGGGCCTCACTAAACTGCAAGAGTCTGGAAGACACAAAGACATAAAATTCTGAATCTCTGCATGACAAGGAATCTTAGGTGTCACAAATGACCACATTCCTTATTGCAAGAGAAACACTACCTGGCCATTTGTGCAGGTGGTCCCTGCCTAGAATCTCTCCCGAAATACCAGGGGGGAAGAAAAGTGAAACCACACTGAAGAAGGTTTTGTTCTTCCTCGCAGATGTACTGAATGGCTCCTATCTTGCGAAGAGAAGGAACCTGAGATAAAAATGCACACTCTGAAGCAGTGACATTTAGCAAAGTGATTAGGCAGTGACATTAAACAAGCTCCCGGGCCATTTCCAAATGATTTCTATGGGCACCTGTGCTGCTCAGAAAGAGGCCAGGTTTGAGGTGGGGGGAAAAAAGAGACTCTTAATTAAACCCTGAGGGTACTTGCAATAGAAAGTTCAGGAAAGAAGCGCTTGTTTTTTCATCAGTGTACCTTTTTCTTTGTTGAAAAGAATTCCTCTTCACCCCAAGGAACATAATGAAGGAAAAATATTTGGCCAGAGTAAGTGGAAGGTGTGAAGAGGGGAGGACATCACTGGTGTTGTCTGGAGTGAAATCATCTGCCTTTGACTCCCACCTCCCCAGACACACCGGTCAGAGCGAGGGCTGTGCTTCTGACCACAGTGACATAATTATTCTTTAGTCCCATGAGTTTACCAAATCCCTCCCTGACTGTCCAAAATCGTTGTCCAGAAAAGGAATGGTATCTGCCAGATGCAGCCAGAGTGAAAGCTCCCCAGCAAGTAATAGCTGGTGAGTAAAAATCAGACCTACCCCTTCTTCCATCATCATCACTGTCTTCTTGCATCTGCTTCTTCCTGCTGGCTGCCAGCTGACTTCTTTGGTCCCCAGTTGGCTTCCATCCAGGCCTCTGGCTATGTTCTTGCTTCTCACACCCTGGCTATCATGTTACTTCGGGAAGAAGAGTTGCTGCCATCTTCCACATATGGCTTTCAAGGTGGCTCTAAACATCCAAATCCAGTGGGCAAATAGGTGGCAAGTTTCTATGGGTCTGGTACGAACGAGCAAGCCCAAAGCTTACTTGCAAGGGAGGTGAGAAAAGCCTAGCTGTGAGCTCGGGAGGAAAAAGGAAATGGATTTGGTGAACAGCTACCCAGACCACTCCACTACTCCAGTTTTCAGGCTAGCTCCCCTCCCCTTGATTTTTACTTTCTGACCCCCTCCCTCCTGGTGTAATTCAGCAAAGTTCTGTTGTTTCAAACAACTTCTGATAGATGAAGCCTGATTCTGGATGATAAACTTCAATTCCTGGACTCACCTCTGTCAATAGCCACATGCAACCTAAGAGGTAGGATCTCCGAGACTCCACATAATAAGTGATGGAAGGGAAGGAGGAGTCAGGGTGTGTGGTGGGAATCCTCCCAGGACAACGTGCCCAAGAGAAATGGGCCAACGCGGCCACCGCTCCGAGGGAAGCTGCAGAGAAACGGAGGGTCATTCTCTGAGCATCCAAGCTTCACACACAGGGAAGCTTAAGTGAGTAAGAGGAAGGACAGCTCTGGGCCTGTGTTTTGGCTGTCAACCCATGTTTGTATGCTTTTTAATCCTAGGCTCTAGAGCAGTTGAAAACAAGATTGTTGTCAGTAATTTCTGCCAAGGAATTCTGAGTCATTTACCTTAATCCGTCAGCAATGAGAGGAGAAGAACTTTGCTCCCTCCATTTAATCAACCAGAGCCACATGGATTTTTACAGAGTCTTCAGAATGTGAATAACCCAAGTTGTTCAGCACCATTAGTCATCTCCCTAAGTCCACACTCCACATGCTTCTTCAAGTAAGAGTGGGAATCTGCAAGATCTTCTCTTCACTTCAAGAATCCCTTTCTCTCCAACTGGACTCCAATTGGCATTTCAAGTACTGGAACTATTGACGCTTTGGGCCAGATAATGTTTTATTGTAGGGAGGGAGGGAGCTATCCGGTGTGGGGTGGGACATGCTCCAGCAACCCAGACCTCTACCCATGAGATACCAGTAGTACTCTGTCCTGGTCCCACTGGTGGAAATAAAAAATGTCTCCAGACATTGCCAAGTGTCTGGTGGGGAGCAAAATTGTCCCCAACTAAAAACTGCTGAGGTGGACAGAGGTATAGCTTGAGAATAAGAAATTTGAGAATAAGAAATTCCAAAGACATGTATTTTCCTGGCCTATCATAAAAGGAACTACTCATTTACAGGCTCCCAGGGTGATCTACACTCATAACATATTTATTTATGATTTGTCCATTGGTTGATCGATGATTTGCTTAAAGTTCAGTGAAATCAAGGAATGTAAATGTGTGGATGAACTGGTCATGAGAGGAAGGGCGTCAGAGCATAAAGAACAGAAACTCCCAAGAGGTCGAGAATAAGGGGCGCCGGCGTGGCTCAGTCGGTCAAGCATCTGACTCTTGGTTTCGGCTCAGGTCACGATCTCACCATTCCTGAGATCAAGCCCCACGTTGTACTCTACAATGACAGCATGGAGCCTGCTTGGGATTCCTTCGCTCCCTCTCTCTCTCTGCCCCTACCCTGCTCATACATGCGTGCTTTCTCTCAAAATAAATAAACATTTAAAAAAGTCAAGAATAAGAGAAGTGATAAGCAATAAAAGCACCTCATATTCACCAAGCATGATGCTTTACATAAAAATATGCATCATTTCACTTAATCCTTGCATCTACCACCCTTCCAAACACATTACAAGTAATTGATAAATATTATCAATTACAGTAATACCAATTACTGAACATACCAGTTTAAAAGTAAGTGAGTTCAAGCTGAAAATGGTTACATCACTTGTGCTTACAGAGACAGAAAATGGTGGAGCTGGTTCAAACTCAGGGCTGTCTTACCTTCTCACCCACACTGTTTATAATACCTTTCATCTTTGAATTCCTCTGTAGCCTCTAGGAGTTCTCGGTACAAACAATTCATCTTGGGAAGGATCTTACCTGTCCATCAGC
This sequence comes from Neofelis nebulosa, assembly GCF_028018385.1. Taxonomy (NCBI): domain Eukaryota; kingdom Metazoa; phylum Chordata; class Mammalia; order Carnivora; family Felidae; genus Neofelis; species Neofelis nebulosa. The sequence continues at coordinate 7,690,420 of NC_080791.1, read as the reverse complement.
AAAGCAACTGCAAGAGAAAGCCAAGGGTGTGTCCAGGGCTCATCAGAAAGACTGCAGGTTTGCATTAAGCCAATCCAGAATTCTCTCAAGGGGACACTTGCAGTCTATGTGATAGAGTTAGATGGATAGAAGAAAGAAAAAGAGAGCAATTGTTGCCAAGAGTAAATGGAGGCTTTCACCAAATATATGGCAATTACGTCTACAAAGATGACAATAAAGAGCCAATGTTTTACCCTTGAATAGATTCTAAGGGTAACTTTTGATCAGGGTCCACTCTTTCAGCGCTTCTGCTTTACAAACAGAGTAAATATACCATCCAAATAAAGATACCACCACCTGTCCATCTCAATTCATCACAGTGCAACTATACAGTCCTTACTTAAAATGCCTGAGAATTTGGAAATACTGACTGCTTACTCTGAACTGATCGCACCACTGGGAACTACTCTCATGGCTCACAGGTCTAGCTCTCGACTACCTCTTGGTATATGGTAAAGGTGACCAAAAGCAGTGGGTGACCAACAGGTATATCAAAAGATGATGTCTATCATATGTCATCATGGATATGCAAAATTAAGACAACAATCAGATACCATTATACCCCTGATTACAATTACCAAAATCTAGAGCACTGACAAAACCAAAGGCTGGCAAGGATGTGGAACAATAGGAACTTTCTCTTAATTCGTTGTTGCTGGGGACACAAATGGTACAGTCACACCAGAAGACAGTTTGGCAGTTTCTTACAAAATTAGACGTGCTCTTACGATATGAGCCAACAAATGCACTCACTGGTATTTACCCAAAGGATCTGAAAACTTATGTCCACACAAAAACCACCACATGGATGTTTTTAGCAGCTGTATTCCAAAGTTGGAAGCACCAAGATGTGTTTTAACAGGTGAATGAATAAATGTGGCACATTCAGACAATGGAATAGTATTCAGTGCTGAAAAAAAGAGTCATCAAGCCATGAAAAGCCACGGAGGACCTTAAATGCATATTACCATGCGAACGCAACCACGCTGAGAAGACTACATATTGTCTGGTTCAACTATATGACATTCTGGAAAAGACAAAACTATGGAGAGACGAAGACCAGGGGTGTCAGGGATTGGGGGAGATGAATAGACGGAGCACAGATTTTAAGGGCAGTGAAAACTGAAATGGCAAATCCCTGCGTATAAGAATGCATGCTTCCTGTTTTCAGCTGATTTTTGCGGTGGTTTCTCACACAGCAATTACACACTAACAAAAGCCCAAACAAGTAGCACCTAATAATAACTATGTACACACACACACACACACACACACACACACACACACACAAACTTCTATGATAAAAATTGGCCTTAAAAGCAGTCAAGGGGCACCTGGATGGCTCAGCTGGTTGAGTGTCCAACTCTTGATTTCAGCTCAGGTCAGGATCCCAGGGTGATGGCAATGAGCCTCACATTGATTCTTAAGATTCTTAAGATTCTCTCTTCCCCTCTGCCCTTCTCCTTGGCTCATGCATGCATGCTCTCTCTCTAAAATTAAAAAAAAAAATACTTTGGGGGGAAAATGGAATTAAAAAATTGAAGCAGATAGTGGAGAGACAGACAGAGGCAGATAGAGACCATCCCAGTTTAAAGGAAGGCAGGAACAAAGATGTGCAGCTAGAAATGGCCAGGTGGCTTTGGGGGGTCCAGTAAGGAACCACTCTGGAGGAAGCAAAAGATTTTTCATTTTCTTGTTTTGGTATAAAGTGCAAAGGTAAGTTGGGATGAATGTGCAAAAGAAAGATTCTGAATGTCAGCCTGAGCAAACAGGAAGCGTATCCTAGAAAGAATGGTTAAAAAAGACTGAAGCCGCATTTGTGTCACGGGACTGAACAGGCAACTTTAACAAAAGCTCTTTGCACCAGTATTAGAAACAGGAGCTGGAGGCAATTCCCAGGGACAGTGATTTCAAAAAGAAGAGGAAATAAATTCTTTTCCACATAGTCAGGGGGCTTTGGGGAGACCAGTAGCTCGGCTGTGCTATGTGTTTATTTGAAGGCAGAGACCCAGTGCGGTTCAAATGAAGACATGTCCAATGTTCAGAAGACGGACATCCGAGTTAAGACGAAGATCAATAGAGGAGGCTGAATTAAACGTCAGCCTGTAAATTGCTGAAACACGGGAAGTTCTGAATCGCCTCCTCGTTACTGATGAAAAGGAGGGCAGGGAGGAGGAGAACGAGATACCCTGGAAGCGGGGATTTTCCTTTGAAGAGTTCAGAGTCGCAGGAGCAGTTATGTGCAAAATGATGTGCTCCCTGAGAGAAACCATCTAGAACAGGTCCTGGAGCTAAAATCTTAATCCCTTTTTGCAATAAACTCCCTAATCCTATAGCAAAGAAAACCAGTAAAGTTCAAGGGAGAAGGACGGGCCAGTTTGAGGCAGGATTTCATTAGAGACACAAAGGACTGAAGTCCGCAATTGCAAATCACAATCTCAAGCTGTCAGTCAGAGGCAGATAAGAAAGGGCATTTTATGCAGAGTCCTTTCTTGGGGGAAACTGCTAAGAAAAAAAGAACATGCCCAGATGGCCAGTGCCTAAGGGAATATGAGATGGGCCTACAGGAAGTGAGGCAAAAGAAGATAAAATAAATTTCACATGCACTGTTTCTTACTGCCATTTCTTCTTTGTATGGTTACTATGGGAACTGTGTTTTGGAAGCTCTCTAAGGCTATGTCTCTCCAGTGTAAAGCAATCAAGCATTTGGGCCGAAATGACCAGTCAATTTAATTCAACTGGTTTAATTGATTTATTTCCAACGCATGCTCTCCCTCACCCGTGGCCAAATTGAGTAGTTGCTTAACTGAACTTGGTGGCATCTTGCAGAAATAAAATTGGTTCACCTGTGGTAGAGATTTGTGTTCTATGCTGGTGAAAAGACTCTGCCATCAAAAAGGTCTTCTCCTACCAGGGCCTTGCTAGTCCTGGGATTGCAAGCGGCTCTAGAAGGGGATGAAGGGTGGCTGTGAAGGCAAGAAAGGACTAGTGGACTATTTCAGACACTGGTGTGGAAGATCTAGGTACGCTCACAAACTGAGGAGTGGGGGACAAGCAGGGTATGAGAGGCCAGGGAACCGAAGAGAAAAGATCCAAGAGAGAATAGCTACCCAAAGCAAGGGAGAGCTGTGACAGGCGGAGACACAGGTGCCCCGTTGGGGGCGGGGGGATCCGGGCACTCCCATCATCCTATCCAAGTCAGGGGCTGCCTATCAAGCCACTGCTCGGGCCGGGCTGTTACCAAACTGCAGACTTAGGCTAACATCGCCTGTGGCCACCTTCTCTCTGGACCCTAGTCCATCTTTTCTGAGTCTAGCAGCATATCAGTAACCTGCAGCCTTCAGCCGGCCCTGATGTGACACCAAGTTATGGCGATCCAAGGTGCTCCTGTCCATCAGATTCCCCCAAGCGGTTGCTCTGGACACCTTTGCTGACTCTGCATCAAAGAATTACCTTCTTTGGCTCCACTTCACATCATGAACCCCAAGTTCCCCACCCTTAGCACATAGCTTCTCTCCGCCTAGGACTTTAGCCTCCCTCCTTTAGGACCAGAAGCCCGAAATAACTAGGAATCAGAACACCATCTCTGGGCTGGTCAGTCATGGCATTTTACAATCAATCACTCTCTCTCTCCCTCCCTCCCTCCCTCCCTCCCTCTTCCTCTCTCTCTCTCTTGGCCAAAGAAGAAAAGAGCAAAAAGGAAGAACTACACATAAGGCATGAGAGAAAGCCAGATTTATAAAATCCATATTCAGGTAGGGTTTTCTTTGTGGGAAATATTGAAGACATATAAATATCAGTCTTTCTTGAGCAGAACTGGCCTGTGATGTCAGGAAGCCGGCTTAGAGCTCTCTCCTACTTCTATATGGTCCTGCATCTAGTTGCCAGGACCCTCCTGCTCTAACTCTCTGCCCCTCCAGATGCCCCCAAACACATGCCCTACGACCCAGGCAGCTTCATGGTGCCACAGCCTCAGTTTTCTCATCAAATGAACCTCCCCTGTGCTTCAAACCCTGAGAGACAGGGCCCTCCTTCAGGGAAATGGGTGACGATTAGAAAAGTCTTAAAACGTCCTGCCCCGGCCAAATTATTCCACGAGAGTCCCTTTTACTTCAGTTGTAAAAAGCACCTCAGGAAAGGAAATCAGAGGTTGTCTGGTGAAACAGATGCTTCTAATAAGTCAGAAGGATTAGGGATTGCACCCATACAAATTTGCTTAAATTTTATATTAGGTTAAATGTTTTGTGCAATAAATAAATATATTGCACTTACATCTACAGAAGTTTCTCTTCTCACTAAAACACTGCCCCCTACCCATCTTGCCTTAAAAAATTACTTTAAAATTCTGTGTGTCTCCCCAAGTAAAAGACCAGATGTCTGAGTTGGGATCAGACATCCAGAGCAATATGAACCAGGTGGAACCAGTGATCACAAATGATGAGGCTCACAAGTCATTATTCCAAATATGACTACATTTATGGATTTAGGGCTTTAATTACTTTGATCTATTGCTACATGGTTGTTAGGAGTGTGCTTGTATGTGTGTGCGTGCACGCATGAACACTCACTAGGGGGATGGAAAGAAGGTGGGCAGCTTGGGGGATGAAGCATTTGGGAAAACATCAACCTATCTCTCAACTTGTTAGATACATAAGAACATTCTCATGCTTACTGGGTTTCACATTAGCATAACCCAGTAGTGATGGTGATTTTAAGAACTTAATTTGGCAGATGACTGATTTATAAGTTGATCCAATCACTTACGGTATGTTCATACAAAAATAATCAATAACAGAGGGAGATGTTCCAATTTAAAAACTAATGTCTGCCCAAGAAAAATGCCTATCTCCCTGGATTTTCATAATGATTTTATTCTGAGTAGACGAGAACACATCCTAAACACCTAACTGAATGATAGATCATGACTGTGACAATTGGACTGAATGTGTTATGTAAGTGACATATTCTTCCACAGGACAGGGGGATATGAGCTTTATAGGTGTGAGCGAAACAGTGCCTCCGATGTCTCCTTAAGGGCTGTGCACCACAAAGTAGGTCTTCAAGGACTAGAGAGGGAGGAGCATTACAATCCCACTTAGGATAGATCACATGAGACTCCAGAACTAGGAATCGAGGCTGAACGGCTCTACGAGAAATACCTACAGTTTTCTTGCAGAAAAATAAATCACTCCATGAACAATAATATATACCCTATACTGAAGCAGTTTTAATCTTGGGGACTTTTAATACTCTGAACTGATTATACTGGGTGGTCTAATAAACTTGCACATTAAAATGACAAGCTGTTGGGGACAATGACACAATCTGTTGACCCAGGGTTATTGTCAGTAGGGACAAGGATCCAGCCTCTGAGGCCAATTTGAAAACTGATTAGTAATTCTGCTTCTCCGTATTTGCAAATGACATATCCAATGAAGGGTTACTACCCACAATATATAAAGAACTTATACAACTCAACACCCAGAAAACAAATAATCCAATTAAAAATAGGGACAATAAATGAATAGACATTTCTCCAAAGAAGACATCCAGATGGCCAACAGACACATGAAAACATGTTCATCATCACTTACCATCAGGGAAACGCAAATCAAAACTGCAATGAGATGAGGTGCCTGGGTGGCTCAGTCAGTTGAACATCCGACTCTTCATTTTGGCTCAGGACATGATCTCATGGTTTGTGAGTTCAAGCCCCACAATGGGCTCTGGACTGGCAGTGCAGAGCCTGCTTGGGATTCTCTCTCTCCCTCCCTCTTAGCCCCTCCCATGTTTTCTTTCCCAAAATAAATAAATTTTTTTAAAAGTAAAAAAATAAAACACTACAATGAGATACCACCTCAGATCTGTCAGAATGGCTAAAATCAAAAACACAAGAAACAACCAGTGCTGATGAGGATGTGGAGAAAAATGAACCCTTGTGCACGGTTGGTAGGAATGTAAATTAGTACAGCCACTGTGGAAAACAGTACGAAGGTTCCTCAAAACATTAAAAATAGAATTACCCTACGATCCAGGAATTGCACTCCTGGGTATTTATCCAAAAAATGCAAAAAACACTAATTCAAAGGGATACACGCACCTCTATGTTTATTGCAGCGTTATTTACAATAGCTAAATTATGGGAGCTGTCCAAGTGTCCATCGATAGATGAATGCATAAAGAAGATATGCTCTGTATATATATACAATGGGTTATTATTCAGTCATAAAAAGTATTAAATCTTGCCATTTGCAACAACATGGATGGAGCTAAACAATACTATGCTAAGCAAAATGAGTTCATTAGAGAAAGATATCATATTTCACTCAGGTGCAATTTAAGAAACAAACCAAAAACAAGCAAAGGGGCAAAAAAAAAGAAAAAAAAAAAAGAGTGAAAGAGAGACAAACCAAAAGGCATACGCTGGAGAAGAGGCGGTAACCACTGGGGAGGAGGGGGGATGGGCGAAGTAAGTGAAAGGGATTAAGAGTACACTTATTGTAATGAGCTTTGAGTAACATACAGAATTGCTGAATCACATCCTGTACACCTGAAACTAATATAACACTGTATATTAACTATACTGGAAATTAAAATGAATTTAAAAAAATTAGGGGTGCCTGGGTGGCTTGGTCGGTTAAGCATCCCACTCTCGATTTAGGCTCCGATCGTGACCTCAGGGTCAGGAGATCGAGCCCCACGTCAGACTGGGCATGGAGCCTGCTTAAGATTCTCTTTCTGTCCCTCTACTGCTCACTCTCTCTCTCTCTCTAAAAAATAATAATAATAATTAATTAATTCTGCTTTTCCTTTCAGGCACAGACAAGCGGAAGAGGTTTTTATACCCCTTTTTTCCCCCAGCAGAGGACTGCAGCCGGCGCGTGGCCCCTACCCAAGCTCACGGGCAGTCTCGATTCCAAGAGACACAAAGAAATCAGGAGGAGGACCGCATGTCCCCTGGATTCTGTGCACAGGGCAAGGGGTCCAGATCACCAGAGGGGAAGAAAGGCACAAAAGAGCAATGTGCCAAAGTCCTCTTTTCCCAGGATGCTTCCTCCTGTCTTCAGCTTCAGACGCTGGTTAGCCTCTACTTGAGACCCTGAGGAAATAAGGAAACACCACCCACCACCTTCGGGCCAGGATTCCCGAGTCCCCAGTCACCCTGCTATACAAATAGGAACCAAGGCCACGGTCAGCCACAGTCTCCGGCGCACGCTGCAAACGCTCCGCTATCCTCCATCCAGTTCAACTGACGGTCCACGCTAAGACCCACCTCGTGGTGCCTTCTAGCAAGTGCTCGGTACCCTGAGAGGAACACCGGTGTTGTCGGTCCCAGGAGCATCGGCCTCCTGAAATCAGTGCTCGCCCAAAGCGTCTCACTACAGCTCCACCAGCTCCTACCCCGTGCGGGGTGTGTGCGAGACACAGAGTCAACAGGAACCGTTCTGGCTTTCCAGGCACCCTCAGTCTACTGCGGGAATGAGGCGGAATCCAGCAACACTGAATCAACACAGAAGTTAGGCGCGGTGGGACAGGAAGCCAAAAGATACCTGTGGTAATGTGGACGGGGCTCCCGGCAAGGGCAGAGAGTACGTCAGACACGCTCGGTACTCCATGGGCCGAGACGGCAATTCGCGAGCTACCGACATTTTGGCCGAATGCTTCTCTGCGCTGAGCGCTATCCTGCGCGTTGGAGGACATTCGGCAGCATCCTTGACCTCCCCCTACCAGATGCCAGGAGCACCAGCGTCCTCGGTCATGAGAATCAAAAATGTCTCCAGACGTGCCCAATGTCCTTTAGCGGGCTGAAGTGGCCCCACTTGGGACTATCACTTGGAAAGAATGTAAGTGACACTCTGCATTCAGGGACGATTCCACTAACGTGGATAATGTCCAGGCGGTGGTTTTCTATAAACCGTCCTTAACTCATCCCAACCTGCCAAGGATAAGCACAGATGGAAGTCACAGGATTAACGGAGATGGGATCCAGAGAAGGATGGGTTGGTTATTTTTTCCTTATTTCTTAAACCAGTCCAACACCTGAGCAGAAAATACATGTCAGCACTGACCGTACACCTTGTATCAAGTTAGGTGCTAAGGATGTCAGATTGTACGGATTTATTTCCCAGCTGCCGGGAGCTTTCCCGGAAGACAGTTTTAAGCTGTTGTCCCTCTTCGGTGCCTGCCTTGGCTGGAGTTAAGGGATTTTGGAATGGGGCGGGAGGGAGCAGTGGTCTGGAGCCAAAGGACAAGAAAGAACTCTTGAGGTGCCTTTGGTGCAGAAATGTGATTTTATTAAAGCACAGGGTCAGGACCCTGGGGGCAGGAAGAGCTGCACTGGGGTTGTGAAGAGTGGCTCCATATACTATGGAGGTGAGGGAGGTAAAGTCAAAGGGGAGGCCTCCAGAGGGACTTTGATATGCTAAAGAGGACTCCTAAGATACCTGAGGCTTGGTATCTTAGGACACCACCAACAACCTAAGGTTGTTTTCCCTCTATTAAGACACTAACAATAGGACGGTAGGGCAGGGCGTTCCTCGAGAAACATTAATACTCTGTATTTGCCTCAAGTATCTGTCAACGGGCGGCAGGTCAGAAGGACATTTAATTTTACCTGCCATTCCCTTCTTGCCTTTCTTCCCCACATCACCATAGAGGGATGGGTGATGTTGGGCCTCCAGGAAACTGAGTTTCCTCCAGGTTTCTGGAGATCAGGCTATTGGTAAGATTGCCTTTTTCTTGTAATTTCTTAAGATATGTGTAAAGTGATGGAGACTCCTGTCCTGCATGACTGTGATCTCTATCAGTTAACCCTTTGTTTTCTTTCCTTTGTTCTTGGGCAGCCAGGAGTGCCTGAGGAATGTCACACATGTCCCAAGGAGGGGGTGGGGGGTACAGGTGTGCTAGCTTGTGCTTTGCCCTCAGCTTGCCTTATGCTCCCTCATCAGGAGAAACCTGCCTTACCCAAGGTCCCACCTCTTGCCTGAATCCAATCATTGCGGGCATATAAAGGCCCATTCATTCCCTTGTACTCATGTCAACTGAATGGCCACACCAGGCCCAGAGTTCCCCATGGGCACATTCAACTTCTCCTTCTATCCAATCCTGCTCCCCTCCCTTCCCTTGATGCCAGGATCTCAAAGGCACTCCCTACTGCCGATACCCATCTCTCACAGTCTGCTTCCCAAGGGACCCAACCTACAACAACTTATAAGGCACAGTTCCTCTTCCGACGTGCTCATATTCACAGGCACGGTGGTATTTTTTTCCCCCAGGGGCTGGCTTCTATTCTAAGCCCTGTCCCTCATCAGTACTCTCAACACAGGATGTTTCAAACTGTTGGCTCAGCAGATCAGTCCCTAAACAAAGTACTCAGCACACAATGACCCCTCCAAGCAAAGGATTAACTCCCAGGGAATTTCCCAAAGGAAAAACAATTAGATTGCAATTCTGTGGACCTACCTCCACACATCATTTGGCTTGGCCCGGGACACAGGGCTTTGTCCTGAGACTGAAACACCACACACTACAGCATCTGCTCCTGGTCCCTGGCCATCACTGGGACAAACTCACTGTTGTCCTTTTTGCTGAAAAAGGATGAGAAGGGGGACACTCCATGGAGGCAGAGCTGGGACTTTGAAGTTTACCCTTTGGTCTCATTTCCTACAGGTTGGCTTTTAACTGCTGCTTCTCTCTGTCCAATTTTAACTGCAGTATTTCTTATGTTCCCTCTCTGACTACCCAAAATAACTGGCCCTTTTTTGCTCTTTTGTCCTCCTTATTCTCACCTCTTAGCCCAAATAGAAGAGGGCTTCAGGATAATGTTAGGAAAGGAGGTCAGTGCGGTGTATGTGAAATTTCCATTTCTGGCAGCAGCAGCTCTGGCCCTATGCAGAATTAGAAAATAAATCGACTTAATCCCTGGCTCCAAGCTCCCTTTTCGAGACTTCTTTCCAGCCCCAGTCTCAAGGCTCCAATTCTCACTATATTAGCACCTTAGTCAAATATCCCCTGTACCCTTTGCGTTTCCCCTGCCTCCCCTTTGCCCGTTGGAATCGTTCTCTTTTTGCCCCCGTTTATGAGGACCCCGGTAGGTTCCCAGAAGGCCCCTTATACATGAATTTGAGCTGTCGTATGACTACATCATAGTGATTTAATGTACTATTCCACGGGGCATTTTGTATTTTGCATTTGTCTATCATTTATATTTGTATATCACTCTTAAGGGCCCAAGATGGTAGGGACAAAACTGTTAGGATTTCATGAAACACAGAGGGGCCATTAGTGGGCGAGGGACATTTCTTCCATTTTGTAAATTCCACAGATAAGCCCGTTGCCGTCACTCATGACTGAACAGAAACTCCAGCCACTCTGAGCAATGAGCCAAGTCTTCCCCTTCTTCCTGTCCCTGGTTCTTCCATTCTCACGCATACAATACTGACTGGACAATCAGCTGAGCCAAACAAACAAACCGATCAGTTTGTTTGAAGTGCCTGGGCACTTCCAACTCCGCTCCCCCCCACTCCCGACAGCGTTTCACACAGCTCTGCCTGACACGTGCTTCAGGCTGCCATTGCACAACGGGGGTCTCCCGGTTTCCCTAAAAATGAAGTCTGTGTATGTGTTATTTAATTCTTTTTGTTCTGATTTAGTCCCTGGAAAAGAAAGGAGCAGATTCTGGGCCAACTGACCATGTTCACAGCACAAGTGGAGGCCCAGTTCCAGACCTCTGCCCACAAGAGCTCCCTATATTATCTAGCGTCTACCCAAATCGATGGACTCCTCTCTTGGAAGATACGAGTGTGAGTTACACATAGAGAGAGCCAGTCATTCAGCGGCACAGTAAGTTAAAACAGGCAAGAGAAACGGGAGAGAGAGGGCTGCTAAATCAAGAGATCATATGCTGCTAGAGGCACAATCTATCTTGAAAACCATTCTAACTCTATCAGGTTCCTCCTTTTACCTGCTGAGATGGGATCTTCAGCTCTCTCTCTCTCATTCCCAAATTCTTTTATGAAAACACATCATCTAAAAGGAGCCCTCATGTGCCACTGGTGGGAATGCAAACTGGTGCAGCCACCGTGGAAGACAGTATGGAGGTTCTCAAAAAGTGAAAAAGAGAACTACGCTATGATCCAGTAATTTTACTGCTGGGTGTATAACCCTAAGAATATAGTAACACTGATTTGAAGGCACACATGCATCCCTGTGTTTACTGCAGCATTATTTACAATAGTTAAAACATGTAGGCAGCTTAAGCGTCCATCAACTAATGAATGGATAAAGAAGACATGGTGTGTGTGTGTGTGTGTGTGTGTGTGTGTGTGTGTGTGTGAGATGGAATATTATTCAGCCATATAAGAGGATGAAATCTTGCCACTTGCAATGACACAGATGGATCTATAGAGTACAATGTTAAGTGCCATAAGTCAATCAGAGGAAGACAAATAACACACGATTTTACTCTTATGCGGAATTTAAGAAACAAAACAAATTGGGGCGCCTGGGTGGCTCAGTTGGTCAAGTGTCTGACTCTTGATTTCAGCTCAGGTCATGATCGCATGGTTGCTGAGTTAGAGCCCACCTGGAGCTCCGCACTAACAGCACAGAGCCTGCTTGGGATTCTCTCTCTCTCCCTCTTTCTCTGCCCCTCCCCTGTGTGCATTCTCTATCTCAAAATAAGTAAATAAACTTAAAAAAAATGACGGAAAAAAAAAGACAAGCCAAAAAAACAGACTCTTAACTACAGACAACAGATGGTCACCAGAGGGGAGGTGGGTGGAAGGAAAGAGATGAAGGGGATTAAGAGCACACTTATCTTGATGAGCACTGAGTAATATACAGAATTATTTAATCACTATATTGTATCCCTGAAGCTAATATAACACTGTATTTAACTCTACTGGATTGAAAATAAAAATTAAAAAAATAAAAATTTTTTAAAAATAAATAAAAATAAAACCACATCATCTGTTGCAACCACTGTTGCTCAGAACCCAAAGAGTTTACCAAGCTCAGCACCCATGGCTCTGGAATAGCCTGGTTTTCTTCCTGCTTCTCGGGCTGGTTTGTCCTTGCTTCCTTGGTTTTCTTCCCACACTTTTTTTTTTTTTTAACAGAGGTCAGTAAATATTCTACCATCAGTCTCTGGCAGCCTTTGCAATATGCATGTGTTTATCCCAGAGAAATGACTCAATACCTTACCCTAGTTCCTACGTCTCTTCCATTACCCATGTGCATTTCCCACCGTCTCCTGAGTCTCTCCACTAAGGATCTCACCAGCACCCTAGACTGTTCCCAAAGTTAAACCCATGAAAAACTCCCATCTCCTTTCTCAGTATCTCAGGCTGACTTCAGTGTCTACTATAATCATTGAATTACCGTCTCTCAACCCCTACCAGGGCCAAGGTATTATTGGTAACTCTGAAGAAGAGACTGCTAATGCTTACCAACATCTGTGTTCCCCTCTCCCTCCTGGGCTTGTTCCTCAATTTCCTTTTCCAGCCTCTCTTGCAGTTGGGTGTGAGCAAAGCAATGTGAGTGAAAGCAACGTGCACCACTGCCAGCCCTGACTCACAAAAAGAGGCAAACCATACCTCCACAAGTGACCTCTGTCCTCTTTCCCCATCTGTCAGCTGAAAGGAGAGGAGCAAAGGAGACCTGATGACCCACACTGGACTATGACAAGATCAAGAAATAAACTTTTATTATGTTAAGACCACTGTTACTTTGGAGTTGTTTGGTAAAGCAATGGAGTCTATCGTAATGGATATAATTTTTATATTCTCACATTCCGTGTTTTTTAAAACTAAAATTTTGCCAGAAGCCAAGCTATCCAACCAGCCTGATGGCAGAGCCCGGGTGGTGGACGGATCAGGACTGCATGGCGGCCCATCGAAAGTGAAGCTTCTTGTACTCCTGCTGTCATGTAATTTGGCCTCAGCGCTGGTCAGGGCAGCCCCCCTACCAATGAAAGTACCTGGGGATCGGTCGGTTGGGGAATTGCCCACGACAGGCCCCCCGGGAAAAGAACCATCGGGGAAAGAAATAACATTCTACAGGGAAATTATGCGGCCCTGCATCCAGCCCTTGCCACCCCCTATAAAGACTCCTCTACCTAAAGGAAGGACAGCCCCATATATTTCCCAGCCAAGGAGGGGGACAAATGGGTTTCAAATCCCCACTCTGGCAACAAAGGAATGTATCTATGGATACAAGTTACTTCAACCCCTAGGCCCACTTGGCCCCCAGGAGGCATTCCAGATGATAACTGGACCTGGGGGATTAAGGTACAGAATGGTTCATTAGTTCCTAGGTATACATTGTCTCTCTGGGAGCGCATAAGGCGTGGGTTCCCAGGGCCCTCTTGGCTCCCTCCCGGCACCCAGACCAAAGCGAACGCTTTTGTTCCTTGTGCCGCAAATGGTTCAAAGGAACAACTAAGAAGTCATGTCCCTGTAAACGTTCCATTTGAGGTTTTGAGAGCTAGATGACCTTTCATGAAAATAGCGAAGCAAACGCTTTATAAACTATAAATAAACGTAGATACATAATGAAAGTAGTATGAAGAAATTAACAATAAGCAAAAGGCAGGAGGGAACGTTACAAAGAAATAACCGTGAGGTTCCTTAACGGGTGATTACACAAAGGAACATTTTTAGAATTAGGTAAAGCCAAGAAACAGAGATGACACACGCGACAAGGAAATTGCTAACAAACATAATGCCACGTTTGCCACAACAAAGCGGCCAGTCGAACACGCTGCTGTTTTCTGTGTCCATTTGTTATTTTCACCAACGCCGTTCACCCTTCGGGAACCCCTGTACCTGCTGGGGCTGAACTCCGGCAAAATTTGATAATATTCTATATACAGCAAAACCTTGGATTGTGAATAACTTGTTCTGTGGGTGTACTGCAAGATGAGCAAACATTTCTAATAAATTTTAACTTGATAAACAAGCGATGTCTTGAAATACTAGCACATGATGCCAAACGTCACCTGATCACAACTAAGCCAATGGTTCTCTCTCTCTCTCTCTCTCTCTCTCTCTCTCTCTCTCCCTCCCTCCCCCCCTCTCTCCCCCTCTCTCTCTCGCTGTGGGATTGTGGGTGACCGTCTCCCATGCTCAGATGCTCGGTCTCAGACAGTGGTGTTTGGCAGAAATCAGTGATTTTTCAGAACGGTGGAAAGGTCCCCCAACTGCCACTAGTGTATTTTTGTCACTTCAAAGCTCCTATGGACAGTCCTTTGCGTTTGCAGACTGGAGTCAGCTTAGGAATGCTTTGCTTCACTCTAGCTCAGGCTTCCTGCACATACAGACCCTTTCCTCTGCTGCCTTATTGCCAGTTAAATACAGTATTAAAAAAATAAATAAATGTATATGACAAGAGTTTATGAATACTGTAGTCAACAACCGTGCAAGCGTATACAATAGCCCCCATGCGGCAAAATGTTGAAACCAAAGGCAATAAGAAGGAGGAGATGATTATGGGGGAAGTAGGAAATCATCAAGAAGTACGTACAACGTATATGAGTAGCCAAAACCGCAGTATTTTATAAAAAGTCTATGTCTGCATCTCATCTGCAGAGGAGGAGGAGAAAAAGGTGGAGGGATCTCTCACTTCAAATGAGATTAGGAAGATGTGTACAATGTGCGAAGCAGTGCAAAACTGTGTAGAAAAGCACCACCCAAATAAGGCTGCCGCAGCGCGAGCAGCGAATCTGCTTAACAACAATGCAATGTCACATTACAGCAAAATCCTCAAAAGGAGGCAAAAGCAAATGTCATGGATAGGTTCCGTGATAAAGTGGCACGAAAAGAAAAAGATTCCGCTGAGCCAATAGACAGCAGGGATTCCGTTAGTGATCGTGAAAGTTGTCCGACACAACAACCCTCCTCTCTCTTGTCTTCCTCACACCAGCCACGAAGGTTTTCAAAGGTAAGTGCAGGTGAATTTGCTTATTTTTCTTTATATGTTGTATTTTATTATTTTGTATTATAAAAAGTACTGTAATCATTTTCACGTAAATATTTTTGGATTGTGGAACAAATCATCCGAGATTCCATTCTTTATTTTCAAAAAAATTTTTAATGTTTATTCATTTTTGAGAGAGAGAGACAGACTGTGAGTGGGGGAGGGGCAGAGAGAGGGAGACACAGAATTCGAAGCAGGCTGCAGGCTCTGAGCTGTCAGCACAGGGTTGGACGCAAGGCTCAAACTCAAGGACTGTGAAATCATGACCTGAGCTGAAGTCAGATGCTCAACTGAGCCACCCAGGCACCTCTAACTTTCCATTATTTCTAATGGGGAAATTTGCTTTGATATACAAGTGCTTTGGATTACAAGCATGTTTCTGGAATGAATTATGCTCACTAATCAAGGTTTTACTGTACTTGCTTTGGTCAATGAACATGATATAAATTCTTCTAAGTCTATTAGCATAGAGGTTACTCATTCTTATTAAGAGGGTTGTAAAATCCTACTTGTATATATTTGTGTATATATTAACATATTCAATATATTATAAGCTATTACATACAATATTAAATGCAATATACATTATTCAATAATTACCATAGATGAGCATTTTTTGCTTTCAGATTTTTACTACCACAAAAGCTGCTTCGCAAGTATCCTCTCACATCCATCCTCATGGGTATTGCTGACACAACCATTCTTTTGTTCATTGAAAACGTCAGTTGCTCTTGAATTCTCTCTTTACCACCACTCTAGTCCAACCTGAAGGCAATCACCATCAATTCTATGTCACTTCCATTCCTCACACCACACCTGTGATCACAGACCTCATTCACGCATCTACTACCCCTCACTTGGATGATGGTGGGAGCCTGGCTCTTCTTGTAAATTACATTTGGAATGCTGGATTGAACAAAATTCTTGCTTTTGTCCCCGACCCTTCATTAGACATTGTGACTTTCCTTCAAGGGGGCAAATAATGAGTTTTTCTCAAAGGTGCTTTACTACAGTTTGTTTTTTCAGAGAGCATCCTGTGTGATTTGTGAATGAAGCATAGTATGGCAAGTGTTGTTGTCTATGACTCACCATTATTAGTTTCATAGATTTTGTTCTCCCTTTTTTTTTTTTTTAATTTTTTTTTCAACGTTTTTTATTTATTTTTGGGACAGAGAGAGACAGAGCATGAATGGGGGAGGGGCAGAGAGAGAGGGAGACACAGAATCGGAAACAGGCTCCAGGCTCCGAGCCATCGGCCCAGAGCCTGACGCGGGGCTCGAACTCACGGACCGCGAGATCATGACCTAGCTGAAGTCGGACGCTTAACCGACTGTGCCACCCAGGCGCCCCTGTTCTCCCTTTTTTAACAAGGTAAATTTATGTCACAGATATGTAGTCCTAGATCTCCATTTCGCCCTCAAGAACCATAATCCCACACGTCAATTGACAACTATTAGCCCTGGGCCTTCAGTGGAGAACACAGTGAGTAATCCTGAGATAAAATTTTGTTATTTCAGGCAACTGAATGGGAAAAGAGGTGGAAAAGAACCTATCATTATATACCACACACCATAAATAATTAGCTTTTGTCTGCTATGTTATAGGAATCATAATCCATACATAATTAGTAAAACTTATTATGAGTATGACTGCATACATATGATGTAAAATCATTCACTTAAAAAGTGAAAAATTCATTCAAGCCAATTGTATTACATAACATACATTTAAGAGAGCGATGGATTTTTAATGGTGCTGACTGAGCTAAATTCACCCCTTTCTTTCAGAGAACTACTGACTTGGTTGATGTACCACTCATGTGCCCATTTGTTCTCAAATGCATTATCTGCCCTTTCCCTGGTTTCCTCCGGATCATACGGAAATACGTGTCTTACGCTTCTTTGCCCACCGGAACCTGGAAATTTTGGGCCAAGGGGAAAGAACTGGTAGAACCGTGAAGACAGGAGATGGGGAGAAGCCAAGACTTGTGTCTCCCTCTCTCGTCTACCTTGGGTAGCATCTTTAGCAGAAAGCGATTTTCCACCGTAGAAAGTCAGCCCCTCCTTCTGCTTTCCCAGATCCTTGGACAGCCCCCTCGTTATGGTCAAACTCTGACTAAATGGCCCAGCCTTCTGAACACTGAAAACAAACTTCCTTCCATTGTCTTTCTAGCCCCAGGGGCAGTACTGGCTTTCTGTTCTGATTACCTCACATTTTCCTATTTGATTCTTCTTCTTTCCTACACAGGTAACCAATTCCTTTCCCCAAATTCCCTCTGTATAAAACTGACTAGACTACGACTGAGATAATATAGCCAGTGATGTATTTTAGGATATCAGTGGAGAGTCAAAGTCACAGCCCATGACATTTTATCAGTGCCCTTAGTTCAATGTAGCCAGGACTATCAAATGGTTCAAAAACACCTAAAAATAGACTCAAAGATAATGCATTTGAAAGCAAAGAGGGAAAAATCAGTAAAGCGTGTCACTGACTCAGGATGGCCATTGTTTGCGTTCTGATACATAGCCCAAGTACTCGTCTAGAAAAATGAGGTTGTCACAACATGAAAAGAATATAAAAGAGCACACCAAGTATCATGGGTAAGAAACCGGAGGACAGTAAACTAGACTAACGTAGCAGTTGAGCCAGGTTGCTCAAAATAGAACCCCTACCCGTTGGCTTAGGAGCTGTGAGTGTTTGGGCAAGGTTACCAACTCTCTGGTGCTTTATTTTCCTCATCTGTATAATGGGGCTACTCATATCCATGTAATTGACTTCAAAGGGTTGCTGTGAGAATTACATGGAGTAATGCACACAGACTTCTTAGAAAATGTTGGGAATGCAGTAATCACCAAATTATTATCAGCTTTCATCATTATTACTATTTATTAATATGATTATTATCATTAATTCTGGGTTACAGAGCCAATTACAGGGAATGATTCCTGTGTGAATCAGAGAGCCTGAAGTATCAGTTGCTCTGATACCGGCAGAGGCGAAAATTGTTTTTATAAAACGTGAAGATGTGTCGAGTTCTACCCAAACACTTTCAGCAAACTAGTTTCATCTTGTGAAGCAAAGAGGAGGCTGGTACACTTTGCCCCCGAGACTAGAGAAGGGTTCGTGCCCTGACAGATGTGTGCCTCTCCCTAATAAATACCAACAGGATTTTGTTAATTGTGGTTATCATTATAGCCATTCCCCCAAATATTTCCTGATTCTTTGTTACTGGATGAAGCCATGTGACTAGGCTTGGAAAATGAGTTTTGAGGAAGACATGTGTCACTTAAGACCCCACCTCCACTCTGGGTTCTCTTCGCCTCTAGGTAGCAGTGTTCACAATGGTTGCTGCTCAGGAGTCTGGGTCCCAGAGTGACCATGACAGAAATGTGTGAGGGAGATATAAACTTTGCGATAAGGCACTCCTATTTGGGGTTGTTACCACACCATAACCTAGTCTATTTTGTTTTGTAATTTTAAGAACTCAAAAGAAAAGAAACATAGCCCAGAGACTATTAATCTAAGAACCATAAAAGATTCAACACACACGTAATTACTTTTCCTACCTGATTCGTTCTCCGGCGATAAGCAATGAAGCCTCTTGCATGCAAAAGGACAGGTGGACACGTCTCCAAAGGTAAAAGGAAGGAAGGAGTTGGGGACTGTACCTCACACAGTGGACAAGCTTATAAAATGAAATACCTCAGGAGGCAAAACGAAAAGTGGTAGAAATGGAACACACACTCAGGAGTTTCGGAAGAGAGAGAAAGAGAGTAAATTTTTTATGAGAAAAAAAACTTTAAGTCATAGTTTTCTAGGTATAATAAATGATAAAGTCCATTTCAGGCACAGAAAACAGATTTTTAAAAGGGAAAAGGAAGGAGGGGCCAGAGAGGTTCAATGGTGAACTCTATGAAACATTTAAGGAAGATATTACACTAATTTTCTACCATCTCTTCCAGAAGACAGAAGCAGGAAGAATACTTCCTAATTCATTGTATGAGTCCAACATAAACCTAATAGTAAAACTAGACAAAGACATTATAAGAGAAGTATGAGGGGCGCCTGGGTGGCTCAGTCAGTTAAGCGTCCGACTTCAGCTCAGGTCATGATCTCACAGCTCATGGGTTCGAGCCCCACATCGGGCTCTGTGCTGACAGCTCGGAGCCTGGAGCCCGCTTCAGATTCTGTGTCTCCCTCTCTTTGACCCTCCCCTGTTCATGCTCTGTCTCTCTCTGTCTCAAAAATAAATAAACATTAAAAGAAAAATTTAAAAAAAAGAGAAGCATGAGAGACAAACATCTCTCTTGAACAAAGATGTGAAAATCCTCAACAATATATCAGAAAATCAACTCCAAAAATGTATAAAAAGAACTACATACCACAACCAAGTGGGATTTATCCTAGATATGCAAGATTCAATGTCCAAAAATCAATTCATGTAATCCATCACATAAACAGGTGAAAGAAGAAAAAAATCACATGGTCATACCAATAGATACAGAACAAGTGTTTAACAAAATCCAACACCCATTAATGATATAATTCTCAGCAAACTAGGAATAGAACAAACTTCCTCAACTGAATAATGCACATCTATAAAAACCTACAGCTAACATCATACTTAATAATGAGAAACTAGAGGTTTTTCCACTAATTTCAGGGGGAAAAAAAGGATATCCACTCTCATCACTTCTTTTTCAGTATGTACTAGAAGTCTTAACTAACGCAGTAAGACAAGAAAAGGAAATAAAAAATATAGAGATAGGGAAAGAAAAAATTGTGTTAGTTCTCAGGTGACATGATTGCCACAAAACAAGAACAACAAAATTCTGGAATAATCAACTGTAGCAAGGTCACAAGACTCAAGGTTAATACAGAAAAGATAATTGGTTTGTTATAAACCAGTACTAAACAAATGGAACTTGAAATTAAAATTACATTTACATTTACATTAATAGCCCCAAAATGAAATACTTAGGTATAAATCTACAAAAATGTAGATGATAGATATAGGGAGAACCACAAAACTGTGATGAGAGTAGTCAAAAAGAAGAATTAAACAAATGGAGAGATATTTCATGTTCATAAAGAGGAATACTCAATATTGTCAAGATGTCAGCTCTTGCCAACTTGATCTACAGATCTGAAACAATTTCAGTCAAAATCCCAGCAAGTTATTTTGTAGATATTTACAAATGGATCTAAAGTTTCTATGGAGAGGCAAAAGACCCAGAACAGCCCACTCAACATAGAGACTAAAGAACAAAGTGAAGATTAACAATACTTGACTTCAAGGTTTACTATAAAGTTGCAATAAACAAGACAGTGTAATACTGGTGAAAGAATAGACAAATCAATAGAACAAAAGAGAGAATTTATGAGTAA
The DNA here is from genome assembly GCF_028018385.1 of Neofelis nebulosa. NCBI lineage: Eukaryota > Metazoa > Chordata > Mammalia > Carnivora > Felidae > Neofelis > Neofelis nebulosa. The sequence continues at coordinate 7,670,017 of NC_080791.1, read as the reverse complement.
CATATTAAGGAAACCAAAACCAAGAGCATGTCTTTAATAACAATTATTGGTTTATTTTCATTCACAATAGAAACAAAAGCAATGTAGTAACTACAAGTAACTGTAATAGAAACTAACATCCTTTGGGACAAACATATGAAACATTAAGACAATATAAATAAATTGAAAGGCGTATCACGTTCATGGATGAAAAGATGGTATTGTGGAGAAGATAATTCTCCCTAAAATTTATCTCATCTCCAAGAAAAGCACTTACAGGTTGATCCTAAATTTATTTTCAGAAGTATAGGGTCGAGGTAAATTTGAAGAGGCAGAGAAATACAGGACTTTCTCTGTTTCTATAAATTACCTTAAAGCTATAATGATTTTTATGGTTTTGTATTTTTTGCCTGTAAAGATAACTAGACCACTGGAACCAACAAAGAGACAGACATATGTGTATGGAAGTGGGGTATATTACAGAGCTAACATTACAAAACAGCAAGGAAACGATGGGCTATTCGTATCAATTAGTGACCAGACAACAGTTTATCAACAGAAAGGGGAAAAAACACAGCCTTTTCCTTATATGACATGTAAAATAAGTCACAAGTAGATTTAAAAGCTCTATGAGAAATATAAAACTTGAAAATTTTTACTAGAAAACATGTAAAATATGTTCATGACATGTAGGTACTGAAGGATTTATTAAGTAAAACATTAAAAAGATAAAACACAGGGGGACTCAGGTAGCTTGTCCGGTTGAGCATCCCACTCTTGATTTCAGCTCAGGTCAGGATCCCAGGGTCGTGGGATCGAGCCTGGCATCAGGCTCCACACCGAGCACGGAGCCTACTTAAGAGTCTCCCTCTCCCCCTCTCCCCTTCTCCCTCTCCCTCCCTCTCCCCCTCCTCTCTGCACCTGGGTGGCTCAGTCCATTAAGCCTGCCTCATCAGCTCAGATCTTGATCTTGCATTTCATGGGTCCAAGCCCCACATCAAGCTCAGAACCTAGACCCTGCTTCAGCCTCCCTCTCTCTCTCTCTCTGACCCCTCCCCTGCTTGTGCTCTCTCTCTAAAAGAAATAAAGCATTTAAACAAATATTTTCTTTCTCTCACTCTGCCCCTCTCCCCCGCTTGTTATGTCACTCTAAAAAAATAAAATTAAAAAAATTTTTTAAAAGACCAAATATAAAATGATCAATCTGCCCATGTTAGAGTTAAAACTTTTGAATGACAAAAGACATTGTAAACAAAGTATAAAGACTCAGCCTACAAAAATACATTCATAATACATAAATCCCATAAAGGACTAGTATACATATTATACAGTACGTAGAGGTATTTACACACCACTACAAACAAAAGATAAAAAATCAAATAGACTCAGAAACAAGGCAGAAAATAGGGACACGTAATTGCAGGGAAAAAACTATACATTTTAATAGATGTTCAATTTATCTGGATTTCAGTAAAATGTAAATTTTTTTAAATAAGCATCAAGTGTTGTCAAGGATGTAAGGTATGTTCCTAATTATGCATTGCCGGCAACTACGTAACTTATTAAAATCATCTTGAAGAGCAATCTTACAAAATCTAGTAAAATTCCAGTACTACGTGCATACCCCAGAGCTGTACATATATACCTAATAAGACATAAAATATTTACTATTCCTAATAAAAAAGTTGAGGAATGGATAAATCAACTGATTTTTTAATATAATGAATTACTATACAATAGTTAAATATATTTTCTCCAGTAAGTTTTAAACTGTAACACTATTTTTTTAATATTGTAACATGCAAAACAATAGAAATTATAACTTATCAATATATGCAAATGTAGTGAAAGTATATAAACCTGCATGAGAATGAGACACACCATCTTTGGGCAGCTGTTCTGTCTAGCCAGTAGAGAGATTAAAATACGTTCGAAGTCTTTAGTGGTATCGATAATATATTATTTCTTTAAAAGACATATAGAGAAAAATCTGATCTGAACAAATAAAGCAAAATCGTTAACATAATTTAATCGTGGGCTTGGAGGGGAGTTGTATTATTTTCAGCCCTTTTCTGTATGTTTGAAATAGCTCTTAATAATAAAAAAAGCTTTGATAAACATAATGATGGGTTCTATTAAATATATGGTAAATACGAGGAATCCACAATTCAAAATGGAAGTTAGGGATGTTACAATCATCTGCTTCTAACTATGTGGTTAGAAAGCAGCCACAAGTGGGGCACCTGGGTGGCTCAGTTGGTTAATCATCTCGTGATTCTGAGTTCAACAGGCTCTGTGCTGACAGCTCAGAGCCTGGAGCCTGCTTCGGATTCTGTGTCTCCCTCTCTCTGCCCCTCCGCTGCTCATATTCTGACTCTCTCTCAAAAATAAATAAAGATTAAAAACATTAAAAAAAAAAAAAAGGATGCAGCCACAAATGTAGGGTGCAGTTCCTTACACACACCTTTCTGTCATTACAGAAGTTAACCATCATCATTTTTAAATCCATGCTTATCATTTTTAGGTCTATTATTTAGCTTTATTGCATCTCTATGCATTCATATTCTAATTCTAGCCATTTTAACCATATACAAAAAGTATTATTTTGCCATTAAGAAAGCTTCAACATATTTCCTAAGACTGACATCATTCGTAATGTATTTTCTGGCCACACGGAATTAATATTCAGTAATGAAAAGATACTCAGAAAAAAATCCAAAATCACAGAAACCAAACAGTACACTTAGGAGTAAAGTATGATTCAAGAAAAAAAATCAGAAAAATAGATTAACACTTTGAACTCAGTGATGATGAAGGTACGACATATATGAGTACTTGTGGAACAAGGTTAAAGCAGTGCTTTCAGGAAAATTATCGGCTTTCTATGCCTACATTATAAAAGAAAGACAGGAAATTAATCATGGAAGCTTCACACTAATCTTAAAAAGTACAGCATATCAGAGACACCTAGGTGGCTCAGTCAGTTACCAAGTGTCCGACTTTGGCTCAAGTCATGATCTCACAGTTTGTAGGTTCAGACCCCGCATCAGGCTATGTGCTGACAGCTCAGAGACTGGAGTCTGCTGTGGATTCTGTGTGTGTGTATCTCTCTCTCTCTCTCTCTCTCTCTGCCCCTCCCCTGCTCACGGTCTATCTCAAAAATAAATAAATAAATAAAACATCTAAAATAAAAAAGAACAGCAAATCAAATCTACTCAAAGGAGAAGGAAGCAAGTAAGATAAATTCGTGAATTAAAAACAAGAGACCAAATGTGTCGAGATAAAATTTATAAACTATCAATTCTCATCAAGAAAAAGAGAGAAAACACAAATTACCATTAACAGATATGAAAGATGAACATCACTTCAGATCTTTCAGACTTCAGAAAAAGGATCAGAATATTATGAATAACCTATGCCAAAAATTAGGTTACATTTAAGTAAAAAGATGCCTCAAAACACAGAAGTTACCAAAGCTAAGAGAAAAATGAATAGAAAACGTTGTTTCATAGTTTATTTATGAAATGTGACCCTTTACTTAAAACCTATCCACAAAGAAATCCTCAAGCCCAGAGGGCTTCTCTGGTCAATTCTTCCAGTAATTTCAGAAAGCAATGGCACCAATCACAGACATAATCTTCAGGAGAATAGAAAAGCAACATTACAAATTTGGGGAAAAAAAAATATATGATAACATTTTCATGATCTTGAGGTAGTCAGAGATTTCTTAAACAAGACCCCCAAAAGAGTGCTAGGAAAGTTCTGATAAATCAGACTTAGCTAAACTTAAGATTCCCCATCCATCACAAGACGCCATTAAGAGAGTGAAAAGGTAATTCACAGATGGGAGAAGATACCTGTAATCCATGTATCCAAAAAAAAGGGTCTTAAATTTATAAAAAATATAAAAAATCTCTAAAAAGCCAGCAAGGTAAAAATACTGAAAACCCAATAGAAAAAAAAAAATAGGCAAAAAAAAAAAAAACAGTTGAACATGTATTTTACAAAAAAGATAGATGGACATTTAACCAGAGAAGATATATAGATGGCAAATGTTAAACATCATTAGACATTAGGGACATGCAAATTAAAACTACAACATGATATCATCATGCACCTACAAAATGGCTAAAGTCAAAAAATAGTAACACCACCAAATGCTGGCAAGGACATGGAAAAATCCAAACACTGCTGGTGGGAATATAAAATAGTACAGCCACTCTGGAAAGAGGTTTGGCAGACTTTTATAACACTAAATTTGTAATTGCCATACATCCCAGCAACTGCACCCTTAGACATTCATCCAAGACAAGCGGAAACTTATATTCGGCCCATACCTGTCCACAAATGTTCACAGCAGCCTTATTTGTAAGAACTCCACATAGAAAACAACAAAGTTGTTCTTCAGTGGGTGAATGGTTAAAAAAAAACCACAAAACAACAACAACAAAAAAAACCCTTTAATACCCACATATCACCAAGTACCACTGAGCAATACAAAGCAATGAACTCAGAGCAAGAAAATCATGAAGTTTCCTCTCAAAGGCCTTCAGTTTCCACAATATTAATACATCAGATCACCAGACACATTACCCCGTTATGAAACGGATCAAGACGGCTATGGGGAAGGACTCCTAGACACGACAGATACAAAAGAATGAATATGTTGGCAAAAAGGCAAACACTATTAAGTTTGAATAACCAATACATCTTTTTCTTAATGTTTATTTATGTTTGAGAAAGAGAGAGAAAGAGAGAGAATATGAATGATCAAGGGAGGGACAGAGAGAGAGGGACACAGACGATATGAAGCAGGCTCTAGGCTACTCCTTACTGAGAGCGCAGAGCCCAATGCCAGGCTCAAACTCACAAATCCTGAGATCTTGACCCGGGTGGAAGTCAGCCACTCAACCAACTGAGCCACCCGGGTGCCCAATACATCTTTTTAAATATACCTGTAGCAGCAAGAGGATGGTCTGAAGCAAGGACAAGAGCATCAGATTCTAGATCTTGACATCCACCTCATATAAATGCGCTCATCTGGTCACTCTTGCCATCATGGCTTCTGCCCTCTTCTCCACTTCCTACAAGCCTTTGACCCTCAGTGCTGCCTTCAGGAAGCGAACCCCTTCCTTGATCGAATAGTGCAAAGACATTCTTTGCTCATGAAGAAAGTGACTATAGATATTGACCTTCTCTGGAAAATACTAAAACAACAGGGTTTTTATGTATTCGTATGTTGACAAGTAGACATGTTTTATTCATTACCTAATGTTTCAGAATCGGGCTTTCTTGCATTAAGGAGAAAGTGAAGAAAATGAAGAAAAATAAATGTATTATATAACACGCCCCTGTAAATTCTACCCCAACCTGAACTGACATTTGTTATCCATCAAACCCCACATATAATTTGAAAACGAGACACAAGTTTCAATCCTTTAACATAGTGAGACAGCAGACGACACTTTCTCATCATTCATCCATAACATCCGTAGCTAATAGAAAAGACGCTACAATATTCGTAGTTGCCAGGTCTGAACACATTTCCCAGCTTTCTTTATTCCACCCCAGGCCCGGTGACCCTCTAAATGCCTTGATGGAAGCAAATAAATCTCAGGACGTTAGCACTTGCAAGAGTCTGGAAATCGTTAGCTCCACAATGACGGTAAAAGGCAATTAAGGTACAGTATCGGTCATTTAGGAATTTACCAAATGAAGGACACAAGACACCCACGGGTAAAAAGGTTTCTATTATCTTAACGCACAGTATTTCAGAGTCCATTTGAAATAGAGACCAAAGTCATCGACTGTACGCTTCACAATATGGACACAGAGGAATGATTAGCAAGGTCAGTGCCGAGACAGGTCTAGGCACAGCCATGCCCCAACCGTCTCAAAGAAGGAACACAAAACTAGGATGTACAGTGAACCATTTCATCTTTTTCCTTAGCTTTGTGGCCTTCCAGGTCACCTCCCTCTTCACTCCAGAGATCCCTGGAAATCACGTGTTCAGACCCTTTTCCGTTAACTTTTCGCCTGGAAAAGTGTCCACAACGCCTTTCCCAAAACACACCTCCCATGCGATGGGGCTGAGACACGTGGCAACAAGATGTCACTCATCCTCTATAACATTAGTAACCGGCTCCATGTGAGGCACGTCCAAACTGCACTCCAATTTAGCCATTCTAGTTGAGCCCTGGGGGTCTCCACAGTTCTGATCAGCATACTGCGACCCCACCTGGTTTAGGATTTTCACTTTTTTCCTTGTATTTCCAGCGACGGAATACACACCTAAGGGCCCTGAGGCCAGTGGGGCTATGAGGGGGCACTTACTGCATCCTCCCACGCAGGACATCCTGAAAGCCGGAATCCACGCCGAAGTCTCTTCTCCCGTGAACACATCTCGTGACGCAGATCCTCGGGCTTAAACGTGGCTTCCACCACTTACCACAGGTGTTCCTTGGAGCATGTCGGTAACCAGTCCGTGGCTCAATTTCTTATCTACCAAATAAAAGCAGGGACAATAATGAGTTCTATCTCCTTGGGTTATACCGACTGTTACACAATAAATGATGCAGGTAGAAGCATGCGGTCAAGGCTCTATAGGTATTAAGTTGACGCCATTTTTACTGACACCGTCAGGAATTGTGTGTAACTTCCTACCCTCTGGAAGAAAAAGGAAAGCTTTTTAGGGACTGTCCTTCCTCCTCTCCTTTCCTTACTCAAACCTGCCCCCTCTGTTTTTCCCTCCCCCATGATTTCTTCTCCACCAGGCCTTCAGGACCCACAGTGTTGGCTTCATATCCCGGCACTTGTTCCCACATAGCGTTCTTAACGACTGCCTAGTATGATGTGTCTGCTTTCTTCACCATCCGCGAAGCCCCGAGTAGGCAGAGGCCAGGGACACTTCTAACCCAACAATGACCAGGACAGACCTGGGCAGAAAGAAGGCACTTTGTAAGTTATTACCGATGGTGCCATTGCTTCCTAAGTTGTACACAGAGACTTTACTTCATGACCATGTCAGTTGTCACAAACTGTCTCACGTAAATTAGTGTTGTTTCCAAAGGTAGAATCAAGAGAAACCAAACGAGCGAGGCCTCGGTCCCTCTGGGCAAGTCCCCCAAGAAGCAGGACAAAGTGGTACAAAAGGCTCATCTGACATTGCTGCTGTTGGATCTTAGGATTGACGGGTGAAATAAAGACTCATTATGGTTCATGTATCTCTCTAGTGACTATTTACTGGGCATCTACCACGTGCCAGATACTGTGCCCACTGCTGGAAATACGGCAATCCCGACAAAGCCACTGTCCTCATGGCAGTTACGATCTTAGAGATGCAGGTGAACATTAAGCCAGACATTACACGCTTATTTATGAACAGGGGGGACAAGTCTAGCTGGATCAGGGCAAGTGCCAACAGAGAAACGAGGCTGGGCGAGCGAGAAAGTGACTTTCCCAAGGTTCAGCAGGTGGAATCAGGTGGGAGCATCATCTCTGGAGTACGACATGACCCAGCTTCAAGCACTGGTTCTGCTCCGTAAGAGGTGCAGAATTCAGGGGTTCGGGACACGCCACCCCACAATACGCCACTTTGCTGTATTGATCATCTTGCGCTCAAGGCGCGTCAGAATCAGCAGATCCAAGAAGGGTTCTCTGACTCAACCCCTTTGTATCTAAAAGCAGATCATAAGACTTCCCTTGAGAAAGGTGCCCCCGCCTGGACCGGGAAGAGAAGAAGGAACCTCCTTACCGCCAGACTGGGAACCAACACCACGATAGATTTGTAGAAACTTACTAAAATCATTTCTCTTCTGTAAGTTTCCCCCATCCATTTGCCAGTCACTGTCCCCCAAGTCATTGCCCCAGCCCCTTTGTTTTGTCACATCTTCACAATTCATTGCCCTTTATATACAAAGATGATAAGCTTTTATGCCTAACAGCTCCTTTGGGTCTTCATTTTCCTTCTGAAGGCTCCCGTGTACATGTGAAAATATTAAATAAACGTGTATGTTTTTCTCCTGTTAATCTCTCTTCTTAAGCCAGCCACAGAATCTAAGACGGGACAAGTGTTTCTCCTCTGTGCCTCTTCCAGGGTACCTGCGTGGGTAGGATGCAGACAACAGCCCCATACATCTGGACTGCGTAAGCATGTGATGAGCTAACGTACGCAGCGCACTTAACACTCAATTAATGTGCGTGGTTATCTTATTATTTTATTGTCAATGACAGAGTCAGGACTTTAGTGCAGATTTCTCGACAGCAAATCCAGTGGTTTTATCTCTGTACCCCACTGCCTCGGTATCATTTCATCCTGCCTTTCTGACCAAAAAAAGTTTCCTGGAAAGTAGGTCAGATTTTCATTCCCACTACCGTAGCTTTTAAATGGAGAAGGGGGTATATAGGAAGCTTTCTAGCAGCTCCAAGTACCCACAAAGGCTTCCCAACAAGATGACAAAATATTTCCCTGAGGGTTTATTTAATTTTGTCCCCAGGCTTGTTCACAATTCTGCCCATCTGGTCCTCGAGGCTTCTCTATTTTTAATATTTCTACTTTGAGTGTTTTGCTTTTTTAACCTATTCCAGGATTAGTCGCCCCCTTTCAACCACCCCCACTCTCTTCACCAACCCCTGATTTATTTCCCTTGAGCAGATTCCTCGGAACAAATTTACTGTAGCCTCTTACTTTGATAAACTCAGACCTGAAAGACAGAGCCATCTCAAGCCACTCAAATAGGTCATGATTCAACTGATTTTGCACTTGATACTGGTACGGTATTTAGTTCCACAAGACCCCTCCAGAGGCACAAGTTACAAATATGAACAGCATTTCAGGGAAGAAAGCTTTCCCTACCTACACATGACGTCACTCCCCTGAGAAAACAAACACAAAAACAAACCTTTTTCTTGGCAGTACTGGTCAGAGAGTTCTCCTCAAGAGAAACTCCACTTGAGCTGTCCATTCAGCGTCCCTGTGGGCCATCTGTTGACCTAGCTAACTGATACATTGTCATCCAAGGATAGATCAGAAGATGCCGGCTCCACAACAGTCCCTCTGCCAGGTAGGGCTGCTTAAGTCGGCATTATCATCATTTTTTAGCCCGAGGCATTGTCTCTAGAAAGTCTGTCTCCTGAAGAATAACAAGTCAACAGGCTCTATCAAACGAGGTTGGCTTTTCCTGGCTCATCCACTCACCCAGCTAGAAATCAGGCTCCCACGCACAAACAATAAGATTTAATGAGGGAGAGATGTAAAGAAACGAGCCCCTTCCCCTGGGATCCCCCAGCCCTCTGTGCTCACCTCCACTGACTCACAGCTCATTGCACGGCCAGTGTGTCTACTCAGCTGACTCTCTTGGGGGTCCATGAACTCTCTGTATCCACAGACAGGGTTTTAACAAACATCTGACTAACTGATACAAGGAAAACGGGTGTCCAAATATCAGATGACAGGAGGAGCAAAGGACCATATAGACACTGGAAATCTTAATGACGAAGGATAAAATGGAATATACAAGGTCAGCTACCAACAACATATTTAAGGGTCGGTGTATCTTAACATCACCTCTGTCTTCCCAAGATATCCTTTTAGTAGACGGCTTCCTTTTTCTTTCTTTCTTTGTGAACATTTTTAGAGAACTTTAAGTCCTTTTTTTTTTTTTTTAATGGATATCCTAACGGCAATATTGGCAATAAGCAGAGTAGGTATCATTCTCATTTTCCCAATAGTGAAGCTAAGGATCTGGGAAGAAATAAGACTTGCTCAAGGTCAAGCAGGTGGCAAATTTACTGAAAAGAATCTAGGTCTTCTGGGGCACCTGGGCAGCTCAGTCAATTAAAGTATCTGACTTCGGCTCCAGTCATTATCTCAAGGCTGGTGAGTTCGAGCCTCGCGTTAGGCTGATGGTTCTGTCTCCCTCCCTCGGCCACTCTCCTATGTGCGCTGGCGCTCTCTCTCTCTCTCTCTCTCTCTCTCTCTCTCTCTCTCTCAAATATAAATAGACATTAAAAAAAAAAAGAATCTAGGTCTTCTGCATTCTCATATGGTGCTCACCACCTTACTGTGCTCTTTTTACTAAGAGGTTGGGGGTCAGCAGACATCGGAAAAGTACATAGAATTTGGAGCCAGAGACCTACGCTCAAGTTCTGCCTTTGCCAGTTTATGATGTTGGGCAAACCGTTTCATATTCCAAAATTAAACAGCTTATTATTTTCCTCTCTATGTATGTACGATTTACATTTCCAGGGCATATTTTTAAAGCTCACATTGCAAAACACATAGTAAAGCTTAATAAAATAGGACTTCTTTTTTAAATACAAAGTTGAGCTCTTAGGAAAGGAAATTCTGAGGAGGAAAAAAAAGAAAAAAAAGAAAGACAGAAGGAAGGAAAGAGAAAAAAGCCAGAGACAAAACTAAAATCCAGAGAACAAAGCCAATTTGTGGGCTCACTCAGGAACCAAGCAAGTTGAGATTTAAAGTCCAAATGAAAATGGTAATGAGTCCCTGGGCTCCATCAAGGTAGAGAGCTAGGCCCTTGGGTGAATGGACAGAAGGTCAAGGTGAAGAAGGTCATCGTGACAGGGAAACAGGCAGGGAGGAAGATGGAGAGATGTGGGTGAAGATAACAAAAGATCGAAGGCAAAACACAGGCTCAGAGGGGAGCGAAGAGAGGACAGAAGTGTAGGCTAGAGAACCGAACAGGAAGGAACCACCCGCTTGGGACGACCACGCGAAGTGTGCGTGTTACTACGTGTGCTCTAACTGGGAAATTTCAAATCCCTGCTTAGACGCACACACCTTCATGGGCAGGATGCTTCCAACTGAGAAAGAGGAGCCAGCGATACTCTTGGCTTAGAGTGGACAACTCCTCTGGAGCAACCGTTCCAGGCAGCTTTGTGAGATCCCCTCAGATAAAGCCCAGGTAGGAAGAGCCCACGGAGCTATCAACCACCCAAGAAAACAGTCTACCACGAGGGAGCCAGCAGACTCAGAAGCAACAGGAATAAGGCTTCCCAAACACCAGATGCTCTCAGATAATCCTTAAAAGAAGAATATCTAAAATTAATGAAGAGATCAAAACCCTAAGCATTAAAAAAAAAAAAAAAAGATTTTTTTTTTTTAATGCCCACACACATAAGATATAGAAAAGAAGAAAGAAGACAGTAAAATTAACCTGGATTCTTGCCACCAAGACATCTCATTTGTACCCAAAGGATTTTAATTTGTGGACTTTACTAGACATGACATGGAGAGGTTGAATCATTGAAAGAAGAACTCATCACTTACATTTCCAAAGGGGCAGGCTCAGCCAAGCCGGACCACAAGGAAGCATTGGGCGAGGGGAAAGCCCAGGCCTCAGCCTTTATCGGGATTTTTGTGGGAGACGCAAAGCAGGGCAGAGTAAAAATTTTAGGATTAGCCCATGTGAATAATGTCAGGGGGCTCTAGGCTTTAGGGGCTGTGTCTAGCTGTCTGGTACATGGCCCTGGGTTGATGTGGGACAGGGGAAATGGTGGCTTGGCATGTGTGAGTTTAATAAGTGTGTGTGTGGGAGGGGAGTTTGCTTGCAAATGAGACATGTGCTCCTAGGTTGTTTCTTGTCTTGAGGAGTTAGCTAGCTCTCCTGAAAAGGACAGTCTCTCCCTGGGGCTGTAAGGCCCCTCAAGATGTCAAAACATCCTAACACAGAGAAAATGAAAAAACGATGAACATACCAAAGGACTTTTTTAACATACAGTTTGATGTATCCTTCCAGATACGTGAAAGCATACACATAAGCACGTGAGAAACTATCCATGTTCATAAGCACAGAGACGTAAAGGTTTTTCAACCAAAACAACCATCACATTTTACAGCCTATTTTGTAAATTGCCTCCCTGACTTAACAATATGTCATGAAAGTCTTTCCATAGTGATATTATCAAACTAGTCAAATTTAATTTCCGAATGGTATTCTAATACTTGGATACATTAACCAATAGATACATCAATTAACCAATCTTTGGTGGATTTCTAACTTACTTCTATTTTCTTTACCATAAATAATGTTTTAATAATCACACTTATAAATTCCTTGTGTAATTATTTTCTTAAAATAAATGTCTTTGCGCAGAATAGCAAGATCAGAAGTTTTTAAATTCTCAAGGTTTTTTACACATTGACAAACTGCCTTCCAAAAAGGTTGTACTAATTTACGCTTATACTAAAAGTATAGAAGTTCCCATTTTCCTACACTTTTGTCAACACTCATCACTTTTTTTCTAATTTTAACTAATACTTGGTGCATTTTTATTACTAATAAAAGTCAAATCATTTCAATAGGTTTATTTATTTTTATGCTTACTTGGTGAATTATTTTTTTCATATCAATTTAGACAAGTCATTTAATCTCCCTGAGGTTCAATTTTCAGTTATAAAATGTCGTTAAGAGATTCCACATCTTAAGGTTCAAGTATAGATCAAGTAGACTAATGTCCATGAAAGCTCTTTAAAGCCAAAATACCAGAAAGGATTCATGCAACTAATATTTAATGAGCACCTATTAAGTACTGGGCTGTGTGCTGCAGCTGCAAGAATACAAAAGAATATAGTCTATGGCCCATCATCGAGGTATACTGGTGGTTCTGCCATTATTTTGGCATCCAATGGGTTCCTAAAAATTTTCAAAACACGAAGGGATACCTAAAGGAGAAAGCTACCTTGACAACGTCTCTGGAATTTTCCCAGGATGACCCATCAGGTACCTACGACTGCCGTGTCCAGTAGTTTCGGACACTGAATTTGGGGGAGGGGGTGGGGAATGAAATGCATCAGCAAAAACATTGTGTCTTTCCTTCCCCTCATTTCAATTACGGAAGGCTGTTAAAAACAAGGATGTATTTCAGAAACATTCTTCTTGTTACTGATCAGGCAGTAGGTATCAGAGAGAGCCCCCATCTCCTGGGAAATTATTATGCGAAAACAACAAAACAATACCAATAACCCTGTAGCCTGCAGGCAACTGTACTCAGTAAAGTCAAGAGAGCACAGCGGAGGCTGAGTTCAATGAGATTCCAAACACACCAGTGAGAATGGGGGCGGGCTTAAGGGTTTGGTAATTGTTCTCTTATGGTTTCCTAGTTCTTGGCGTATTGTTGTTACAAATTTATGACTGGATACACGTCTCTCTTGTGTGGCTGCATCTTATTCCACCCTGGGTTTTAAAAGACTATTTGGAAGAAATGCAAATAGCCATTATGTTAATCTCCTAGTGCACGGATATGTTCTCCTGCAATAGGAACAAGGCTGGCATTTTCGCAGCTTCAGATCGGATTACATTTTCTAAATAATAACTCCCCCTTGGTCCCTCTTCTTTTGTGCTTTTGAGGATAAACTCAAAAGTTGAAGCCATGCATCAGAGGAGCTGTGACTACTGTAAATTCGCCTCCATGTTATGAAGTATTCTCTTCCCTGTGGGAATGAAAACACCTTTGTAACTTCTGAGCAGTGATTCACGGCCATTCCTCCGCTAAATGGACCTTTACAACAATGCACGTGCTCCCCAAAAGCGCACGTCATCACCACAGTCTGCCTGGGCCAGTCGAGAAGGTGCGCACCAGCAGAAGGGTGCCCACCGTGTCACAGGAAGCGTTTGTTTGGGGGCGGGGAAACGAGTTCAAGTCTCAGCTCCGTCACATACTAGCTGTGTGACCTCAGGAAACTCACTCTGAATTTCTGTTTTAAGTTCCGTTCTTTGATTCCTTGGGTTTTTCATCTGTGAAAGAGAATTCGCCACTTAAAAGATTTCTAAATTCCCTTCAGTGCCTGAGAACTCTGTACCCTGTGTATTAGAAGGCATGTTGAGGCACTATAGGGCTTAGCTTTCTCTCTCACGATGAAATATAAAGACACCCAAAACCTACTTCTAGAACTCCACCTGTGTGCCAGATACTGTATTCTGTGTGGGAAAAACCAAGAAGAATAAAACATAGCCCCTGCTCTCCAACAAGTCACAACTTAGATCTGCAGACAGGTCCAGAAGAAATTTCATCCTGAAACCATGACGGCTCTGGAGAGACCCAGGTCACTTAACAGAGAATCAGAGTGCTGTGGACTTCTAACTTATAAAACCAGAATGGGCCGTTAGATTCTGGAAGGTTCGGAGAAGATGGTGCTGAAACTGAACTGGTCTTTGTGCACAGAACGTATCGCATTTGAGATGATAAATAGAGGATAAAATATGACCACCCCCTACCACCTTCACGGTCACATCTGTGAAGTGAACCCCATGGAGTCAGATGGAAATGTTAAAAAAGAAAGGGAGAGAGGATTAAAGCCCCTCCCATAAATGGGTAAGGATAGGAAAGCGGCTCTGCACAGGTTTGAAAATAGATCAGACTGACTTCCTGTATGAGAGGGTTCTGATGTCATTAGTCAATACTGTTCTTTTAATACACAGTTTTTGAACACGGGCCAGATTCTGTGAGGAAAACCAAGCAGACCGTGACAAGAGGAGGAGGACTGAACCAGGTAATGGCTTATGGCCCTGCCCCTGAGCACTATGGTACTTTCCAGAAAGGGCTGAAATTATGCAAGACTGATGGATCCTCCCCTCAAAATCAATAGGTATACATACGATAAATGGAACAGCCCCAGCTGACCCAGGCACAAGTGCAAACACAGAAAATAATTACTCCAAGACAAAACGAGTCCTTCAGCTTGCCACGGGAGTACAGCACATGAAACTCAGCGTTTCCATTATGGCGCTTTGCTTTTCATTGCAATGCTTACGTCATCTTGCTCCAACAATTACCAGCTGGGTTTTCCTTGAGAAACTTCTCCTTTATCGCCCTTTGCACCCCGTGATGACATATGGGAGACCCAAACCCGTATCATTAGTGTGCTCTGACCTGCTTGCCTCCGCTCGTGTTTCCTAACCAGCTCAGTCAGGAGAGGCCTCTTCCCACTGGGAAGACTGTGGAGAATGGTAGGTCTTCAACCGTCCGTTACTCAAGGTCCCTGGGGCACGCTGTTTTGCTCCGCTTTCTCCGCGGTTCTCCAATGCGTCTTCTCCCAACACTCTGAACCAGTTTCTCAAAATATATGAGGGGCTATTTCGGGTTTCTTCTTCACAGATCTTTCCCCACAGAACGCGGTAAAGAATACGAACAGAAGCAGAGGCAGGGGCGTGCAGGTTGAAAAAAAAAATGTTTCTAGTGTTTGCCTTTTTCTTTGGTACTCACACCAATGCCTGCTTCAATCAACCAATGTGAGGTCACTAAAAGTAGAGACGGAAAGGGATACATGCAGTTGGCCCTTACCAGCCGGGGCCAGGAAGCTCCAAAACACACTGGCCAAACAAGCCTGTGTATTGTACCCTCTCGAGTGCCAGTATGGACAAGCACACACACACAGCCACACACAATGTAAGTACTAACACTTATCAACCATTTACTACGCATCTGAGCCCAGCGCTAATTACAGTTCGTACATCATCTCATTTAACGTCTACCACTTGGAAGCAAGTGCTACTATACTCAAGTTTCACAGGCCCCAAACATAATTAAGCAACTTGCTTGAATATGGCTGTTAACTAACTAGGGCAGCTGATATGCAAAGCCACTTCTGTCTCATGCTCATGTCTATGCTCTATTTTTAGCTCCTACGTTCTATGCCCCTCTTAGAAAACATGCTAGTTTGAGAGCATCAAAAGGGGTATTGAAAAGACTTGGGACCAGAGAATCAAAGCCTTCCAAAGTCTTTAAAAGGCAGTCACAGCTGAAACCTTGAAAATTAATCAGCTCTCTGGTAGAGACTTCTATGTCTGTTTCCTACAGGGTACACGAATAGACTGGGCTTCCCATTTCCCTTATAATTTAGGACTAGTCTCATATATCCTTCAGTTCTGGTTCAGAGATTCTCCATTCCCCATATCCGCTGTATGAGGGCATCTCCAAGGACAGAAAGGGCAGGGTAGTCATGGAGACAGAAGGAGCCTAGGTTCCTGGATGGCCATGAAGAAGGCTTACCAGCTAGGAATGCAACCACCGGACTGTGAAGCAATGAGAAACATACTCTCACTGTGTTGAACCTCTTAAGGACTTTGAATTTCTCTTTTTACTGCAGTCAGCAATACCATATCTATTGTAAAGAGTAAGCCAGACCAAAAAAAAAAAAAAAAGGCAGAGTGAAGAGAGGAACGGCACTCTAAGCAGGAGAAACAGAGTGACCCAGAGGTTAGAACCATGTTCTAGGGGGGCGCCTGGGTGGCGCAGTCGGTTAAGCGTCCGACTTCAGCCAGGTCACGATCTCGCGGTCCGTGAGTTCGAGCCCCGCGTCAGGCTCTGGGCTGATGGCTCGGAGCCTGGAGCCTGTTTCCGATTCTGTGTCTCCCTCTCTCTCTGCCCCTCCCCCGTTCATGCTATGTCTCTCTCTGTCCCAAAAATAAATTAAAAACGTTGAAAAAAAAATTTAAAAAAAAAAAAAAAAAAAAAAGAACCATGTTCTAGGAACTGATACCGAGTCCAACGTAAAAAGAACAGAGAAGTGAGACACAAAGTTTGAAAGGTAAACGGAGCCGTATCATTCAAGTCTTGAAACCATTCTGGGGACTTCAATTTTATTTGAAGAGTATGAGAAAGCTATTAAAGGGGCTCACAAAATGAAATGCCAGGATCAAACTCATGCATGAGGAATCACCCTCTGACTGCAACAGGAGGGTAGACGGCAGAGGGCCGAGACTGCACCCCGGGAGGTGGTGCCCAGACTGCTGAAGTAGCCCAGGGACAGAACGATGGCAGTGGAGATGGAGAAAAGTCAACAGATAGGCGAGTTACTTAAAAATTGGAGCCTCAGGGACTTTAACATCACGGACACCAGCTTCATTGCCGAGACCTAAGCCACAGGTTCATCCTTGTCCCTTGTGACAAGACTATTGACAGACTATTTCCAGAGACAGAACCGACCATGTGAAATGGCACCAGGCATAATGCAGATTCTATATCCATCAGGATTTTCTTAGTTGGGAATCAAAACTATCTCTAGCTAGGTTATTAAAGGAAATTGAGTCATTCACCGAACATCCTGGAGGGCCAGAGAAGCGGAAAAAAGTCTCTGCAGCCCGGAATAACGGCAAAATCACTCCACAAGGCTGTTTCACTGGAAACTTCCCTGCCCCCACTGCTGGCCTGAGGCCTCACGGCCGCACCTCCAGCGCACAGGGCTGGCGACAGACACAGCTGCATCCAAAAAGCAGATGTAACTGCCACCACCCTGGCCACAGTGATTTATTTGTTTCAAGGTGCCTTTTTTCTGTAGCACTAGCTTCCAATTTCAAGTTGGGTGAGGATACCCTGTGTATAAGCACCCAAGCCACACACCTAAACCCTGACTACAAGGGAAGGTGGGAAAACGATTTCTTTCACTTCTCTACTGAGAGGCAATGACCTATATAAGGCAGTAATTCCTCAAATGTAGAAGAGCGTTGGAAGATACTGGATGGTCAAAAAGAATGACAAAGGATCACCCGGTGAGGTGATCTTCCAGGAAGAATTATATCTGAAGTGTTAATTAGTCTACCTAAAAGCATTCACAGGGCCAGGAACCCAGAATGGTCAAATGTGAACTGAATTTGTATCAAAACAATCAAGAAACTAAGAAGAGATAACCAACATCAAAACACAAATCCAGGGGCGCCTGGGTGGCTCAGTCGGTTAAGCATCCGACTTCGGCTCAGGTCACGATCTCGCGGTCCGTGAGTTCGAGCCCCGCGTCGGGCTCTGGGCTGATGGCTCAGAGCCTGGAGCCTGCTTCCGATTCTGTGTCTCCCTCTCTCTCTGCCCCTCCCCCGTTCATGCTCTGTCTCTCTCTGTCTCAAAAATAATAAAATAAACATTAAAAAAAAATTAAAAAAATAAAAAAAGACACAAATCCACTCACAGTCTTCAAATGAGACAGCTTTCCTTGATCTAACAAATACATTCTTCAAACTGTTTTTAAAGTCAGTCAGTAGAGAATCTCACAGGATGGACTACCAAATGCAACCCTGTGGAGAATCCATACACCAAGCCAACAGTTACCCCCTAACATGTTTCATAAACCCTTGTTGGTTACATCGACGTACTCAAAGTAGGAATCAAGTACTCAACAAAGTAAACAGAAAGTGATAGTGGTTATTAATGATGCAAGGAACATCTGGTGAAGGATAATGTGTCTGTGGTTGAAACCTATGACTGGGTTATATAAGACGGAGTCATACGAGGCCCCTCTGGCCAAGTGCAAAGGGTCACACAGGCCCTTAGAAATGTAACTGGTGGAAAGGAGAACGGTCCTATTGAAATTGAGTAGCCACGAATTAATTCCCAAGGTACTGAACTATTCAACATCTAGGACATTGAACTCTTTTGAGCCCCTTTTATATACAATACCCTGTGCTGGCAAGACACTAACAGGAAGAGAGACAATTAACTTAGTCCTGCCCTTAAGGAACCCACCCTCTAGCAGAGGAGTATTAACTATAGATAACTTAATACATAATCTAAGGACCCAATAGCTATGATAGAGATCAAAGAAGTATTCCGGTTCCAGAAAGATGAAGCATTAAGTCTGGAATAAAGAGAGTTGTCTAGAAGGAGACGGTGGCATCTGAGCTGGGTTTGAAAGACGAGACAGAGCGCAACAGGCAAAAAAGCCACTCCAGTGCAAAAGTGCAAAGTTGCACAGGTACAGGACCTGGCTGCGAATAACTGAGAGGGATGTGTCTACAGCACTGGGTACTATGGCAGAGACAGGTGGGTGGGCTATGGGTCTGGAAAGGTACGTAGAGACCAGAGGATTCAAGACCAACAGTAGGGTGACATCCAAAGGGCACCTGGATGGCTTAGTTGGTTGAGCATCTGACTCTCAATTTCTCTCAGGTCATGATCTCATGGTTCATGGGTTCGAGCCCCACATCAGGCTCTTCACTGACAGTGTGGAGTCTGTTTAGGATTTTCTCTCTCTCTCTCTCTCTCTCTCTCTCTCTCTCTCTCTCTCTCTCTCTGCCCCTCCCCTGCTGGCTCGCTCTCTGTCTCTCAAAATAAATAAATATTAAAAAACAAGAGAGTAGGGTGACATCTAAACCAGGGCATTTATGAGGTGATACAGGGAACACATGTGTAAAGGGTCCCATCTTCCGGGGAAACAGAGATGCATGGCCCTCAGTACCATGGATATTTTCTTTTAACCAAGGCAGTGCTCCGATATTTTTGAAAGCAGGGGTGCTGGGGGTCATGGCTGTGAGTGACACTGGTCACTGTGCAGAAGTGTAGCGCAGAGACTGGAGGGGAGCTGTAGGAGGTCACTGTAATGGTTCAGTGGAAAAATGAGACCCTGCTGGGGTAGAAGCAGTGAGGCTGAGATTAGAAGAAGAGACCCATAGGAGGTATTGCACAGCGATGGATCTGTCACCAACTGGCTGAGTGCACTCACGCATATGATCAAGTACAGGTAGGGCACACTTTCAGAGTAGGGTCTAAGGAATAAATGACTTCCACGCTCTGAACCCTCTACTGGTGGACTTTTATTAATCTACTCACACGGGAGTCTATTCTTAGCCACATGCCTCTAAAACAGAAGCCTAAGTGTCAGACTGAACAACACAAAGGTTTCCATACTGTACAAATCAGGAGATCAGCCAGCAGGATTTCCTCCCCAAAAGTATCTTTCTCACCTGCCGGGTCATCAATACCTGAAATGCCCCATTTATGATGTATTCCTTTGGATCTCGGAGATTGCTTTCAAGCTTCAGCTATTCTCAACTATAATTCAAATGCCCTCGGAAGGGAAGATGCCTTAAATTCTTAACAGCCATACTCAAATTCTACCTCTCTTAGCAGTATGTCTCTTACCATCCTTAGTTCCTTCCTTGGTATCCATACAGAAGCCTTTACTCCTCTTCGTTCTCCCTTCCTGGCTCCTAATTATCCTGAGGGCAGAGACCATGTCTTACTCATCTTTTGCGTCTCGGCAACTAACACTGTACCTTGTATAATGCACAGTCGATGGTAAACGCCCTATTTTCCACTCAAGAGCTGTGAAATCTTAGACACACTCTCTAACCACCTACGAAACAAAAGCATTATAATCCACCTCCCAAGTTGTCGAGAGACTTGTATTACAACGTACTAGAAATACTTGGGGCACCTGGGTGGCTCAGTTAAGAATACGACTTCGGCTCAGGTCATGATCTCACGGTCCGTGAGTTCGAGCCCCGCGTCGGGCTCTGTGCTGACAGCTCGGAGCCTGGAGCCTGCTTGGGATTCTGTGTCTCCATCTCTCTCTGCCCCCACACCCCCACCACCCCGCCGCCACCCGTGCTCTGTCTCTCTGTCTCTCAAAAATAAACAAACGTTAAAAATTTAAAAAAATAACCATACTGGACACACTGGGACATACCGGAACATAATCTATAAATCACAGGCAAATGTGAATCAGTATTTGCACGCGACTAGCATAGTTCCTGCCAAGTAAGCGTGTACTGATTGAAGGAGAAGCGTCCAGCTCTTTTGTGAAGCAAAGGCCTGGAGTTCAGTAGGGGACCCCAGAGGGGCAGGAACCAGGATGAAAAACGTGCTGTCATCAGCAGGTGGTATATTTACGTTCCCCTGATGCTGAGGCAGAAAGGGAGTGTCACACTGTCCTGGCTAACGAGCCATCCTCAAGCAGGGACACGGAGCCTCTGGAGCTGGTAGACCTGGGCTTCCCAGAGCATCTCTGCTTCCCGGGGCCGCCTCGTGTGCAACTTTCCCTTGTCAGGATTTACTATTCATGTGTCAGCTGTGTGGCCCAATTGCGATCTGTTATTTTCATTTGCTAGTTTTTAGTTGTTTATCCAGGTTTCTTCATCTGCTTCTCTTTTGAATTTGTTATCTAAATATATATCTGCTGAGCTTGAATTATTTTTACTTCTTTTCCTTCTAGCTCCCTGGCCAATTTTGAAAGCTGCCTCTCTAAACAGTCAATTTACAAGTGGGTGATTTGGAACTTCTTTAAGCAAAGCTCAGTCTCATTATTTTTATAAACCCCCTCCTTCCTTTCCGGTCTCCTCCCCGAGAAACACCAACTCCATAAAAATCATGCACAGGATAAGGGGCACTGAGACATAAGGAAACAAGCCATGGAAAATGTGGTTGGGAGAACTATTCACAGGAGCAGATGGCAGGTTGGAAGAAAAGAATGCTGGCACCAGGGATGTCTCTTGAGATGTGTAGTGCCCACCTCGGGAAAAAAAAAAAAAAATTTCAAGAGAACAGTGACTTCAGAAGCAAGGGCCTGTAGATAAACATTTGAAGTTTGGGGACAGTGAGGCTCTGCGGGAGAAAAATGTCAACAAAGACAAGATGCTCCAGTCATCATACTGTCTATACAGTGCTGTTCCCTGGAGCCAGCACCTTTGTTTAAGCGTATCTATAAACTTAGAGGAGGCAGCAAGGGCGGCCACACTGAAGCTTAAGTTAGCTCTCAGTCCATCTGTTAGCAGTTATCTGGGTCAGTGATACTTAAGAATTTAACAAGTTAGAAGGGAAATTGTCTAGCTTAATTTGGGATGTTTCCCACTTTTTCCTCTTAGCGAATCGTCTGTAACCCACTTACACTACGTGTGCCCGAATCCTAGATAAGGGTCTCCGGGAATCTATTCAAGTTTAAGAATTAGCTTCCTTAAGGACATAAAATAGGCTTTCTTTCTCTTTTTTTAAGTCTAATTGTCCAGAAATCCACACAAACTCCATTTGCTTCTGCACTGGGGAAACTAGACCACAATGAAATAGAATATTTCCAGAAGAAAACATTTGGATCTAAAATAAGGAATCAGGAAGAACAAACCAGTGAAGGGAAGAGAAAAATCTGTCTTTGAAAGAGCCACCCACACTGTGAGCACCGAATAGGGCCCAGATGTGTTTCTAGGGTTGATAGCTAGCAACTTGCTCGGACCTGCATCACAACACAGGCGGGTCTCCACAACAGTGAGGTTAATCTAGCCTTTCAACCTGAGTTTGACTGGGAAGGGGGTGTGCCTAAGGGGGTGAAAACTGCCCGAACCATGCATATGTATTAACCAACCAAAGAAATTCACTTCCAGAAGTCAAAGAGGGGAATTTACAATCCTAGCTTTATTCTTTTATAATAATGGGGGTGGGGGGAGGGAAAGAGAGAAGGAGACAGGAAGGGACAGAGAGAGGAAGGAGGTGTCCTAGCATCAAATCCCAGCTCTGACACTCTAAGTTCTTAAACCTCCCTGAACCCCAGTTTCTTTATCTTTAAAAACAAGTAAGACCTTTGCTGTGAGGATTAAGTGTGAGACAGTATTTGTAAAGCACCTGGCACACAGAATAAGGACAATGATTGGGGGGGGGCGGGGTTAAGGCTGACTGGTGACAGCAACAACATGATGAAGGGTAACAGGGAAAGAGAGGAGGAGGAGAGGGAAGGAAAACAGATCTCTTTGGAAAGAGGGGGAGTAGCTATCTTGATAAAATTAAGTCAAAGTTAACTGAAGAGAAAAAACAAGATAGACCGAATTCAGTGTCAACAGAGGCTTGTTTTTAATTGCATTTTTTCTAGCCAACCGAAAACAATTTTTAAATGCCCAAATGAGATAGATGATTATGTTACACACGGGAAGACAGGTTCTAGCTCTTGAGAATACCCCAAAGGTAGAATTCTTTCCTTTTTTTTTTTTTTTCATTACAAGTTGCTCTATTTTAGGAGCCCTCAAATGACTCAGGTTCAATTCAACTCCAAAAATAGTTAATGAAGTCACACTATGTGACAGGCATTGTACTAGGCACTAGGCATCCCCAAGTAAACGGGAAACAGGAGTCTATAATTTGGATGGGGAAAACAGATTGAAAGATCACTGAAAAGGAGGCCAAGTGGTGATGCCACAAAATCACTACCAGAAAAAAATGCAATTGGAGCATGGATAGCATTTCACCGTCTGGGGGATAGGTAACCCTTCACTGAGAAAGTACCATCTGTACTGAGCCTGTAGTACTGGCCGATGGGTATGGGCAAAGCAGAGAGAGGGAAACCCACCAGGGAGAGGGAGCAGAAAGACTAAGATAACAAAGTGGATGTTGATCGGGTCTTTACTTTTGAATGATAACCCCGGAGGTCGTGTGGAGGATGAACTGTGCTGGGGGTTCCAGAAGGCAGCAGATCAACTAATAGCAGGTGCCATCTTTCAGGTGAGAGACAAAAGACCCAAGCTGTCAGTAGAAGAATCTGTATAAATCCAGACAAAAATGGTAAGAAGTGTATCGCCCAAAGAATGCCATGACTCCCCAAATTACTGGCCATTTAGTCACCAAATCCATGAGCTTTGGATTTGAGCTAAGCTTTTTTGAGACTAAGCTTTTTTTTAATAGTTTTGTCCATCTCTGCACCTGTGTTGGGGTCCCCCCTTCAAGACACTATTACTACAGGTACCCAGAACCCATATGCTCTTTTACGGGTACTTGGAAAGGTCCATACACAGGGAACACCCAGACTTTAGACTCTCCCACTCTCTAGTTCTTGAACAATTCTTGAAAAACTTTAAAGTGTCTGCCTAAGGACCCATACTCCTAATCCTTCTAAGGAAAACTGGCTGGCTCAAATATCTCCATACTGAAATGTTCATGGGCACTTGTGATGTTTTAGCAATTGCCTTCTGGAAACGTGAACTGGCCTAAAAACAGACTCCAGGAGTGGAATTTTCAGCATGTGGGTATGTCACCGCCAGGGCAGGAGAAGGGAAAATGAATAATTTGAAGCAGAGAGCCACATTAGCAACCCTCACATTATCACGCTTCCCAGCACTTTCCTGGTTCACAGCTATGTGTAAGCAGCTGCTACAGGAAAAAGAAAATCTATCATTGATTCTAAACACACACACACACACACACACACACACACACACACACACACACACACACAAAGGGATATAAAGGGTAAAGATTATTTTTTGTCTGTTTAAATGTATGTTCACAAGTCCCATATGGGGAAGGGAAGATTGGGTGTGCTTGATGTATTGCATGATTTACAAATGTGTTTTATTTTTTCTCCTGCTGTGACGACTAAGGTGTTACTACAGCCTGCCTAGTTTGGGGTGGGGGTACTGGGTGAAACTATGATCGCACATGCAGTGTTCACAAGAAGTCTGGCAACTTTCTAAGTACAGTGTCATCATGATGCCAAAGCCAATGCAGCAAAGTGGAGCGGCAGGGCTAAGCAGCACAGTAAAGTCTCGTCTCTCCATTCCGCACCCCTGCAAACATACACTGAGCGCCCAGAGTGCATAAGACAAGAAGACACACCAAAAGGTACAATCCTTACTTCACCCCCTCAGAGGATTTCAAATCTATTCAAGAGCCCAGGAAATACAGAGATACAATATAAGTTCACAAAGTAGGCATCTCGGTCTAGTGGGAAGAGCACAGGGGCAGTAATAAACGTGTATTCAGGTTTGCTATTTATTTGCTGTGTGAACTCTTGGATAACTCATTAAGTCTCTCTTCTCATCTGTAAGAGAGTTCAAATATGCCAAGGACGGAAAATAAATTTTAAGTGCCAACTCTAACCAATCAATAGTGACTTCCTACAGCAATGTGATGATATGGATTCCAAAATACACCTGGGATCAGCGGGGAAAGTGCCATTTTTGATTAGCAATGTCTACCGCAGTTTGTAAAGGGAAAGGGTTAGAGAGAGAAAGCCATATATATGTCATCTCCTTGAGTAGATCACCATAAGTGGGAAGGAGCTGGTTCATTTTCAATCTGCTCACACAAATTTACTGAATACTTTCAATATGGTTGATACTGTGCTATGGACTGAGGCACCATTAAGCCTATGGTACAGACTTTGCATTCAAAGAGCTCATAATGTTATAAATGTAGACCCACGTCCATCTTTAATTCAACGTGATTAAGTTCTGTACTATATAGGTAAATACAAAGGATTATACAAACATAAAAGAGAGAGCATGCTGTTCTGGGGAGTGATAGGGCTGACCTTCAAGGATGATAAGGAGATTCTAAGCAGAAAATCCCATGTTCAAAGTGTTTTATCATATTCAGGAAACAACAGAGAGCTCATTGTAGGTAGAATATCAGGTGTTTGCTCAAGAGTAGTAAGAAATAAGGAAGGTAAGTTAAATTGGGCCAGTTTGGTGTATGCTTTGTAGGCTAGAATAACAAGCTTGAATTTATCTTGGAAGCAACAAGGATTCATCAAAGATCATTGAAGTAAGAGAGTTACACGCATGAATTTGTGTTTTAGAATAATCCTTCTGGTGCCAGAGGGAAGGTGACACTGGAAGTGGGGTGGGGGCTCAAAGGTGCACATCAGAGGCAGGGGTCCCAGTCAGAAATCTGCAAAAGCCTGCATGGGGGAGGGTTAAGCCAGGGGGTGCGTGCGACAAGTCTGGGGGGAAAGACAAAGGCGAGATTAGTAACACAGCAAACGAAAGAGAATTTCAGAAATAGGAGAGACCACAATAGCCAAGGAGGATCAGGGAAGGCTTCATGAAGCTAAAACTGAAATGAGCTGGTCCCTTCTACGCCACAAAGATGCCTAGCAGTGAGTTGTGGTCAGAACTCAAGCCACATGGTGCTTAATTCTATCTAATATCTACTAAGCTTCATGTTTCTGTGTGCTGCAATATCAGGTAAAGCAGCATTTCCCAAAGTGTACATCACAGAATATCAGATCTATCAGATATTAGTAGGTTTAAGAGAATAAAGGTCTTGAGAAGCAAAGACATTTCAGGACATTTTTTTAAAAATGTTAAAGAGAGCTGCCTGGGTGGCTCAGTCGGTTGAGCGTCCAACTTCGGCTCAAGTCATGATCTCATGGTTCGTGGGTTCGAGCCCCGCGTTTGGCTCTGTACTAACAGCTCAGAGCCTGGAGCCTGCCTCACATTCTGTGTCTCCCTCTCTCTCTGACCCTCCCCGCTCACACTCTGTCTCTGTCAGAAATGAATAAATGTTAAAAAAAAAAATTAAAAGAAAAACGTTAAGTAGACTTTGTTCCTGGAGGACCTTCCTCTAACATGCTCATGTACATAAGACCCTCTGAGAGAGGACAAAAATGGAATGTCTCCCAAACTTGATTAACTAAGGGACAGGGTTTCTCAGGGCCAACTCATGAGGTGAGGGTCACAAATAACACGTTTGGGCAGCATAGAACCAACAGCCTGAAAACACTAATGGAACTTTTTTAGAGAAGATCTTTCAATGTGAGAGAACATCATACAATTTATTCTTATCAATCTCCTGAAAACAAACTGTTTTCCTTTGGAGTCTTAAAAGTGAAGTCATCAGATTTCGTAGGGCAAGAAACCACGTGCAGAGAGGAAATTCAAGTACCACAGCCCACAGAAATGAGTGAACATAAGGAATGAGTTGCTAGGGAGGTGCCTGAGACAAAACACAAAATCAATGCGGTCGACAACACCTACAGAATTGCTATTTCTAGAGAGGTTTGGGGCTGGAGGAAAGTGGTAAGAGGAACAGGAAGCCGAGTGTAGGCTGAACCAAAAACACTAAGGAGGACCTTTCCTGTTCCTGAAATTCCTTTATAGGCTTTCAAAACTGGATGTGCCTCTTATCATCCATTATTTCTCTATACCTGCATGAGTTTTCGAAATGCTAATATCACTGGAATGTCCATGAAAATGGTCAATTGGGAGAAGACTTTGGGACAGTTGCCTTCATAGCCAGCTTCTAATAAGTATTGAGAGCTATGTGTCCAAAGCAACAGCCAGCTCACAGCGAGCTTGGCAAGAATTAGAAACAGGCATGCCCTCAGGCTTGGTGAGTAATAGTGCCTTTGCAGAAATTAAAGGAAATCCTTTCTTCAAGCCAAAGAACCCTGCGCAGAAGCATGCGGCTTTTGGGTGGAGCACCGAGTTCTAGCGCCTATTCCCCTTCACATTGGTCTCACCCCTGTGCAGGCACAAACAATAATTATGCTCTGTCTCCCTCTTCCCATGAGCTTTCCACAGTAAATCCTTTCAAAAGAGATGGTCTTCCTCCTTCTTCTAGTTCAAGAGGCCCTGACCAGAATAGCGTCATCTGGAAACTGCAAAGCTGAGACCAGCAAAATGTACTGAACTAAACCATATACCATTTCTTCCAGCTACAGCTTGGCCACTGACTGGGTGGACAAATTTGGGTAAACAATTTCACCTCTTGGAATTTCACACGTTGCAAAAATGGCCATAATTCCTTGCGGTGCCTCCCATCAAGTCATGAAATCTGTTTCTTCACCTCCTGCACACGGGCCAGCCTTGGGACTTGTTTTGATCAACAGAATGCACTGGAAGCAATGTCAAGCAAGTTCTGAATCTAGAGCTCAAGAGGCCTGGCACACATTCATTCAGTCTCTTAGAACCCAGCAGAACCACCCTGTGAACAAGCGCAGGCTAGCCTGCTGGGAGAGGACACACCATGTGGAACAGCGCTGCATGGTCCCAGCTGAGACCCTCTGAAACCAGCCAGTCCCTGACCTGGTGGCTGACCACAGACTCACAGGTGAACCGAGCCCAGTCCAGGAGAGCTGAAAAACTGGACACAGCCTAGATATCCAACCAGCAGAATCCTGAGCTAAATAAATGACTACTATTTGATGCCTCTAAGTTGTGAGTAGCCTGTTACGTGGCTATGGAAAATTGATACACGGGGCCATGGCTTCCTTACTAATCCCTAAGATTCAGCCCCTTCCCAAGTTCCGCTCAAGAGTTTCTTTCTCCATATGCCATTTGTCATATAAAACAACAACAACAAGTCTGGACTTAGAGACTTAATTTGAAAGGATTATTGAAAGAGGGAGTGAAGGGACTATCACATGAGAGAGACTATGGCAACAGAGAGGGGGTTCTGACTATGACATTCTGCAAGTGTTTCGAAAGCCAGGCAGACAAAGGCTTTCATTTTATAAAGGTGAGTGAACAAGGCTGGAAAGAACTGGATGTGGGGAACTGGGATGAAGGGCTGTATTAACGCGACTGTTGATTAGGGAATGTCTTCTCTGTGGTCGGTTAATACTCACGACAGTAAGAAGGCTGGCTCAGACTGACAGTGGGTCAAAGTCCAAGGGCCTGGGGAAGGAGAAAAGTTTCACAGAGTTTGGCCAAGTCAAGGTACCAAGTTTTCTTTCCTTTTCTGAAGTAAATCCTGGCAGGATGGAGATTTCTTCTACGTGTCCATCAGAGTTTACAAACACTGATGCCTTACTAGGAACGGCAACTACCATTTACTGAGCACCTACAATGTTGCAGCCACTGTGATGCATACATTCTGTCTTCTCTAAGCCTCACGAACGCGCAGTGAGGTAGTTACAGTTATGCCCACTGTCCAGGTGGATCAGCTTGATGACAAAGGGGTTAAAGTATCTGCCCAAGGCCAATAGTTATTAACACTTGAATCCAGATGCATCTAGGCCAAAAGACGCTCTTACTGCTGCACAACTGCACCAATCATTTATGATAATTTGGAGGGTCTGTGTCTCACTTTGTCATAGGTAATCGAGAGGCGCATATGTGAGTCTTATCTAAGTCACATAAGGAAGAGAAACTCTTTACAAAAATTATTTCCCTGGTCACAAAGGAATGGGGGAGGATCTCTTAAGCCAGCACTGGTTTCTAAGAGCACAGGGCTCAGGTAAAAGTCAACGCTCTTAGGTTCGACTCACCCAGGCCTACTTATTTAGTCTATTCCTACATCTGTAGATAATCTCACAAGCTTGAGAAAATGAGAACCTCCCCTTTTCTTCAATCGTTTACGTGTCATTAAAAGTCCTCTCTCTGGGGTGCCTGGGTGGCTCAGTCAGTTAAGCGTCCGACTTCAGCTCAGGTCACGATCTCGCGGTCCGTGAGTTCGAGCCCCGCGTCGGGCTCTGGGCTGATGATGGCTCAGAGCCTGAGCCTGCTTCCGATTCTGTGTCTCCCTCTCTCTCTGCCCCTCTCCCATTCATGCTCTGTCTCTCTCTGTCTCAAAAATAAATAAAAACATTAAAAAAATTTTTTTAAATAAAAAAAGTCCTCTCTTTGGTGCCTCCTCCCTTTTGAAGGTTTCTTTTTGTAATCTTTGGTTATAGGAGGCCCTAGTTATTAAATGTATATTTAAGACCCGTGGAGGGGTAGGCAGAGACAGAAATAGGCATGGGAGATGCATACCACAGAAGCCTAATCCCTGCTCAGCAGAATTCCCGGTCATGTTCTCTGGCTCACCAGAAGCTGATTTTCAATTCACCAACTTTAGCCTCCTGATTTCCCGCGTAGATGGAAACCCAGCACAG
Organism: Neofelis nebulosa; assembly: GCF_028018385.1. Classification (NCBI taxonomy): domain Eukaryota; kingdom Metazoa; phylum Chordata; class Mammalia; order Carnivora; family Felidae; genus Neofelis; species Neofelis nebulosa. The sequence goes on along the minus strand of NC_080791.1, from coordinate 7,640,739 downwards.
TTTTATGTGTGAGCTTGCAGACAATTAGATCATATTTCTCAATCTTAAAATAATAACAAGAACCCTTAGCTGGAAAGGTCTCCAACAATATGACTGTTGGTCATGTTTGCTCAACTCAGCAATTCAGAGAAGTATCTAGAGCAAGAAGACTTCACTGCCTCTCTCCTGTACACTTAGCCCTTCTGCACTCCAGCCTGCACGTGGACGCATGACCGATGTACTCAAAGATCATCCCTCCAGTTGTGTCACCGCTTTCTTCAGAGACCTTGTACGTGTTCCCTATGCCTACGTCATGACGTTTAAACTCATGTACGTAAGGATCAAGGCCTCGCGAAACTGCTTCAATCCAATATTTCAACCTTATCTCTTATTAACCTCTTATACCGATACCTCGCATTCTCAAATCATCCCTTGTAACGTCCATCCATTTTTATACAGTCTTGAGAAAAGGAAACAGAACCATACTCATATGGATCTATACATATGGCAAGACGCTATCTTTTTAAAAATCAATTACCAAAGAAAAGTCAATCACTTTCCTTGTGGACCCACGTCAAGAGTGTACAATGTGGAACAGACAGATCACCCTCAATCCAAACTGTTTAGGGCAGGGACCTATTCCAAGGCAGATAAAACAACTACAGTGTTTATCCTCCAAGCTCCTTTCATCAACACTATAAAATACTCAATCAAATAAACGCATCAAAAATATTACACCAGAGCAGCACTTGAATAAACAGAGAATGAGTTTTCAGCATTGTATGGTATACAGGTGCAGTTTATGGGCATTTTAGCGGGGAGGAGGTAAGGTGACAGAGTTTGATAGTCATTGGTCAATCAGTGAATTCACTAAGGAGTCAATGACCATGAGTCGAGTCAGCAGCCTTCCAAAGGAGGTAAACACAATCCTCAATCAAGGGCCGGCCTTAGTTCAGATGGATGCATAAAAGAAGAGTCTCTGGGTCCTTGGGTTGCAGCCTAGACACAAACAAAAGCTGTGAAATAACTACTGGATTGAAATCCATTGATCAGTATGTATAAAGCAGATGGGATCATCTCCAACCTGAAAAATGGCTTGATTGATTCTGTGGCTTGAAAAGTCTGAGGCAAGTAGAGAATGTCAGAGTGAAGGCTCTGTGTTCCTTTGATTACTTTTTGGAAGACCTCCCCCAGGCCGCTACCAACACCATTCTCCGGAATGAGTGTTTACCACGGTGGAAAGAAGAGACAACAGCACTACAGAGCCTCAAATATGGATGGAAGACTACAGCTGAAAGGGCATGTTTGCAAGTTGGTCCCACCTTCTAGGGAACATGACAGAGCACCTGACAGAAATTTGTATTTTGGCTTTTTTTTTTTTCTCCCACAGTGAAGCTTGGTACACTGACCCCAGCAACTTCAGAATACCTGTCCTTGGCCCAAAAGTCCCCTGGGAAAAAGAGTCAAAGCCACATATTAAGTGCTGGCTTTGTGATAATCTTGGTGGTCGATGTTCTGCGAGGGGAAAAAAGGAGAAAGAAAATGAGGAAATGGTATTTCCCACCCTAAATGAACATACGTTTTCTTCAGAAGAACGAAAGTAACACAGAGGGTACAAGTAACTACTAAATGGGATGGCATTTGTCATGAAAACACATGCACTGAGTACATCAATGAATGGCTGGAAGGATAAGATACATTTTTTTCTTGATGTTGAACGTCATACTTCAGGTTGGGGATGTAAGATACGCAGACAGTGGTTGTTGATTAAATAGGGGGCATCAAAACACAAGCTTCCAGACTGGGATTTAGGGTTCCAAAATCAAAGTCCACTGTCAGGCAAAGGACACATCCCACAAAAAACAAGAAAAAACAAATTACAATCATAATCCTGAAGACGTAAAACACACGGCCGAGAGAGATGAAGATAAATGCCTGGGTAATACAGAGGTAAATACAGTGGAGAAAAAGCCTCCTGCCATAAAAACAGTAAGAAAAAATAGAAGGAAAAAAAAGGGGGAGGTGCACCTGCGTGGCTCAGTTGGTTAAGCCTGGGACTTCAGCTCAGGTCATGATCTCACGGTTCCTGAGTTTGAGCCCCGGGTCACAGCGGGGGGCCTAGCGCCTGCTTCCGGATTCTGTGTCTCTCTTTCTCTCTGCCCCTCCCCCACCCATGCGTTCATGGGTGCTCTCTATCTCTCCCCCCCCCCCGCCTTTTTCTATCACGAATATATAAACTTTTAAAAATTTTTAAAAAATACTTAGTAAGGGCACTCTATGTAATCATCTCCTAGGGCTACTGGAACAAATAACCACAAAGTAGATAGATCTTCAACAGTAAGAATACACCCTTCTCATAGTTCTGAAGACTACTGGTCTGAAATCAAGGTGGCATTGGGGTTGGTTTCTACCAGAGGCACCGAGGGAGAATCTGTTCGCTGCTGCCCTCCTAGCTACTGGTGGTTGTGGGCAATCTTTGTGGACACATAATTCTAGTTTTTTGGGTTTTTTAACATTTTATTTTTTGAGAGAGAGAGAGAGAGTGTGTGTGAGCAGGGAAGGGGAAGACAGAGAGGGAGACAAATAATCTGAAACAGGCTCCAGGCTCTGAGCTGTCAGCACAGAGCCCGATGGGAGGCTCCAAATAACGAACTGGGAGATCATGACCAAAGTCAGAGGCTCAACCTACTGAGCCATCCAGGCACCCCCTTAATTTCTGCCTCACAAGGCCACCTTCTCTGTCCATAGTCACTTGGCATTCCCCCTTGAGTGTTCCTGTGGGTCTAAATTTCCCTCTTCTTGTAAGGACACCTTAATACTGGATTTAGGGCCCATCCTGATCTAGTATAATCTTGGCTGAACTTGGTTACATCTGCAATGACCCTATTTCCAAATAAGGTCACAATTAACAGGTTCCAGATTTTAACAAGGAGGGGGGAGACACTATTCAACCCAGTGTAGGAGGTGACATAAGGATGTATTAAGTAAATGCACTGTCCTATTTACCACTGCATAGACTAACAGACTATATCTACCAAACATAGTTGATATTTTATATAAGACTAAAAATAGTTTAAGTATTCTCAAGATTTGACTGGATGGATGTCATGACTGGAATTAAATTCATAACTAGAATTCAGAAGAAGGGGATACATAAACAGATTTTAAAGACGGGTTAAAATGGAGGTCTCTTCCTTTTATAAATCTGTTTGTTTGTTTGTTTGTTTAGAGAGTGCATGCAAGTGAGGGAAGGGCAGAGAGACAGAGGGGAAGAGAGAAAACCTCAAGCAGGCTCGAGGCTGTCAGCACAGAGCCCAACATGAGGCTCAATCCCACGAACCGTGAAATCAGGACCTGAGCTGAAACCAAGAGTCAGACCTTCCATCGAGTGAGCCACCCAGGTACCCAATAAAGAGGTTTCTAAGTCGTGATGGCCAATTCTTTTAATAAAATCCAGGACGTGGCTATGAAGTCACTTGGCGGAGAGAACAAAAACATGCAGAGAAACTGAAGATTTTTGTAGCAAGACTCCTCAAACCACTTGCGCACAGGAAACGCATGAGTATTTGCTCCCAAGACCATGTTCTGTCTACTCCACGGTTCTCCTGTGCACTTCACATCACAGGAAAAGAGAAAAACATGTTCATCAGTGGAAATGAGAAGTACCTGTAGAAGCGGGGCAGCCAATAACCAGGAACTGAAACATCAGGTAAACTCAGTCACACATCTTCCACACTTTATTATTATTTTTTACTTTTTTAATGTTTATTTATTCTTGAAAGACAGAGCATGAGCAGGGGAAGGGCAGAGACAGAGGGGGACACAGAATCGGAAGCAGGATCTGAGCTGCGGGCACAGAGACGGACACAGGGTGCGAACCCACAAACTGCGACACCGTGACCTGAGCCAAAGCCGGACGCTTAACAGACATAACCACCCAGGTGCCCCTCTTCCACACTTTCAAACGGGAAATTATTCAAAGTTCAGAGAAATCACAGCACCTTCTTTTGGCTATCCAGGAGAGGACTCGAGAGACAAAAGCAACAGTCACTGCCTTTCACTGCGTGCCTGCCATGTTCTGGCACTTACTATGTCACTCTCCACATCATCCCTACTGCCACCATCTAGGTGAGAAAACAGAATAGTCAGAAACATACATCAGTCACTATTTCAAACGAATCTTAATCCTTCTGGCTAGAAAAGCAGTCTCCCTGTGTTGGCAACAAGGGAAAGAGAGACCAAGAAAGGCAACACAGAGACAGACAGAGGCAGAGAGAGTTGTGAGCACAAAGACAGACAAAGAGACAAGACAGGAAGGAGTGAGAGAAACAGAGAGAGAGAGAACGAGACACCGAGTGAGAAATTAACACAAAGGGAGAAGGGAGCAGGACCCCACTTATTTTGTGCTGGAAAGGCCAAAGCCACATCCAGGGTTTGGTGTTTGTTCGTTTGTTTCTTTTGTTGTTTTATCAAACTTGGGATTTTGTGAAGAGGAACTGCTGACAGAAAGCTAGAAAAAAAAAAAAAAACACTTCAAACAGATCAGAATAGCCTGACTTTAGGGGCGCCTGGGTGGCGCAGTCGGTTAAGCGTCCGACTTCAGCCAGGTCACGATCTCGCGGTCCGTGAGTTCGAGCCCCGCGTCAGGCTCTGGGCTGATGGCTCGGAGCCTGGAGCCTGTTTCTGATTCTGTGTCTCCCTCTCTCTCTGCCCCTCCCCCGTTCATGCTCTGTCTCTCTCTGTCCCAAAAATAAATAAAAAACGTTGAAAAAAAATTAAAAAAAAAAAAAAAAAAAAAAAGAATAGCCTGACTTTAATTAAGTGGTATTTAATAGGCATACAACATCCAGGATAATTATACTATATTATGCCTAAATTCCCAAATCAGCTATAAAGATACAGGACTCAAATAACATTTCACATAAAGAAGATCTAACAATTTTGATCATAAATCAGTAGCAGCATGTAGGTTACAATGATTTGAATTTCAGAGAAACCCAACCCAATGAGGCTTTAAGAAATATAAAGTTTCATTTGTTAATATAACCAGAAGTTGAGGAGTCGAGGGGGCTATTTCAGATGTGTTACGAGTGGACCTTATCCTTTATTTCCCTACAATTCTCTCAGGCACGCCCTCTGCCATGGTCATCATCATTCTCAAACGGAGTTTCTCACCGTCTTAAGAAAGGAGCTCCCCAGGAAAGCTCAGACTTAACTCCTGAACCAGTCACTGGCAAAGAGTTTAGGACAACCGTGACTAGTTGGGGCCAATCAGATTCCAAGCCGGGAAGGAGAACATACCTCTGCAGCCACATCACTGTGACACGGTGGGAAGCGGAGTGAACTGAAGGTTGCTCATCCATCTCGAATGCCCACTACAGTAAGCCAAAAATGCAACAAGACTGTGAAAGGGGCACTGTGACAAACTATTATTATTATCTATGAGGTACCCTTTTTGTGCCTTATTTTCTTGATTCTTTACAATAACACCATGAGATGGCTCTTACCAACGTTTTAGCAACAACTACACAAAGATACAGAGATTTAAAAACTTATCTATGGAAACAGTGATAGAACCAGCCCTCTTTCCACCACCACTTAATCGGAGATGCTTAAACCTGCTGTAATTTAATGATGTGGCATGACCTTGATGTAACTCGACAAAATAAAGATCGGGCCGTGATATCATCATCACATGATTTTAGCTGTTCTTTCCCTCCGAGAGTGACAACATTATGGACATTCTGTCTGTGCCCCATGGTCATCATTATTTCTCTACTTCACTCTTGCTATGGGGGAGAAGGAAAATTTCTTATGATTCCAGTACTAAAACCTTTAATATTAGGGGCGCCTGGGTGGCGCAGTCGGTTAAGCGTCCGACTTCAGCCAGGTCACGATCTCGCGGTCCGTGAGTTCGAGCCCCGCGTCGGGCTCTGGGCTGACGGCTCGGAGCCTGGAGCCTGTTTCCGATTCTATGTCTCCCTCTCTCTCTGCCCCTCCCCCGTTCATGCTCTGTCTCTCTCTGTCCCAAAAATAAATAAAAAACATTAAAAAAAAAAAATTAAAAAATAAAACCTTTAATATTAGAGTTCTTTTTTTTAGGTTTCATTGCCAATTCTTTTCCCCTTTTGCTACTGTGAAATTTAACACACATATAGCAAAGTGCCAAAAACATAAATATACACCTCGATGAATTACCACAGGCAACATTAGCACCCCAAATGTCTGCTTATGCCTCTTTCCTACAGCCCAGAGAGAACTATTACTTTCACTTCTAAACATATGCAGACATTTCTTTTGGGTATATATCTAAGAGTGGAATTGCTCATCATAGTGTATACATATAAACTCTAGTAGATAAGCCCAATCTGTTTTGTCAGTTTCCCAAGTGATGATACTAACTTTAGCAACCACAGCAATATAAGTTCCTACCGTTCCTTTTAAATATTACCCATTCTGGAAAAATCCCAAATACAAAATCTAACAGCACACCTAAGGGAAATAGAAGCAAAGCAGCAAAGACACCCCAAACCCAGCGGAAGAAGAGAAATAATAAAGATCGGAGAGGAAATAAACAATATAAAATCTAAAAAAACTGTAGAGCAGATCAATGAAACCAAGAGTTGGTTTTTTGAAAAAATAAACAAAATTGATAAACCTCTAGCCAGGCTTCTCAAAAAGAAAAGGGAGATGACCCAAATAGATAAAATCATGAATGAAAATGGAATTATTACAACCAATCCCTCAGAAATACAAGCAATTATCAGGGAATACTCTGAAAAATTATATGCCAACCGACTGGACAACCTGGAAGAAATGGACAAATTCCTAAACACCCACATACTTCCAAAACTCAAACAGGAGGAAATAGAAAGCTTGAACAGACCCATAACCAGTGAAGAAATTGAATCAGTTATCAAAAATCTCCCAACAAATAAGAGTCCAGGACCAGATGGCTTCCCTGGGGAATTCTACCAGACGTTTAAAGCAGAGATAATACCTATCCTTCTCAAGCTGTTCCAAAAAATAGAAAGGGAAGGAAAACTTCCAGACTCATTCTATGAAGCCAGTATTACTTTGATTCCTAAACCAGACAGAGACCCAGTAAAAAAAGAGAACTACAGGCCAATATCCCTGATGAATATGGATGCAAAAATTCTCAATAAGATACTAGCAAATCGAATTCAACAGCATATAAAAAGAATTACTCACCATGATCAAGTGGGATTCATTCCTGGGATGCAGGGCTGGTTCAACATTCGCAAATCAATCAACGTGATACATCACATTAATAAAAGAAAAGATAAGAACCATATGATCCTGTCAGTCGATGCAGAAAAAGCATTTGACAAAACTCAGCATCATTTCTTAATAAAAACCCTCGAGAAAGTCGGGGTAGAAGGAACATACTTAAACATCATAAAAGCCATTTATGAAAAGCCCACAGCTAAAATCATCCTCAATGGGGAAAAACTGAGAGCTTTCCCCCTGAGATCAGGAACACGACAGAGATGTCCACTCTCACCGCTGTTGTTTAACATAGTGTTGGAAGTTCTAGCATCAGCAATCAGACAACAAAAGGAAATCAAAGGCATCAAAATTGGCAAAGATGAAGTCAAGCCTTCACTTTTTGCAGATGACATGATATTATCCATGGAAAATCCGACAGACTCCACCAAAAGTCTGCTAGAACTGATACATGAATTCAGCAAAGTTACAGGATATAAAATCAATGTACAGAAATCAGTTGCATTCTTATACACTAATAATGAAGCAACAGAAAGGCAAATAAAGAAATCGATCCCATTCACAATTGCACCAAGAAGCATGAAATACCTAGGAATAAATCTAACCAAAGACGTACAAGATCTATATGCTGAAAACTACAGAAAGCTTATGAAGGAAATTGAAGAAGATATAAAGACATGGAAAAACTTTCCATGCTCATGGATTGGAAGAATAAATATTGTTAAAATGTCAATACTACCCAAAGCTATCTACACATTCAATGCAATCCCAATCAAAATTGCACCAGCATTCTTCTCGAAGCTAGAAGAAGCAATCCTAAAATTCATATGGAACCACAAAAGGCCCCGAATAGCCAAAGTAATTTTGAAGAAGACCACCAAAGCAGGAGGCATCACAATCCCAGACTTTAGCCTCTACTACAAAACTGTAATCATCAAGACAGCATGGTATTGGCATAAAAACAGACACATAGACCAATGGAATAGAATAAACCCCAGAACTAGACCCACAAAAGTATGACCAACTCATCTTTGACAAAGCAGGAAAGAATACCCAATGGAACAATGACAGTCTCTTTAACAAATGGTGCTGGGAGAACTGGGCAGCAACATGCAGAAGGTTGAAACTAGACCACTTTCTCACACCATTCACAAAAATAAACTCAAAATGGATAAAGGACCTGAATGTGAGACAGGAAACCATCAAAACCCTAGAGGAGAAAGCAGGAAAAGACCTCTGTGACCTCAGCCGCAGCAATTTCTTACTTGACACATCCCCAAAGGCAAGGGAATTAAAAGCAAAAATGAACTATTGGGACCTCATGAAGATAAAAAGCTTCTGCACAGCAAAGGAAACAATCAACAAAACTAAAAGGCAACCAACGGAATGGGAAAAGATATTTGCAAATGACATATCGGACAAAGGGCTAGTATCCAAAATCTATAAAGAGCTCACTAAACTCCACACCCGAAAAACAACTAATCCAGTGAAGAAATGGGCAGTAAACATGAATAGACACTTCTCTAAAGAAGACATCCAGATGGCCAACAGGCACATGAAAAGATGTTCAACGTCGCTCCTCATCAGGGAAATACAAATCAAAACCACACTCAGATATCACCTCACACCAGTCAGAGTGGCCAAAATGAACAAATCAGGAGACTATAGATGCTGGAGAGGGTGTGGAGAAACGGGAACCCTCTTGCACTGTTGGTGGGAATGCAAACTGGTGCAGCCACTCTGGAAAACAGTGTGGAGGTTCCTCAGAAAATTAAAAATAGACCTACCCTATGACCCAGCAGTAGCACTGCTAGGAATTTACCCAAGGGATACAGGAGTACTGATGCACAGGGGCACTTGTACCCCAATGTTTATAGCAGCACTCTCAACTGTAGCCAAATTGTGGAAAAAGCCTAAATGTCCATCAACTGATGAATGGATAAAGAAATTGTGGTTTATATACACAATGGAGTACTACATGGCAATGAGAAAGAATGAAATATGGCCCTTTGTAGCAACGTGGATGGAACTGGAGAGTGTGATGCTAAGTGAAATAAGCCATACAGAGAAAGACAGATACCATATGTTTTCACTCTTATGTGGATCCTGAGAAACTTAACAGAAACCCATGGGGGAGGGGAAGAAAAAAAAAAAGAGGTTAGAGTAGAAGAGAGCCAAAGCATAAGAGACTCTTAAAAACTGAGAACAAACTGAGGGTTGATGGGAGGTGGGAGGGAGGGGAGGTTAGGTGATGGGCATTGAAGAGGGCACCTTTTGGGATGAGCACTGGGTGTTGTATGGAAACTAATTTGACAATAAACTTCATATAATTAATAAATAAATAAATAAATAAATAAATAAATAAATAAATATTACCTATTCTGATGGGTATGTACCAGTATTTCATTGTGTTTTTTTAATTTGTATTTCTCTGACTGATAATAAGGTCAAATCTCTTCTCTCAGATTTATTTGTCATTTTGGATATCCTGTTTTATGCTTGGACTGTTCAAATCTATTGCTCATTTTTTATATTGGGCTCCTTATCTTTCTTAATGATTTTTAGAAGTTCTTTATAAATTTTGCTTATCCTCATCTCTTTTAAATTCTAGGAGTTTTTTTTCTCTAACTCTTTTTCTATTTTCTGAAACAGCTTGGGGTTCTCAGACAGACTCAAAGTTAAGCATGCAGAATATACATTAAGGTGTCCCTTCATTAAGTGGTGCAATAACTATAGAAGGGAAAAAGCCAGAATTGGGGTTGGGCAGAGGAGTCGATCTGTAATAAAGGACCAACAAAAGGCTCAGGGGAGCCTACACAAAGTTTTAGAATGAAAACAGCCTTTTAGGGTCATCACAAGTTTAGTGAAGACAGCCAGACCTTTATACACCAGCATCCCTCACTCAATGGCTATGGGCCATCCCAGAAAGAGGTGTGGTCTTGGGGAAGGCAGGTCTCCAGAGCAGAGGCAATTCCTGAAGGAGCTGTAAGCAGCTGTCTGGCTGCCAACACTCCCGGCAGATGAGACGACAAGATCTTCATTGAAGAGGAATCTAAATGACACATTAAGATGTCCACCATACTATTCTCTTAATGGTGTTGTTGAGAAACACAAGTTCTTCATATTAGTGAAGGCCAATTTAATGCTCATTTCCTAGATAGCTGTATAGCTATGCACTACATTTAGTGCATTTTATTTCCTCTTCAAAACTCGTTCAACACCTACACCCAAGAAGATGTTCTCTCATGTTTGTTTTTCTTTCTCATATTGTGGCATGTGATCTACTTGGAAATTGGCTTTTTGTGCAGAGTGTGAATCAGGTTTCATTTCTCCATATTGATTTCTAACTTTTCTCCGAATCAATATATCAGATCAACAGAACTGAACTGGTCACACCGTCAACCAGGAGAAATCCAGGGGACTTAGGAATACCTCAGTAAATACAGGAGAGAGTGGCAAGGAAGAAATATTAAGCAGAGCAGATTCTACCTGAGGCCCCTCCTCACGTTTAAGTGGGAAGCACTGATACTCTCCCACAAACCAACTGGAGACGTTTACCTGTAAGGATTAAATTGAAAGAGATCAATGTAAAATGATTGGAATATTCTAGTAACTTAAAGGGTAGCTATCTGTTATTATTCTGGAGCTAGGGTCGGCCCTGACACATGCCTGTTCAGAATGCTTTCATTATCACATCCTCATCTCAGTAGAACATTTTTCACTCTTTCATTTTGCTATAGAGTAAAAGGTCATCATTTTCCTCTCCTATCTTACTTCTCCCACGCCCTGTAGAATCAGATAAGACTTGACCAGTAGCCAGAGCAACATTCCTAACAGGATGTTACAACACCTGTTCAAAAGCAGATGAACTGTGTGCTACCATTTCCAGGAGCAGACAAATGGCAATTCACCGATTCCAGAATGGAACGCGGCCAGCATAATTTCTACCATCACATTTGCCAACCTTCAAACATTTTGCAGGATATATTCTAAGCAGGCCAGTAATGCAAATAATTTATGAAGAATCTGTGCTCCAAAAACACACAGGCACATGAGGAAAGAGCAGTCTCAGCTCCACTGCGTTTTTCTTCACTGGAGCAACACTTCATCAAGATGTCTGAAGCGTCAATTAGGACACCTCCCTGATCCAGAAGACCCAACTGTTCCTCCGCTTCCAATAACAAGTCTTTTCTTCAGCCTCACAGCTGATGCTCTGTTTAGCACTGTTTTTCAAAAAACACACAAAAAAACAAAAACAACTATGCATGAGAGAGTATATGATGTTCAACAGCAAGTAACAACAACAACAAAAACAAACACTGGTTTGCACCATTTTGACACTCGTTGTTGATTAACAAGAAGCGGGCTGGTTAACCAGCTTCATGGAGTCATTAAAGACCCAGCTCCTTTCTTTATGGACATTAAGTGGCTCTTAATTCTCCAGACAGAATGCCTTTCAACGTCAACATTCAAAACTCTCTTTGTTTGATTCTATTTTTAATCAGAGGTCAACATCTGTTCCCAGCCCCAAACCCAGGAGACACCCTCATGCATTTCACTGTCCCAGGACACATGCCTGCCCTAAATTCAATCATTGGCAAAGTGGAAAAGAACTGTCAGAAGTGGCTTAAATCTATCACATTTATGATTTACCACTTAGGACCAAGCACAGTATTCCTCAAACAATTTTGGGGTTCGAAGACCAAGAATGGAAGGCTAATAGCTGTTGAGTGGGCAATAAAATCTGTCTGCCACAAACACCTGGTTAGAGAAAAAAATGTAAAGTCATGTAGACTTTACAATGTAGAAGGAAAAAAATCCAAAGTCAAAGTGTGACTGTCTTTAGTTAACAGGACTGTGTGTGTGTGTGTGTGTGTGTGTGTGAGAGAGAGAGAGAGAGAGAGAGAGAGAGACAGAGAGAAAGAGGGAATAGGAGAAGGTGATTTATCTTTTTCTTTCAATTGTTGTATTGATAAATTTTTTGCAGTGATCATGTGTTGTTTTTATCGTTAAAGAAAACACTTCCTTGGGACAGAAAAATCACCTGTAATTTCTACAACCTACCACAGAAGCTGAAGGGCAAACATTTTCATCTCCAACCAACTCAGAATTACCCTGAAGCCCCTCCGGAGAGCACAGGCAGTGATCCAAATGAGAGAGGACTGTCCGTCCTCTACAACCCTCATCACTGTCGTCAACACACGCTTGGGAGATGGAGTCAGGCTGCTTCTAGGAACCCTTCACCAATATCCTTGGAGCCTGTGGAGGGCCTATAATCTTAACTGTTTAGGCTGTGGCCATATGCTCAGCAGCAGTATCTTTAGAGAATAATTCTGACTGTAATTTTTAGTAAAAACAATCAATTGCCATCTGCCCGCACAGCAGAGGCACAGATGGGTTTATTACTGGAATGGCATCCTATGTGGATGGACAGTGACAAACTAGTCAGAACTCTCTTCTGGCAGTTCCACCCCTGAAATCCTAAACTTAGCCTAAGGACGAGCTTGTGTTGTGTCAGTGTACCTGTGTTATGGGGGAGAAAACGGGGGAGAAGAGCAGAGAGTAAACGGCAACAGGGCTGTAGTCTGGCTCTAACTTCACAGACAACACTGACTCTTGCCGTGGGGATTTTTCGGTGACAAATGATATAGGGTCCTCTGAACACAGACTAGCTGGGTATCTGCTGCCTTGAACAAGTGACTCTAAAACTAAAAATATCTTCACAGGCTCTAACATGAAGGACGGAACCAAAACAAGGCAACAAGTGGGACTAAAGTATTTGTTGTACCATCATTTGGAATTTAACAATACATCTTTGCTACCACTAATAATAAGAAGAATCTCAGCTTATCTGGTTTGTAATAACATTCCAAACTTTGCGTTAAGAGCTTTACGTAAATTATTCCATTTAATCCTCATAGCAGTTCATATGCAGAACTTTTTCCCAAGGTGACAGAGTTAAAATGTGATTTAACTAAGTTTCAAAATCTTCCCCAACTCCTAACTCCAGGCAACAATTACAATTACTCCCCGTCCCACCATCTCCAAAAAGTGAGCAACCCATCAGAGAGGCAGAGGAATCTTTAGGTGGTGAGGCCAGAGCTAATATTAGAAATGTGAGGGACACGTGGGTGGCTCAGTGGATTCCAGCGTCCGACTCTTGATCTCGGCTCAGGTCATGATCTCAGGGTTTGTGAGTTCAAAGCCCAAGTCAGCTGTGTGCTGACAGTGCGGAGCCTGCTTGGGATTCTCTCTCTGTGCCTCCCCCACCCGCCCGCCCGTCTTCTCTCAAAATAAATAAGTAAACTTAAAAAAAAAAAGTAAAAAAGGCGGTAAGATCTCGCCAGGTACATTAGTGGCAGAAAGGGAAGACCTATGGGAATCCAATTTCAGGACTACTCTATATAAACATCCTTTAAAAAATTTTTAAACAACCACCACCATATTTCTCACAAGATAGGGCTTTGTGACATCTCCGGTAGTGATGAAAATGATTACACACATAAACACCCCCGGAGTTTAATAAACGTCACGTTATCCAAAGAGGATGGTGATGGCAAACCCCAGATGCACTCCCGCCTTTCTTACACTCTATACTTAAGGTCCAGTTTCTACAGGAAATAATGACATCTCCTTCTCTTACATATTAGCTACAGCAGTGAAGCTGTAATTTTTCTACAGTGCCCCAAGGCAATTCACGAGTGAAGACATTAACGGATGAGCAAGTCGAGAACGAATCACAATGCAAGAGCTACTGCCAAGAGGAAAAGCAGCAAACTGACTACAGAAGTGAGGTGGCTCGAGACAACTGGGCTGAAAATCTACCTCTCCTGCACTTGTGTTCCATACAAACAGGTCCCGATTGCTTAGAGGACTTTTTCAAAATACGTACTGACTGCTAACCATATGTAAGACTCTGTTCTGGGCTCGGTGGACAGGAAGGTCGTTAAACTGCCACTACCCCATACGTAAAAGTCCTAATTTCAGAATTGTACATGTAATAAACCGTACCTTTTAATTTATATGTTTTTTTTAATTATGAGGAAGTTGAATATACATTCAAAAGAGTAAAAGCCATTTGCAGATCTCTTCTAACTCCAACCGTGACCAAGTACACGGTGCTTAATCAGCCTTCCTATTGTATATAACTGGAAACCAAGATCATACATGTGAGTCACCTATTTTCTGAGAGTGGACAACAGATCATCAGTTAAGTAACGTAAACAATGAAAGAAAAAGCAGAAACAGGTGAGCCTTGTATTTGTACCTGGAGCTATTCTCTGAACAACGGTTCAGGGAGGGGGAGCCCATGCTGGCCTGCCTGAGTTGAGGAGACAAAGACTAGAGTCTAGGGAGGTTGAGATGGCTGAAATTTTAAAGATTATTGGGAAAAAAATTTATGGAAAGAAGTATTTCTAGGAATCTGCACAGGATTTCTCTCCCATCTATTGCTGAATAGTAAGGTGAGAATGCGTATAGAAAAATTCAAAAGACTGGGCACAGATCTACCAGAAATCCTAAATTGAACAATTTCCACGAATCACACTGAGATTACAGACATTCGACTTTCATCCAGTCAGACGGGAGCCATTTTTTTTTAACACACGGGTACACGACAAACACCCAAAATACTAACACCTTGGAAAAAATATCAAACAACTTGCCAAAACAAAACTTTAAAACCATCCTCAAGAAAAACGATACAAATAAAATGGTGGACTAGGAAACCTCAAGCCTTCATTTTCCCACAGAAACATTTAAAAACAACTAGAAAATGGCTAAAATAACCTTACATGCAGCTCTGGGAAAACAGTCAAAGTTCTGCAAGAACTAACAAACACACAATCCAGAAAAAGCTACTTTCGAACCAGGAGGAAATTTTCTGACATTTTTATTCATCCTTGTCCCACCTACACCCTGGCACAGTGTGGTCTTGGTCTGGAGGAGGTGGCATCCTAGTTCCTAATTCTCTCTCCCAAATCAGAGGGAGGGCAGGAGACTTCATTTGCAATAGTCTAACCTATCTGTGGGCTGCCCGAGACCACATTTCTACCTCACGTCATTTGGGAGACGTGGCGGGCTTGGTCATGAAAACTGCAGAGGGTCTACTAACCCACAGATGCCTATTCTTGGTAGAGACATACAAGAGACCACCTAAAGCCCCAAAGAGGAGGTGGGGGGAGGCTCTTTGGGAAATTAAGAATTCAATAGTAGCCCCATATATTAGGCAATTGAAAAAGACATACATATACTAAGGTAAAACACATGCTCAGAAAAGAAAAGACCTGAAAAAACTTAAGCTTTTACCTTGGGCTCATCTCTAGGCTCAGAGCATATCTACTTAGTGAACGACTACCTGATACAGAGCCCGAGACAGGTGGCTGTTTTTTGCCTATTACAAAAAATCACAAGATATACAAAGAATCAGAAAATCGAGGCTTATTCAAATGAAGGAAATAAATTGGCAGAAATTGTCACTGAAGAAGCACAAGCATTGGACTTGCAAGAAAGAACTTCAAAAACTCTTTTCAATATGTTCACAAATCTAAAGGGAAAAAAAATGAACGAAGAACTAAAGAAAATCAGTAAAATAACACGAATAAAATGAGAATATCAACAGAAAGAAAATATAAAAAGGAACCAAAAGAAATCCTGAAAAATATAAAAACTGAAGTGAAAGTTTGCTACAGGGGTTCAGCAGCAGATCTAAACAGAGAGAGGGGGAAAAAAATAGCAAGCTTGAAGGTAAAACATTTGAAATTGCTGAGTCTGAGGAACAGGGGAAAAAAAAAAGAAAAAAGAAAGCAAATAGAGCCTAAGAACACCATCCAATAGGCCAACATACACATTATGGGAGTCCCAGAAGGAGAAGAAAAAAGGGCAGAGATATTATTTAAGAAATAATGGCCAAAACAAAAATTTCTAAACCCATTCTTCCAATCTCTTTTGATTGTGGAGTTTAATCTATTCACATTTAGAGTAATTACTCATAGGGAAGGCCTTTGATTTGCCATTTTGTTATTGGTTTTCCACATACCTCATTGCTTTTTGTTTTGTTTCATTTCCACCATTAATGCCTTTATGTTAATGAATGAAATAATTTATTTAGGGACATATTTTGATTCTCTTATCATTTCCTTCTGTGTATTATATTCATATTTTCTTCATGGTTACCATGGGAACTACATATAACATCTGAAAGTTATAATAATAATCTGTTTTGAATTGAAACCAATTTAACTTCCATCATATACAAAATCTATGTAGCTCGATCCCCCTTTGTTATTAACTCCACAAACTATGCCCATATACATTGCATACTCAGTAACATAGATTTTTATTTATGCTTTATCCATTTGTCTTTGAAATCCTGTAGAAAACAAAAAGCCAAATTACAAATCAAAATTACAGTTTTGTTTTTATATTTGCCCTTGTTTTACCTTTACCAGATATCTTTCTATCTTCCTATGGCTTCAATATTTCAACCTGAAGGACTCCCTTTAGCATTTCTAGTATGACAAATCTAGCAGTAATGAACTCCTTCATATGCTATCTATAGGGACAGTATTGGATTAAAAGTGCAAGGATCAAAAAAAAAAATATTCTATGTAAATAGTAGCCAAAAGAAATCTGGCATGGCTATACCAATATCAGACAAAATAGACTTTAATTCAAAACTTATCACAAGAGACCAACAAGGACATTATATAATGATAAAAAGGATCAATTTACCAATGAGATAAAACAGCTATAAATATAGAAACACCAAATATCAAAACTGAACGTCAAAATTGACAGCTCAACAATAATACTTTCAGACTTCAATTCTCTAGTTTCAATAATGGAAAAAACAACCAGAAAGAAAATCAGTAAGGAAAAAGAGTACTTGAACAACATTTTAAACCAGTTGGACATACCAACATATACAGAACACTCCATCCAACAAGAGCAGAATATGTTTTTCTCAAATGCACATGGGACATTCTTCAGGACAGATCACATGTTAGCTCACAAAACACGTTTCAATAAACCTAAAGAGACTGAAATCATACAAACTATCTTTTCTAATTACAATGTAATGAAACTAGAAATCAACATAAGGAAAATGAGAGAAATCCACAAATATGTTGAAATCAAACAACACACATTTAAACTATGAGTCAAAGAAGGAAACACAAGAAAAATTAGAAAATATCTTTACACATAAACATGAAAATATGTCATACAAAAACTTATGGGATGCAGAAGTAGTACTAAAAGGGAAATATAACCCTGTGTGTTAACAACAATGGAATCTTAAATAAAAAGTAAATTTTAATAGAGGGCATATTATTTCAACCATCTGTATAGTTTGACATGGATAGAGACATTTAAGACAATAACCTATGATAAAAAAATAAATAAGTAAATAAATAAAATGTATAGTTATTATTTAAAGAAGAAAGATCTCAAATCAAATAAACAGTCTAACTTTACATCATAAGGAACTAGAAAAACAAACTAAATGCAAAACTAGCAGAAGAAAAGAATGTTAGAACAGACATAAATAAAATGGAGAATAGGAAAATAGGAAAAAAAATCAACAAAACCAAAAAGTTGTTCTTTGAAAAGATGAGTAAAATTGTCAAATCTTTAGCTAGATTGACTAGGAAAAAACAAAGAAAATTCAACTTACTAATATCAGAAATCAAAGTGGGGATATTACTACTGATATTACAGAAATAACAAGGATTATAAAAGATACTGTGAGCACATTTACACTAACAAATTGGATAAACTAAATAAAATGGACAAATTCCTAGAAACACACAAGCTACCAAGACTGAATCATGAGAAATGAAAACTTGAAAAGATCTATAATCAGAAGATTAAATCAATCACCAAAAAACTCCCAGCATAGAAAAAGGTCTGGGCCAAATGGCTTCACTGGTGAAGTCTACAAAATACTTTAAGAATTACAGTGATATTTCTCTAACTTTTCACAAAAATTAAAAAAAAAAGAAAAAGAAATACTTCCTAACTCATTCTATTTGGCTAGCATTACCCTGATACCAAAACAGATGCAGATATTATAGGAAAAGAAAACCACAGACCAATAGCCCTTAGGAATATTGACCAAAAAATCCTCAGCAAAATACTAAGAAACCAAAATCACCAGTATATTAAAAGGATTACACAAATTTGGATTTATTTCTGATACGCAAGGATGGTTCAACACACAGAAATTAATCAACATATGTTAATTAATATTTAAATAAATAACTGAAAGCTACATAGATTGGAAAGAAAAAATAAAACTGTCCTTATTAACATAAAAAAAAAGAAATTAACCAATGTAACATACCATATTAACAGATGAAGAAAACAAGTACACGACCATCTCAACTGATGCATAAAAGTATGTAAAAAAAATCTGACACCTTTTCAAAAGACAAATTCAAAAAACACACACAACAAACTAGGAATAGAGGAAACTACCTCCACATAAAGGTCATATATGGAAATCCCATAGCACAGAAAAAGAAATGAACACATACTGGAAAGGAAGAAGTAAAACTATCTCTGTCCACAGACATGATCTTACGTAGAAAAAATCCTAGAGATTCCACAAAATAACTGTTAGAATAGAGAAATTCAGCATAGTTGCAGGAGACAAAAATCAACATGGCAAAAATTAGTTATGTTTCTATAGACAAACAACATACACTGTGAAAAGGAAATTAAGATGATCCCATTTACAAACATCAAGAAGAATAATTATGAATAAACTTGACTGAAGAGGTGAAAAGACTTACACACTGAAAACTGTAAAATGCTACTGGAAGAAATTAAAGATGACATAAATGTCAAGAAAGACGTGTATTCATAGCTAAGAAGACTTAATATCAGTAAGATGTCAATACTGCCCAAAGTGATCTGCAGATTCAATCTGTTCTCCATCAGAATCCCAGTGATATTATTAAAAAATAGGAAAAAAAAATTTTAAACTTCTGTGGAGGGCCGCCTGTTTGGCTCAGTAGGTTAAGCGTCTGACTTCAGCTCAGGTCATGATCTCACAGTTCGTGAGTCTGAGCCCCACGATAGGCTCTGTGTTGACAGCTCAGAGCCTGGAGCCGGATTGGGATTCTGTGTCTCCCTCTCTCTCTGCCCCTGCCCTGCTCGGCCTCTGTCTACTTCTCTTTCTCTTTCTCTTTCTCTCTCTCTCTCTCTCTCTCTCTCTCTCTCTCTCTCTCTCAAAAATAAACAAACATTAAAAAAAAAACTTATCTGTAATCTCAAGGCACTCCAAATAGCCAAAATAGTCTTGGAAATGAAGAGCAAAGTTGAAAGTCTCACATTTCCTAGTTTCAAGACTTAACTTCAAAGCTACAATAAATCAGAATAGTGTGGTACTGGCATAAAGACAGCCCTATAGACCAAGGGAATAAAATCACAGCCCAGAAATAAATTCTTATATATACGGTCAAATTATTTTTGACAAAGTTTCCAAGACCATTAATGGGGGCGAAAGATGGTCTTTAACAATGCTGGAAAAATTGGATATCCATATACAAGAGAAGGAAGCTGGGCTCTTATACCATATACAAAAACTAAATAAAAATTTATCAAAACCTGAATGTAAGATATACAGCTGCAAAACTTTTAGAAGAAAAGCTTCAAAGATGTTGGATTTGACAATGATTTCTTTGATATGACACTGAAAGTATAGACAACAAAAAAAGAAATAAACTTCATTTCACTGAAATTGTAAGTTTTATATATCCAAAGACATTGAGGGACACCTAGATGGCTCAGTGGGTTAAGCATCTGACCTTCGATTTCAGCTCACGTCATGATCTTGCATTCATAGATTGAGCCCCACAACAGGCTCTATGCTGACTGAGCATGGAGCCTGCTTAAGATTCTTTCTCTCCTTTACTCCTGTATACACACACACACACACACACACACACACACACACACACACACGCTCTCTCTAAAAAAAAAAAAAAAAAAAAATTTAAATACATTGAAAAGAAAGTGCAATGGGATAAAATGTTTGCAAATGATATATCTGATAACCCATTAATATCTAGAATATAGGAAGAACACCTACAATTCAAAACATAAAAATAAAAACAATTTAAAAATGGGCAAAAGGCTTGAACAGACATTTCTCCAAAGAATATACACAAATGGCCAATAAGCATATGAAAATATGCTCAACATCACTAATCATTAGGGAAATGCAAATCAAAACCACAATGAGATACCACTTCACACTCATTAATATAGCTATTAAAAAAACCAGAAAATAAGTGTTGGCAAGGATGTGGAGAATTTGGAACACTTATGCACTGCGAGTACAGATGTAAATTGGTGCAGCCACAGTGGAAAACAGTTTGGTAGTTCCTCAAAAAGTTAAACCTGTGACCCAGCAATTACATTTCTGGCTACATAGCCAAAATAATTAAGACCAGGGACTCGAACAGAGATTTGTGCACCAATGTTCATAGCACCATTATTCCCAATCACCAAAAGGTGGGAACATCCCTAAAGTCCATCTCAAGAGATGAAATGATTGACAAAACATGGGTATGTACATACAATGAAATATCATTAAGCCTTGTAAAGAAATGAAATTCTGATACATGCCATAATATGGTAAGTCATGAAGACATTACGCTAGTGAACTAAGCCAGACACAGAAGAACAAATAGAATACGGTTGCACTTACGTGAGAGGCCTAGCATATTCAAATTCAGGGACATAGCAGAATAGAGGTTACCAGGGGGAGGGAGTAGGGGATAATGGGAGGCTTACTGTTTAATAGTACAGAGTGTCAGTGGGGGATGGTGAAAAAGTTCTGTAGATGGATAGTTGTGATGGCTGTACAATATGAATCTACTTAATGTAACTGACTTGCTCATTTAAAGACAGGTTAGAATTATAAATTTTATTTCTGCAGTAAAAATTAAAATTTCCTTTTAATTTAAAAGAAAATTACTTACCAAATCATGCCTTAAAACTCTTTAAAGGAAAGCAACAAAAAAGAGGCACTCGATATTATATTGACAAGATTAAGTATCCAATCACAATTTACTAGACGTGCAATGAAAGCAGGGAAGTATAACCCATAATCAGGAGAAGATACCAAGAAATATAAACCAATATATAATAAAGATTATGTAAATTAGCCAACTAGGGATCTAAAAGTACTATTACTATTCTGGTCAAGGATTTAAAAGAAAAATGTATAAAAGAATATATACACAGTAAAACTGGATTGCAAGTAACTTGTTCTGTGAGTGTTCTGCAAGATGAGCAAACATTTCTAATAAATTTTAACTTGATACATGACCCATGTCTTGTAATACAAATAGTACGTGATGCCAAATGTCACATGATCACAAGTTAAGTCAATGGTTCTTGAAACCTGGTTTGATATACAAGTGCTTTGGATTACAAGCATGTTTCTGGAACAAATTATGCTCATCAAACCAAGGTTGTACTACATATACATTATACATATATATGTACATACATACACATATATATATACATATACATATATATGTATACATATATATATACACACACATACATACACATACACACACACATATACATACATACACATACATACATACACACACACACACAAATAGAGTGAGGAAAGAAATTAAATCAATTAAAAAAAATCAAGGGAGCATTTAGAGATAAATAGATCTATAATGTTTGAGATGAAAAAAAATTCACTGAAGTCCACAGCAGAATAAAAGATTGATAAACTTGAAGACATCCCAATAGAAACTTTTCAAACTGAAGCACAGAGAGAAATAGCCTAAGGAAATAAAAGAAAAAAGAAAAAAGAAACAGAGTCTCAATGGTCCATGGGACAGTAAATATCAAGTGGTCTAATACATATTCAGTGGAGTACCAAAAGATAAAGAGCAGAAAGACCGAAAAAAGATTGGCCAGAATTTTTCTAAACTGATGAAAACTACAAAACCACAGACACAAAACCTAATAAACCACTGGAAAGATACACTTAAAAAAACCATATCAGAACATATAATTGTTGAAAATCAAAGATAAGTAGACAATGTTAAAAGCAATCAGAAAAAAAAAGGAAACATTCACTCGATAAAGGAGAACAGTAATGAAAGAAAACCAGCATTAGTCTCTCACCAAAAACAATATGAGCCAGAATATAGTGAAACACCATGTATAACATTCTGCAAGAAAAAAAAAAAAAAAAAGCTGATCCTAGAATCTTCTATCAGTGAAAAATTTACTTCAAAAATGAAGGGAAGGACCCCAAGATGTTGGTTTCTAAATATTCTTTTCCAATAAAAATAGCCAGAGCTCCTCTGATAAGTGGTTGATTCTCCTTATGAAGCAGGGAAAATACATGATTATCTCCAAGCATCTCGTGCCAATAATAAGAAGGGACAGGAGGAAGCGAGGAAGGAAGGAAGGATCAGTGAGTTTTAAAAGGGCACATAAGCCAATCTACAAGAGTTTTCAATGGCCAAAGCAGTAACAAAATACATAACTATAGCATTAGATTATAACCCCAAAATAAAACAGCCATAAATCGATACTAATATAAATAAATGATGAAACAATAAGAGAAAAGAAAAAAAAACAGAAAGGGAAATTGTTCCTTACAAAAGAATGTGAATTCTAAAATCCAGGAATAGAAATGTCACCGTTCGAATACCAGTGATGCAGCTGCAGGGAAGAGCCACAAAGAAATGCTCAACTAGTAACTGAACATTTAAAGAGAAAAAAGATACCTGCATAGAGTCAAGGGTCTCCTCCAAAATATTTCTTAAAGAGGGGAAAATATTAATATTACACTAGCAAAATCTGGAAGATCCCATCTTGGCCAGATGATAAAGGTTAATCGTTAAGACTACTGACATCACAACCTCCATGATATTACGCATAGGTAAGACCACATCACCTCTGTGATATTGTTGCCAAAAATGTACAACCACAATCTAATCACCACAAAATATTAGATAAAGCCAAACAGAGAAATATTTTTTTTTAAGTATAATCGGTAATGGTCAAAAGTGCTATGGTTGGGGCGCCTGGGTGGCTCAGTCAGTTATGCATCCAACTCTTGATTTCCTTTCAGGTCATGATCTCATGGTTCGTGGATTGGAGCCCTGCATCAGGCTCTGCTCAGACAGCATAGAGCCTGCTTGGGATTCTCTTTCCCTCCCTCCCTCTCTCTCTCTCTCTCTCTCTCTCTGTCCCTCACCCCCTCACATGCGCATGCTCTTTCGCTCTTAAAATACATAAACATTTTTTTAAGTGTCAAAGTCACGAAACATCAGGAAAGACTGAAGAAAAGTTGCAGGTTGAAGTAGACTGTGAAAACACCATAGCTCAAGGTAATGTCAGGTATTAGATGGGATCTTAAAACAGAGACAGGATGTCATTAAAAAAAAGAGAGAGAGAGGAAATTCTAGAGCCTGTAGTTAATAGCATTATACCAATATTAATTTCTCAGGTTTGACAATTCTACTGTGGTTCTGTAAGATGTTAACGTTAGAGGAAGCTGGGGGAAGAATATACAAAATTTCAGCATAGGATCTCTGCAACTTTCTGTAAATCTCAAACTATTTCAAAATAAATATTTAAAATCAAACTACAGGCCCTGGAAGCATACCAGCTGGGCTGAATTCTAACTCTCCTCCTTGTTATTTTGTAATGTTACAACATTTGCCTAATCTTTCTGGGCTTCTATTGTGTTAACCTAGAATGAGGGTAACAATGGTACTGACCTCAGGCATCTCCTTACAAGAGCAAATGAGATGGTACTTTCTCAAGAATGCATACGGTATTCAAACCTTAGCTATTATTAAATACTATTATTTTTGTTCGGCAGAAATTTTAAATTTTAATGTACTGTTTTCATCTAAGGTTTCTGAGTTGTGTTTTGCATCGACACTCCCCACGCCAATACCATAAAAAGTTTGGCTATGTTTTTTTTTACCCTGAGACTTTTATAGTTCGTTTTTTATGATTAAATCCCTGGTCCATGTGGAGTGTATTTATATGTAAGAAGTGAATTGAAAGCTCCCTTTTTTTTTCTTTTTTACAGATGGCCGGCCATTTGTTGCAACATCACTTATGAAATAACCCATTGTTTTCTCATGGGCCAATCTTCATGCTCAGCAGCACGCTAGGACACAGAAATCCTTCAGTTACTTCTGCTTGGCGTTTACTCCTACAACTTGAGTTTAGCAAAAATGGCATATGTTGAACAGTGTTGAAGAGCACTCGTGAGGAGAGCAGAGAATCCCATCAGTGGTACCATAAATATCAACTGATCCATAAATACAGAGTTTCTATAGTAAATATGACACTCTCAGGAGACCTACTCAGGATACCAGTGAATTTCAGATTCCAGATCGGACAGCCTCTTTTCATCCTTCACCATGATCAGTGCCAATCTTTTGACTTTGACATCCAAAAAGAGGAGTTACTGGCGCTCGTTACAACCCAGAGAGGTTGAGATCTGAAATACGTTCTCACCCTTTTCTACTGCTTTCTCACTGATCTCTTCTGTAGTTAATAGTATTATACCAATACCTCTTTTTTACGATCTTCTGAACTAAATTAGGTTTCTGGCCTGCCATCCAAACCGACTGTTCTTCAACGTTGGTCTTTACTCCTTTTCTCAGTTTAACTACTTACCCAGAGCATTTTCATCCATTCACATCATTAGCATTACTTATGAGCTTCTCATTCTGTCTGTTTCTCTCCAAGCCACATCTCCTGACTCAAGTCAGGTTCCCAAGATGCAGTGCCTGAGACTTGCATTCTTGTTCACGTGATTTATTAGTAGCATGTTCTCATGAGAAAGGAAAGAGCAAGACAGGACAAAATGGTAAACAAGAATACATATTCTGCTGCAAACTACTGGTAGTAACTTGACTCAAGGTGACAAGCCTCTTGGGCCCTTATACGAGTCAATTATTGGCTGCTGGCTCCTCCTAGAGAGAGGTTGGAGATACATGTCCTGGGGGGAAAAAATGGCTCCTGTTCAGTGGAGGGTAATTCTCTGGAGAAGGGGCAGTCAAGAGCCTTCAATAGCTAGAACTTACAGTAACTGTGGGACTGGTACACTGGGGAAGGGGATCTGTGCAGGGCAAGGTAACTCAACAAACACTTGTACTACTTAGATCCACTTCTCATACTTTTTCAAACTAACCATGCACAGCTTCTCTGGGACTCTAGCTGGTCACAATTTCTAGAAAACTTCTAAAAGAAGAGCTGATGGCAGGTGTCACTACCCACCTACCACAGTTGGTCCTGAGACCGTAACGATACTCATTATTGCCCTCTTCATCCACTATGCATATAAGATTCCCCTCCACCTTGGCCACTACTTCTGTTGGTCTAGGCTGTCTGCCTGGTTGGATAAGCATTTTGAGCCAAGGGGACCTGATCCCTATTAGACAAAAATGTTTGTACTTTGTCATTAACAGTAAAAGGTACTCTAGTAAAACATTTAAGTCCTAAGTATATTCCTCTATGCTCCCACTATGTAGCAGCAGTCTCCATTCTTCATGATAATCAGATTCAATCACCCTTGTTTAATTGTCTCCTAATACAAGGATCACAAAGTACCTAGGTGATGGTTGTGGCTCTAAGTTTTGTGGGACTCTCACAGTGTCCCCTGAGGAATATGCACCCTTCTGGAACCCAGGACCTCTAGGCACACAATCTTAAAGTCAATGAGATAAGAAACACAAAATTTCTCAAATGGGTCACCGGGAATAATGGCAAATGGAAGTACTCCTATCTTCGTTCCTTGATCACTGGATCCATGAATTGGAGGCACATCACCATACAACTGTTTAAGATTTAAGGCGTATGCCACATCCTGAAGGATAACAATCCATTATCACAGGGTGTCACCCTATGCGATGTCTCAGCTGTGCCTTTAACAAGCCCTTCTAGACAGTGTGATAAGTGGAAGGACCAGCATTTCCCGTGGTCACATGTCTACTGCCATAACTACCTTGCTGTAAAATGGTTCCTTGATAATGAGGAAATGTTACATGGGATCTTATACCACTAAATCAGACATTTGTGAAGCCTTAGATAGTAATGTGGGCTGAAGTCGAGGAGGCAGGAAGGCAAATTTGTACCCCAAATGTGTTTCAATCCAAATCAGGATGAAATGTCTTCCTTTCTAAGGAAATGGGTTAGATCCTTGAAACTTTCCTCCAAGTAGCTAGATGGTCTCCTCAAGGTGTGTATGATATTATATCATGGGTTTTAACATCGGTCTCTGTTACTGGAAGGTCAAATATTTATCGGAAGAAGTTAGACCAGCCTTAGTGAGAAAAGGCCCATGCAAGACCTCTTTCTGTACCACCCTATCTACCTTATTCATGAGCCTAATGCACAAACACAGAGAAAACCAAGGACAGGCTGGGTGACATCTACTATCTATGTCATCCTGTTCATTTGTTGGTCTTCTACAGGAGATGCTTTCTGATGGACATTAATATACAATATGAAGATCCTCATATTTTGTGTCCACTCCTGTAGGTCAGTCCAGACTTTTCTTCCCCAGACCTTCTTGTCTTCAACACCCCTATCTTCCTCCTTCCAGAACCCTGATCCATCAATCAAGCCAACAGCCAAAGAAGTTACGTGTATTTCTATCCTAGATGACTTCTCTCTCTGCAAAAAGTTCATGAACAAGCACGGTACCCAAAGTTCCATCCTCTGGGATATTATTTCCTTGACCACTGTCTCTGTGGTTACCTGTGCACAAGACCGCAGTGAAGCAACGGTCTGCCTTCAGCTGAGACCACTATACCTAAACCTACTCCTCTATCCTTTCCTCAATCTGGTCCTTTCTGTCTCTTAATAATCCCTTGATAGTAAGCTTCTTCTTACTCATAGCTATTTCTTTAGTTCATATTTATCACCTGGGCTACAGAATAAGCTCCTCACATCTCCATCTTGATTATCTTTGCCTTCTAATTTTAACTCTAAAGAGCTTCTTCCAAAAACAGATATCTAATCCTATTAATTCATCTATTAAAATAATTCCCTATGATCTATAGAATAAAATCTAAGCCTGTGAGTACAATATACAACATCCTTCATGCTCTACGTAACATTCCCTTTCCTTGTGTTAACTTCTACAATTATTCCCCTGCACATGATGTTACAGTCACAACCAGAAAGCTTGCTCTTACCCCATGAGGCCATGGACTTTAACACATTTATGCTTTTTCATGTGCCAAAAATGGCCTTTCTTGCCTGATTTCTTGGCAAACTTGTGCAATTTCAAGACATAATTCAGAAGTTACATGCTCTGTTGCTTCACTCTTTACCTGTGCTTACCTGTAGTGCAAAGTCTTTACCTATACATACCTCTTGTATTATATGGTATATATATTCCATCTATCTATTTCCTTCATTTGCCTGTGAGTTCCTGGGGGCTAAGAACTATGTCTTAAATAGAACTATCCCCTGTCTTAAATAGAACTATCCCCTGCACCCAGCAGGGTCTAGCCTATAGTGTAATTACTCCGTTGTACAATTATACTGTCCTCTCTGTAGTGAAGCCTGCAATCCTCAGGCAACAGAAGTACTAAATCCCAAAGTAAAGTTATCATGGATTCTGAGGCCTTTCATCAAGAATTTAAATTCAATGCTTTTAGAGGTCAGGTATGTCACAAATGGTATAAATCGGCCGTAAGTAATGATCAGGTAGCGAGGAGGCCAGGGATAAAGTTATGGGAACATCTGCCTTGCCTAACAGTAATCTCAACACCAGTTCCAACAGAAGCAAACCACACTATTCAATGAAAGCACACTACGATCCTCGTGTGTCTTGAGATCCTCCGATGTGAGAGCCCTAGCCTACAACCTGTGAGGGCTATTTTGTCACGTGCAATTATAAGCAAATGCGTGACCTCGCGTACTCTGGAAAAATCCCAGTCAACATCAAATCAGATGATTCACATCCCATTTCTTTTCCATGTGAGAAGCACAGAGCCACAGAACAGCACACTCACTGTATCTCAAGTGGTTGTTAATTTTAAGCTGGAAGGAAACTTGAGTTTCATGGGACTGGGCACATTGACAAGACTTTCTCCAGGGCAGCATAAAACAAATACGATCCTTGAAGTCAAATAACATGCCTTTTCATCCAGGAACCTGTCTTACAAGAGGGGGTTCTCAAGCTACATAACTTGTCTGAGCCTCAATTCTCCTATCTGTAAGATGGGAATGTTAATTAATACCTATTTCCAGAAAGGTGCTAAGGAAATTACATAAAAGCTACAAGTGTCAAAACAGCACAGTGTCTGGCAAGTGATAGGTGCCAGAAAAATTTCACTTAAGTCTGCATATGAACCTTATTTACTTGCATCCAAAATCTGGAAAAGAGCCCACAACACGTGTTTCTCCTGCCAAAGAGGCATAGTAATGGGATGGTATTTGCAAAATTCTTTGAGATCCCTAGACAACGTTTGAGAGTGAATACTAAGCGTGGTCCTAGAGAAAGTACTGCCGAATCCATCGTTAGGGGAGAGTGTTGAAATCCAAAGACTTCTCTACGTCTGGACATTGTCCAGGATATCTTCGTTTTCCTGGCCAATATCAAAGGAATCAGGACATCCAATTCCATTTCTGACATCCACAATTGATTGATGGGGCTTGGGTGGGTAACTGGTATCTCACTGGCAGAAACTACAGTTCCCTCCCAGCCTTCTCTGAGAGCCAGCACAACCCTTTTTGAATCCTCAACTTTGAATCACTTCCAAAGCAATTTGCTTAGCAAAAAGCAGGCTATTTTCATACACTGGGCTTAGCTTAACCTTCAAATATTAAGACTCACCCCCACAGAAAATGATTCCAGGAGCCTAATCAGAATGCCTGCTCTCTGTTCTAAGACAGGCTCATTCTCCTCATCATGCTTTTTCAGGAGACATTGATACCAAAAATAACTGGCTTCCAATGATACTTCCATTTCCTATTTCTCTTCAAAAAAGAAAACAAAGGGGATTTCGAAAGTGATTTCGAGAGAACAGTCCTAATAACACTTGCAAGTAGGGAGTAAACCCTTTTAGTCAAGGCATTTAAATATTTACTGCCATAGACTATTTTTCAAACATAACTTCAACAAAGTGAAAGAACGACATAGACTTTTATGTTCATAGGAAAAGTTTTTACCTTTGCTTCTAAGAGTTTGAAAAAAAAGACGATAAGGTCTAAGCTGTAAAACAAGAGAGTCTGTAAAAGTATGAGGAAGAATTTCCTGGGGGTGAAAAAAACATGACTGTAAGAGTCCTGCTTTCTCTAGCAGGTTTTCAGAACCTAGCCACATTTATTCATTTATTAAACATGTACTATGTGCCGATCATTCTGATCAGTGACATGGGGACTGCAGATGATAACAAGATGAAGACCTTGCTTTCAATAAACTTTCATCAGTTGGGAGCAGAGAACCTAGAGTGCACAAGATTAAAAAGAAATTAAGCAATTACGAAGAAATGCGGTATTGACTGAAAGTGTTACCGGGAGATGAGTGAGGAGAGAGCTCCCGGTGGAGATTAGCTGAGCAAAGATTTACTGAGCTTGCCCTTACAGATGAAGACCGCAGCGGGTGGAAGAGAGGAGGCAGAGTTGCAGACAAGATGCAGGGGAGGAGAGCGCTAAGTCAGCTGCAGAGGGCATATTTGGGTGGGGGCCGGTCATGGGTCCTGAGAGAGACGTGTCACATTAGGAAGAGCTATAAAAACTGGACTGAAGGGGCGCCTGGGTGGCTCACTCGGTTGAGTGCCCGACTTTGGCTCAAGACATGATCTCACGGTTCGGGGGTTTGAGCCCTGTGTCGGGCTCTGAGCTGACGCCTCAGAGCCTGGAGCCTGCTTCGGATTCTGCGTCTCCCACTCTCTCTGCCCCTCCCCCACTCACGCTCTGTCTCTCCAAAATAAATAAGTGTGGGGCGCCTGGGTGGCGCAGTCGGTTGAGCGTCCGACCTCAGCCAGGTCACGATCTCGCGGTCCGTGAGTTCGAGCCCCGCGTCAGGCTCTGGGCTGATGGCTCGGAGCCTGGAGCCTGTTTCCGATTCTGTGTCTCCCTCTCTCTCTGCCCCTCCCCCGTTCATGCTCTGTCTCTCTCTGTCCCAAAAATAAATAAAAAACGTTGAAAAAAAATTTTTAAAAATAAATAAATAAGTGTAAGAAAAAAATTTTATAACAAAAACTGGACCGAAGAATCTAAACAAAGAAAAAACGCAGGGTCCATCTTTTGACTATTGAGTAGAGAGGCGAATAATAAAAAATCTTGTTTTAAAATCATGGGCAGTATCCCAGGAAAAGATCTATGGGTTTATATGCACATTAGAAGGGCAGAGAGAGAAACCAGAGCCAGATCAGAGTGGCCAGACAAGAAGGCTGTTGGTGCAATTCAAGTTTGAAGCAGGAGGCTCAGTACCAATGAAAAGGGAAAATCTGGAGGATTTTGTTGGAGAAAAATAATCAGACTCGTACAGAGCATTAAGAAGAAAGAACAGAAAGCAAAGGGTCAAGGGTTTTTGAACTTTCAACGATGTCCACAAGTTTTGAGCTCGGAAAGAGAAAAACGGTGATAGGAGGGGAGGAAGATGTTAAGCATGACTTGCAGCATTCTGGTTTGAGGCACTACATGAATTTACTACTAGAAAAGGGCCAGGATTAAATTCTATTTTGACATGGTGAATTGGAGAGGTCTTTGAAACATCCAAGTGGAAATGCTGATTATTAGGTGGTTGGAAATGTAACCTAGTCTGCAGCTAGGGGGGCAGGATTAGGTAGTGATTCTCAACTGGGGGTGAGTTTGCCCCCTGGAGACAGCTGGCAATGTTTGGAGAAAGTGTGGTCATCACAACTGAAGGTAGAAAGCTTGTTACCTGTATCTAATAAGCAATGGCCGGGGATGCTGCTAAGCTTCTCACGATGAGTGGGAGAGCCTCTCCAAACAAGGAATGACCCAGCATCCAATGTCAATAATGTCAAGGTTGAGAAACTCAGAGACAAAAGTGATCTGTTAGGAAGACAGCAGCATGTTCATGACAATTAAAGATGTGAGCATAATAAAACTACGGAGTGAGACAAAAGTTAGGTTGGAGTCCTGAGTAATTTTCAATGGCCAGATGGAAGAGGATGGAGCCTGCAAAGAAGACCTAAAATAAGGGCAGACCAGGGAAAGAAAAGGAAAACCAGTAGGTGGAGGTCACAGTAACCATGTTAAAAAGTGTTTCTGAAGGAGGGAGATACTCAGTAGAACAGAACTAAAATATATCCATTGGATTTAGAAATATGGATGTAGTTAGTGACCTTAGAATAGGCAGTTTCACTGGCATACAAGTGAGGAAAGCTAACGGTAACTGAATGGAAAAGAAAGAAAATGGTGAAATGGGGAGATGAGGGGAAAGTGGGTTCAAGGAAGGTTTGCTTGTTGTTGATACTGCTGCTTGGAGCAGTCAGGCTTAAATAAAAATGAAAGATCTAGGGCCATCTGGGTGGCTCAGTCAGTTAAGCACCCAACTTTAGCTCAGGTCATGATCTTGTGGTTCATGAGTTCAAGCCCTGCATGGGGCTCTGTGCTGACATCTCAGAGACTGGAGCCTGCTTCAGATTCTGTGTCTCCCTCTCTCTCTGCCCCTCCCTCACTCACACTCTGTGTCCGTCTCTCACAAATATTTTTTTCCTAAAATGAAAGGTCTAGTTGAAAGTAAAGTCTGAATATATGGAAGAAATCAGTTTTTCAAAAATAGGTAATAAAACATAAGTGAGTTCTACTGGATATTTACCCAAAGAAAACGAAAGCACTGATCTGAAAATATACATGTACTCCCATGTTTAGAGCAGGACTATTTACAATAGCCATATTATGGAAGCAACCGGAGGGTCCATCAATAGATGAATGGATAAAGAAGATACACATACAATAGAGTATTACTCATCCATAAGAAGAATGAAACCTTGCTATTTGCAACATGGACAGAACTAGAGAGTAGAATGCTAAGTGAAATAAGTCAGAGAACGGCAAATACCATATGATTTCATTTATACGTGGAATTTAAGACACAAACGAACAAAAAGAAAGAGAGATAAAGTAAAAAACAAACTCTTGACTATCGAGAACAAACGATGGTTACGGGGGGGGGGGGATGGGTGAAATAGGTGAAGGAGATTAAGAACCCACTTATCATCATGACCCCTGAGCGACATAGGCCATGGCAGAATCACTATACTGTGCACCTCAAACTAATCTAACATTGTAGGTTAATTATACTGGACTTTAAAAATAAAGTAATTAATTTTTAGAAAACGAACAAACAAAGCCGAAACAGGCCCATGTATACAGAGACCAAACCACTGGCTGCCAGAGAAGAGGGGAGGCAGGAGAAATGGGTGAAGACGACTGGAAGACAGAGGCCTCCAGGGACGGAATGAGTAAGTCACAAAAGTGAAAGCGACAGCATGGGCCACACAGCCAATGGTGTTGCCATCATGTTGTATGGCGACAGATGGTAGCTACACTCGTGGTGAGCAGAGCAGAGTCTAGAGATGTTGAACCACAACGTTGTACACCTGAAACTAACGCAACACTGTGTGCCAAGCACACTTCAGTCAAATGAGCAAGACACGAGTGGGTCACGAGATCCATTTAGTGGGTTTTAAGCCGCATTTTTTAAAACATGAAACAAAAGAGGATGAGATAAACAAATAAGACCCACCTTCACACAAAGAGAAGTATTACTTCAGGAAACTATTGTTGGTTTCAGGTGTGGTTTGCAAGTGTGTGTCTTTCGTTTGCAGTTTGGGTAACTGAATGAACATAGAGGATAAAGGTGACAAAATTATCCTTCATGGGTAGATCTAGGTGACACGGAGAATAAGGGTGCCATCACAGAAACATAATAATGAAGAAATTAAGTAAGGAAGCGGAAAGGAGAAAATGAGTCTGAGTTTCAGACAAAGCAGAACATTCAGGTAAAGATATACTATATGCACACAGTCCTCTATGAGGTTGGGTTAGATGATCCTCCTATATGCTCCTATACCTTCACAGTGACTGTATTTGCAACAGCCCAAGTTTATGTTCATCTCCCATCTCAGACAGCGAGGATGATGAGGCAAGGAGCTACTGGTCAACCTCATTTCTAGCACAGTATCTGGCATATAGTAGATGTTCGTCAAATACTGACTTTGAGTTGTACGTTAACTACACTGGAATTAAAATTTAAAAATAAATATTGATTTTGTGCCTAATTTAAAAAAGTAACATGGAAACCATAGTTTAAAAGATTGTGATCGTAAGCCGTTTATAAAGCAGTCTTAGACCCTTTCAGAGACAAATCATATGTGAATGAACCAGAGGCCAAAAACCTTATTCCAGAAATCAATACCAGCAGAAACTTGGGTATCCACCAGCCTGTATCAGCAGATTTATTGGTTGCAACAGAAACCAATTTGGGCTGACATAAGCAGAAAACAAGTTTGCTGAAAGGCTACAGGGTAGCTCACAGTCTCTAAGAAGGTAAAGCTTGGAAAACAATCAAGAAAAGGGGAAGCTAGTCCACAGACCTGGACCACAGCCAAAATTCACATATCACAAAACCAGACAACTCAGCACGTGATTGCCCCTGAACCCCAGACACCCCACTACAACCACGACCACCCTGGGCACTGGTCAGTGGATAGAGCCATTCCGCTATTACTGCTGCCCCTGAAAATTCATGTTTCTACCCCTCGTGCTCCGCCATCCCAGCTGCTTAGCATTTCTAGTCCGTGACCCTTAGGATTCAAGGCGGCTACCTCTGCTTGATGGAGCCTAAGTTACGTGCTTGTGCCCAAACTGTAATGGAAGCTGAACATCTTGCATTTTTTAACCGGATTTTTTTAAGTTTATTTATTTATTTTGAGAGACAGAGAAAGAGAGCAGGGGAGGGCTACAGACAGAGGGAGAGAGAGACAATTCCCAAGCAGGCTCCACACTATCAGTGCAGAGCCCCACAGAGGGCTCGATCTCACAAATCATAAGACCACCACCTGACCTGAGATCAAGAGTCAGAAGCTTAATAGAATGAGCCACCCAGTCACCCTGAACATCTTGCATTTTAAGCTTGCATATAGGGAGACAGGCTTATGAGGCATTTCCAAACGTAAGATGTTGAACTGCCAACATAAGTGACAAATATTCGCTATGTAATGAATGACAAAATATCCAATAGATTCTGGAGTTGCTGCCGGTGGCCAGCCCCAATGCCACCTGAGTTGAGTGCAAGGGAAAGTCTTTAGCTGCAAACATGGAAGGCGCTCTACAATGCAGAGTTAGGGGTGTTATTTCCGATTGGATTTACTTGAGTGATGTACAGATGCTAGATCACCCTGAAATGATACCCAGTTGTCATCCTTTCATAGAAATCACTGACTCGGAGATTTAGGTCTTCTTGCCTCAAAAATGGAGTGGCCACCATTTCAGGTAGAGAATTCTGACTCCCTAGTTTACGCAGAGCTAGCTAGTCACTTTAGTAACTGCATTGGAATCTGTGTTGAGCATCCAGCCGTATGTACCTGTCACCTGTAGTGGTCTTCATAAAGATAGTCTGCCTCTGTCTGGCATCCGTTCAAGGTGTGCCGCCTACCTGGGAGCCTCGCCTTCATCTCTGCCAGTTTGCCTTCAACACACCTGTAAACAGGTTCTGGCCTGGACCCTCCACTGGGCATGCCTGTTTAAGGGTGAATTTCCACCACAAAGACATACATCCACTCACTTTTCCTAATCCATCCTCAGATAATCTACATGCAGGGGAAAGTATTTTGCAATGTCAACACCAATACAGTGGCTTAAAATAAGCCATTTTAGCTCACTCTTATTTTGTTTCTTGTAACTTTACCGCTTCTCAGTAATCATCCCAGAAAAATGTGACGTAAGATACCATTTTTGAGAGAATGTGAAGGGCTTCATCAAATGAACAGTCATTATTTGTGCCATTTAAAAAAAAAACTGTTATTCTGCGTTAACAAATCTCAGGTACAAAAAGACAAAGAAAAAAACAAATACACTAATAATTGTTCTATCTATAAAATAATTTTTTGTTCTAATACAAAAATTATAGACTTGTTCCATACATTCAACTTAAGCTTCCATGCACTCAACTTAATGCATTTAGCAGATTTTTAGATACATAAAAGCTTTTATATATTAGAAACACATTTGATAAAGTGACCTATGCATCTATTAAAGGTTTATGGGATATTTACACATGCATTTTTAGGTGTTTAAACCCCCAAAAGTGGATGTGCTAGAAGTTAAAAACCACATCTATTTGCTTCCTTAGAAAACTTTTCCAGCGGGGGTCAACCAAGACAGTGACATGGGCTCCTGAACCCCCCTCTTCCCATAAGCACATCAAACATACAGTTACATACAAACCAATTACTTCTGAAAGAAATCCAGAAAATAGCTGAACTGTGAATGAGAAAATGCCCACATTTAAATAGCTAAGAAAGGCTGAAACACATCATATACCCCACCCTGGGATAGCATCACACAATCAGGAACGAACTCCAAACTCCCACCTTCTCCCTGAGGAGTAGCGGGTTTCGATCCCACATTTAGCACTCCAACTTTTAAGACTCCCACCTGAGGGATGGGAACATCTAAGTTTGAAAGCCAATGAGGTCTGTATCCATGAGGCCAAACCATAGCAAACAAAAAAGCAGTTGTTGATGGGCATGTGAAGATTTGCTACGGCTATTCAGATACCCAGGGTCCCAGTGCAGAGGAAACAG
Source organism: Neofelis nebulosa (assembly GCF_028018385.1). Classification (NCBI taxonomy): domain Eukaryota; kingdom Metazoa; phylum Chordata; class Mammalia; order Carnivora; family Felidae; genus Neofelis; species Neofelis nebulosa. The sequence continues at coordinate 7,604,692 of NC_080791.1, read as the reverse complement.
GGAGACAAAATGCCCATCTCCCAGTCTTTCTCTGAAAAAGTTTTATCTGCATACTTTGGAAGCTGTTGCCTGAAGATCGGGCTTCTGATTTATTAGTATCTAGGGGAAGGCTGTGATTCTCCCCAGAGACCAGGGAAACCAGCATATCTGCTGTCTCTCTCTTGCCTAGTCTAAGTCACCGGTGTCTCCCTGGAAGCAGTTTACACACGTCTACACCCCAGCTTTTTCACTACTGCCCAAGGAATGGATCCCCAGGTTTTGGCACACCTGCAACTACTGGGAGCCACGGAGAACAAAGAAGGCTCTGGGAACATCACAATGGTTTGACAGATAACCAGCAGCTCAAGACAGGTTGACTGATGAGGTCCATCCCCTAGAAGAGGCCACTCTGTCAAGACTGGAAGGGGTGGCTATTTTATCTACTTCACAGAAACCAACCCAGAGAGTCGGGGAAAATAAAGAAATAGAGAAAAATAATCCAAGCAAAAGAACAAGATAAAACTCCAGAAATAGATCTTAATGAAACAGAGATAAGTGGTTTACCTGATAAAGAGTTCAAAATAATGGTCATAAAGATGCTCCTCAAGGTCAGGAGAACAACGTATGTACAAATAAGAATTTCAATAAAGACAAAGAAAATATTAAAAAGTACCAGATAGAAATCAGAGAACTAAAGAATTCAATAAATGAACTTAAAAAAAAATCAATATAGGAGTTAAACAGCAGACTAGATCATGTGGAAGAAAGGATCAGTAACTAAAGGGAGGGCAGTGGAATTCATCCAGTAGAGAAACATAAAGAAAAGAGAATGAAAAACAGTGAAGATGGCTTAATAGACTTAGGGAGCACCATAAACACGATCAATATATGCATGATAGTGGTCCCAAAAGGAGAAGAAAGAGACAAAGGAGCAGAGAACTTTTCAAAGAAATAATGGCTAAAAACTTCTTTAACCGGGAAAAAAGAAACAGATATACAGATCAGGAATCCCAGATAGTTCCAAATAAGATGACTCTAAAGAGACCTAACATAAGGTACATTATAAATAAATTATCAAAAATTTAAAAACAAGGAGAGAATCTATAACACATTAAAAAGGAAAAAAAATACTTAGGAATAAATTTAACCAAAGAGGAGATGAAAAATCTGTACACTGATAACCAGAAAATATTAGTGAAAGAAACTAAAGACACAAATAAATGGAAATATATTTTGTGCTCATTAACTGGAAGAATTAATATTGTTAAAATGTTCATACTACCCAAGGCCATCTAAAGATGCAGGGAAATCCCTATCAAAATTTCAATGCCATTTTCACACAAGTAGAGAAAACCATCTAAAATTTCTATAGAACCACAAAGACTCCTAAATTACCAAAGCAATATCAAGAAAGAAGAATGGAGCTGAAGGCATCACACTTCCCGATTTCAAAACTTTATTACAAAGCTATAATAATCAAAACAATATTTAAAAAACAGACACAATGAATCAATGAAACAGAGAACCCAAATGTAAACCCATTCATAATAGGTAAATTAATTTTTTATACAAAGGAGTCAAAAACCACGGGGAAAGGACAGTCTCTTCCATAAATATTGTTGGGCAACTAGACAGCTACATGCCAAAGAATGAAAATGGATGCCATCTTACACCATACTCAAGAATCACTTCAACATGGATTAAAGACTTGAATATTAGAACTGTAAAACTCGTAGAAGAAAACACAGTGGGTAAGCTCCTTGACAATGATTATTTTGGATTTGACACCAAAAGAAAAGGCAACAGAAGCAAAAATAAACAAGTGCGGCCATATCAAACTAAAAAGCACCTGCTCAGCAATGAAAACCAACAACAAAATGAAAAGGCAACTCAATGAATGAGAGTAAATATGTGCAATTATCCAATAAGGGGTTGACACCCAAAATATACAAGAAACTCCAAACAACTCAATAGGAATAAAATAAGCAACATAATTTAAAAAAGGGCAAGTATCCAAATAGACATTTTTGCAAAAGAAGACACACAAATGGCCAACAGTTACATGAATTGGTGCTCAATATCACTAATGATGAGGGAAACGTCATCAAAACCACAGCTGTTAGGATGCCTATTACCAAAAACAAATTCGGACAAGAATGTGGACAAAAGGGAACCCTTTGTGTACTTACCGGTGGGAATATAAACTGGTAAAACTGCTATGGGAAATAGTAGGGAGGTTCCTCAAAAAATTAAAAATAGATCTACCATATGATCCAGCAATTCTACTTCTGGGCATATACCCAAAGAAAAGGAAAGAATTATCTCAAAAAAAATTATACACACACACACACACACACTCGTACTCCCATGTTACATCATTATCCACCATAGCCAAGATATGGAAACCCTCTAAATATTCATCCATGGAGAAGCATCAAGACAATGTCACACACGTGATGTAACATTGTTCAGCCTTTAAAAAATAAGGAACTCCTGTCACTTGCAACAACATGGATGAATCCGAAGGGCATCACTAAGTGAAATAAGCCAGACAGAGAAAGACAAATACTGCACGGTATCACTTACACTTCGAATTTTTTAAAAAGTCAAACTCATAGAAACAAAGAGTCAAAAAGTGGTGTCCAGTCGAATTGACGGAAACAGGGAGTCGAAAACGGGACTGACAGGTAAAAGAAACAGAGGCTGGTAGGAGGAAACAAATGTTCAGCTATCAGACGAACGAGGTTTGAGGAACTAATATATAACGTGATGTCTACTGTTGATAGCACTGCATTGTCTAATTAAAGTTCACTGAGATAGTAGAATCTCAGTGACCTCAGACACAGAGATATAAAGATGTGCGGTGAGGGATGTGTTCATTCACGCAGATGCAGACAGTCCTTTCACAGTGTGTACATGCAGCACACTGCACACTGTAGATACTTTACCGCTTTGTCAATTATATCTCACTAAAGCTGGGGAAAAAAAAACATTTTCTCATAAAAATACCTGAATAACAGGGCACTTAGGTGGCTCAGTCGGTTAAGCATCCGACTCTCGATATTGGCTCAGGTCATCATCTCGTGGTTCGTGAGCTGGAGCCCCCCATCGGGCCCTGCTCTGATAGTCTGGAGCTGGCTTGGGATTCTCTCTCTCCCTCTCTCTCTGCCCCTCCCCTGCATGCACTCTCCCTCTTTCTCTTCTTTTAAAAGAAACGTTAAAAATAAAAAATGTTTGAATAATGTCTAATATCTTTTCTACCTGAACAGTGTTGCATAACAGACCTCATTCTCTTTACCTTTTACACTTTACATCTCATTTTTAAGGTTTACCCATCCTGCTGCATGTGTTTCCTGCCTCTAACTGTTACAGTACAGTCCACAGACAGCATCCACACAGGAAGTGTTCCAACTCCTCACTCCCGTAAGTCAGCCATGTCCTCACGTGGACATGGGGATATTTCTGGGACATGTCCCCAGGAATGAGATTGCTGGGTCATGGGGCCAAGGGGTACTTGACCTCACCGAGGACTCCCAGATGCTTCACACACTATCCGCATTAGTTGACAGATCTGCCAGTCGAATAAGGGTCCTTCTTCCCCACGTCTTTGCTAACACTCAGTGGTATTCAATTTACACCCACGGTTAGTAAAACTGAAAAAAGTGACTGTTTTAATTTGCACATTTCTGATTATTAGTGAGCTGGAACCATCTCACCCATTAAAAAAATCCAGGGTGTTTTTTTGTTTGGTTTGGTTTTTGCCCATTCACTACTGTGGTTCCTGCCTTTTCCGGTTGAACGGAGAAGTTCCTTGTATATTTTAGACATGAATCGCTTTTTGATTCTAGACATCAGAAACATTTCTTCCCAGTCCATCATGTCAGCTCACTCTGTTTAACCCTTCCTTGAAAAGAAGTCCTCAGGACTGACGTAATCCAACACACCAAGCGCCTAACGGTGTGTATTTCACCAACCTAATATCAAGTTAGAGGCACGTCAAAATTTTTTAGTAGACTGAGGCAACCCAGCCTAATAGCATCCTCCACAAGTAAAGGGGTTCTGATGTCACATTCTCTCATCCACAGAATTAAGCAGGTAGATTACGTGGGCAGATTGAGGGAAGCAAGTTAAAACTAGTTTCAAATCTGGATCTCCTACTTATTACTTGTGTGAATTGGGGCCAATCACTTGCACTCTCTGTGTCTTGGTATTCACATCTGTAAAGTAAAGAGAAAAAAATACATAAAGATGGCTGCACCGTACCAATCTGTAGTGCTTGCTCCATAACCATTATTTTCTTCCTTCCCTATTGCCTAATCACCCATAAATGTCACTTGGGGCAATCATTTCTGGAGCAATTAGAACTCAGTAACCTTTTCTTTTTTCATTTATTACTTTGCTTTGTTTTGCTTAGTGTAATTGGAAACCCTTCTCAACAGTTTCCTGCAATTTTCCTTAAACAAGTTTTCCTGTGCTTAATCTCACTGGCATTAGATTCAACAAACATAATCCTCCCTGGTCATTTATTTAAACATTGAAGAAGCGTTTGCTTGGTGTCTCCTGTGTGCCTATGTCTGAGCTACCAAGAAAAAATAAGAAGACAGACAGACAGACAGACAGACAGAAAGAAAGAAAGAGGCAAAGACAACACGTTAGGTTCCTATATAAGTTATACCCAACTCAGCCAAGGGAAGGTGGATCTTTCATGATGGCCAAGTGACTTCTCTTTGCTTTCAACATAAGCTCAGAGAGTACTTGATTTGAATAAATTTAGGGAAGGATGGGTTGCTACTTGTTCGATGAGACAGATAAGTACTATATCTAAGAATGAACTCACTCTACTAATGGTAACTCTCAAGCTAACATACCAGAGGATGATGTCAAAGTCCAGTTGAGTAAAGCCAGGGGTCTCAGGCACTCGTCCATCAGAGAGCTGCCGGGCATTATCCAAAGAACCAAAGTTGTAACCAGTATGTACCCAGAGAAAGATCTGAGCAATGGCTTCTCACCAGCCAAACCAGGAGCGTGGAGAAAGAGAGAGCATGGGTCATACAGTCAACAGGGAGCACTCAAATGACTACCTAAAGGCAAAGAGAAACACATCCTCCAAAGGGTATTGTCAGTATCCACCTGACAAGCTGAGTCTTCTGGCCCTATGACTTACCTCAGTGACTTCCAACCTGTTTTTATATCTTAATACACATAGTCAAGGATGCTTCCATACAGGATACACTTTCATACACATACTTTCCTGGTACCTGGCTGTTAGTCCACACCTTTCCCTCCCACTTAAAATGTATCAGAAGACAAGTAAATGAAAGCAATATTCTAAGAGTGATCCCAAATGTTGGTTCCTTGTTAGCAGAGAAAAATTATTTATGAGTCATCTTAGAATTAATGTGACACCAGACTATCACAACTAGTTGTGAAATTCCTAGCAAAAACTAGTAAAACTTAGATGAAAACCACTGATATCATTCGCATTCACTAAGCCTACTAGCTATTAGGCATCTCCGGCTGAACCTTTTGCTGATCTGTAAGAGTAGCTGCCATTTGTCGATCTTGTACTATGAGCCAGACAGTCACATAAAATACTGCCTATCCTCGCTGACAAGTCATGTTATCCTTACTTTACAGATAAGGAAGATTTATGTATAGGGCTGTCTTGTTTCAGAATCCAGGATCCCAGCATTCCCTCTGCAAAGTGGAATCATCCTCCAGCGATAAAGTTCAGATGAAAGAGGTGTTTCAGTCCAGGCCAGCCCAGTCACATCTGCTAAACATCTCCTGGCTTAGAAAAAACAAAAAACCAAAAACAAAAAACCCTACTCTCAAATTAAGTCACTCTGAAATTCCCTGTTTTCATTTCCAGAAAATCTCTGATAAAATGGAACTACATCACATGGGAAGGGGGATGCATAAACACCCTACTATGATCACATCAGCATAGAATTGGGTCATCTGTTAAGGTCACCTTCATGAAAAGCTCTTAAAGAAATGGAACATATTTTCAAAGGAAGGGGCTGGGGAGAAAGGAGGTGGGGGGGGGAAGCATTTCATCTAGAATTTGGAACTCAGCCAGTACCACAGGGACAGACAAGAAATGAAAAGACCTCCCGCCGTCTATAGGAGGGTGGGAAGAAGGAAGCAGAAGAAACTATCATTTGTGGAGCGCTTATGTTTCAAGGTGCACTGAGCTGGGAACCTTTACTTTCTAACCCTATAAATGTCATTGTCTCCATTTTTCTAAAAGATGAAGATCTGTGATGTTGAGTGTTTTTTCTAAGCTCACATGCTAGAAAACAGCAAAGCAAGAATTTGAATCCCAGCAGTCTGATGTCCAAAGGCCACCTTCTTCCATCGCAACCACCTTTTCAACTAGTCTTTCCTTGAGTCCTTCTGCCTTCCCTGAGCATGAGGCCCACCAGCTCTCTGGCTTCCAGATATCTGAAAAAGTGTTTTGTTTGTCCACTGGACACAACCTGACATCCTTGTCGCGTGTGTGTGTGTGTGTGTGTGTGTGTGTGTGTGTGTGTGTGTGTATACGACGTATATGTAAAAATTCGTGTCATGTTTGGGAGCAGATATTAATTGGAAAAGTGAATCCCTGTAGGAGACACTGGCATTCCCTTGCCAAAACACAATAGATTTAAGTATTGGCCAGTGTTGCCTCTTCCCTGGTGTGACGCATTAATGTAGCTTGTACCGTTGAGTCTGGTGTCTACAGGCTGGGGGAGGGATGGGGGGTGGGAATACAATTTGCTTTCTCCTCATCCATGTCTCAGGAGACCATTTGGTAACAAGTTGAAGAGCATGATGTGTCTGGGATCCTCCAAAATATCAAAGGCCTGTGTGACTGGTACCAAGTGTGGCTTTTCCCCTCCTCTTTCCTAGGCCTTCTTCTCATGCCTGGTTCCAGCAGCTTCAGTAAAAGATACAAAGGGCACCTACAGGAATATGGGTCAGGCCAAGGGAAAAGACTCCCAGAGCATCAGATTTTATAGAAAGTCTTCAGAAGACTGACTGATTCTAATATGATGAGCTCATGGCTGTCCATGTCCTGCCAGCCCCACCCCACCCCACTACTCCACCAGTCTTCTTCTGAGTCAGGGCCTCTCCACAGGTGCTCCTGGACCATTACCTGTATTAAAAGCTCCTCAAACTGCAATTCTGGGGGTGTGGTCGCAATTTGGATTTAAACAGGATCCTCCAAGATCTTGAAGGAGCAAAAACTGTCTGCAAACCACTGGACTAAGAACTGGGAGCAGTCAGAGACAGAAGAGCAGTGGCCTAAGCGAGAATATTCTCTTAAAATCATATACTCAGTTCTCATTATTATTAGTTAGGTTCTATGAAGTTCCTGCAATACTCAACACTCAGATACTAAACCTTTGCTCCTCTCAACACAGAACCTGTGGTCCTAACATTGCTATCAACCAATAAAGACATAACTTTGTTTTATGTGTGCTTCCATTTGAAGGCATCTAGTTTAATTATATATTGTTGGTATATTAACACTGAACTCACAGCCAACAGTTCTACAACCCATGCCCGAATGAAGCTTATCTCACACATGTATTTTCTCCATATGACAAATCACAGGCTTCTTGCATGTGGGAACACAAGACAGCATCTCAGCACTAGGCTTGGGGGCCATTTTAACATGTGAAATCGCCAGCAAAAAGCACAAAAATGCAGAAGGCATGGCACTTAAACAGACTGTGAAAAGAACACTCGTTTATAGCAGGAGAGCTGAAACAAGAAGGCAGGGCCTTGCCGTGTTCCACCCCAGCTGGAAACACGCATGTGGAATGAGTCACATTCTTCACAGCCCTGTGCATGGCCATAATCACCACGAAAGCACAATGAGTACGGATTTTGGGGTTATAAATAAGTTTTAGGGCAATTTGCAAATACAGAATCCGCAAATGATAAGGATCAACTGTGTTACAGATAGGTGTGTGTATTTGAAATTTACAAAGTACATTTCACATATAGTATCTTACTTTATCCTACAGGAATGCTGGAACTTAAATAGAGCATATGCTATTTTAACTCCCAACATTTGGATGGGAGAATGGGGAACCACGAGCTGTGACACAACCCCAGATCTTCTGACTCCAAGGCCCTTGCTTTTTCCACCATGCAGTAGGAAGAAGAAAATACTGCTAAGCCTCTGTCAGATGCCAGAAGTGTTTAGCCCAGGGGAGAGGTCTAGGAAAAATGGGGGTGCAGTAGGAAGCTGACAGCATGCTTTCACTGGAAGAAATGAGGGAGAGCCTAATTTCCTATGCACAGAGTGGGGCTTAGTAACTATTTCCACAAACCAGGCAAGTGTGCTGTCCACGTGCACTGAGGTTTATTTGGATGTATCTCGGTCAAAAGGCAAGCACTGACTGGGCCCACTGGCTGCACTTCATCAGGCAATGAAGTAGAGAAGAAAGAGAGGCAGATCCTGACCTAAAGATTCAAGACAAGCGTGGAAAACTTGATATAAAGCAGGCAAGCCAGTAAATAGTCTTATAAACTTGAGCTGAGAGAGAAGATAGGCAGAGAAGAGATCTTGAGATTCATCCCATAAAATAGGAGGATTTCAGACAACTTGGCCAAGAGTTCTAATATACTCACAGTCCTGAAATGTCCTAGCTTTGCCAATTTCTAGCCATGAGACCTGCAGAAATTAATTTAACCTTTCTCAGACTCGGTTTACTGATGAATGAAATGGGGATCGGTTCAGTTCGGGTTGATGTATTTTATTTAGCAGAATTCAGGAGCGCTAAGACCTGGGGACTCAAAAGTTTCAAAGGAATATGTGATATACTTTATACAGTGCAGGAAAATTCTAGTTTGGGAGAAAAGGCACCGAAGAGACCATTTCAATGCAAACTGGTAAGTGTTAGGGTGTGGATGGGCACACAGGGGAATGTGACCTGAGGGCAGAGAGGTGGTCAGAGACACTGGGACAGGGAGAGGGGGCGCGCAGAATTGGGAAGGACAATAGGAACCAGACAGGCTACCAAAGGGAAGGACAGGTGACACCCCAGGGAAGGAAAGAACAAAGCTCAGAGGTGTAAGATGTTGTGGTGAGTTCTGGGGACTGTGTTTAGGCAATATTTCTGAGTCCTGTGGTGAGGGGAGGACATGAGGGGTGGGGGAGGGTGGATGGAGGGGAGGGCTGGAAAGGCGAAAAGCAGCAAGATCCTATATGAGCATGAGAATCCACTGGAAGGGTATAATCAAGGGAGTGATATGGACAGAGTTATCCCTTCTCTAAGATTCCTCTGACAAGAAATTGGGTGAGCAAGTCTAGAGGTAGACAGACCAATCTGTGATTGTAATAATCCAGGTAGATGCCTCATGGGTTTATCTTGGGGAGCCCATAGGAAAATCAATGTGAAACAATGCGATATAGTGAGAACCAAACAAAAGCAAAAATGCAGTTTCCTTATGAAAACAGAGACCGTGCAAGGCAAAATAAAGTGGGAAAATAGGAAATTAAGAATGCAACGTTATTATAAGAAGGAATGTGCTAGAAAGCAACGATAACATACAGGGAACGTCGATTCATACAGTTGGAAAGCTCTGAAGACAGCAAGAGGTTGACACGTGACCCCAAGTGTCAGTGGATGCTCCTCGAGGTTCAGGAAGAATGGCATGGTATAGACGGTGGGCAGGTCCTGGCATTGGAGAGGCAAGAAAAGGTGGGAAGTCAGTAGAGAATCTAAAAATACAGATAAGACTTAGTACGTTTCTACTGGGAGGAGGAATACATAATCATCTCAAGTCCTGCACTCTAACAATTGTGTCCTCCATGATAAGAAAAAAGAAAAAAAGAAGAGAAAAGCCAGAGCCTTCAATAAATTGGAGAAGCCTGTAACTAGAGAGGAGTTCAAAGAGGCAGCATGATATGGCAGAGGCAGGCACAAGACCCAAAGCCCAGCTGCCTCAAAGTGAACCTTACCTCCATCACTGCTAGATGCATGCAAGTGTTAAACTCCCTGTGACTCAGTTTTTCCATCGATAACACAGGGATAATAATATCAATACTTCTCAGAGCTGTCATAAGGATTAAATAACTTAATATGAAGTACTTCAAGTAATGCCCAACATGTACTTAAGTGCCCAATAAACAGTAGAATCCTATTTCCCACTTAAGAAATATAAACACTGAGATCTAGAAAAGTTGACTCAGCCAACACCCTGGAATTTTTTTTTTTACAGCCTTCCTTGACCTGCCTATTAACAGCAAACTCATGGTAACGTTCCTCCACGGGAGGCCCAAACATGAGCAGCCTAAATTTCCTTGGTGGGATTGAAAAGGATCCGTGGAAGAAGACAACTGATTTTCATCGACAAGACTAAAGATCGGGGGAACCCCAGGGTGCCACGGTGACCTCATCTCGGCTTGGAAGATGGCAGGCTCTAAGGTACACAGACCAGGTCAGGCACTGCCAGAAGAGGAGAGGAGGAGGTGGGCATCAGAACGGGCACCAGGAAACAGAAGTGTAGCAGGCGGGGAGGTGTGGCCAGTTTCCCTTAGGAAAGGAAAGCAAGGAAGCACCCCTGAGCTCTGCTGCGTTCCGGGGTCAACGTGGAGCAGCCGGTTCATCTCAGGTGTGGTGCCTCCTCTCTTCTCCTCCTCCTCCAGCACCGTTCTTGGCAATGCACTTCACCCTCTGGCAGATGGCTGCAGCTGTGGGGGCAGCACTGGCTGTGGCTCCCTCACCTCCCGGCTTTGGCAGGAGCAGTGGGCAAGATGAACCCGTGAGGTCTGTAGGCGCCCAGTAGTATCACGGTCTGTCCAACTTCCATATAAAAAGTCACAAAGCAGGAAGGAGTGCCGATGCCCCTGGCAGCAACCTGTGGGGCCTGCTTGATTTAACATTCTGCTTACACGTGGCTGCTCTCAGGCGACGAGAGACCGGGAAGGAAGAGCTAGTCCATTTCACCTGTCACCCCTCCTCAGGAAGGAGGACCTTCCTGGTTGGCAAATAAAGAAGCCCATGTGCAAAGAGCAACACGTCTTAGAGACAGGAGCGACACTGAAAACCAGAGAAATAAGTGGAGGGAACAAAGGTTCCATGCTAATTCCCACCTTGTCCAGACTCTCTCTGCAGGATAAACCCCAGACTAGCTGGACTCAGTCCTCCCCAGTCTTGAGGGCACACGCGGAGGCCCTGGGAATGAAGTCTGCGTGAGTCTTAGGTAACTACTGGGTGTCATGGGCTGCCACCTTCTGCTGGGGTTGCCCAGTCTTGGGGTTAAGATAGTTGCTGTGGTTTCTGCTGTGTATTTCCATACCCTATAAAAGCCGTATTTGTCCCCTGAACCCCAGACTACTTGGCCTGAGCTCACGATTGTTGTGCAGCCTTGTAAACAGACCCTTTCTCTGCAACCTGTCTTCTGTACCAGAGAACAACCAGAATGAGGACCCATCCATCTCCCTGATGATGACTATCACCCCTGCACAGAGGCTTTTACTACCATGCCCCTATCAAATGTCAGACACAGTGGATACTGAATCAACCTTCAGTTCAGCCACATTCTACCATGCCCTCTGAAAATTTGCGACTAGAATGAAGGACTTGTAGCTATATAATGATCCCTACTTTTTTAAAGTTTTTTTATTTATTGTCAGAGACAGAGAGACAGAGAGTGCAAGCGAGTGGGGGAGGGGCAGAGAGGAAGAGAGAGAATCCCAAGCAGATTCCACGTTGTCAGTGCAGAGCCCGACAGGGGTCTCAAACCCATGAACCGTGAGATCATGACCTGAGCCAAAGTCAAGAGTCAGACACGTAACCGACTGAGCCACCCACATGCCCTAATTGTCCCTACTCCTAACTTACATCTCCCGTACCACTTCACTGCCTCCACCAAACTATTGTAAGAGGATCTGTGAGCCACAAATTGCTCTCTGAGCCACCGCTGGGAACTGGAAGAGACATAGCTATTGAAGGGTGGGAAGTCATGGCTGAACAAGAGGCCTCTGATCCCATGAGAGGAACCATATGTAAGCAGAATGTTAAATCAAGCACGCCCCAGAGGTTGCTGCCAGGGGCATCCGCACCTCCTCCTGCTTGGGGACTTTTTATATAGAAGTTGGACAGACAGTGACCAAGGACTTGTATCAACTGACAATCCAGGGGAGAAATAATGGGATCCGTTTTTAAGAAATATAAAGGAAATAAAAAAGACATCATATTCAATCCAAATCACTCGAACATTCATGGAGTGTCCAACCAGGCATCACACTAGGTGTTCTCCCCTGCAAGACGTTTACCATATATGGTGCCCAGGAAGAGAGGAGGAGATCTAGCCAGGAGGTCTGGGGAAAGCCAGCAGAAATTAAGCTAAACTCAAGGATAGAAGATACAGCATCTTCTTATCCCAGGGGACCTGGCTGTTAGAAAACAAGTAACAAGAGTCAAACACAGCCTAATTCTAAACAAATAACACGAAATAAGAGTCCTTCCATTCAAGGGAGCAACGTAAGCACGTATGACTACCTCGTCCCTCCACGCGGTCTGTTGACATGACAAAAAGAAACACATTTTTATCATTTTTTTTAATTTATTTATTTTTGGGACACAGAGAGACAGAGCATGAACGGGGGAGGGGCAGAGAGAGAGGGAGACACAGAATCGGAAACAGGCTCCAGGCTCCAAGCCATCAGCCCAGAGCCTGACGCGGGGCTCGAACTCACGGACCGCGAGATTGTGACCTGGCTGAAGTCGGACGCTTAACCGACTGCGCCACCCAGGCGCCCCAGAAACACATTTTTAAAGAACAAAACCATAATGGCACTAGACAATGATAAAGAATTCAATCAATGGATGTAAAAGGTAGACAAATTTATAGTGTATGGAAGTCCCTGGGACCAGAGAGACAGAGCAGCCTTATCAGAGAAAACAGCTGTCCCACATACCAAAGGGGAATACAGTCCTGCTCAAGGGGTGCTGTGGAGAAGCTCCAAGTTCAAGGCAACTAAATACAACGAGTCAGAGAGGCCAACGGGGGCAACCAGCAAGGAAATTAAGTCAAGACCTACATTTGGAACAGCTGAGCCTGTCAACTGCGTTACAACATCTGGCACAATAGCTTTTGCCCAAAGGCTCAAGATGTAATAATGGCTCTTGAAAGAAAAACATGATTTCTGTAGGTCAATGTCCTGGTGTGGGTTTAGAACCTTAAGAGAAGACGGGCGCCTGGGTGGCTCGGTCGGTTGAGCATCCGACTTCGGCTCAGGTCATGATCTCACAGTCTGTGAGTTTGAGCCCCATGTCAGGCTCTGTGCTGACAGCTCAGAACCTGGAGCCTGTTTCAGATTCTGTGTCTCCTTCTCTCTCTGCCCCTCCCCTGTTCATGCTCTGTCTCTCTCTGTCTCAAAAATAAAGAAACGTTAAAAAAAATTTTTTTTTAAAAAAGAACTTTAAGAGAGGAGAGAACTCTATTTTTTTTTAATTTTTTTTAAATGTTTATTTATTTTTGAGACAGAGAAAGACAGAGCATGAACAGGGGAGGGGAAGAGAGGGAGACACAGAATCTGAAACAGGCTCCAGGCCCTAAGCTGTCAGCACAGAGCCCGACGCGGGGCTCAAACTCACGGACTGTGAGATCTTGACCTGAGCCCAAGTTGGACGCTTAACCGACTGAGCCACCCAGGCGCCCCTTTACTTTCTTCCTTTAAAAGATAGTTTAGGGCCCCCTGAGTGGCTCAGTTGGTTGGGCATCAAACTGTTGGTTTCTGCTCAAGTCATGATCTCACTGTTCACGAGATCAAGCCCCACAGAGGGTTCTGCACTCACAGCATGGAGCTGGCATGGGATTCTCTCTCTCTCTCTCTCTCTCTCTCTCTCTCTCTCTCTCTCTCTCTCTCCCCCTCCCCTGCGTTCTCTCTTTCAAAATAAACTTGTTTTAAAAAGACAGTTTATGGCCTCTACAGTAACAATGGCCTGAGAGAATAATACTAACAATGCAGAGGAGGAGAGGAGAGGAGAGGGAAAGAGGAGACGGACAGTTTAATGTATACTGAGATCTAACTATGTGCTGAGCCCTGTTCTAAGCATATGTATTAACTCTCTGGATCCTCCAGCAGACAGCAGTCACAATTAGTATCGCCACTGTCCAAAGAAGGGCACTGAGTCACTAAAAGGAAAGGAGGCTTCCAAGATCACAAAATTGGAAACTGAAGACACCAGGATACAAACCAGAGCAACACCACTCATTCTTCCCAGGGAATCTTCCCATCTTCTAAAATCGTGCACACGTGCAGACAGCGTGTCAGGCTTGTTTCACTCACTGTTAGAAAGCTTCACAATGTTACAGGCAGGGGTTTTCATGACTATACAACATTCCATTGTATCAATATGCCAGTATTAATCGTGCTACATGTGGGTGTCTGCACGCTACTATGATCATTCTTGAACATGTCTCTTAGCACACATGTGCACACATTTTACTTGTGCATATACCCAGGAGAGGGAATGCTGTATGTTTTCAGCTTTAAACTCTTTTCCAGAATGTACCAATCCATAATCCCACCAATTTTCCAACTACTCCCTACTCTTTCCAACACTTGGTTTTAGCAGTGTTTTTCATGTCAGCATTACAAGTTTTTATTTCAGTTCATATTCATACTTTTAATGAGACTGAACCTATTCCCCTACTGGGTTGGGTCATCTTTTTCTTGTAAATTTTTAAGATTTATGTACATGTACATACATATACACATTCCGGGTAAGAGCCTATACTTGCAAATAACTTCTGCTTGGTGATTTGCCTTCTCACTTCTCTTAATGATGCCTTTTGTTAGACCATTTAACTTTAATCCAAATATTTTATTTGATCATCTAGCAATATCTAGAAAGTTACATACGAACTTACCTTTTAACCCAACAATACAACTATATGTGCAAAAGTAGGGGGGCCTGGGTGGCTCAGTTGGTTAAGCATCCAACTTTGGGCTGGGTCATGATCTCATGGTTCATGAGTTTGAGCCCCCCATTGGGCTCCCCTCTCTCAGTCTTCCTCTCTCTGTGCCCCCCCCCGACTCACGTGCATGCTCTGTCTCCCTCTCAAAACTAAATCAACACTAAAAAAAAACCAAAAGCAAAAAAGACGTGCACACCTGACTATACAGTGCAGCACTATTTGTAATACTAAAACACTGGAAACAACCCAAAACCATCAAAAGGAATTAGCTGAAGAAATTACGCTGCAGCCACACAGTGGAGTACTACTCAGCTATAAAAAAGCAGCCGTGGAATATTTCTATCTACTACTATATTGCTAAGTTGAAAAAAAGGAAAGTGCGTATATGTCACTTTTTACAAGGGAACGAGTAAAACAAATATATGTGTGTGTATATATAGGTGTGTATTTATTTTTTTAATAAATGGCAGGATAAAATACAAACTAATAAAAAATGATTAGAGGAACAAAACAAAGTGAGGAGTCAGGGAAGAAAACTAGACCTTATATTGTATATTTACCTTTGAATTCATGTTTGATAACTTTAAAACAAGTAAATAAATTATACAAGTATGCAACCATAGAGAAATGAATTATTTCAAGTGATTTTAAAACAATGATATGACTGCAGATCTTCGGTGGAGACAGCTCTTAAAAACAAAAAGAACTCAAAGAACATTAAACTATTTTAATAACATGTTATTAAGTAATGTGTAGAACTAATATGTAGAAGAGCTTTTTTCTGAAAACACTGTCTATGTGTGTACGTGTATGTGTTAGTGGTAGCAGGGGAAAGCAAAAAAATTCAAACAATGCTCTAAGAATTCTACTTCTTGGTATTTCCAAAGAAATGAAAACACCAACTGGAAAAAGTACATGCACCCCTATGTTTATTGCAGCATTACTTACAACAGCCAAGATACAGAGGCAACTTACGTACCTAATGATAAATGAATGGATAAAGAAGACAGGGCATAGATACACAATGGGATAACATTCAGCCTTTAAAAAGGATCCAACTATGCCATTTGCAACAAAATAGACAGACCTAGAGGGTGTTATTATGCTAAGAGAAGTCAGTCAGACTGAGAAAGAAAAATACCGTATGATTCCACCATTCATATGTGTAACCGAAAAAACAAATGAGTGAACAAACAGTAAGCAGAATCAGACCCATAAATACAGAGAACCGATGGGTGCCAGAGGGAAGGGGGTGGAGGACAAAGTGAGCAGGCACGGGAGACACAAGCATCCAGTTATGGAGTCGGTCAGTCACTGGAATAAAAGGCACGGCACAGGGAAGAGAGTTAATGGTAGTGTGATAGTGTCGTATGCTGACACACAGCAGCTACACTAGCAGTGAGCACAGCAAAACGTACAGAGAGGCTGGATCACTATGTTGTGCACCTGAAACTAACGTAACATGGTGGGTCAAGTCTACTCAAACACAACGATTTTAACTTAAAATAACAAAATGGGGTGCCTGGGTGACTCAGACGGTTAAGCGTCCGATTTCAGCTCAGGTAATGATCTTGTGGTTCATGGGCTTCAGCTCCACGTCGGGCTCTGTGCAGACGGCTCGGAGCCCGGAGCCTGCTTCGGATTCTGTGTCTCCCTCTCTCTGCCCCTCCCCCCGCTTGCGCTCTGTCCCTCTCAAAAATAAACAAACATTAAAAAAATTAAAAAATAATAAAATGCCTACGTTAAGGTTATTAGGAACCGAGGTTTTTAGGTCAAAGGAAACGATATTTAAGAATGAAATCGAAGACGTTAAAAAGCTTTGTACCCCTAGATATTAACTGGAACTGAAATGTATTTACATTTTTTTTAATATTTATTTTTGAGAGAGACAGAGACCAGAGACAGAGTGTGAGCAGGAGAGGGGCATAAAAGACGAAGACAGAGAATCCGAAGCAGGCTCCAGGATCTGAGATGTCAGCACAGAGCCTGACTCGGGGCTCAAATTCATGAACCGTGAGATCATGACCTGAGCTGAAGTCGAATGCTAAACCAAAGGAGCCACTCAGGCGCCCCAAATGTACTTCCTTTATAAAAGAATCACAGCAATTAGTTCTACCCACTGAAAGAGTGTAGAAGCAATGACCACAGTGATCAAAATGACCAGGTCTGGCACAGGAAAAAAGACTGTACATATGGGCAAAGAAAGAACCAGTTAAGAACCTGGCAGCACCTCCAGTCCCAGAGAAATCAAGTCGCCTTCCAAAGGGTACAGACACACATCTCAAAAGGATTCAGGCATCAACTTGAAGGTATCCCTCTGGCCAATAGGATAATTTGGACACCAAAATAATAATAAATGTTATATACTGAAACACATCAAAGATCTCGAAAATCCGTTAATAATACTAAAATCTCATTAGCCAATGGTGGGGACTGTTATAGAATCAACTTATTCTGAAAACTGGAACACAAAAGGTCAGAATCAAGGATTAATCCTGCCTTTCCTAGATGAACTATACTCAGATTAAGCAGTTGATAAGTGTTCTTTAGTGAAAAATTTATTTAACAAACGAAAAAGGGAAATTTACACCCCATTTTGCAGCCTTTAATGAAAGGCAGGATCTAGGCAAATTATGCAATGCATCTAGGCTGCTAAGTCCATTATGTAAAAAGATGATGGGGAATTTTAAAATGAATGTAGCAGGCTGACCACTGAACTCAGTGATCAATATTAAAATCACAAAGAGAGACAAGCATGTATCATATTCCTTCTGCTAATAATAACACAACATCAACATTATTTACAAAATATTGAAACTGAATCTGATCAAGCCTCTAAGTGCTAGTTTATAGGAAGTGCAGGTACAAAGGAACATGCCAAACCACACAACAGTGTAAAATTCAGAACACAGGGAGCTCTACAGGACAAAGAACCCAGTTACTTTCAGAAATAATGTGTAAAAACAAGGGAGAGGAAGATCTACAAATCAAAAAAATCTTAAAGACAACACCTTCAGGAGGGCCAGGGAGCACCCCCTCCCCTGCACAGACAAGCTACCTGGACCTCTTCCCTGGTAGCTCTTCTCCCCTCTCCAGACAATCACCTAAGGACACAGACCTGATGAGTCAGAAAGTCATCCTGCCTCCAGGACCAAGAAATGATAGTCTGGCAGCCCAAAGGGAGGGGTCGTTGGATAACTGGTGCTTTGATCGCAAGGGGAAGAGAAAATCTGCCAATGACCAACTGTGGGAAAATGAAGACACAATGAAGAAAATTTGAACACTGCTTGGATATTTGAGTATACTAAGGAATTATGGTCATTTTTAGGTGTGATAATGGTATTGTGGCTATGTTTTTAAAAGATCCTTCGTCTCTTAGAAAAACTTATTGAAGTATTTATGGATGAAAGAGTAGATGCCTGAGATCTACTTCAAAAGAGCCCTGTAGGGGAGGGGTGGTGGTGGAGCCTGGTACAGATGAAACAAAACCGGTTACGTGCTAATAATGGCTGGAGCTAGCATCTACATGCAGGGGGGTAGTATGCTAGTCTCTCCACTTCTGCACGTGTCTGAAAACCAGCCTATTTTAAAGAAGGAAAAGATTTTGTGGCTAGAATTTTTTAGAATTGATGCCATGCATCTTTTCTGACCACAGCAGCATGAAACTAGAAATCTCTCTCTCTCTCTCTCTCTCTCTCTCTCTCTCTCTCTCTCTCTCTCTCACACACACACACACACACACACACACACCCCAAACCTAGAAAAAATAGAAACATGTGTAAACTAAACAACATGATACTAAACAACAACTAAAAGCAACCAAAGAAGAAATCAAAAAATACATCAAGACAAATGAAAATTAAAACAAACAGTCCAAAATCTTTGGGACACAGCAAAAGCTGTTCTAAAAATATATAAAGATATAGGTCTACCTCAAAAAACAAGAAAAAAGCACAAATAAACAGTCTTACCTTACACCTAAAGCTGCTAGGAAAGGAACAAACGAAACCCAAAATCAGTAGAAGGAAGGAAGTAATAACGATCGCAGATATAAATGAAATAGATACAAACAAACAAACAAAAAAAATCACTGAAACCAAGAGCTGATTCTTTGAAAAGACAAGTTGATGAACCTTTTAGCCACACTCATCAAGAAAAAGAGGAAAGATGCAAATAAATAAAATGGAAGAGGAGAGAAATGAAAGAGAATTAACAACCAACAACACGGAAATACAAAGAATTCTAAGAGACTATGAAAAACTGTATGCCAACAAATTAAACAACCAAAAATAAATGGAGAAATTCCTAGAAATACCATCTTCCAAAAGTGAATAAGGAATAAATAGAAAATCTGAACTAGTTACTAGCAGCAGAACTGATTCAGCAATCAAAAAACTACAAAAAAAAATAATAATAAAAATAAAGTCCAGCATCACATGGATACACAAGCGAATTCTACCAAACATTTCAAGAGTTAATACCTATCCTCCTTAAACTCTTCCAAAAAATAAAAGAGGAAGAAAAACTTCAAACATACTCTGTGAAGCCATGTGGCTGGTATACTCGGTAGGACATGTGACTGTTTATTTTGAGGTTATAAGTTTGAGCCCCACAATAGATGTAGAGATTACTTAAAAATAAAATCTTTTATATATATATATATTTTTCCCATGAATCCAGCATTATTCTGATACCAATACCAGAAAAAGATACCACACACACACACAAAAAAAACTACAGGCCAATCTCCCTATTTTACATGGATGCAAAAACCCTCAAAATAAATCCTCAATGAAATATTAGGAAATTGCATTTAACAATACATTAAAAGGATCATTCACCACAGTCAAATGGATTTTATTTCAGGGATGCAAGAAAATTCAGTATTTGCAAATCAATCACTGTGATACACCACATCAACAAAGGATAAAAATCATACGATCATCTCAATATATGCAAACAAAATTCAAAATCTGTTCATGATAAAAATCCTCAACAAAGTGGGTATGGAGGAGATATATACATCAACATAATAAAGGCCATATATGAAAAATCCACAACATAACTCAATGGTGAAAAACTGAGAACTTTTCCTCTAAGATTATGAACAAGACAAGCATACCCACCCTTGCCATTTTTATTCAACACAGTACTGGAAGTCCTAAGTATAGCAATCATACAAGAAAAAAAAAATCAGAGACATCCATGTTGGTAAAGAAGAAGTTACATTGTCACTATTTACAGATGACATAATACTATACATAAAATATTTGAAAAACTCCACACAAAAAAAACTACTATAAGTTAAAAATGAATTCAATAAAGTTGCAGGATACAAAATTAATACCCAGAAATTGGTACCATTTCGATACACTAATAACTAGGTAGCAGAAAGAGAACTTAAGAAAACAATTCCATTTGTAGGGGCGCCTGGGTGGCTCAGTCGGTTAAGCGGCCGACTTCGGCTCAGGTCACGATCTCGCGGTCCGTTAGTTCGAGCCCCACGTCGGGCTCCGTGCTGACAGCTCAGAGCCTGGAGCCTGTTTCAGATTCTGTGTCTCCCTCTCTCTGACCCTCCCCTGTTCATGCTCTGTCTCTCCCTGTCTCAAAAATAAATAAAACGTTAAAAAAAAAGAAGAAAACAATTCCATTTATAATTGCCTCGAAATAATAAAATACTTAGAAATAAGCTTAACCAAAGAGGTAAAAGACCTGTACTCTGAATAGTATAAAACACTAATGAAAGAAATTCAGACACAAATGGAAAAATATTCCATGCTCATGGATTGGGAGAATGAATATTGTTAAAATGTCCATACCACCCAAAGCAATCTACATATTCAATGCAATCCCTATTAAAATACCAACAGCATTTTTCACAGAACTAGAACAAAACATACTAAAATTTTATGGAACCACAAAAAGACCCTGAATAAGCAAAGCAACCTTGTAAAAGAAAAACAAAGCTTCAGATACCACACACTAGATTTCAAGATATACTACAAACCTGTACTAATCAAAACAGCATGGTACTGGTACAAAAATAGATACATGGATCGATGGAACAGAACGAAGAGCCCAGAAATAAACCCACACTTATACTGTTAATTCATCTACAACAAAGGAGGCAAGAATATACAACAGATAGTCTCTTCAATCTGTAGACCAGGGAAAACTGGACAGCTATATGAAAAAGAATGAAACGGGACTACTTTCTAAAAACATACACAAAAATAAACTCAAAATGGACTGAATACCTAAATGTGAAACCTGAAACCATAAATATCCTAGAAGAGAACACAGGCAGTAATTTCTCTGACATCAGCCAGGCAACATTTGTCTAGATCTATTTCCTAATGAAGGGCAACAAAAGAATAAATAAACTATTGGGACTACATCAAAATAAAAAGCTTTTGCACATCCAAGGAAATCATCAACAAAATAAAAAGGCAGCCTACTGAATGGGAGAAGATATTTGCAAAGGATGTATCTGATAAGGGGTTAAAACCCTAAATATATAAAGAACCTGTACAACTCAACACCTAAAAACCAATCTGATTAAAAAAATGGGCAGAGGACCTGAATAGACATTTTATAAGGAAGACATACAGACATATGAAAAGATGCTCAGTTTTACTCATCATCAGGGAAATGCAAATCAAAACCACAATGAGACATCACCTTATACCTGTCAGAATGACTATAATTTAAAAAAAAGTAACAAGTGTCAATGCGGGAGCAAAGAAAAAGTTAACATCATACACTGCCGGTGGTAATGTAAACTAGTCCAGCAACTGTGAAAAACAGGATGGAGGTTCTCCAAAAAGTTAAAAATAGAATTACAAGTGATCCAGTAATTCCACTGCTGGGTATTTACCCAAAGAAAATGTAACAGTAAGTCGAAAAGATATATGCACCCCAATGTTTACTATAGCAGTATTGACAATAGCCAAGATATGAAAGTGACCTAAGTATCCATCAACAGATGAATGGACCCATATACACACAAAGAATATTATTCAGGCATAAATGAGATTGTGTCACCTGTGATACCATGGATGAACCTAAAGGGTATTATGCTAAGTGAAATAAGACAAAGACAAATATCATATGTAGAACCTAAAAGGACTGAATAAACAAAACTAACATCATAGTCAGACCTGTAAATATAGACAACAAACTCAGATTTGCCAGAGGGGAGGGTGGTGGAGGGTGGGCAAGATGGATGAAAGGCAGTAGGAGATAGAGGGTTCCAGTCACAAAATAAGTAACTCATGGAATAGAAGGCACCGGCAGAGGGAATATAGTCAATGGTATTTCCATAGCGTTGTATGGTGACAGATGGCAGCTACACTTATTGTGAGCACAGCATAAGGGACAGAGGTGTTGAATCACATCTCAACATTATGTTATATTAGTAGAACATAGAATAATTATTTTAATTATATAAGTATACATATAAGTATATAAGTATAATTATATTACAATTAGTATAACATTGTATGTCAACTGTACACAAATAAAAGAATTCAAAAAAAAAAAAAAAAAAGAACCTGGGAAGTCAAGGTAATTCTTTCCAAGTTAATCTGAAGATTTAATATGTTCCCAAATCAACACCCCACTGTGTTTTTAAATATTTTGACAAAACGATTCCAAAGCTCATCTGGAATAGCTAAGAAATAAAAGTAAGAAAAAAGTAATGGCCTCACTGTGCGAATCAGTGTGGCTCTGGTATGAAAGTAGCTGGGCCAATCTATGCACGACAGGTAACCAGGAAATGAGAGCTAGTAGGTATGAGAAAATTAACATACAATCGCAAATCAGGGAGAAAAGGGAGAGGCGCTCAATAAATAGTGCCAGGACCAGCTTTTTAGCTATTTGGGAAATACCGTAATATGTTCAATTCTTATGCCACGCTATTCAAATTCCAGAAGGGTCAAAAAGTTGGAGGTCAAACTGAAGCTATACAAGGAGAAGGAAATTAGTTGAAAATGTGTCTATTCTTTTAAGTAGGAAAGGGCATTCTAGACTTAAATCTCCCCAAATCTTAAAATGCTGACATATTTGACAACAGAAAAATATTAAATGTTTGCATTTTAGACGTATTTGGGAAGTAGTCAAGACACTCTATGTGAATATTAACATTAAATATGAGAAAATATTAACATAGCCTATCTACCTCCCCAACTCCTTAAAGAAAAAGAATAAAGGATATAAACATAGGTGACAAGAAAAAATGCTAGTATGTGAAAGGCATTTAAATGTGTTTTTAAGACAAACATGAAACTTTTAATGAAGTACCATTTTTTTACCTACTGAAAAAAAGGGATACGACATTTTAAAATTGAGAGTATCCTCAACAGGTGAAACTACAGTGAAATTAGCACCAGGTACACAGCTTGGGGGAATGTTTAGTATTTTCAGAAAATAATTTTGTATTGCATTGTGTAGAAGGAACTTTAAGTTCTAACAATTTTTAACCCAGTGCTTTTCACACAGATAGAATTTACATTCGAGGAAACAATAAAATCCAAAGATTCACGCTGTAAACATTAACACCAATGTAATTATACATCGTTGTTGCTGGTGCCCTAGAAATTTCTCCCCGCGCCAGCATGGAGAACGGCAGGTAGTGGTTAACTACCTTTAAAGGAGCCACTTCACGAATCACTCCAGCAAGAGAGACAGGTCATGTGTTAGGTTTCTAGTCTTCTGGAAGTGGTGCCTTCTCTCTGGACTGACTGCTCAGTCTCCTTGTCTTCCTGGAAAATTCTACTACATACTTGGATCACCCTCTGGCCTCTGCACATCCAACCAGGAAGTGTTCGACACTCTCCTACTCCTCCCACAATGCAGCTCATACCTTATCTGTGCCACATTCTCCCCAGTAATTAGGCTTTCTCAGAAAAGGGACAGGGTATTCTCTGCTCTTAGATTCTTGCCCACTACAGGAGCTCAAGAAATATGTTCCAAATGTGTGCAAACTTGGAGAGCTACAGGGTTCAAAGCCTAAATCTACTCTTCCAGAAATGTTCCAGAAATCCTATACATGCATTTATTAATTTAATAAACCAGTATTAATCCCCTATCACGAAGTGATTCACAGATTAAGAGAGGCCCATCCTTGTCCTAGAGGGGTCGGTCGTCTGAGAGAACCCTGATTTGTAAAGAACTAATTATATCAGGTATGTACAAGATTCTTCTAGTCTGCAAAATGCTCCCTTTTGGGACGTCCGCTATCTTTTGCTAATGATCCCAGGAATAGTGTCTGAATAAAACACATGAAATACTCTAAAACCGCCTTCCTTTTCTGAACAGAATGTTTAAGGGCAGAGACATGAAAACAAAGGATATCACTTTTTTTTTAATTCCCCTGCCTAATCAAGAAAGACTCTGAAGCTAAAAAAGATTCAAATGCAGTGAATTTTTGGAATGCGTTTGGAAATTCTTACTTTTTTTTTTTTAATTTTTTTTAATGTTTATTTTTGAGACAGAGAGAGAGCACGAATGGGGGAGGGGCAGAGAGAGAGGGAGACACAGAACCCGAAGCAGGCTTCAGGCTCTGAGCTGTCAGCACAGAGCCCGACGCGGGGCTCCAACCCACGCACCGTGAGATCATGACCTGAGCCGAAGTCGGACGCTTAACCGACTGAGCCACCCAGGTGCCCCGGAAATTCTTACTTTTAAGAAAGAAAACCGCAATGCGACCTATCCACTGAGAAGTACTTCTTCCGTCACTATTCCTAGAGCAACACTTTTTTCCTAAGCAAAGCAGGATCTATTAAACCAAGTTCATGGGTCAATGAAGCCAAGGATTAAGGAACCCGATGTGGGTAAGAGAAGTATTTTATGTGCCATCCCTGATCCTCTGCACAAGCCTATGAGTAAAGCAGACAGACAGTGCTAGAGGCCCATCCCGTTTGCGGATATGAAATCAGAGGGAAGTGCTTTGGCCAAGGCGACACGTGAGTCGGGGGCGGGGGGGGAGGGGGGCAAGGGTAAGCCCAGCCTTTTCTCCACGCTGAGGTGCTGTCATTCCTTGAGGATGCTGCTGGCGTGGGGCAAGGGCAACCACAAAGGGCAAAACAAACCTAAGTGAGAGCACAAACCTTTAACTGTGACGGGGTGACCTCGGCAGAGTGGCATCATCTGAGCCAAGAGTCCCAGACAGTCAGAAGCCTGTGAGAAAATCAAAGCAGGATAAAAAAAAAAAAAAAAAAAAAAAAAAAAGAAATGGTGAAGGCAACCACAAGGAGGCTGGGTGTTTGTTAAGACCCTTGCTGTGTCTGCTCCAGCCACACCGCCATCGTGAACAAGGATAATGGTCTCTGTTCCTCCCTCCCTGGCTCTCCTTGGTCTCCAGCTGCTCAGCTGGAGGCCACCACCCTGATCAGTGAGGACTCTTCCTGTGTGTCACACTTCGGGTGTCTCTTCGCATAGGTCACTAGTGGGCGTAAACTTAATTCTTTATCCAGAAGAGCTTCCCAGTCCCCTTCACTTCCAAGAGCATTGTCCCCCAGAACAAAGCAAGCATTTACAGCTAAATAACAGACGAGTTAATGTGTAAATATAAAGTAGCAAGGTAGTGAACGCTGAGTGGAAAGAGACATTTGAAATCCTAAATTAAGCCAGAATCAAAGCATTCCAAGTGTTGTAAGAGCTAAGTCAAGAAGAGACCGCCTGTAACCCCATGGACAATCAAAGTATAGATCAAAGGCCAGGAAAAGACAGGCTCATCAGCCCACTGCTGAAAAAGCTGCTTGGCTGCTTTCCTTTCAATATTCACTTGAAACCAGGTCTAACCACGCTCATTTTCATCCTAATACCTTTATGCGTTACACTATGGACATAAACTTTATGTAGTTCAAAAATGACCTCCATCATATTAATATTAACCAGCGCTGTGTATCCCAGCACTGGCCTCAGGGCCCAGAACATGAAAGGAAGTTTTAAGATCCCCATACCTTTTCCCAAAAAGAGAACGAAGAGAGATGAATTTACAACCAGACCCACCTCTTCAGAGTGTCCCCGAGGTGGTCACTTCTACTTTCAAGTATTATTATTTACAGCAGATACTTTACAAAGCTCCCCCCACATTCAAGAACCAATCAAGCCAACAGAAAGGAAACTTTCTCTTTCGGCAATACCAACAACAGTCTTCCTGAAAACCCTGTGCTGTAGAACAACAAAAATGTTATAATAATCAATCATTAAAAACATGCTACAAATCTGGGGGCACCTGGGTGGCTCAGTCAGTTAAGCATCCGACTCTTGGGTTTCAGCTCAGGTCATCACCTCAGTTTGGGGCTTCAAGCCCCGCATCAGGCTCTGTGCTGGCAGCATGAAGCCTGCTTGGGATCCTCTCTCTCTCTCCTTCTCTCTGGCCCACTCCTGCTCGCACTCTCTCTCTCTCTCTCACAAAATAAATCAATAAATACTAAAAAAAAAAAACTTTTTTTTAATGTTTACTTATTTTTGAGAGAGACAGAGACAGAATGCGAGTGGGTTAGGGGCAGAGAGAGAGGGAGACACAGAATCCGAAGCAGGCTCCAGGCTCCGAGGTGTCAGCACAGAGCCCGACATGGGGCTCGAACTCACGGACTGTGAGATCGTGACCTAAGCCAAAGTCGGACGTTCAACCGACTGAGCCACCCAGGCGCCCCTAAAAAGTTTTTTTTTAAAAACATGTTATAGGGGCGCCTGGGTGGCGCAGTCGGTTAAGCGGCCGACTTCAGCCAGGTCACGATCTCGCGGTCCGTGGGTTCGAGCCCCGCGTCGGGCTCTGGGCTGATGGCTCGGAGCCTGGAGCCTGTTTCTGATTCTGTGTCTCCCTCTCTCTCTGCCCCTCCCCCGTTCATGCTCTGTCTCTCTCTGTCCCAAAAGTAAATAAAAAACGTTGAAAAAAAAAAATAAAAATAAAAACATGTTATAAATTTGTTGTTTCTGGTAATAGGTTATTCACATCAACACTTCTGCTAAAAGCAATGCTAGATAATATATTTCCATATCAATAAAAGTGACAGTGGATCACACACACACACACACACACACACACACACACACACCTTGTTGAATTGCTGGCAAGTACTGGAAACTTCCAGGCCCTGCTGGGGAGAAAGGTGGAACCCTGGAAGGGAAAATGAGTATGTAAGGAGCGGTGAACTGCTTTTCACATGTACCACTGTCAAGAAATTTGACTTGGGATGGGACCTACCTAGACAAACATGACCAAGTCAAGGGCAGACCTGAACAGAGGTAAGGAATGTTACGAGACCATTCACTTCTACTTGGGCCCCCTGAAGGCTGTAACTTCTGGGTAATTATGAAGCAGGATTAAATGCACAGCACCTTCCTCCATATCTCACCCCAGAGAGCTGCTCTGGAACCAATCAGAGTGAAGACAGAAAAAGAGAAGGAGGAAGGGAAAGAAAGAAAAGATGAAAGAGATAGGGAAGGACAGGGAAGTGGCTGGAAGAGAGGAAAGAAGGGGAAAAACTGAAAGACACAAGTGAAAAGAAGAAAGGGGGACAGCTGTGTGCCACAGAAATTGTACACATAGCTTAACAAAAATTCTAAATAAAATGTTAGCAAAACAAAGCCCAAAAGATATGTGAATGAGGATGTATCATGATCCAACTGGATATAACATAGGAATGTTAGTTTAATGTCAGCTTAACATTTGAAAACTAGTGAACACAAATCACCATATTAACAGACAAAAGGAGAAAAATTTATATGAGCCTCTCAATAAATGCAAAAAAAAAAAAAAAAAGAAAGAAATCCAAAAAGTTAACACCCATTCATTATAGAAATTTTTGACAGGAAAAAGAAATTTCCTCAATGTAATAATATTTATGTATAACAAATGCACCACAAGTGAATTAATAAGATAAAACCTTGAGAAGTTGCCTTTGAAATAGAAAGTAGAGTAAGATACCCATTATCGCCAGTTCTATTCAATTTTGCATCTGGGAATTCTCAGCAACACGGTACTTAAAATGCAAGAAAAACAGAAGATGTAAGGATTGTAAAGGATAAAAGATTACATTTTCAAAGGATATGATTATATATCTAGGAAATCCAAATGGATCTATATGTAAGGTATCAAAGTTAATAAAAGAGCTTAGCAATTTGCTGAATGCAAAGTGAAAATGTAAAAATCAATTCCTTTTTTATGGTCTAGCAACAAAAATCTGGAAAACTGAATTTTTAAATGTACCATTTATAATACAACAAAAAATCTGGTGCATAGGAATATATTTTTTAAAGAATGTGAAGGGGTGCCTGGGTACTTCAGTCAGTTAAGTGTCCAACTTCGGCTCAGGTCATGATCTCACAGTTCATGGGTTGGAGCCCTGCGTTGGGCTCTGTGCTGATAGCTTGGAACCCGGAGCCTGCTTCAGATTCTGTGTCTCCCTCTCTCTGCCTCTCCCCTGCTCACATTCTCTGTCTTTCAAAAATAAACAAACATTAAAAAAAAATTTGTTTAATGTGAACTATCTCTACATGGAAAATTTTATTATTAAAGTTTATTTATTTATTTTGAGAGAGAGAAAGAAAGCATGTGCATACGTTTGTGTGTGCCCACACAAGCTGGGGAGGGGCAGAGATAGAGGGAGAGAAAAGATCCCAAGCAGGCTCCACACTGTCAGCACAGACCCCCCAAAGCAGGGCTCAATTCCCCTAAGTTTGAGATCATGACCTGAGCCAAAATCGAGAGTCCAAAGCTTAACCAAGCCCCTACATGGCAAATTCTGAAACCTAATATTGCAATACATTTTATAAGCCTTAAATGGAAAAATAAATCTGTTCATTAACCGGAAAAACTCAAAATTACAAATAGACCAATTTTCTCCAAATCGATTAATAAATTCCCTGTAATCACAGTTAAAATCCCACTCTACTATGAAAATCACTGTCAAAACACTGCTCCCCCCCACCCTCACACACACACACTCACACACACGTGCGTGTGCGCACACACACAAAGAGGTTTTTTTTTTTCCTTTATTTTTTTGTTAACGTTTATTCATTTTTGAGAGTCAAAGAGAACACAAGCCAGGGAGGGGCAGTAGAGAAGGAGACACAGAAGACCCTGAAGCAGGGCTCGAACTCATGAACCACGAGATCATGACCTGAGCCAAAGTCAGTCCCATAACTGACTGAGCCACCCAGGTGTCCCTACAGAGTAAGAGTTTTAAGTCTGCTTTTTAGTTTCCTGCCATTAAGCCTTGTGGACAGACAAGGACTCCAAGACACCTCAAAACAGCCTGTCGTATCAGACAGTGACTAGAGCAAACACACTCAAAGATATATAGTTGGAAGAAAACAGAATCTTTAAGAATAATTTTTTAATAATATACTATCATTAGATCATCAAAGTGATAAGATATCTATGAAACAAGAACAGCATGCTACATAAAATCAGAACATTGTAAGACAGGAAAACAGCCTTGGCTGTTAAGAACATAATGGTGTCAATGGAAAACTCAACAGAGAGGTTGGAAGATAAAGTTTTAGCACAAAGCAAATTGAAGCAGGGTAAGAAAACTGGAGAACAAGTTCAGATGGTCTCACATCTTATTAACAGGTTCTTCAGAGAGAGAATCATCATAGAATAACACGAGAAAACTTTTTGGAAATAATGAACATGATATTCCAAATCACAAGTGTCTCTTAAGCCTCCAGAGCAATGAATAAAAATAAACGCATACCAAGGCATCATCATATTTCAGAAAATTGAGAATAAAAAGACTGTAAAGCCTTTCAGGGTGAGGGGAGGGGAGTAATATATTGATCAGGCACAGGATCAGAGATCAGATGCCTTCTGCCTTGTCAACAGCCCTAGGGGATACTGAGAAAATGGAACAACGCTTTCAAAGGATCTGACAGAAAATTGTTGACAACGTGGAACTGTATACCCAAAGTGTCATTTAACTACAAAAAAAGAGAGACCAAACTAATATACAACTACCAATTATCAAGACCATTAATATTGATGAAGAAAAAGACAAACTGATCAGAAGAAGATAATACAGATCCCACCAGTAAACAAGTGTCTGCATCTAGAATAATGCTTACCCCGTGTTAGGAATTCAATAAATATCTTTGAATGCTGACTCAAGATGTAAATCTGATGAAACAGGCAGTACTGCAGATCCACAAAGGGTAGACTGTTCAACAAACAGGTGGGGAAAGGAGATGTCTGTACAGAAAACATAAATCCAGATCAATTATTTATACTAGACAAATATTTTTAAAAATCAAGGTGAAATAAAATGGATCTGAATGATAAAGCTCTTAGGAAAAAATACAGAATGAGAGCTTCTTCACTTTACATCCATAAAAATTTCTTAAAACACACAAAAAATTGTGGTCCATAAAGAAAAGACTGTTAACTCCAGCTGCATTAAAGTGATGAACTTCTGTTTATCAAATGGTATCTTAACGAAAGAAGAAAGGCAAGTCACAACTAGGGGCAAATATTTGTACATGTAAAACCAACAAGGAATTAGTATCCAAGGGGGAAATACTCTTAAAAATAAGAACAAACACAACCCAACAGAAGAATGGGCAAAAGATACAAGGACTTTAATAAAATAAATATGAATGACAAATATACATATGAAAAGATTTTCAACCTCATAAATAATCAGAGGATTCAAATTTAAATCACAATGATCTTGGCAAATCAGTCCAATTCATTGCTGGCAGAAATGTGGAGGCAAGAAATTTTTATGTCTTGTCTGTAGGAGTGTATACTGAAATGAATACAGCCACTTGGGTAAATAATTTGGCATTTTCTAGTAGACCTGAACATTTATCTCATCTATGGAGCAGTAATTCTGTTCCTAGATTTATACTCCAGAAAAAAATTTATATAAACATGGACTCAGAAATATGCAAACAATATTCATTAAAGCAATATTTATAATAGCACAGGAGAAAATCCCACACGTCCATCAACAATAGAACAGATAAATGATGGTTCATTCGTCCAATTTTATACAACAGTGAAAAAGAATGAATTCCATCCACATATGAAAACAGGGATGATCTTAGTAACAATACCGGAAGCTGAAAACCAGTAACAGAAGAATTTATACTGTAAGACATTATTGACTTCATGTTCAAAAACATTCAAACTAAAAATTATATTGTGTAAGGATTCATACAGAGGGAAACCTATAAAACCAAAGTCAGAAAATACAAAACTAGAAATTCAGATTAGTAGATCCCTCTTGGGGTAAAAACGAAAGTTACAAGGAAACACAAGGGTCTTAAAAATTGGTAATATTCTATGTCAAAACTAATTCTATATCTTAAGCTAGTATTGAAAATACTCTAAAAAAAAGGAAACACGTCTTAAACTGGAGGGTGCTTGTGACTCTGTGTCATCAAGTTTATATACTCGATAAATTCTTTTGGGTACGTGAAACATTTCATAGTTTTTAGCTGAAAGAAGAGCTGTACAGACAAAAGCCATGAAACTCATACCAAAATTAAGCACCTACAGAACTGAGCATTTTCCACCTTGTACAAGTCAAAAACAGTGCTCTGGCAGCTGATCCAGGCACTATCGGGAGAAGTTCAACCCAGCAAACGATGGAGGAGTTCTTCACTGACAGCGATAGACTGACGCTGTACGAACTGCATCCCTGGGAAAAGCCTGGGCTGTGGAGTCCCAGTCCCAGATTTACAGCATATCAAAGAGTGTGAGGTTCAGTTTGCATATACAGTGAGGATTAACAGCAGGGACTGTTTAATGATTAAATGAGAGCACGGGTGACAAATACCAGGCATACTTCAGGCCCTTAAATATACTGGTTCCCTTTTCTTCCCACACAGTCTTGGCCACCCTTTCTTAATAAGCTCCCTAATACTCTGACTGTACCAAGTAGTAGTTTTCGGTAGAACTTCAAGATTGCACACCAGGCCAGTGATGTGAAAGTTCTTTTATAAATATTATTGTACCTGATCTTCAAATACCTACTTCAGAAGAAATAGGCCAATTTGAAAACTCAGAGATGAAAGAAATAGCAATAATTAGTCCAAAATTCTGGACAAGTCCTGGTTGCAACTATGGTACCTATTATTCCCCAAGATATTTTTTAAGTCTAGAGAAAATGTAGTAGTGTGACATCTAAATGACATCTCCCAGGGACAGCTAGGTTGGCTTGGTCGGTTGGGCATCTCTTGACTTCGGTTCAGGTCATGATCTCACAGTTTTGTGGGTTCGAGCCCCCACATCAGGCTCTGTGCTGACAAGACAGAGCCTACTTGGGATTCTCTCTCCTTCTCTCTCTGTCCTTCCCGCACACATGCTCTCTTTCAAAATTACTAACTAAAACTTTAAAAGAATACATAAAGGAAATCAATGACCTCTCTCAGACCACTACCTGACTCAGAAAGTAGATCCTTTCAAATATTCTCATTTGGGATCATATAGTCACTAAACTGTTAGCACCTTAAAATTACGCACCAAAGATAGACTATCCCCAAGATTTATGAAAATTCCAAAAAATATATATATTTAAGCAGGCTTCACATACATTCAAATCTTTAAGAAAAAACAAACCAACCAGCCTTGAGCTTCACCCCCGAGGCCCAGTTTAGATACATTCCCTTGGGAAAAGGTGCCACATAGTTACCAGTCCTGTAACTTACAAGGAGTGTCCAGTCAGGCATCACCCCCAGAGAGCCAGGCTCCACGGAGTTGGAGGGCAACAATGACACAAGGCGAGAAACGCTCTTGCAACACAGCCCACCTAGTCTATGGCTCTTTCTGACCCCGGACCCAATTAATTTTGTTCAACCTTGCTTAGGGGACTGTATCTACATTGAGAATAAGTCACCAACCACCGCAAATGCTGATCTTGCACCCCTCAGGACAGCCAGGAATGGTCAAGTGTGCGGATGAGGCGTTCTCTTCCTTTATCTTTGATGCTGAACACTTTCTGAGAGCAGATCCAATAAAAAGCTATGTGTCTCCAATGGCATCACTGCAAACAGCTCCATTCCTACAGGACTCAAAGCATTCTTTCAGAAACTTTTAGGGACCCCGGATGACCCTTTGGGGGAAAGTCCCTTTCCTAATTGGCAGTAAAAAGTGAGTGCCGTCAAAGCTCCACACTGAGACCGTAACGGGGCTCAGGAAGAGCTGTGTGGTTAGCCACAAAGCCTAAGAAATAGCGGTGACCTGGAACGCCTGTAGTAGCCACTCACAAGCCATCCACATCTGCTAACGGATCTCATTTATTCAGGCGGCTGTAAGAGGAGAGAAGAGGGAAGTTGTGTGCTATTCCTATGATTCTCATTTCTATTTTTGACCCTCTTTGAGGCCCTGGTTGTTTCAAGAAAAGCTTTTACCTGGCTATCAGACAAGATGTCCGGAGTTTTCATCAGCAGAAAAAGCCTCTTAAAAATGTCAGGACCTCCTATCAATTTATAAATGAGAATAAATCAACTTTCATTGAACTCTGAGTACCACCTGCTGAGCAAGGCACTTTTTACAAGTCTCCTTGTTGAATCTTCCCGAAGACCAGGGGAAGCTAGGTCAAAATTATACACAATTCCTTCTATGTGCAGAAAAAATAACATTCTTTATCTTATTTAAATGCTCTCCCCTTGCCCGGGGGCCCCCCGTTCCAATGATGTCAGGAAATTCAGGGGGGGGGGGAAGCTTTATCTAGACAATTCAGCGTAGGCCTGTTTTAAGTAATCGTCCTTCTGCATTTGTCCCGTTCTCACGTGTTCTCCCCAAGGTGCTAGGAAGGTTCTGAGGAAACCCTGTCCATCCTACTGGCCTTCAGAGGGTCACCTGTTCTTCAGGCAGTTACTGGTAGTTGATGGAGGCAAGAGGGTGAGATGAGAGGGGATTTCTGGGGTTGCCCACCGTGAGAACCAACAGGGCTGGCCCATACAAGGAACTCAATGAAACCTGGAAGTTGAATCCTAAAAATGAAGGTTTTCCAGAGAAAGAAAAAAATAGTTTAGCACTAAAGACAAAGGAAGAAATCCCAGGTTAGGCTGGGAGCACAGCAATATTTATAGTGGCTTAAAGGTGATAAAGGATCAAGGACAAGAAAGAGTTCAGCATGTCTGCCTGATGACGCAGAGGGCCAGACTCCATGGAGTGAGGACAATGAGAACCACACGGTAAGAAAGGTCTCTGATTAGAGGAGTATCTTGAAGTGCATTGTGGATTAAGCCAAAGAGTGGGCAACAAGGCAGGATGGTGAGAAGGTAAAGGACGGAGGTCAAATGAGATGTAAGGGAAATAAGTGGTTGCAGACGGGACTCAGCACTGTGTCCTAACAACCGTTCTAGGCAACACAAGCGATAGCTCAGGGCCTTTGCAAATCAAAGTCTGGAGAGAACAAGTTTTCTGGAGGTAGGGAGGCATTATCAAAGGAGAGACGTGGACAGGATGAGTGTAGAAACTGGTGTCTGCCCGCAGTAACCAAGGAAGCCGATGGTGATGGAGAAAATCTGAAGAAGTCAAGTTCAGACCATGGTACCCTGCTTTCTTTCACAGGGTTTAATTCAATTTGAGAGAGAACGGGCAGCTGAAACACTTTCCTGTACAGATGGTGAAGGCGGGAACACGGATACCCATCGTTGAAGCTAAGCTTTGACATTACCTAAGACTGGAGGAAAAAACCATGCCTCTGCTCTGACGAGTCCAAGGAGACGAGTAAGGGCTTGAGGCGTCTGGGGTAGGACATGGGGCAACTCCTAAGGTTTCTTCCTCTGGGGAGAAGTCAGGGTGACTTTGGAACCAGCAGAAGAGAAAACTTGATCAAGAAATTAATGAGATGTATACTTTACACTGAGAGGGAGTTTACCAGGGCTTAGGTGTGTATTTGCTTTAACTAACACTTTTAACCTAACTATGGTTATTTACTGACAAAAATGTGTCTCCATGATTATCTGTATCTAGAGATATCTGTAGATCCAGAGTTCGGCGAGTTTATACGGAATTTGTGGGGCATTTCATTTGGTAGGAAAATAAAACAATAGAAGCTAGTGATTAAGAAATTGGTCTGTGCAGTTCAGGTTGTAATCGTGGCTCTCCATGGAGTGCCTGTATGATGACGGTCATTTAAAAAATCACAACTTCAATTTCCATCACCTAGAAAATGGAATCACTTCCACATAGCATTCTATTATCTGTGATGAAAACGAATTCTTTGGTTTATTGTGTTTGCTGATTTCCCGTCATGGTCGTTTTTGTTCGCGCTTTGTAATCTCCAGTTTAGCGTGTCTTTGCACAAGTTATTTCCTGCGGGAGTCCCACACAGCCTAAACTGCGGAGGAGACCCCATGGGGCACTTTGGCGTCTGCCTCTTTTCACTAAACCAATTTTTTCTCAGAAAGTCCTTATCAGGATTAAATAAGTTAATATTTGTGCAGAACTTAAAACAGTACATGGCTGTTCTTAACATAAATACTCAGCAAATGAGCATCTGTTGAAAATAATTCTTGGTTCAACTCCCACACCTCCAGAAAAGGGCCAAGTTTCCATTTCCTCCCAGATGACTTTTTCTACGCAGCTGTTACCCAAGTGACCTGCTGTGGTTGCTGTGTCCCTGGACCAATGGACACAGCTGCCATGATGAAGTCTTTCCCAGCTCTAAGCACAGGCAGAAGACTCACTTCCAGGTACACGGACCCTTGGCCTTGCTTCCACTCACTCTCCCCACCATTGATTAAACTCTAGCCCCTCAGGCTCTGTCACGTTTGTTTCAATAGCTTCTAGGGCCTTTCAGATGTAACCTTCTCTCCAGCTCTGACTTTGTTTCCTCTTAGCTTCTATCTCCTTAGAATTTCTCTTTTTTGCTTCTGAGCTGGATTACAGGCTTTCTAACTTGATTACACTGTGGCAACTCCCTGAGCTGGAAATTTTCTCTCCACACTATCCTCACCGGTCCAGCCTACCATACTGCCTGGGAGTCAATGACCCTCCATATTTCATCATCACACCAGTGGTAAAAATACAGTAGCATACTCCATAGAGACAGCTCATAAACCAGAAGATACCCCAAACCCTTTGAAGAGCAATCGTTTTTAACAGCTACATTCAAATGGCTGCCTTAACATTTGTCAGTATTAAGTCGTTTCATGCAATGGTATCTGATCATGCCTGATTATCTGAAAACCAATTCGTTCATCTTTGTAACATATTTTGTTACTTTAAATTCTGGGGGTATAACTGTATACTCTCAGGGATGAAATCACATTCTTACACATTTTTTGGAATCCCAAAATTATCTCCATATAGGTTTTTTAGACTATTGGCTTCTTCATTAAGATTCCCTGCTGCTATAAGTGAATACATAATAAACATGTTGCAAATCCTGTAAGAGCTCATCTACCCAATCTATTTTTATCTTTTCGAAATAGCCAGAGATAATATTTTAAACTGGTTTAATAATTCTAATGAGCATGCGATGAATTGAAACAGTTTTAAAGAAACATTACCAAACAGAATTTTTAATTTACTTATTTCCATAGTGTGGAAACTCTAGTTGATTCTAACTAACTGATAAAACACGCATCACCCTAAACATCACCTAAAGCCATAATACTACTCTGACAGGAAGAGAAATAGTGAGGAAACAAATGACTCACCAAGTATTTTACTTCTATTCCAAGGAAAAGCCATGGAGACAGAAATACTCCAGAACTCCTGACCACAGCATTCTAGATAATTCGTCCCTTCTAGTAAGAGATCCACAGCATGAACTTGTTGAGTATCAAACACAAATAGAAAAAAGTCTTATTTAGTGTCAAAGTCTCAAAAGTGGTCATTTAATCAACACATTATGGTACAGGCATATGTCAAAAGACAATGCCCCATAAACATGATATTCAAGAGCATAGAAAGAAAGACACTGATATCATTTCAGAAGATAAAAACTCATAGAAGTAGGACCCTATTTTTGATAGAGTGAAATTTACTTGTAAATAATCTGCAAATAGGGCTGGATCCTGGCTTTGTACAGCCTAATGTTT
Source organism: Neofelis nebulosa (assembly GCF_028018385.1). Classification (NCBI taxonomy): domain Eukaryota; kingdom Metazoa; phylum Chordata; class Mammalia; order Carnivora; family Felidae; genus Neofelis; species Neofelis nebulosa. The sequence continues at coordinate 7,567,765 of NC_080791.1, read as the reverse complement.
AGACAATATGGGGATAGACCATTTTAGGAAAAGAGTAGAAAATTACCTGAACTCCTGTCAGAAACCAGAGAGGGACCTAGGTAAGCTTCATTAGCTCCATATAAATCTGCCCTTGTCTGAAAATTTCTACTACAAAATGTTAACAGGTATATATCCAGGTAATAATATTATCCAAGATCCTTTTTTAGGCTCTGTCTACCACTTTCTTTAAAACTTTCTACAATTAACCAAATAATTATTCATTTAATAGGAAAAAAATACCAAAACAAAAAACAAAATACAAAAAAAGTTGATAAATTCAGCTTCAGAGGAAGATTTAAACAACCTGAGCAAAAGAGTATTGAATTCAGATGTCAGACAGGGCCCATCTAGACCAAGTATATACTTTAACTCTACCTGGAAAGATTGGCTAACTCAGTATGTTTTAAAAAAACAACAGTTAAGAATGACTGAATCCCCACTCTGTAATGAGAACTACGTAGATTTTACTTTACAAGAACTGTACTAAATATGAAAATAATGAAAAGATACAATATTTTTCTGATATAAAATGATCAGCTGCTCTTTCTTTCACTTTTTCACCATACCCTACATGTAATCACCAAGCCGTATTAGCTTGCTTGCTTGCTTGATTTATTTTTAAAGTTTATTTTGTTGAGAGAGACAGAGCATGAGCAGGGGAGAGGCAGAAAGAGAGGGAGACAGAGAGTCCCAAGCAGGTTCCACGCTGTCACTGCAGAGCCTCAAGCTGGGCTCAGACTCATGAACCGTGAGATCATGACCTGAGCTAAGATCAAGAGTCGGATGTGTAACGGACCAAGCCACCCAGGAGCCCCTATCTCTTATTTTTAAAAATTCCAGACTGTTTGCCCCTCTCCCACTAAGCCTGTCTGAGCCATCATCATCAGCTCTGGCTGGGACTACTCTAACAGCCTGTCAACGAGTCGCTGCTTCACCTGGGTCCCACACTGCACCTCAGTCCATTCCCCACACAGCAGAGACAAGGTTCAAGCATAGACAGATCATGTTGGTCTTGCTTTAAAAATCCTCCCAGGGGGTCTCCAATGCACTAGGAATGAAATGCAAATGTGGTCTGTTTGACCTCCAGGGCTGGGTATATTCTGGGTCCAGCCAATTGTAAGTGACCAGCCTCACTTACATTTCTCCCCTCACTCACACATCCCAACCACACTCAATTTCTTCCTACTCAAGCAACAAGTTTCCTGCTTCTCAGCCTTTGTACTTACTATTCTCTCCATGGGGGAAGTTTCTCACTCCACTTCCCCACTGTCGGGCCAGTCTGCATCCTGCATGTTTCTGCTTCCTTGCCGTTTCCTCTGCAAAGTTTTCCCGGATCACCCTCTTGAAACGGCAACCCCACCCACCAAGCCTCCTTACTTTACAATGCAGTACCCAGAACTAGAGATTATTTCTTTCTTTCCTTCTTTATGTTTTTTTTTTTATTTACTCGATTTTCTAAAATGAACAAGTATTTCTTTTATAAAAGAAATTGATCTTAAAAAAAATCTTTGGGGGCGACTGGGTGGCTCAGTCGGTTGAGCATCCGACTTCGGCTCAGGTCATGATCTCGCGGTCCGTGAGGTCAGCCCCGCGTCGGGCTTTGTGCTGACCGCTCAGAGCCTGGAGCCTGTTTCAGATTCTGTGTCTCCCTCTCTCTCTGACCCTCCCCTGTTCATGCTCTGTCTCTCTCTGTCTCAAAAATAAATAAACGTTAAAAAAAATTTTTTTTAAATCTCTGGACTTCTAAAGAGAATTAATTTACCTGCCCCTGTACACATTCACCTGAATCTACTGAGACTGACGCACCCAGTGTGGCCCAGAGCTTACAGACCTTCTGTGCTCCTGGCAGGCTCCCATTCAGTGAAATGTCTCAGATGACTCCAGTGTCACTCCATTGTGAAGCCTTCCCTAGGTCATCCAGGAAAAGATATATGCCCTTCCTCTACATTCCCATGCCATCTCCTAAATACTCCCATGACTCTCCTCAAAATGTATTACCATAGTTTACATTCATTTCCTGCAGTAGTCAAAACCATACATTCATCATTGTATCCTTAATGCCTGGCACAACAGAGTACTGAGGACATTTAAAGTCTCTGATTAAGGCTTGAATAAATGAATATAGAAGAAATCTCCCCTTTCTCCTCACAAGAAATAAGAACACGTAAGAAAATCTAGAATCTTGAGACTGTGGGGTATAAAAGACCTTAGAAACTATTTAGTTGCTTTTTATAGCTTTTACTTGAGCATTCCCAGGGACAGGAAACTCACTCTCTGGAAGACATCAATTGTACCTGGGACGGCTCTGGCCAACAGAATGTCCCATCATTTTCCTATTCCCTGAAAGCCTCCTGCGGCTTTTTATCTTTCTTTAATAAATTTACTCTATCATCTAAGATGCAGCTATCGTGACCCCACTCCATATGAAACGTCTCTAGTTACTTATATAGCCCGTGACTGATTGTTTTCCAGATGCTTCAAAATCCTCACCCTTCTGCTTATTAATATGTCCCAGCGTTTCCATATCTGTGGACAGTTCAACCTAAGATTAAGGAAAACTATCACCTCTGTTATTCTGGAGTCTGTTTCTAATAATATATCCACAATCAAAACTCAAGACTGCTTCAGCATTTGGGCGGCCACATCACCTATGCCATACTGAAGCAAATGGCAACCAACATTTTTAACTTTTTGCTAATCTGCATGCTTCCCATCCTCTACTTGTATAGCTGATTTAAAGTCCATATGCCTAAAATGCATTTTTCTTTAAGTTTTTCTGATGTTTATTTTTGACAGAGGGGGAGAGACAGAACACAAGTGGGGAGGGGCAGAATCTGAAGCAGGCTCCAGGCTCTGAGCTGTCAGCACGGAGCTTGACACGGGGCTTGAACTCGAGAACTGCGAGATCATGACCTGAGCCAAAGTCGGACACTTAACTGAATGAGCCACCCAGGAGCCCCATTTTTCTTTAATTTAGATTCAGTCTACTTTTCCTGCTTCTCAAGGCTTTCTTGAATATCAAGGCAATTGGCTTCTTGCCCAGTTTCATGTCATCTGCAAATGTTTTCTACATGCTTTCTACACATTTGTCTGAATCACTGAGAAGAATGAGTCCAAAGAGAATCAGCATAAAACATCCATCGCTAGTTGGAGCTAAGGCTAACCATGTGCAAATGTCCAAAATAGGACACTATTACATGGTAAGTGATATACGAGAACTTCAGAGCAACCAAAAGGAGGAGGAAGAGAACACATTCAGCTGGGGAAATGAAGAAAGGAAACAAGGTAGGATGAAAAGGTAAAGATCAGGAAACAATTAATAAAGGGTAATATTTCAGTATGGAAGCACAGAAGGTATTATAATACGCAAAGTTGTACAAATAAGATATCCCAGGCATGAGAAATGCACTCACAACATTCTGTCGTTCAAAATCACATAATATATTCACTCATTCCAAATTTACCTACTGTGTTATGAGCCAGGTTCAATGGTAAGAGGATAAAATTGTGATAAAAAACAGACACAGCACTTGCCTGCCCTTGGAAGTTATGGTCTAGCAAGTGAGACAGATAAAAACTCGAACAAATTAAAAATTGCTAGTTTGACACAAATTCCATTTGGATACAAGCCAAGTTTTCCAGTTCAATAGACACCATGAAGTATTCAGGATAATCCCAGGGAGTAAGTCTGGAAGGTATAATGAATCTGAGACTCGTACATTGTGGAATTTGGCTAAGAAGTAATGGGAAGCCACCGAATACTCTTGGATAAAGAAGTGGGTTAATCAGGGATAAGGTTTAGGACAAATAATTTGGTAGCAATTTGCAGAATGGGCTGGGAAAAGGAGAGGTTGGTAGTTTGAAAGTCTGGTTTTTAAACTAGAACAAATGTTGAATGAGAGATAACGGGCATTCTGCACTATAGTTATCTAACTGGGAATAGAATGTAAGAAATATTAAAGAAGTAAAATGGGTAATGTATGAACAGGAGTTTGGGGAAAGAAGAAAACAACAGTCACAGAAGAGACCTATGTATAAGCCTAACTGACTCAGGAAATGGTGGTAATTCTTTAACAACACTACAAATGACAAAGAACTGACCTGCTGGGTTAGGTTAGGGAAGAAGCAAGTAGGACATCAGTCATTTAGAAGACATTTAGAAGACACCGTCATTTAGAAGGGAGCTGGAAATAAAGGCCAAAGCTTAGGAGAGAAAGGAAGGCTGCAGACAGATGGGAGGTAAAATCTTGATAATGGATCCTATCATCGAGAGAGAAATCACAGAGAAGTAGAAGACAACTTCATGACCTTGGACTTGGGGAAATCCTCAAGAAAGAAGACAGAAGGTTAAAGAAGGCAGCAAAGTGTACTGAAGGAAAGCCTCCAGAGAGGTACATCCACTCTTCCCTTTTCGAAGGGCAAACTGTCAACAAGGAAGAAAGGCAAGGTCAACATTAGGTTCTGTCTCCACTTTTCTTCTCTCCCGGCAGTATTTATGAAGCACTACCCTTACAACACAGCTTTATGTGGCATCTGGTCTCCATTGTCTTGACACAAGAAATGGTCATCGTTCTGTTGTCAGTCAACAGAGAGCCCCTGGCAGCACAGCCCATGTGCAGCAGTCTGGTTTGTTCAGAAGGCAAGACAGGCATTGTGGGCTTAATCTGGAGCGTGCTACAACTCTCTTATACCACAGTGTATTCGACATTGTTTCTACATACTCATAAGCTGAATGGCATCACTGTCTTCTGCTTTTCTGTTTTCCACTCAGACCCTGTTTCTGCCTGAAATATAAGCCCCTACTCATTGAAAGGAACATCTAATTTGGTAAGGCCAGAGAGATGTAGGCATGATTCGCATCTCAGTATTCTGTAAGATGTAAGTGAAAGACGTTAGCAAATCCCATCCACAGTGTATTTGCTCCCTTCAATCAAGAAAACGTAAAAAGAATTGTAATATTAAACACACCAAAAAATGTATTTCTTCATATAACTTGAGTCACATACATTATCAGTGGAGACAAGTAGTCTGACATATACACACACACATTCCTGTACACACACACACACACACACACACACACACACAATCAAGATCAACTATACAAGCAGTAGGCTTTCTAGAGAAAGATGCCCAAACCGAACATTTTACACCTTGGGAGGAAATCATGGCAGCTCCCACTTATATTCTTTCTTCAAGAGTCATACATGCACATATACATGAGTGGGCAACAGCCACACTGGCCTGCTTTGATCAGAACTAATCCACACAGTACTTTCAGAAACAGATTCAGGTCAAAATAACTACTCCTTCAAGTGAAGAAGCACACAAAACACAAACACACACACACACACACACACACACACACACGTGTGAATGGAAAGAGATCATAAGGAATCACAGTATCAGCAAAGAGCCTCACCAAGAAACCCACAGACCAATGAGCATTTGTCAAGCAGCAGGGTTAGCCTAGATTTGGTTTCCATGGCAATAAATACAGAATGGAGGGCTGCTACTACCAATCCTAAATAAAGGGTCAGAAATCAGTAAAATACCTCATTTAATGTTTAAAAAATAATTATCAAAACCAATTGCAATGGTACCACCACTGTCAAAAACAACTGTTGTATGAGACTGGGGCCTTTTTTTTTTTAATGTTTATTTGTAAGAGACAGAGTGTGAGCAGGGGAGGAGCAGACAGAGAGAGACAGACATAGAATTCAAAGCAGGCTCCAGGGTCTGAGCTGTCAGCACAGACCCTGACGCAGGGCTCAAACCCACAAACCATGAGATCATGACCTGAGCTGAAGTCAGATGCTTAACTGACTGAGCCGCTCAGGCACCCCTCATGGATATATTTTTTTAAGATGACATACTAGAAAAAGATACAGTAAATTTTATCACTAGTATATGCAGCTGTAAAATATAATTTTTTTTAACATTTATTTATTTTGGAGAGAAAGAGAGACAAAGCATGAGCAGGTGAGGGGCAGAGAGAGAGGGAGACACAGCATCCGAAGCAGGCTCCAGGCTCTGAGATGTCAGCACAGAGCCCGACGCGGGGCTCGAACCCACAAACCATGAGATCATGACCTGAGCTGAAGTCGGATGCTTAACTGACGGAGCTGCCCAGGTGCCCTGAGACTGTGGCTTTTTACCCAGATTAAACAACAACAACCAACAGGGAATTTACCGAGTCAGCAAGCAGTATGATGATTTTATGCTGAACCCCAACAGACCTACAGAAATGACAAGGAAATGAGATGATATGGGGCTGACCCCAAGCCGGCGTGCCTGAATCTGGACACCTTGAACAGTGCTTTGTAAGCATCAGAAGTGGCTACAACAAGAGGGTCACCTATGGAAGTGGTCTTCAGGACGTCAACATTTCCCTGTCAAGAGTGACCCAAAGCAAGCAGGGCTTTGTCAATAAACACTATAAACAAGCATCACTTCCGTTATCTAGACTGAAAATTAAGCTGCTGTGGGGAACACAAAAGAAAGCATTTTCTCACGGCTGGCAGACATTTTCCCAATGACCTAGGAACCAACTCTAACTTCCAGTACTTGTCTTTTAGGGACACAGTGAAAAAAAAAAAGATCCTATAAACATGTCTCTACAACATCTCAGAAATTCATCCTCTCTACGGAGATCACCGAGCTCTAACTTAAGCACACGTGCAAAGTAAGCCTGCATTCTTTCAGACACCGGCCCGGAAAGTGATGGTAATTATTTCTCGTTAACTGTATCATTCGTTCAGCCTTCACCAGGTCACAATGCACTCGGCCTGTGACAGGCATGCCGTGGTGCACTCAGGGCACAAAGACAGAAAGATAAAGCCCTTCCCTAGAGGAGTGCAGAGTCTATCAGAGAGCGCTATGAAACCAAGAGTGTGATATAGTGAGACAAGCGCTCCCCCAAAAAAGTATTAATCCTTCACTGGCTTGTTGCTGCCTTAGGATCAAATCAGAGCTCCTTCAACTGGCCTTCAAGGGCCTCTAGAACCCCTGGAATCAAGGCTCTCTGCCTTGAGTCTCATCTCCAACTCCACTGACCGGCCATGTTCCAGCCACTACTGTTCTTGCTCAGCTCCCTCTCTTGCCTCCGGTTGTCCGCCCGTGATGTTCCCTCCGCCCAGAGTCGTCCCTCCCTGCCCCTTCGTCTGGCTACTCCTCCACTTCAGCATCACTTCCCGGGACCATTGGGTCCTCCTCACCCGTGTTTCGTGGTTCCATATTCCTCCTCTATTGTAATCCCTCACTGAGTAGCTTGAGATTTCTATTGTCTACCAAGCTCTGCGGCCGGTGCTCTCAGTTCCGCAAGTCACTTCGTATCCCCGTTATAAGCAATGCCTGTGGCACATAACAAATCTCAAATATTTATTGAATTTCTGCAGCTGCTGGGGGACAGGGGAGCAGGGAAGAGCTGATAGGCAAGACGCCGCCTGACCTCAGCACAGTGAATATGCTATGGCTAATACCCATGTTCACTGTGATGCAGCAGGGTAACTAAACACGTAACAAATCAATCTGAAAGCCTTTATGGAATGCTGAAATTTCTACAGGGCTCGTTTTCTGCCTGGTTAACTCATTTTCTACCCAGTGAAAGAGTATCTGAAACTTCTCATGGCTTACTGAGAACTATTTACATGTTGGATTTCTGGAATGCAGAGTAATGCTCACAGCTGGCTGAAGTCTCCATGCTTTCTCTAATTATCCAGGCTTATGAAGCAGATGGTGGGTGTGTGTGTGGGGGGGGGGTGTCAATGAGGTGAGAGAATTTAATACCTTATCACCTTATAACTTTAAGGTACAGTAAACAGAACACTTAACCAAGAGTCAGAAGAAAGCTGGTTCTTTTCCCAACTGTACTAACTCACTCTCAAAGACTTCCCTGGGTCCCAGACTCCTTATCTGTAAGATGAATGGGTCTGCCTCCACAGTTAAATCCAGCCCAATCCTTCCTGAAGTCCATGAAAAGCACAGCTGACTGCATACCAATGATTAATGGGTTACTTGTTTTAACAAATTAAGTCTTCAAAGGGCTTTAACACACTGAATTTAACTGTTCTGAACTTATTTTTATAATACTACTTTTAAAAAATATAATTTTCAGGGGCCCCTGGGCGGCTCAGTCAGTTAAGCATCCGTCTTTGGCTCAGGGCATGATCTCATGGTTTGTGGGTTCGAGCCCCACATCGGGCTCTGTGCTGACAGCTCAGAGCCTGGAACCTACTTCAGATTGATTGTCTCCTTCTCCCTCTGCCCCTCCCCTGCTCTCTGTCTCTCACTCTTAAAAATAAATATAAAAAAACGGTAAAATAAAATTTTCATTATATAAGTAGTCTCTAATATCCACTGTATTTTCTACACTAGCTCAGATTAGGAAGTTTTGCTGAATTTGATAACTGGATTAAATCCACGTACCCTCTAATAGTGGGGCATGTGGCACATGACTCATACTTACAGACTTACTTCATCTTATCTCTTCAGGTTCAGGGCCAACAGACAGAAATGGACATCATGGGATCAGTTCAAGAAATAACATCAGGGTGAAGGCTTCTACTATTCACTTCCTGACAATAAACTAAGTGTTCACCACCACAAAACAGCAAAACAGTCAATAACTTTTTATATCATTCAATAAAAACAAAGAAATGAATTTTAATAAAAACAAAGATACTCTTCAGCAAAACAGATACAAATATCAATTACGTCATCTCAAAAAATTGAACACTTGATGAAATATAATAATGCAATAAAACTGCCTCAAATTATGAACAAAAGAATAAATCAACCAGTCAGTTAGATAACTGAGATCATTAAAAATTCATTGATGGGGTCCCTTTATGTTTTGATTTTTTTTTTTATATCACTGGTATAGACACACTTAATTCCCAGTGCTTTCTTCCCTAACTCTAATTACCTTCCAACATTCAGCTTCATTTGCAATCAACGTGTAAAGTATAAAATAGAAACACTCTTCAAGGAGACAATTTGCTTCCTTCCTTCCTTTCATTTATTTATAAGAACATCATTATTTGGAATCTACTATATAACTAAAGCAATCTAAGATTCCAAGGGTGACCTTTTTCAGGTAGAAAATGGCCAGACCTTGATGTTAAAACACTTACAATCTATTAAAGAGATACATCAAATATGTGAAACAATTGGAAATCACTTCTAAGTGTAAGCAACAATTATTCAGTATAATCTATTTATGTGCTAAAATAAATAAATAAATAAATAAATAAATAACTGACTAAAAGCATCTTTGGAATAGAATTAATCTTGCAGGTTGCCCTGGAAAAGATGACATTTGAATTAGATCTTAAATGACTGGATTTCTTATACCAGGAAAGAAAGTGCTCCAAAGGTGGAGGAGGGGCCACACATGACAAGAATATACAATGATACAGTAGCCAGCTTGAAGGGGTTTCCACTGGCCAAACCTATAACAATGTCAGCATCCAAGGAATTAAGTTCAGGGGCACCTGGGGGCTCAGTCAGTTAAGTGTCCTACTCTTGATTTGGGTTCAGGTCATGATATGGTTCATGGGATCAAGCCCCATGTCGGGCTCTGCACTGACACCATGATGGGATTCTCTCACTCTGACTCTCCCCCACACTCTCTCTCTTCTTCAAACGAAATAAATACACTTAAAAAATATTTAAAAGAATTAAGTTCAGCATTAAGTTCTGAACAATAGGAAAAAAAAGGAATTTATGAGTCTGTACAGGTAATAATTACATAAGTCAATCAATAAAAAGTTATACCGACATTAAGTAAATAACTGCTTACAATAAAATGGTGGGGGCCAACTGGTCAATGTGGAAGGAATCTGGGTGCAGGAGATCAAAAATAATCATTTTGTAGTCATTATGCTAAAGCACGGATCAGGCAAAACTCATTAATGGATACTAATTCAAGGGGAACCTTAGTAACAAACAGAACATCTGTGTGAATCTACACAGGCTGCTTATTCGTGGCAAAGAAGAAGACTAAACAGCAGCACGGAGTGGAGAAGTCAGGCAGCACTTGTCTGGGTGACTAAAATTAACATGACAGATGAAGGACAGATGGACATCATGTGCCTCCAGATGTGATACACTGAGAAGAACACAACATCACGTGTGCAGTATTCCAGCCCAGACTACATAATCTTATTCTAACCATGACTAGAAGAAACACTAAACACCAGGTGAGAAATGTTCTTGTAAAGGCAGAAGGACTACATGTAACAATGTTATAAAAGACAAAGAAAAGCTATGGAAATGTTTCAGGTTAAAAGAGCCTAAAGGGACATGGCAACTGAATATAACCACTGACCCCATGCTAGGTCCGATGCTGGAGGGGAAAGTGCCATAAAGGACATGATCAGGTCAACTGATAAAATGAAATATGAACGGTAAATTAAAATGCTCCATCAATGCAAATTTACACACACATACACATCTGAGTAAATACACAGACATCAAGGAGGGGCATCTGGGCCAGGGCGGAGAGGATCTTCTGCCATCTGGTAATGGTCTATAATTTGACCTTGCTGGTGGTTAAGTATGTATGTTTTAGGGGCGCCTGGGTGACTCCATCAGTTCAGCGTCCAACTTCAGGTCATGATCTCATGGCTCCTGGGCTAGCACCCTGTGTCGGGCTCAGAGCCTGCTTCAGATTCTGTGTCCCCCTCTCTCTATGCCTCTCAAAAATGATTCAACATTAAAAAAATTGTTTTAATAAAAGAATTTTTAAAACAAGCACATATGTTTTATACATTTTTCTCGTGTCATTTTAAAAATTAAAAAATGAGATGAAAATATATGCACACGCACACATACACAAAATGCCAGTGATGTATCTACACAAGGTGCTGACTGAGATTTGTCTGTGTTGTTGTCACTAGAAGTACAGAAATGAGGAGCCGGTGGTCTTCGGCGGGGGCTTCTGAATAAAGGAAAATTGCAGACTCTCCCCTCACCTCAAGGGCATTCGCCTTTGGATACTACGGCATCTGCAACTGACCTCGGTAGCACCACACAAGGGGTTGTCCGCTCTCAGGGCAAAGTGGAGACATGGAAAAATTAAAATGGGATTTTGGCGGCATTCTAAGTATAATACAGGTCAGCGGTAGACAAGGATTGTGGTGAAAAGGATCCTGTGATCCTGCGATGAAAATGATCTGGTGAAAATGATACCTAGAGGTAGAAGGTAAGTTACTAAAGCAATTTTGTGTTGCTGTTTCAAGAATATTATGATTGAACCATAATGCAAATAAAGGGCATAAATCTAAGTACTCAGTTTTATGAGGTTATACAAACTTAACCCACTCGTTTATTTACCCCCAAATACAAAAGTAACCGTATTACCACAAATTCTCCTTCGTAATAACTACATCTATTCTCTAAGAGTAAAAATTATTCTGATTCTTAACAAGATAGTTTTGCCTATTTTTGAATTTGATAGAAATGGAGCTCAAAAGCACGTACTGTTTTGCGTCTAACTTCCTTTGCCATTATTTATGAGATTCATGTAGGTTGTTGCAAATAACAATCATTTATTCCTTTGCGGTGCTGTATGGTAGGTTTCACGTTCTATCATGAAGGGACAACTTGGTTTTCAGGTGCAGTATATGATAGATAAGAGTGCTATGAAATTCTTGCACACGCGTATGCTTCGTTGGAAGCCATGAAAATGAGAACACAACTGTTGGGCCATAGGGTATGCATCTGTCCAGCTCCCACATGTACAGCCAGAGAGCTTTCCTAAGCACTTGTGACAGGTTTCCATCCCACCAGAGTGTATGACCCTCCCAGGTGTCTGCATCGGCTCCTTGTCCATCCTTCTCATTTCAGCCCTTTCCGTGCAAATTAGTAGGACTACTAACTTGAACTTCCTAGATGGCCCGTTGAGTACCTTTTCTCATACGTCTTGGCTGTTTGGATATCTTCTTCTGTGACATGCCTGTTCACACATTTGTCCACTTTTCTTTGGGAATGACTCTTTCTCATGGATGCCTATGAGTATGGCTCATGGATGCCTATGAGTATATATTCAAATAAGTCCTTTGTTGGATATACGTATCACAAATATCTTCTCTAAGTCTGTGGCTTATCATTTCATTCTCCTGGTGGTATCTTTTCATGATTAGAAATAATTTCAAGGAAATCCAACCTGTCAGTCTTTCCTTTACATTTTAGTGCTTTCTGGTTTTAAGAAGCATTTATTTATCAGAAAGACATGAAAATACACCATTGTGGTTTTTTAAGTATTTATTTACACTCAGAACATGTGCATAAGCACATGTGCAATTAAGGAGGGGCATAAAGAGAGGGAGACAGAGAATCCCAAGCAGACTCTGTGCTCTTCACTGAGCCTAATGCCGGGCTCAGTGATGAGATCATGACCTGAGCTGAAATCAAGAGTGGAATGCTCAACCAACTGAGCCACCCAGCCACCCCCATCATGTTTTCTTTTAGGAACTTTACTATTATGTCTTTTATATTTCTATCTATAATTCATCTCAAATTGATTTTTAGTTTGGTATGAAGTAGGAGGTTAAGATTTGTTTTTTTGTTTTTGTTTTCTATATGGCTTTCCAATTACTCAGGTACCCTCTGTGGATAAGTCTTCTTTCCACAGAAGACTGCAGTATAACTTTTGTCATTAATCAAGTGAATGTCTAAGTCTAGGTCTATTTTTGGACTTCTCCGTCTTACTGGTTTATCTCTCTGGGCTAATACCACGCTGTCTTAATTACTATAAAATAAGTCTTGATAACTGATAGCATAAGCTTTTCAAATTTGTTGAACTTTTTCAAGATTGTCTTGTTATTCTGAGCCCTGCATTTCCATGCAAATTTTATAATCAACTTGTCAATTTCAAAAACAAAAAAAATAATTTACTGGGATTTGCATCGAGTTGAACTTCTAGGTCAACTTAGGAAGATTAAAATCATTGTAACATGGAGTCAATTTAGGAAGATTAAAATTAATACAATATCGAAATTCTTAAATTTCTCTCAACCGTGTTATGCATTTTCCTATGTAGAGGTTTTATAGATATTCTGATAGATTTAATCCTAGGTATTTGGTGTGACTGACTCTGTTTTAAATGTTATTACTTTTAAACTTCATATTTTAAATGCTGGTTACAGATGCATAGAATAAAATTGATTTTTGCATACTGAGCTTATGTTAAAATGATCTTCCTAAAGTTGCCTATTGATTCTATTCAGTTTGCCCATAGATTCTCAGTTATATCATCTAAGGAAACAATTTTGTCTTTTTCCAGCCCTTGTACCTTGCACTGTTATACATCATTCCCTTCTGCATTTTCATGTTTCCATCTAAGATCATTTTCTTCTGCATGAAAAACTCAATCTTTTTTTTTTAAATATTTATTTTTGAGAGAGAGAGAGAGACAGAGAGAGAGAGAGGATGAGAAGGGGAGGGGCAGAGAGAGAGGGAGACACAGAATCTGACGCAGGCTCCAGGCTCCGGGCTGTCAGCACAGAGCCGGACACGGGGCTCGAACTCATGAACTGTGAGATCATGACCTGAGCCGAAGTCAGATGCTTAACTGACTGGGCCACCCAGGTGTCCCATGAAAAACTCATTTAAGGATTTCTTTTACTTTAGGCCTTCTGGCAAAAAATTACTGTTTTGCCTAGGAATATATTCCACCCCCCCCCCTTTTTTTTTTTAAACTTTTAAGTACATGGGCACCTGGGTGGCTCAGTCAGTTAAATGTCTGACTTCAGCTCAAGTCATGATCTCACAGCTTGTGCGTTCGAGCCCCATGTCGGGCTCTGTGCTGACAGCTCAGAGCCTGGAGCCTGCTTCATATTTTGTGTCTCCCTCTCTCTGTGCCCCTCCCTGTTCGCTTGCTTTCCCTCTCCCAAAAATAAGCACTAAAAAAATTTTTTAAAAACTTTTAAGTATAATATGCATATTGAAAAGTGTACATATAATAATTTTAGATGGGGATGAATTTTTACAAACTGAACTAACCACAACTTGTACTAACCAGCTCACTGCAACTCCTCCAAGATTAATTGTGCTCTTGATGTCTAAAAGCATAGTTTTTCCTACTTGAACTTGCATTAAAATAAAAAATATAAGTATCCATTTGTGTTAGCTTCCTTTACCAAATATTGTTTGTGACATTGATCCATGCTACATATCATCACTTCATTCCCACTGTTACACAGTTTTCCTTTGTGGGACTGTATTTGTGTAATTTCCAGGTTTTGACTGTTCGAATAATGTTATTTGAACAATCATGTACATTTTGTGAACCATATACCAAGAGCACTCAACTCTGCTAGACATTTCTGGGCCACAGAATATGCATCATTTCTTTTTTTTTTCAAATAATTTCCAAAGTGAAAATACTAATTTATATTGCCAGCAGCAGAATATGAGACTCACAACTTTTTAAATGTTTACTTATTTATTTTGAGAGAAAAAGGAGTGTGAGCAGGGGAGGAGCAGAGAGTTATGGAGAGAGAATCCCAAGCAAGTTCCGTGCTGACACTGCAAAGTCCGATGCAGGGTTCAGGCTCAAGAACCGTGAGATCATGACATGAACAGAAATGAAGAGTTGGGTGTTTAACCAACTAAGCCACACAGGCACCCAAAGACTTGCTATTTTTTGACACCTTCCCCAATTCTTGGCATTTACCATTTTTAGCACACAAAATAGTTTTAATTTGATAAATTGAGCTAGGCATCTTTTCATATGTTTCTTGGCCCACTGGGAAGTTTTTGTTTATATTTTTTGTTTTTACCGATTTTTAAATTATCTGTTATTTTTAAAATTTACACAAGCTCCTGATACATTCTGGATATGAGTCTTCTGTCAGATATGTACATAGAGAATACATTCTCCCACTCCATCGGTTGTATTTACACTCTTTTAGTGGCATCTTTTCACAAACAGACGATCTTAATTTTAATAAAGTTCAATTTATCCATTTTTCCTTTAACATATAGGACACGTCATTGCCAGTATACAAAAATACACTTGATTTTTGTGTATTTATCTCATATCCTACAACCTTGATGACCTGTTTCATCATTTCCAGACTTTTTTTGTAGATTTAATTGGATTTTCTGCATAGACAATCATGCCATCCTCAAATAAAAACAGTTTTATTTATTCGGTATTTTTCCTAATCTGGGTATCTCTTACTTCGTTTCCTTACCTTATTGCACTATCCAGAACATCTACAACAATGCTGAATGGAAGTGGTAAGAGCAAATTTTCTTGTTCCTTATCTTATGGGAAAGCATGCCATCTGTTTCCATTAAGTATGACATTACCTGTACATTGTCAGTACTGGAGCTTTGCCACCAATAGCAGGGGAAGATCTAGGATAGGAGAATAGGAGGGGAATGGAGTGCTGCGAAGAACAGGGATGCTGCACTCCAGGAGGAGGACACATGGGGTCACTGTCACCCGAGCATTAATGATACTTCATGCTGCATCCTTTCCACCTACAAATTGAAGATATTCTGAGCACATCAAACAGATGATTGGGCAACTGAAATCCTCAATTTGAGTTCAGACAGAAAATTCAGAAATGCTGCCTGGACAATGAGTACTGACTGGGATTCCTATTACCAAGTGACGGCAGCACAGGAGAGTGGGTGGGCAGGTTCAACTGGAGCCAACAATCTCCCATGAGAAGTAAGTAAATGCAGCCAGGATCTCTTACCCAACAAAAGTATATCCCAGATGATCAAGGGGATAAAAGCGAGTGTGGAGTACGTGTATTCATCCACAACCTAAACATCATCCTCCACTGAGCTTCAGGAGAAGTATGTGCTAATGCACGCGGTGTTTCAGGAGGAGCCCTTAAGTACCGACCACCTGCTTGTAACTTGCACTCCGGTGCCATCACCATGTGATGTGTAGCTGTAATGCCATGAAAGCCTATTTAGCATATGCAGCCTGAAGGACTTTTAGGATGACCTTTCCTACCTTGCCTCCCTACGAGCATCATTTTATTCTCCCTTACTTATTATAGAAAATTGCGGCTTAAAATGAATTTTAAGTCACAGCATATTTTAATCTTGAACCGCTCAACATTACGATGTCGGTTAGGCAGTATTACTATCCCTCCTTTAGAAATGTGAGAACGGGCCGGGGAGGTTAAATACTTTGTTAAGGGTCACAGGCTAATAAATAGATGACCCAGGATGAAAACCCAGATAATCTGATTCTAAATCCAGTTTCCTCTTCACTACATTATACTCCTTAATCCTTGTCAAAAAAAAAAAAAAAAAAAGGAGATAGAATTATGAACAAGTCCTATCCAAGCATTTTTCAAGAATACTCAAATATACTTTGCCTAAATTAGTATCTGGTACTTTCTTCTGTATACCTCACTAAGGGCCAGGAAATATGTTAAGCATTTTAAATACACTATATAATTTTTTTTCCTTCAATAATTCCATAGAGTAGGTATTGCCCTCATTTTACACTGCAGCTTAGGAAAGCACAGAGACTTTTCCAAGATCACATGATCAACACAATGAAAGCAGTAGGCCCCATTCACTAGACTTCCTAAATAAATACACTGACTTATGCTCTGGAATCATGTTGAAACATGTAGTACTTTTTATACTCTGCAGAGTTTACAATCTCATATTCAATTCTCAAATATCTCAAGATCTGTCGAGGAAAAAAGAAGTCAGGTGGATTGCATGTGCTCCAGAGGAGAGAAATAGGACTGGCGTGAAGAAGTTCCAGATAGATGGTACTTTAACATACGAAATGATCTTCTAAGAATCCTATCTGTTTGGAAAATGAGGAGATAATGCTATTTTGTTTGCAGTGCAGCTTTCATGGGCACGTACACCTATCAAAATTCATCTAAGTATCACTTCCTATCTGCATACTTCACTATATAGAAAGTTAACGTATTTTTTTTTTTTAGCGTTTATTTTTGAGACAGAGAGAGACAAAGCATGAACGGGGGAGGGTCAGAGAGAGGGAGACACAGAATCTGAAACAGGCTCCAGGCTCTGAGCTGTCAGCACAGAGCCCGACGCGGGGCTCGAACTCACGGACCGCGAGATCGTGACCTGGGCGAAGCCGGCCGCTTAACCGACTGAGCCACCCAGGCGCCCCAGAAAGTTAACGTATTTTTTAAATACAGAGGCTGCTTCAAGACACAACGAGGCCTAACTATCACCTGCTGGAGACAGTAAGAAGGATTCCCGAATCAAGTGTAAAGGCCATGCTGCACGCTATCTTATTACTCTTCCAGATTTCACAGTATTTTCGCTGGCAAATATAAAAAAGAATATGAAGTCACTTCCAGATCTACATCTTTTAGGTTTTTTTTTTAATTGGCTACTTTTTGTACTCCTATTGTTTCATGAGTCAAGAAGCACCTTCTAGAAGAACCAGTGATGAGCTGTTATCACATGTCAAACTAACATGTCACCTCACTAGAGGCCTCCCAGAGAGGATTTCCCCCAAAGAACTGCATTGGTCAAGAGCCTAGTCCAGAGACCTAATTTTGTCTGCACATCGAGAGTGTAGCACAAAAACAAAGTTTGCAACACTAACTGCAATCTTAGTATTTTTAAATAGGAAATGAAATTTCCAAGGGGATCAGACCCATTTGATCCTCTAGCCAGTGCACTGTTCTTTTAGCATGCCATGGAGGAAAATAACTATCATCAGACCATTGATTCATAATCCTACAGTCAAAGGGTGTTTTGTGACTCTAAATTTTAATGACATCTTTGGGCAACTCAGCCTTAAATCAGGTTACAGTTCCTAGGAGAAATCTTGACTTTGATAAAGAATTACATATGTTTGTCCTGGTTCATTATGCATTCATATTTTACTTGCCTAACAGGGAAATCTTTTGTTCCTTCATTCCCAAGTTCCCAAAAAGCACTGTGGTCCTTATGCACTGCAAAAGATGAAAACAAATGGAAATGTTACCTATTAAACATCCAGTGGATACTTTCTATGGTCTAGGAAATGTCAAATTATAGATATGACAGAGACCTGGTCTTAAGGACACTTGAAATCTAATAACAAAACTGAACGGATACCACGTAATCAGCAGACACAGACAGTTCTGGGGCTGTATCTATTGGAACTACTTTTGAATTCCATTGATTCTTCTTTGACAGGGATATGTGCCCACATTAACTTTCTTTACTCATTTCCCTTGCATGTCTATTCTCATCAGAAGTGTCTGAATATCCACTAATTGTTGTCAATGCCAGACTCTCTGAGTCCCACAGTACATCTGACCACGAGCGATGCCAAATTAGAACACGGACAAAGGAGATAAATGCTCTTGGAGATGCAGAGACCTCTTCATTTTCAGGCATCAAAAACAGGGTAGGAATTAAATAAATTAGTATTGATTAAGTGCCTAATTTATGACAGGCTCCATTGTAGACATTTCATTCTCATTCAGTCTTTCTGTAATGTAACATATTCGATAATTACCCCCATTTTATTTTTTCCACTTCTATTGAGAAATAACTGACATGCATCACTCCAGAAGTTTAAGGCATACAGCATGATGGTGTGATTTATAAATATTATGAAATGATTACCACAATAATTTTAGTTCACATCCATCCATCTTCTCATATAGATACAAAGAAAGGAGCAAAGAAAAAAGGAAAAATTAATTTCCCCTTGTGATGAGAACTCTTAGGATTTATTCTCTTAGCAGCTTGTCTATCTACCCTACAGCAGTGTTAGCTATAGTCATCAGGCTGTGCCTCACACACTAGAACTTATTTATCTTGTAACTGGAAGTTTGTGCTTTTGACCACTTTTCTCCAATCCCCCTTTTTTCACTGTCCACCCCTGGCAACCATAAGTCTGAGGTCTTTTTTTTTTCTTTAGAAGTTTGGCTGCTGCTGTTGTTATTTTTATTAGATTCCATGGATAAGTGAGATCATGCAGTATTTGTCTTTCTCTCACTTCGCTTAGCATAATGTACTCAAGGGCCACCCATGTTCTCACAAATGGTAGGATTTCCTTATTTTTTATGGACGAATAATATTTCACTGTATATATAGCACAACTTCATAATCCCTTCATCCACTGACAGACGCCCAGATTGTTTGTATGTCTTGGATGTTGCAGATAATGCTGCTACGAACACAAAGATACAGGTATCTTTTCAAGTCAATGTCTTCATTTCCCTTGGTCCTATTTCCAGAAGTGGAATTGCTGTATCATATAGTAGTTGTATTTTTAATTTTTGAGGATCCTCCATACTGTTTTCTATAGTGATTGCGCCAATTTAGATTCCCACCAACAGTTCACAAGGTTCCCTTTTCTCCACATCCTCACCAGCACTTTTTACCTCTTGTCTTTTTGATGATGGCCATTCTAACAGGGCTAAGGACGTGGCTCATTGTGGTTTTAACTTGCATTTCCTTTTTTTATTTTTTTTATTTTTTTTTTTTAATGTTTATTTATTTTTGAGACAGAGAGAGACAGAACATGAATGGGGGAGGGTCAGAGAGAGAGGGAGACATAGAATCTGAAGCAGGCTCCAGGCTCTGAGCTGTCAGCACAGAGCCCGACGCGGGGCTCGAGCTCACGGACTGTGAGATCATAACCTGAGCCGAGGTCGGACGCTTAACCGACTGAGCCATCCAAGCGCCCTTAACTTGCATTTCCTTAAGGACTAGTAATGTTGAGCATCTTTTCACGTACCTGCGCAACTTTCATTTATCTTCTTTGGAGAAATGTCTACTCAGGTCCTTTGCTTATTTTTTAATTGGGTTGATGTTTTGCTCTTGAATTGTGTAAGTTCTTTACACATTGCGGTTATTAGTCCCATATCGAATATATGGTTTACATTTTTTTTCCATTCTGTAGGCTGTCTTTTCACTTGGCTGGAGGTTTCTTTCAGGAGGCATCACACTTCCCGGTTTCAAGCTACACTATAAATCTATAGTTATCAAAACAGTATGGTACTGGCATAAAAACACACTGACCAATGCAACAGAAATAAAAGCCCAGAAATGAATCCAAGCATATACTAGCAACTATTATTTGAGAAGGAAGCCAAGAATACTCAATGGAGAAAAGACAGTCTCTTCAATAAATAGTGCTGGGAGAACTGGATATTCACATGTTATGAGAATGAAACTGGATCCCGATCTTATACCACAAACAAAAATTAAATCACAATGGATTAGAGACTTATATATAAGACCTGAATCCATGAAACTCCTAGAAGGAAGTTCTTCTAGGAATACTGCTCTTTGACATGGTCTGGGTAATGATTTTCTGGATAGAACACCTCAAAACACAAGCAGCAAAATCCTAACTGAGCAAGTGGGACTAGAGGCAACTAAAAAGCTTCTATCCCCAGCGTATGGAGGCAGGAGGTGAACTAAAAAAGATTACCTAACTGATGGTCACACAACTACAGCATAGCAGGGCTGGCATTTGAACCTCATTTGCCTGATTTGAGTGGCTGCTTTCTATCCATTGCCGATCGTCAGCGCCCTCCTGGTATCCTTGCCCTTTTATAATGGTAAAATATTATGTCTTTTAGGATGGAAAAACACATTGCTCTTTAAACTCCCTGAAAGCTTTCTCCAGCCCACACTGAAAATTATAGACACCCAAAATTGACCAGAATCATCATCCATAACCTTTACTCCCAACCACCCATCTTATTATTGCTACATAATAAGATGGTGAAGCTCTAGAACATAATTGCACAATAGTGAACCAAATTCTAAAATGTAATTAGACAACACTGGGGAAAATTCTGTAAATATTCTCAGCTGTGCCATGAAAACTTTATAAAGCAAAGGAAGAGACAGATCTCAAGTGTCAGCTCCTGCCTTCAGGGAAGCCACCTGCCATGGCCATTCTCCAGAGAGCTTACCAAGCAAAGATACCAACTTTGTAGGGGCCAAATCAGATCTGGAATGCTCAGAGAAACAACATGTCTAATATGCCTCCAAGCATGTGGGAATAGATCATCCAGGAAAGGCATCTATTCATTCCAAACATGTCACTAAACACCCACTCAAGCTAGTATTTATTCTAAGCACTAAATCCAACATGAATGAGAGAGATAGTCCCTCAAATGGAAATGTAGGTACACCTTAATTCTTTTTGACTACAGTCAAGTCTACTGGGTCCAATAAACTGCTGGCTGAGCATAAAGAAGGGAATGAAATAGACCCAAATGTGTGCCCTCAGAAAACTGACATTCTAAAGGGACAGAAGAACAAGTAAATAAATAAAGCAGCAAATTATGCCAGATGACGATTAGGAGTTTCAGGTCTCACTCTCAGAAAATAAGAGAACTGCTATATAGAACATCAGGAAGGATACAGAACTGAACAATACAATTAACCAATAGGACCTAATTGACATATAGAGAACCCTTCACCCAACAACAGCAGAATACGTATGTTTTTTTCCAAGTAGTTATGGGTCATTCACCAAGGTAGATTATGTCCTCATCCATAAGACAAACCTCAGATAATTTAAAAAAAATAATTCATGTAAAGTTCTCTAACCATAATGGAATCAAACTAGAAATCAAGAGAAGGACAACATGAAGGCCATCTCTAAACTCTTGGAAATTAAAGAACGCACTTCTAAATAATCCATGGATAAGAGAATAAAGCCGGAAATACAATTTTGAAAATACATACAATATATGAGATGCAGCTCAAGCTGTTGTGTAAGGGGTATTTATGTAAATGCTTTAATAGAGAACAAAGATCACTAACAAACTCCTACCTCAAGAAACTACAAGAAGAAGAGCAAAGTGAACACAAACCAAGCAAGACAAGAAAATGTGAAGAGTAGAAATCAATGAAATTTAAAAAAAAAAAGTACAGAAGAGCAATGATACAAAAAGCAAGGAGACACAAATCACCAGCAACACCTATGTAAATGGCTAAAATAAAAAGTAGTAGCGCCACCAAAGATTGACAAAATGCCGAAAAGCGGGCGCACTCATACATGGCTGGTAAAGATGAAAAATGGTACAGTCACTCGGACAAAGAGTTTTGCAGTTTCTTATAAAACTAAATATTCAATTACTATACAACCCAGCAATTGCACTCTTGGGCATTTATCACAGAGAAAATTATGCTGAAATAGAAACCTGTACACAAATGCTCTGAGAGGCTCTATTTGTAACAGCCCCAAATTGGAAAGAGCTGTTGTGTCTTTCAATGGATGAACGAACAATCTATGGTACATCTACTACTCAACAACAACAACAACAACAAAGGACTATTGACACATGCAACAATCTGGATGACTCTCCAGGAATTGGGACAAATTGGGGGGGGGGGGATGTCAATTACATACAGTATGATTCCACTTATTTTGGAAATGACAAAATGTTACAAAATAAAAAAGAGGGAGGTATCATTATAAGAGGGAACACAAAGGATCTTTGTGGTGATAGAAATGGTCTGTATCTCAACTGTGGTGGGAGATAGAGAAACCTACCTGTGTTAGAATTTTATTTAACTAAAAACATACACCACACACAAAAGAGTACAGTTAAAATCAAGGAAATCTGAGTAAGATTCATGGGTAGTAGCCATGTCAATATCCTGGTTGTGATACTGTACTACAGGTTAGCAAGAGGTTACCTCTGGAGGGAAAAGGGATTAAATGTAGTCAGGATCCTTCGGTATTGTTTCTTACAACTGCACGTAAATCTATAATTATCTCAAAATAAAAAGGTTTTGGGGGCACTGGGTGGCTCAATTGGTTAAGCGTCTCACTTCGGCTCAGGTCATGATCTCATGGTTCCTGAGTTCGAGCCCCACGTAGGGCTCTGTGCTGACAGCTCAGAGCCTGGAGTCTGCTTCAGATTCTGTGTCTTCCTTTCTCTCTGTCCCTCCCCTGCTCACACTCTGTCTCTTTCTCAGAAGTTGAATAAACATTAAAACAATTTCAAAATAAAAAGTTTTTTTTAAAGTAATGCACCAAAACAAAACAAAACAAAACAAAACTGTAGGAATGACATTGACAGTAAGGAAAGGGAAATGTGTTTTAACGCTATTGCCTTTTATTAGATCAGCTTTTGATATCCTTAGCCTTGTAGTTTGGTTTGAATATCTTAGAACACACATTCTTTTTCTGGACTATGCCTCACTTCCCTACACATTCGGCTAAGAATGCTGGCAGTTTCAAAGAAAATAGAAGAATAGACAGATGGTGTTCTGGAAAAAAAAAAATTCATAGACCTAAATATGAAAAACCCTGGCAAGGAAAGAATGTCACCAACCAAAATCAGAATCATGTTTTAGTGGAATGGAAGATTTATTTTGCCTAGCACACACGAAGGATTACCTAGGAATTATGGAACTATGCTATGAAAAGTAAACATTTAGTTTGAGGAATCCTCAAAAAAAAAAAAATAGCTACACTTATCAAAAAAAAAAAAAAAAGGCAAAGTGCTGGTCTCATACATAATACAGTAAATCTCCCAACTCAAGGACTATGAAGAGTTAAAAAAAAATACACAAAACTCTAAATGAAATTACAACTATTTTGGGGGCACCTAACTGGCTCAGGTGGTAAACCATGTGACTCTTCATCTCAGAGTCACGACTTCAAGCCCTACATTGGGGATGGAGTCTACTTAAAAAAAATTATCTTTCTAACTTCATGTAGTTCCAAAATAGGTGAAGCACATACAGTTACGTTTCAAAACAAACACTAATGGAAAACAACACTCTCCATATTTTAATATGAGACTTATTTACAAACAAACAGAAAAGCCTTACTGCATCCAAGTGTCATGAATCAGAATTTTTATATTGGTGTAATTTTAGCACTGTGAATTGCTTTTAATATCTCAGTTACCACATTTTGGGTTAATTCTCAATGAATGTGAATTTTTAAAGATAACAAGAGAAGGTAATAAATACAAAGTATATTAGAAGCAATCTACTCTCCTCTTACCTTTGTATGTTTCTGAACTTGATGCTAACAATAAGGAAATAAGTATCTCTTATTACCATTCTACAAGTCAAATCTAGGGAGCCTTCACAGACAAGTTTCCCTATACCTTAAAAACCTGTGTCACCAAAAGTTACGAATATAAAATATCCTGCAGATATGTGTCCTAATTTACCTTTGACAGATACCTTTCTGAAATGCCAATTACCGTTATGCTGAGCTAGGAGACGTAAGATTCATAACATCCACTTCCTGTAAGAATGTAACAGCCTGTAGTAAAAAGTGTGAAAAGACATTAATAGAAGACATACGACACTTTCTACTGGCAACTTTGACACCTTTTTTAAATTCTAAAGAAAGCTGTGAATAAACAATCCGCTTAGAAATCCTGCTTATTCAATTCTGCTTGAAGGTAAACAGAGCACCATTTGGGAACAGAGGCACCAAACCTCATCAAAGTAAGGTATAACAACATCTGGAAAATTTGTTCTTAATAAACAAAATGAACCTGTACCTTTTATTCCATTTTTGCCTAACGGGCAAGAGACAAAAATACCAAGAAGAGTTCATACAGACTGTTGATGGTGAAAAGCCCAACACCAACTAAAGAGGTCATCAAGAGTTTCCCCCTAAATTTTAGATAAGCAACCATCTCACCGATGCAAATTCAAAGTTCTGAGCCAATTGTTCCTGAGCAAATTAACATGTTCTCGGTCCCGTGGAGCAGAACGTGCACGAAACCTGCCCTGTGTACCCCTGTCCAGGTCGTGGGCACCTCCGTCCGCCCGCACCAAGAACCTGGCGCTCACCCTCAGCTCCTCCTTTCTCTCGTCCCTCACATCTGGTCAGCGACACGTTTACTGCCTCTACGCTGTTAGCAGGCCCTCCCCTCCAGCCGGCCCTCCTGCCCTCCTGCCCTCAGCATCTCTTGCCACAACACGTACTGCGCGGTCGCCTGGGTTCCTGGGAAGCACCAGTCCAGGCCGCTCTCTGGGTCGCCCACAGCGTCAGGCAACCGACTTCACACACCTGAAAACACGGCTTTCTTGCCAACGCAACCCCTTCGCCCGGCCTTGCGCCATCTGGTCGCCGCCCACCTCGCCGGCTCCTACTTGTCAACACCGCACCCCGTCACCTCTCACCATGTACGCTCCGTCACGGAGCTACACGCTACGTGGGGCCAAAGTCCACACTCCCGGGCTTCAATAACGCCATCTGCCCAGAGCTTCCTTCCCTTCACATCCTGCCCCCTCAAGCTCAGTAGCAGCGTCGAAGGGAACGAGGAGTTGGTCTTCCTGGACAGCCCTATCCCGAGTCCCCAGGGCGGTACGTGGCCCATAGTAAGCGTGTGCAGAGTTTTGCAAAGCTCGGCCTACGATCGGTACACATCGGTTCCATTCATATTCCTTTGTCCGGAAGCCAGATGCACGGCACATGCAACTCCAAGGCGGGCTGGGGAAGAAAGTATGTGCCCAAGGCCAGGAAGTAATAGACTTGGATGAGTCACCTGCACTCTGCCACATCAGAGAACTGTCATAGAAACACAACATCGACAAGAAAAATAAAATCCAAACGTGCAAAACCAAAGGAGAAAAGCTACTTTTGCTTGAAATAGAGATCTACTACAAGTTGAATTTAAACCAACAGGGAGGTAAATGAAAAAAATATTGATGGTGAACATTAAGGTACAGAAACATTAGGTGTCTAGATGTTTCAGAGGGGATGGTATCAATCTTTGATTTGTGTAATTAAACTATTTCAGGATCTTCTTTTTAAGAAGCTAGGATAATAATGATGGCAAAAGATGGCATGCATAAAAATCTACTTACGAAATACCAATGCAATAATCGTAAATAAAATCAGTGAACGGAAGACACAGTCCACCGAAAGAATAAATCATACCTAAGTGTGGTTAACTCCAAGAATATAAGAATGTTCAGTATTAGAATTTTCATTTTTTTAAATAATTTTTCATGTTTATTTATTTTTGAGACGGAGAGACTGAGAAAGAGTGCAAGTGGGGGAGTGGCAGAGAGAGGGAGACACAGAACCCGGAGCAGGTTCCAGGCTCTGAGCTGTCATCACAGAGTCCGACAAAGGGCTCAAACTCACACACCGTGGCATCATGACCTGAGCCATCATCAGATGCCTAACCGACTGAGCCACCCAGACAATTCTAGAAATTTCTTCATATAAATCGTATTAATAATTCTAATAAGTCAAATGAGAAAAATCATATCATTCTCTACATAAACAAAAAGATGGCATTTGATAGAATTCCAAACCCACTTTTTTAAAAATTTTTTTTAACGTTTATTTATTTTTGAGACAGAGAGAGACAGAGCATGAACAGTGGAGGGGCAGAGAGAGAGGGAGACACAGAATCTGAAACAGGCTCCAGGCTCTGAGCTGTCAGCACAGAGCCCAACACGGGGCTCGAACTCACGGACCATGAGATCATGACCTGAGCAGAAGTCGGATGCTTAACCGAGTGAGCCACCCAGGTGCCCCCCAAACCCACTCTTAATAAAAACAAAGTTTTCATAATACATAAAAACTAACTAGATATGTTAATGCCTAAATGTTATAAATCAATGGAAAAAATTATATAATAATATAACTGGGAAGCTTAGAAAAATCTAAAAATGTGTAACAAATAGTAGCATAATGTGTACAAAATGTGTACATAATGTGTACAAAATAATAACCAGTTAAAAAAAGATACTGTTTAAATAGTAGCTACAAGAATAAAGACCTACAGGGGCGCCTGGGTGGCTCAGTCGGTTGAGCGTCCAACTTCGGTTCCTATCTCACAGTTCGTGGGTTTGAGCCCCTCGTCGGGCTCTGTGCTGAGAGCTCAGAGCCTGGAGCCTGTTTTGGATTCTCTGTCTCCCTCTCTCTCTGCCCGTCCCCTACTCACACTGTCTCTCTCTCCCTCAAGAATAAACAAACATTTTTAAAAACTTTTTAATAAAAAAAAGAATAAAGACCTAGAAATAAACTTAACAAGAAATGTACAAGATTGTATTATATGAAGTTTTTAAACTCTGTATCAAAAAGAAAATATAAGTAAATAAAAGAACTTAACTTGTTTCTGTCCTGGCAGATTCAGTATCGACATAAAATTAATTCACTACAAGTAATTCCAGATCTGAGGAAATTTCAATAAAATATCAGTAGATACATGTAATAACTAAACAGTGGTGTTTCTAAAGTTCATCTGGAGAGCTGAACACATAGGAATAAGAAAATTCTGGAAAAAGAAATGTAGTGAGTGAGGAATAGCTCTACCTGACAGTAAAGCATATAATCAAGTTACAGTAGTTAGAAGACTATGACAGTGGTGAAGAAGCAGATGGATAATGCAACGGGATAATGAGTCCAGGAGACACAAGCAGAGCCCTGTCTTGTGGTAACGCCATTCAAATGATAAGGGTTCAACTGATACAAAATTTCATCTAGTACTCCTGCTTTGGTTTAGAAGACCTCACCCGTATTTCAGATCAATGAGAATTCCCTCCAAGCAACAGAGGCACATGGAACTGGAGCCAAAAGGCAGACTCTTCACAACTGTGTACTTGGTGAGTATTCTACTGGGTTTTCCTCTAAAATACTCCAGTACAGGGGCACCTGGCGCGCTCAGATGGTTAAGCATCCAACTCTTGATTTTGGCTCGGGCCACGGTCTCGCGGTTCCTGGGACCAAGCCCCGCCCTGGGCTCTGCCTGACAGTGCTAAGCCTGCTTGGGATGCTCTCACTCTTTGCCCCTCCCCCATGCATGCGCACGCAGGCGCTCTCTCTCTCAAAACAAACACGAAAAGAGTTTTAAGTAAACACAACATTCCAGTATGTATTTATAAGTTCTTCATTTACACAGAGTTCGTTGTTTTCTTTTTACCTAAAAAATGTATTACTTAAATATTCAGAATCATATGGATGCTTTGTATGTCAGGATTATTTTAAGATTACAACAGCAACCAACAGGTATAAAGGAGGATAATGAGTACAGGTACACTGCCATATTACAGAGAAATTAACTAATGAAACCTGTTAGGTCATGTAATAATAGCTAAATACTAATTATTGAAGTTATTGCATTGATTTCAATAAGGTGTGAGATGGTTTTAACATAAAGTCTTGAGACTTGGGTCACCCCATAATTTTTTGCCACTGAAAAAGTAAGATTTTTCCACTTAGAGCAAAATACCATTGGAACACAAGGGAATAATTCTGCATAACAAAGGGGGCACTGTAAAAGGAGAGAAAGATATGGCTTACTCAAAAAATAAACAATGTGCATCAGCCATAGCAACATCTTTCTAGACAGGTCTCCTGAGGCAAGGGAAACCAAAGCAAAAAATAAACCATGGGGACTATATCAAAACAAAAATCTTCCGCAAAGCAAAGGAAACAATCATGATGACTAAAAGGCAACCTACTGAGTGGCAGAAGATATTTGCAAATGACCTATCTGTTAAGGGTTAGAGAAAGAATTTATACAACTTGACACACACACACACACACACACACACACACACACACACACACAAAACCCACAAATAACCCAATTTAACAACGGCAGAATACACAAGCTAACATTTCACCAAAAAAGACACCCAGATGGCCAACCGACACTTGAAAAGATCAACATCACTCATCATTCAGGGGAAATGCAAATCAAAACCATAACAAGGCATCGGCTTACACCTGTCAGAAGGGCTAAAATCAAAAACACAAAAAACCACAAGTATGGCAAGGATGTGGAGAAAAAGGAATCCTCCTGTGCTCTTGGTGGGAATGTACATGGTGTAGCCACTCTGGGAACCAGGATGGAGATGCCTCAAAAAATTAAAAATAGAACTACCATATACGATCCAGTAATTCTGCCACTGGATACTTACCCTAAGAATAAAAACACGCTCATTCAAGGATACATGCAGCCCCTACGTCAACTGCAGCATTATTTACAATATCCAAATTTTGAGAGCAGCCCAAACGTCATCAAAAGAGGAATGGATAGGGGCGCCTGGGTGGCGCAGTCGGTTGAGCGTCCGACTTCAGCCAGGTCACGATCTCGCGGTCCGTGAGTTCGAGCCCCGCGTCGGGCTCTGGGCCGATGGCTCGGAGCCTGGAGCCTGTTTCCGATTCTGTGTCTCCCTCTTTCTCTGCCCCTCCCCCGTTCATGCTCTGTCTCTCTCTGTCCCAAAAATAAATTTAAAAAAAACGTTGAAAAAAAAAAAAAGAGGAATGGATAAAGACGACGTGGTGTATATACACACCGGAATATTACTCAGCCATAAAAGAGAAGGAAACCTTGCCATATGCAACAACATGGATGGAGCTAGAGAGTTGGACAAAGCAAGACAAGTCAATCCGAGAAAGCCACATACCATATGATTTCACTCCTATGTCGAATTTAAAAACAAAACCAACAGGGGCGCCTGGGTGGCGCAGTCGGTTAAGCGTCCGACTTCAGCCAGGTCACGATCTCGCGGTCCGTGAGTTCGAGCCCCGCGTCGGGCTCTGGGCCGATGGCTCGGAGCCTGGAGCCTGTTTCCGATTCTGTGTCTCCCTCTCTCTGCCCCTCCCCCGTTCATGCTCTGTCTCTCTCTGTCCCAAAAATAAATAAAAAACGTTGAAAAAAAAAATTTTTAAAAACAAAACCAACAAACAAGGGACCAACCAAGAGACAAACCAAAAAACAAACTCTTAACTATAGGGAGCAAACAGATGGGTTACCAGAGGGGAGGTAGGGGTGGGATGAGTGAAATAGGTCAAGGGGATTAAGAGCACACTTACCATGATGCACACTGAGTAATGTATGGAATTGCTGAATCACTATATTGTACACCTGAAACTAATACAACCCTGTAAGTTAACTAACTGGAATTAAAAAAATAAATAAACAGGGTCACCATCTAGGAAATGATAAAATCATATCCTTGTTTCATTCCCTATATTACAATTAATTCCAGGCGAATCAATGATTTAAATGTAAAAACATTTTAAAAGCTCCGGAAGAACACAAGAGAAATTTTCAGTATAATGTCATAGAACATATGCCACAACTATCTTCTTCACAGATATAGTCCCAGCAACCCAGTATCTTAACAAATACTTGTTGAATTAGAATGGACTGAATTGAATACCAGATCTTAAAGGAGTAGAGCCACATTCTAAAGTGTTCACTAAAGGTGCAAATAAGAACCTTATGTCAAAGAGTCTTGGGGAAAACATGTCACTGCATCTGGTAGCAAATGCTTAAGTAAACTGGAGACAAAGACACCCTCAAGACCCCCATCTGAGAAAAGCCAAGGGTTTCCTGACAGTGGGATGAGCCCCCAGCCAAATTCCACAGGACGGTGCCTTGCCCTCTCTTGCTCCTTGACTCGGCACATCTGTCATCCTCAGCAACTGCCCTGCTGACGTGCGGCCGATGTACTTCCCATTCTGGCTCCATGGCACACCCCCAAAAGGGCTACTTTTGGTGACTCCATCTGCCAATAGATGTAGAGGGTGTCACACAGACCAGCTTGCCCATGACTCTGCGAGGGAGAGCCGGCGAATGCTTTAAGAATGATCTAGCGCAAAGCTTCAAGTGGCGCGGCAAAGCTATGGAACGCTGAGAAACAGCAGCTGCCGTCAGACCAGCTCAGCAGGAAGCTATTAGGATTGGGGCAGCTCATTTTGAGCAAAGGCATCTGTCCAACTGCAGCTGAGGCATCTTTAACAACAGCGGCAGGCTTTGTTCCAGAGCTGCTCTACCCAATAAGCAAGCCTCCTGTGGTTTCAAGAGAGAAGGATCTCAAGTCCCAGATAGATCTTTTCCAACCCCCCTGAGCTAATGATCATCTTCAATCAGTGCTAACAACCTGAAAATAAAAAACTATACAAAATATCTGCAGCGGGATTTGGATTCACAGTCAAGGTCTTGGTCCAAAACTTGAAGCTTCTCCAAGAGGAGACTCAGCTGGAAGTTTTCCCACAATGCCACCGCCCTCACTCAACGTTCACCTTTTCTACTATTGGCATCATACATTAATCAGCCTGCAAGGATTTTCTGAGGACCCATCATGAACCTGACACAGTACTAGTCCCTGATGAGGACTTCAAGATTTCCAAGGCACATACTTCAGTCTTCTAGGAGCTTAAAAAGTTTCCTCATAAAAGTAAACTTTAGTCACATTAAATGCTGGGGGAAGGATTAAACACAAGAAGCGTGGTAATGATCTTCATTCCAGCGAACAGAAGCACAGAGAAAGGAGAAATGCAGGCAGGGAAGTAGGATGTGATCTGGGTCTTGCAGGGAGGGGGGGTGGGGTGGGGAGGCAGAGGGAAAAGGAAGAACACTGTGGGTAGGAGGAACAGGATGAGTGGGGGCTCACAAGTGGGGGAGAGCTGGCATGAAATTCAGGTCATCGCATCTGGTGAGAACTCATGAATCTGCATCTACAGGGAAGCTATTTGATGCTCACGATTTTGTCTTGGGTTTCCTTTAAGTTGTCAGTCCACTGCACCAGGGTAGCTGCAAACTGTCCCATATTATTTGAAATGGCTTCTTGAAAATCACAAGCTGGGCTCTTACTCAGAACCAAATGTGAGAGCCCTGAGGGATCACAGCACTCATCCAGGCCATCCCTTCCTTCCACGGATTCAGGAAGGTTGCCCCACAGGGTCACAACTAGTGGGGAAGAGCTACCTGCTCTCCAGATAAACTCATTCAGGGACTTTTTTTGTTTTTTCCTCCAAGCCATGTTTCTTCGCATTTTAAGCTTGGCAGCTTTTCCCTCTGGCCCCACCACTTCACCAAAGACTGTGTTCCTTAAGAGCAGGGACATCCATCAGTTTTATCTAGCACAGAATAATTATTAAGTGTGAACTGTGCACAAGGCATTTGGGCTAGTATGATCAATGATATTAAAAAAAATTTTTTTTTAATGAAACAATCACATTCTTGCTTGTAGCCAGAGAGCCAAATCCAAATGGATACTTTTGCTGTTGAGTCGCATATGCATTAAGTGATTTCTATGTGGGAACATGGGAATCCGAAGGAAGAGTTGGGGAAGGAGGCAAAGACACATCAAATTCACTGCGATACAGTACGTTCGCTGCAACGACATCAGCGAGCTGAGGCTGCTGAGCAACGCTGACAAAGGAGAAGTGACCCAGCTCCAGCCAGACGTCACGGGAGTCTTCACAAAAGACCTCCTATCTGAATTGGGTCCTCAAGAATGAATAGAAGTCACCTGGGTGAACAAAGTGGAGCGGGGGGGGGGGGACAGCAAGACAACATGGCATGTTCAGAGAGCTGAAGCAGTTGATCAAACAGGTTGCTGCACTCCAGGAAGGATAAAAGCAAAAACCTTCGAGAAAGTCAAAGGTCAAACCATCAGGGTCTTGGCACATCAAGCCATAGAATGTGATGTTTATCACAAAGGCTACAGGGACCCACAGAAAATTTCAAGTATAGCAGTGACATGAGCAGACGGATCATGCTGGTAATTGGGGGAGACAAGGCTGCAAGCAAAAAGACCAGTTGGTGTCAGGTCAGGCAAGAGATAATGATGGATTTTTACGGGGTTTGGTGTATAAATGAGTGGAGATGATTGAAAAAGAAAGATCATTAAAGATGATTCCTGGCTTTCTAATTTGTGTGACTGCAACCACCAAGATCAAGAATCCTAAAGAAGACAAGTTCATGCTAAAGTAGACTGAATGTAAGAAACGTTTGTGACATCTGTCTGGGGACGCCGAGCCCACAGAAAGATTAAGAAGTATTAAGTTCAGAGGAGAGAACTGGGCTTCAGGGGTGACCAGCCTGGGAGCAGTGAAGTTAGGAAAGTAGATGACAACACTAGTAAGAAAATATAGGTTGACAATTGACACCTGAGCTAGATGGAGCCCCAGAAAGCAGGAGCCCCAGAAAGCAGGAATAGTCAACTGTGGGCAAGGGGAGAAGAAAGAGTGACAAAATGGAGAAGGAATGGTCAGAGGGGATTTACAGGGACAACAGGGGAAGAGAGGAGGCCATGATCACCAGTTTCGGTTTGACAGTGGAGTCAAATAAGATAAATCTAGAGGCATTCATTGGATTTGCAAGTAGGAACTCAGTGGTGACTATACCAAGATCTATTTCCAAAAAAAGGGGAGGGCGGTGAAAGAGAAGGCAGTTTGCAATGAGTTCTTACAGTAACTGGTAGTGAGGAAATGAAGAATGTAAATCATCGACATTTAGGTAAAAAGAGGAGGAAAGATCAGATGCTACCTTGAAGGAGATAGTGTCCAAGAAGGATTTGTGGGTTTGTTTTACACACACACACACACACACACACACACACACACACACACACATAATTTATTGTCAAATTGGTTTCCATACAACACCCAGTGCTCATCCCAACAGGTGCCCTCCTCAATGCCCATCACCCACTTTCTCCTCTCCCCCACCCCCCATCAACTCTATTTGTTCTCAGTTTTTATGAGTCTCTTATGGATTGCCTCCTTCCCTCTCTGAAACTTTTTCCCCACTTGCAGTCCCCCATGGTCTTCTGTTGAGTTTCTCAGGATTCACATATGAGTGAAAACATATGGTATCTTTCTCTGCCTGACTTATTTCACTTAGCACAACACTCTCCAGTTCCATCCACGTTGCTACAAATGGCCAGATTTCATTCTCTCCCATTGCCAAGTAGTATTCCATTATAAACTGCATCTTCTTGATCCATTCCTCAGTTGATGGGACATTTAGGCTCTTTCCATAATTTGGCTATTGTTGAAAGTGCTGCTATAAACACGGGGGTGCATGGGCTCCTATGCATCAACACTCCTGTATCCCTTGGGTAAACTCCTAGCAGTGCTGTTGCTGGGTCATAGGATAGGTGTATTTTTTAATTTTTTGAGGAACATCCATACTCTTTTCCAGAGCAGCTGCCCCAGTTTGCATTTCCACCAACAGTGCAAGAGGGTTCCCATTTCTCCACATCCTCACCAGCATCTATAGTCTCCTGATTTGTTCATTTTAGCCACTCTGACCGGCATGAGGTGCTACCTCAGTGTGGTTTTGATTTGTATCTCCCTGATGAGGAGTGACATTGAGCATCTTTTCATGTGCCTGTTGGCCATCTGGATGTCTTCTTTAGAGAAGTGTCTATTCATGTCTTCTGCCCATTTCTTCACTGGATTATTTGTTTTTTGGGTGTGGTGTTTGGTGAGTTCTTTATAGATTTTGGATAAAATTTTGAATCTTTTAACATGTGTTTATGTGATCAGAAAAAGGAATCAGGAAAGAGAGAGGCTCAAGATAAAGGAGAGAGTGGGGGCTAAATGATGGAGTTAAGTTCCCAGAAGCAGCAATGGGATAGAGAAACAAAGCAGCAGGTAGAGTTGACAAGTCTGCCCTTAGGTTGTATTTAGAACATTCTTGTGAGTCTGAAGATCAGATGGAAAGATAGATCTGGATACAGATACATTTGTACATGGGGCAAGCAGAGAGGAAATACTTCATGATTTAAACTTTTTCGTTAAAACAGGAAGTTCATCTTAATAAGGGGCAGGGAGGACAGCACAATCTGGTGACCACAGAGTTTCTGAGAGCCCTCGTAACACCCGTTGAAGAGATCGGCTGTGATATTGGCGGGGCACCAGGGGGAGGCCACAGGGGGCAGCATCAACAACATTTCACAGGAGAGATTCCCCTGGACCCAAGGTGTGGGCAAGCGCCACCAAACCACAACCTTGGCCTGTGTAGGGTTTACAGCCGTATGGCCAGGGAGGAAGGAGATAAAAGGGGACTGGCAGGCAACCCTCCAGTTGTAGAAATTGAAATGCTCCCCCGAATACTGACCAGTGAAGAAGAAAACCTTACCCTGAGCACGCAGATCTAGGAATGATACATGAAACTCAGAAAGCCCCCAGCAGTTCTGTGATGCAGTCAGGACACAAATCTGCCCCTAGACACGGGAAGGCAACGAGTAGTTCAGCTCATTTCTCAGTGATCCAAGAAACACTCTCAGAGGAGCTGACTCGTACCTGAGGGAAAGCCACCAGAAAAAAGAACCGCGCTGAGGACTGCCGAAACGCTGTGCGTACGAGAGAGATGGCTAACCTCATGGGACCCAGAGGAACCCAAACCCAAAAAGCGCTATACCAGCAAAGTTTAACTTCTACAGGTGAGGGCATCACCAGAGAATGCAAGGTCTATAGAGAGTCCGAAATTTTCCTCAACTCAGCGCAGCTCAGAGAGAGGCCAGACCTTGCAGTCTTCATGGTAACAGCATAGGAGGGAGCACTTTGATCCATGAGCCCAGAACACTATTACCACAAGTCAGTTCTGCCATGGACATTTTCTCCCAACTGCCTAATAACACAGTAAACAAGTAGAACAACAACAACAAAATACTAACTCCATACAAAATGAAGACATGAAAAAAAAGTTGGAAAAGAACATTATAACACGTGGACAAATTAAAGAAAACACATCTTAAAATGTGGCCACAAAGCAGAAAACTTTATTCAATTGAATCAAAATTAAGTCACCTAAATTTCAAGAATTATTAAAGATTTGAAACAACAGCACAAGAAATAGCAAAGCTCAGATATTGTATGACTAGGAAGAAGAGTATAAAAAGAAGCAACATTTCAGAAAATTCTTATCTAAGAAAATTCAGAATCTAAGAATGAATTAAAGAAACACCAGAATGAATTAAAATAAAAAATGTACCTTAGGGGAAATACAAAACAGAAGGGAAATAAATAAAATACTAATACTAATACTAATAATAATAAATCAGTCAGAAATTTTCAAATTGTTATATGGTTAAAGAAGAGTAAGTAAGTTGGGGGGCCTGGGTAGCTCAGTTGGTTGAGCGTCCGACTTCGGCTCAGGTCATGATCTCACGGTTCGTGAGTTTGAGCCCCATGTCGGGCTCTGTGTTGACAGCTAGGAGCCTGGAGCCGGCTTCGGATTCTGTGTCTCCCTCTCTCTCTGCCCCTCCCCCACTCATGTTCGGTCTCTCTCTCTCTCTCTCTGTCAAAAATAAACATTAAAAAATTTTTTAAAAAAAAGTAAACATGCAATTTGTACCCTTCCAAAAAAAGAAAAATAAAATAGAAATGCTTAAAATTATACTTCAAGAAAAATTTCCTAAAGTAACAGAAAACTTGCATCTATATATTGAAAAGTATAGTGTTGCCATGGAAACCTGATCCAGAAGTGTCAACACAAAAACATTTCTTAGTAAAAGCCACAGCCTTTAAATACAAGGAAAGGTCCCATGGGTATCTGAAAAAAAAAAGTCTAAATCTTGTACTGGCAAAGAACATCAGCGCAGATTTGACATCCAACTTCACTACAATATTTCATACTGGTCAACAATGTAGTACCCTTAACATACTCAAAGAAAGAAACTATAAATGAGGGTTTCAAATCTATCCAAAATTTTCTTCAATCTAGAGGTCACAGACAACCTGGAACCTGGAGAATATGGTCTAACATGGAGCACAGGGGAGAGACAGTAGAGAAAAAAAGAAATGGTTAGTAGTTACCCTCAGTACTGGTCATACCAGAAAATCAATAGGTGTTACCTAATTAAGAGGTGACCCAAAGTATCCGACAAAGAAATGTCGGTTTTAACAAATACTGAAACTTTCAAATAACAAAAGAAACACAAATACAAAGCAAAGATATGAGTTTAAAGTGAAAGCAACGTAATTCAACACCAAACATACCCCCCATCATGTCACTAAGTGCATGAGGGCTTAACTCATACAAAAAGGAAGGAAGGAAGGAAGGAAGGAAGGAAGGAAGGAAGGAAGGAAGGCAGGCAGGCAGACAGGCAAAACTATTCTCCTATTGGTTTCTTTTAGACCCAGATAAATTAAGTCGACAAAAGCAGTTATTAAGGACATTGAAGATACAAAAAACCAACAAGACAGATCTCATTGATATATATTGAATCCCATTTTCTAGTAGAGAATGCACCTTCTTTAAGAGTACAGATGGAACATTTACAAAAATTAATACGGTAGTCCACAAAGAAAGTGATAAATTTGTAAAGATAACAGTGTGTTCTGACCATAATGCAATAAAACTAGGAATTAGTAAGATCTTTTAAGAGTCTTTCCAACCAGGGGTGCCTGAGTGGCTCAGTCTGTTAAGCGTCTGACTTCAGCTCAAGTCATGGTCTCACAGTGTGTGACTTCAAGCCCTGTGTCAGGCTCTGTGCTGATGGCTCAGAGCCTGGAGCCTGCTTGGGATTCTCTGTCTCCCTCTCTCTGCCCCTCCCCCACTCCAGCTCTCTGTCTCAAATATAAATAAACATTAAAAAAATTTTTAAAGGCATTCCGCTTGGTGATGTAAATTAACAAAAAACCTCACTTAAATATCATGTCAAGGAAAAAATATAAAAAGGAATTGCAGAACTTCTGGTGGGCAACAATAAATACAATGCAATATGTTACACCCAGGGGATACACCTAGAGTAAATTCTCCAATAAAACTTCATTACTTTATTATCTGTATCAATAAAAAAAAATGGGTTAAACGCTCAACTACAAAAGGGAGGGAAAGAACTACAAAGAAAGTCAAAAGAAAGCAAAATGAAAGAATTACCCGTGCTGACAGCTCAGAGCCTGGAGCCTGCTTAGGATTCTGTCTCCCTCTCTCCGTCCCTCCCATGTTCACCCTCTCTCTCTTTCAAAAATAAATAAAACATTAAAAAAAATTTTTTAAAGATAAAAGCAGAAATAAATTAGAAAATGGAATATATAGCATCAATAAAGAAATAATCTTATCTTCTGAAAAACATGAATAAAATGGACACATTTACAGGTATTTTAGTAAGCAAGGGTAGGAAGCACAAATATATAAACTAAACATGACAAGGGTTAAGTAACCATTAAAACAAGGCACTTTTTAAATTCATGTAATTATATTGGCACAATTCTATGCAAATATTTGAAAACCTTGATGAAAACGAGAAAAGGAGAACTCCAGTCAAAATAAAAAGTTGAGACAGAAAATCCAAACAGATCAATTATCACACAAGTAACTGAGAGGGTCTTCCACAAGCTACTCTTCAAAACAGCACCAGGACCAGATGGATTTATGAACTATAGTGGAATACTACAAAACAGTTAAAAACCAGGCAGTCTAATTCAACTGTTCCAGAGCGCAAAACAGGAAGGAAAACCAAATATTTTATGTCAAATATATTCAGTGATATAAAGGGCATATAGAGATAATATAAAATAGAAAGCTATGTATCATTCTCATGTATAAAAGCTGACATACAAATTCTAAGAATTAAAAACAGAATCTTATGTCAAAATGTCATGATCAAAGAGTTTATATTGGGAATAGGAGATGATTCTGTATGAGGAAATCCATTAATGTAACTAATCATAGCAATAGGTCAAAGGAGAAATCATACTGTCATCTACAACACTACCAAAAAAGCATTTGAGAAAATTCAACATTTATTTCTGATCATACAAACACAGTCCCACATACACACTCATTCACTAAAATAAGAATCAATTAAGAATGCACCTTAATGAGGAAACACTTAAGAGCGTTCCCATTAAAATAAGACACAATGCAAAGTCGCCCACTACTGCCACAACTATTTAACATGATACTGGAAAAATAAGCTAATGGAATGAGACAAAATACAGCAATTGGGTACTAAAATTAAGAAATGGGTATGCATATTAAGAAAATTCAACAGAATCAATGAAAAACTACTACAAAAATGAGAGAATGCAATTAACAGGATTTAAAATTAATATATGGCATCAATAGCTTCCATATAAACAAACACTAGAATGTTATGCTATTTAAAAGAAGACAAGGCTCTAGCTTCAAGAGACAAACTACCTAGGCATATGCTGAGCAAAGAACATGTAACATCCCCCCGGAAAAAATTTTAGACACTACAGAAAGATGAAAAAGCACATTTCAACAAATGGAAAGCATTCCATGCTCTTATGTGAAGACTGGACACCAATGGAGGGATCAAGCTTTCACAAAGAAACAAACAGGTAAATTAAAAAGAGAAGGCACTCCTAAGGATGACTGCTTTCTCTTCAGTAAGCCAACGGTATGGCAAAAAGAAAAAAAAAAAAAGAGGAGGTGGGGTGGAACGGGGCAGCAAAGAGATTAATCTGGATTAAAGGAAATTTAAGACATAACTGAACATAATTTGTGGGCCTTGTGTGGGTCCTAATTCAAGCAAACCAACTTTACAAAAATTTTTGATAACTGACTGTGTAGTGAATGATACCGAAGATTTACTTTTTATGTTGCTAAACATGATAACAGCATGCTGGTTATATAAAAGAATGTCCATAATATTTAAAGAGGAGCTTATAAGCACATAGCCATGAAATAACATACTTGAAATTTGCTTTAAAATAATTCAAAGAGAAAAACCAAAAGGGACAGAAAGCAAATACAGCAAAAGCTTCAAAATTATTGAACATGAATACCAATTTGTAGAGCTTCATTATCCTCCCTTTGATGTATTTTTAAAATATTTATAACACAATTATTTAAAAAAAAAATCCGAGTGCAAGTAGTGAGCTTCAGGGAAGTGACGATTGTAGCTAATGAGGGAAACAGGAATTGGGGTGATCAGCAAAGAAAAGGTAAGAGGACTAGTGCAAAGGTCCAGCTCTGGGGGAGGGTCCCCACTTGGGTGGGGCCGAGTCTGCATCGGTGTAGGAATAGAAATGACAAATGGGTCAGGAGTGGCGTTTTTCTCCATGAGTGTGAGAAGAGAATCAAGGCATCACACACCTTCCCAAAGCCAAACAACCCAATCCCGTAAGGACCAAGCCAAACTCTTAAGCCCAGAGAAAATGGCTCGTCAGTAACGGGGGAAAACAGGGAGTGCAGGGGTAGCATGGGGTTATGCAGCCAAAAATGGAACAAACCCTCTGTTCTCTGCACCAACTCTGTGGTTAGGCATTCCTTCTCAACCACAGGTGACAGTGCCTGCTCCCTCTTCTGATCTTTTAGAACAATAGCTGTGCACCCATCACTGCACATAATTAATGGTGACACTGGCTGACATTATGCAGCGGTTGCCTCATGGCAAGGTAAGTGCGGCGGTACTGGGATGATCTCCTTGAATCCTCAGAGAAAAAGGAACAATCTCAGCAATGTCAGGTCTCAGTGAGGGAACT
Organism: Neofelis nebulosa; assembly: GCF_028018385.1. Classification (NCBI taxonomy): domain Eukaryota; kingdom Metazoa; phylum Chordata; class Mammalia; order Carnivora; family Felidae; genus Neofelis; species Neofelis nebulosa. The sequence continues at coordinate 7,527,603 of NC_080791.1, read as the reverse complement.
GGGACTTGAGTTCAGATGACCTGACGCCAGGGTGCAAGCTCTAGGCAGGGGGCAGTCCTGGGATCACAGCTTGCTAGCTTCAACCCCTTTGATTCTCTCCTTCAAGAAGGCACTTCAGCATGCAAACAAGTGGGGTGGTTTAGGGATTGTGCTGAATCTACCTTAATTCACAGGGGGGAGAAAGTTAATTTGCAAGCTTTAAGACTTCACTTATTACTACTAAGTTACCTGCCACAAATCTTACAATTGACTGTGACACAGACACATGAGTGTGTAATAATAACACTTTGAGAACTGTGTTCCTAACACGCTTATTCCCCAAAACCCTTTCTTCAAGCTTCTCTACATTTAATTGAGCACTTTAGTTTTCTAATTTACTTCATTCATGAATGCCAGGTACTTGTGCCAGGTATTTCCAGTAAATTACAATCTCCTTGAGGGCCAGAATTAACTCCTGTGATTTTTTTTTTCAAACAATTCCCCAAGAAAACATCTAGAATGTGCCAGGCATACAAAAACTGCTTAACAAACATTCTCTGAATAGAACTGAATTACTAATGAAGTGACAGTAGGAAGAACAGGTAATGCCAGGGTGAGGTTTTCCTACACATAAAACCTCTGCATCAAGCCATCAGGCTTCTGCTGGAACAACAAAGAAGAGAATCCAAGACCGCAGTCTGCATCTATGGGAATATAGAGGCGTCTACCTGCTGTGACAGAACTGGGTTTTTTTCCTCCCTCCCCTCGGAGAAGACATGGATGGAGAAGTTTTCTAGAACTGTGCCTGTGTAATCAGAATCCAACGACATACCTGGATCTTTTTTGTTTTAGGTCTGCACCCTAGTGCATTCTAATAGAGCATCACAAGCCTGTATTTGCCTAAATAAGACATCAGAACTCGTCACCCACACCTAACTCTATTAACATGTAATAAAATTGATTCTCTGCAATGAGAACATGAAGGCTTACCCGACAATAGAGTAGATGCAAATTTCTCAATATAGATTTCTAAGGTGAAAATAAAGTAGCTTATCTACCAAGCTGGGTAGTTTAAAAAGCTGAGAGCTGGAGAAAGAACACCTGAAGTATGATATGATTAAAAACACTCTGAAAGCTTAAATGGTAAGGCAAAAAGAAAACATTAGGATGTGCCTCATCTAGGGTAATTGTCACCGAGAAGATTCATGCTCTTGTCCTTGAGATCAGAGAGGCATCACCTTCTGCCTTCTTGGGACTTCCTAGCATTTAAGTTAAAGACATGAGATTGGGAGGGGCACCTGGGTGGCTTAGTCCATTAAACGTCCGACTTCCAATCAGGTCATGAGCTCATGGTTCCTGGGTTCGATCCCCGTGTCAGGCTCTGTGCTGACAGCTGGGAGCCTGGAGCCTGCTTCGGATTCTGTCTCCCTCCCTCTTTGCCCACCTACCCCACCCTCCAACTCGTGTTCTGTCTCTCAAAAATAAACAAACATTTTTTTTTTTAAATGAGATTTGGAGCCAGACAGTCCTGCCTATGGGCACTCAGCAAATGCTAGTTATCATTCCTACTGTCAAGGAGAGTAACTCTGAGCCCCTTCCCTTGCCCCTTGTCCTCCAGGGATGAAGTTGCTGCAGAGGATAGGTCAGTCCCTGTCTTCCTAATGGGTAGGAATCCCTCTGGGCTGTGACCTCTCTTTCCTGGTATGCACCTTGTGGGGACAAAACACTGTCCACAGTGCTGAGCCTGCCATCTCTCTTCAGTGCTTTTCCACCGCCCTGATAGGTATGCAGCTGGGGGTGGCCTGAGTCCAATCGTGTTCTGCAGACCAAGCAGCTATCTCTGCCATTTCTTTAACCACTTTATCCATGTAGCCAATAAGAGTGCTTCGGATCCCAAGACTTGGAAGGAAGGCAGTGCTCATTAAGCTTCAAGCTCAGGCCCCAAAGGGGGTGCGAGAGGGGAGAAAAATGTTAGCATTTGAGCACTGCTGAGTCAGTCATACCATTTAACAGCTTCAAAGTCCTACCAAAGCCCAAATTGTTATTATTTTTACTGCTATTATTATTGCCTTTGAAGTGGAGATGGTCAAGGGTGTGGTCAACTGCCTTATAAAAGTTGCCCATTGTCCTAGGAGTCACCTGTGCTTCAGCCCTGTCTTACCCACACTCATCACTTTCTGGCTCATCTTTCCTACTATTCGAGGGTATCTTTTATTGAGTGCTGGGCACTGTACTAGTCATTTTTGTACTTGCCTCTTTTCATCTCAATATTCATTCATTATCCTTTACTAGCCACCCTGAGATTAATTCTCCCCACGTTACATAAGAGGAACTGAACAGAGAGGTTGAGTGACCTTTCTAAACCACACAGCTCTTGAGTAGGAGCCCCAGATCTGAAATCCAGACCTGGTTGACACCAGTAAGCATGCTTCACACTCAGGCCCTTGCTCTGCCACTCCCACCTTCAACACCTTGAGAACTTTAGTTGCATGGGTTTGGCTGGAATGGGATTCAAGGTCATGGGTTCCATCTCCGTGGAAGCTCAGCATTCCCTCATCTGCTGATTCAATTCGCTTTTTCAAATAAGCACAGGGTGCATCATGCCCTACCTCTAGCCCACTCGAGAGTTTTCTCTAGACAGTTTCTCCGTGCCTCAACATAAATTAGGTGTCTTTGTCTAAAAATCAGGACCTACCTCTAAATTTTCAGAGCAGGCATCGATTAGGGCACACGAGTTACCCAGCTGTCACCTGTTGTTGGTGCTTACCACCAAATTTCACCCAAACACAAGTCCTGGGTTTAGGAGGAAAACAGCTCCCTCATCACGGCGATCCTGTGCTTGATAGGAGTTTTCGCCTCTTTTTTTCTTTCCCACTTCAAAAAAGAGAGGGAAAAGGATCTAGACACTGTAGTGTGATATTGGAAAAGGTCTCTTTACCACCTTTGGCAATTTCTCTGACAGAAAGAGAATTGGCTGTTTGTGACGTGATACCTCAGCCCTCTCAGGCATCTCGAGAAAGACAAAAACGAAAATGTGGGCTCTGGGCTGAGCTACGGGAAGAATGTTATACTTGGGTAGCAAGATAAATGATAAAACACCGTGTGCTGTGAACCGCTGTTCGGCCTGACCTGAAGGGATCAAAGCTGGGCCTTCCTTTCAAAGAAGTTTGCCGGCCAATGGCTTCGACTGCATTTTGTGAGAACGCTTCTCTAACAATGCCCTTGCGAACACCTTCCTGAGTAGTCGCCTTCTGACCTCGGGTCTCGCTGTGGAAAAGTAGTCTTAACAGGAAATCCGCAAGACTATCCAGGCTTTTATCAGTTTGTAGAGATTATTTTAACCAGAATGATTTCACTATAAGCTTGTTGTAAATTCCTTCAAAAGAAAAGCAGAATCTCCAGAAAGGTGTCTGTGCAGATAGCACACACATCTCAGTCGCCCCTGAAATCAGCTGAGCAGGGCCTCCCATGTTGGTTCCTAAGAACTGAACAATCACTACAGCAAACAAGACTCAGAGATGTCAGGTGAATTCAGTAAACATGCAAGAAACTTGACCCCACACAATACCAGTCCCTTTCCAGTCAGGCTGAAAACAGAGAAGAAATGTTTTGAAACAGCATCTACAGGCGGAGGGTGGGACACTGTCCCACTGCCCAGAAGGCCCTTCTCCTCCTTCTTCAGCAAGCTAATCCTTCCTCATCCTCTAAGCCTCATTTCCAAGACTGTGGAATCTTCTGACCCCCCATACAGCACAGTGCTGCCCGTTAGCACGATAGCACTCAAAGCTTTAATCACCAGAGACACTGTGTCTCTCCTATTAGAACAGGCGGGAGGAAGCGTGTCTTTTTGCTTTTCGTCAAAAGAGCTCAACTCAAAGTCTAGCACACAGGGGTCGAATGAACGGACAGGTAAATGGAGTGCATACATGAATGAACAACTGAGCAAGTGAATGAGCAAAGGTATAGGACAGCCCCAGGACGCAGGTTTGGAATTCGGCCCTGGTCCAGATCAGCCCAAATGACAGTGGGCCTATCTGCATCGGGAACAGGCCAAGATGATGATTTCCAGCGACTAGTTTCACGATGTGAAGATATAAATCCCACCTTTCTTCCCCAAACTCCAATACATCTACACATCATTCTTCCAAACCTCAGCCCATCTTCCCCCCCTCTCTCAGCGACCCGTGTTGAGACACAGGCTCTTGAGCAAACACAGGTCTGCCCAAAGCACAGTGCCCCAGAGAATCCCACTTCCTTCTGGTTAGAACTCACCCGGCATCACAGCCTCCCCAGCTTTACCCAGCAGGACCGGAAGACCAGACCATCCATAAAACCCTCAACTTCAGAAACCAGGAGGTAGAGGGTAGGTAGAATGAGGAATAGAAATCTCTCGACCAAAAGCCCAAGGGCACTTCTGATGCCCCTAGGGCCAAATGGACCACCGGACTGAAGCCACAAGAGTGGTGACAAGCCCCAAGTTGTTTCAAGACAAACCGAAACCACTGCCAGCCTTTAGACCTCCAACCCAGAAGCTCATCGGCAACTATTTGCATACCTTTGTGTGCTATTTGCCTGATGAACTGAAAACCCCTGCTTTTCATTTCTCCCCAGATTCCCTATTTATATTTTCATCTCTGCCACCAAGAATTGCCCAACATGCAGGGGAGATACGGAGGGGAACAAGAACAGCCACCGCCACTGACTGAGGGACTACGGAAGCACAATCTCTCTGTTGGAAGATGTGAAGATGTTGTTTTCTCAAATGCAGAGGCCACCGATAAACAATTTAAACCTACAATCTAAATCCTCCAACTAATAAGCCAGCTGTCAAATCACTTGTCTAAAGCCGGCCCCAAAGAGAAAGAATACATTAGAAGAAGGAGTACAAAATGAGCCTCACTAATCATCCAGCAGACAAGGGATTTTATATCATTACCGCCCTTGCCAATATGCTGGAAGCTCCTGGAATACTTTCAAGATAAGCTCAGTCTGGGTATTTTATCCACATATACCATCAAATGCCGAAATATACAATAAGAAGCAAGAGGGCTTTTTCAATCTGACCAAGTGAGGTTAAGAGGGTTGGTCTGACCCATACCCACCAAAAGAGATTGCATTCATAAAACCTGCTTTGCTCGACAATTTATATATTCAGTTCCTCCGAGCGATTCTTACAGGTACATGCTTGGAAATAAAAGAAACCAAGGTTCAGACTGCATCGTTCCACTTTCGACTATTTACATTTTAGTGGAAGTTTTGTGTTGCTGTTTTTGCACTGTAGTACTTGAGGCAAGTCCATATGCAGCATAGTAATTTTCTCAAATCACACAGCAGAGATTCTAGAAAATGCCCCTTGCGCTCAAATCGAGCCATCACCGTACTCTAATGCAGTGTAACAACACACAATACAGTCATGCACATGATATTACACCAAACTGGGTCATTGCAATCATTCACCCAATGCTCAGATGCAAAGACCGTTATCATCAAGTAGCCAGGGAAAAGATGGAATCGATTTCCCAGGATCCAGTCTGTGAGCAAAGTATATATTGAAGAGAGAAGAAACAGTCTAGGACCTGGAGAAATGGCTAATACACACAACACCTTGCCTTCAGGCTGAAAGGTGGGATTCAACAGTCATCAACATTGGGGGACATGACCACGCACTGTGCCCAGAAACTCTCCGGATGCCTGCCTGTGATTTTGATTCCTGGTATGTGAGTGCTGCCTCTTCGTCCTTGACTGCCCACAAAATGGTTACCGGTACCTTTATGGAGTGACCCATGATTTTAAAGGAGAACTTGGTTATTATGAAGCTCGGTTTAATCTGCTTTCCAGATATTAATGTGAAGAATAGCCCATGTCAAACTGGTAAGGAATTAATATCCAAAATATATTAGGAACCCATACATCTTAGTAGTAAAAACATAAACTAACCCTATTAAAAAATGAACAAAGTCTCTAAGTAGAACCCCCCCCCCCGAAGAAGATATACTAATGGCCAACAGGTAGATGACAAGATGTTCTATTTCACTAATTATCAGAAAAATGCAATCAAAACCACAATGAGATATCACCTCATTATCTGTTATAATACTATTAATAGAAAGATAAAAAGCACTGGTGAGGATGTGAAGAAGGGGAAATCCTTGCACACTGTGGGAATGTGAAATGACACAGGCATTATGGAAAATAGCATAGAGGTTCCTCAAAAAACTAAAAATGGAACTACCTTATGAAGCATCAATCTCATTTATTTTTAATTCTTTTAAATGTTTATTTTTGAGAGAGACAGAGAGTGAGAGCAGGAGAAGGGTAGAAAGAGAAGGAGACAGAATCTGAAGCAGGTTCCAGGCTCTGAGCTGTTAACACAAAGCCCGATGCAGGGCTCAAACTCACCAAGGATGAGATCATGACCTGGGCCGAAGCCTGAGGCCCAACCAACTGAGCCACCCAGGTGCCACACCAAACTCCCTTGTTAATGCACATCCAAAGGATATGAAATGGGGATCTCAAAAAGATATCTGTGTTTAATTCAGCATTATTCACGACAAGATATGGAAACAAAAGTCCATCGATGGGTGAATAAAGAATATGTTTCCATATGTATAATGGAGTATTATTCACCTGTAAGAAAGGAAATCCTGTCATTTATAACAACCTGGATTAACCTGGAAAACATAGTAAGTCAAATAAGTCAAGCACAGACAAATACTGCATGATCTCACTCACTGGTGGAATCAAAAAGAATCAGACTCATAGCAGTGGTTGCCAAGGGCTGTGGGCTGAAATGAGGATGTGTTCAGCAGGAGGGTACCAAGTTTCAGTTATGCTAGATGCATACATTCCAGAAATCTAATGTACAACACCGAGATTATAGTCAACAATACTGTGTAGTATGCTTGAAATTTGCTAAGAAGGTAGATCTTAAGATCACGGTGCACACACACACTGTATACCTGGTGATGGACGTGTTACTTAGTTTGATTGTGGTGCTTATTTCCCAATAAGTATGTGCATCAAATCATCAATGTATACTCCTTAAATACATACACTTTTTCATTGTTAATTATACCGCAATAAAGCTGGGGGACAGAAGAACAGACCACATGTACTGCCTCTCTTACTTTCATTTGGGTTCTCTGAAGGATGACAGAAGTCGGTAGAAATGGTAAAATTGGGGTTCAGATGGAACAGTCACAACCACTGATTTTTTAAACTCATTTTTATGCATAAAGAACTTTCTCATCAATAATTCCAGTTAATAAAGATAGAAATCATCCCATCCTAACAGGTATGTTCTTGATCAAACCAGTAGATTGAATGATGTATCAATATTATATAGCATTAGCAGGGGTTGGGCAGAACCTCAAAAAACCCAACCACAACTGGGTCACCATATTCCAGGTTCTCCTTAGGCTGAGAACCGAACTCTCATTCATGAAAACACAAATGAGACTGAATTGGAGGCATGAATTCCAGTTTATCAACTTACAGTTAGAAGTATCAGCCAACACAGACCAGAACATGCATGTTAGGCAGGACTATTTGGTGGCTACCTTACCACATGCTCCTAGTGCTGAGCAGCTCGGAGCCTGGAGCCTGTTTCAGATTCTGTGTCTCCCTCTCTCTCTTCCTCTCCCCTGCTAGCGCGCTCGCTCTCTCTCTCTCTCTCTCTCTCTCTCGCTCTCTCTCAAAAATAAACCAACATGGGGGCGCCTGGGTGGCGCAGTCGGTTAAGCGTCCGACTTCAGCCAGGTCACGATCTCGCGGTCCGTGAGTTCGAGCCCCGCGTCAGGCTCTGGGCTGATGGCTCGGAGCCTGGAGCCTGTTTCCGAGTCTGTGTCTCCCTCTCTCTCTGCCCCTCCCCCGTTCATGCTCTGTCTCTCTCTGTCCCAAAAATAAAAATAAAAAAAACGTTGAAAAAAAAAAAAATAAACCAACATGAAAATCCAATGGTGGGGGCATTAAAAGCCACCGCTAACCACATAATAGTGCTGAATGCCTGTTGCAAGAGTCTTTGTCCAATCAGAAAAGACTGGTTATCTTACTCACTAAATCTAGTACTTTTTTCTGACCAGAAAACAAAGGTTGTTGAGAAATGCTATTTTCATGACAGAATCACACCGTATTAAAGGAGACGAGATAGTATCAACAGTTTAGGTCATGGAACAGAATAGAAAACCCAGAAATGGACCCACAAACGTATGGCCAACTAATCTTTGACAAAGCAGGGAAGAATATCCAATGGAATAAAGACAGTCTCTTCAGCAAGTGGTGCTGGGAACACTGGACAGCGACATGCGGAAGAATGAACCTGGACCACTTTCTTACACCATACACAAAAATAAACTCAAAATGGATGAAAGACCTCAATGTAAGACAGGAAGCCATCAAAATCCTCGAGGAGAAAGCAGGCAAAAACCTCTCTGATCTTGCCCGCAGCAACTTCTTACTCAACACGTCTCTGGAGGTGAGGGAAACGAAAGCAAAAAATAAACTACTGGGACCTCACCAAAATAAAAAGCTTCTGCACAGCGAAGGAAACCATCAGCAAAACTAAAAGGCAACCGATGGAATGGGAGAAGATATTTGCCAATGACATATCAGATAAAGGGTTAGTACCCAAAATCTATAAAGAACTTATCAAACTCAACACCCAAAACACAAATAATCCAGTGAAGAAATGGGCAGAAGACATGAATAGACACTTCTCCAAAGAAGACACCCAGATGGCCAACCGACACAGGAAAAAATGCTCCACATCACTCATCATCAGGCAAATACAAATCAAACCCACAATGAGATACCACCTCACACCTGTCAGTATGGCTAACATGAACAACTCAGGCAACAACAGATGTTGGCGAGGATGCAGAGAAAGAGGAACACTTTTGCACTGCTGGTGGGAATGCAAACTGGTACAGCCACTCTGGAAAACAGTATGGAGGTTCCTCAAAACACTAAAAATAGAACTAGCCTACGACCCAGCAATTGCACTACTAGGCATTTATCCAAGGGATACGGGTGTGCTGTTTCGAAGGGACACATGCACCCCCATGTTTATAGCAGCACTATCGACAATAGCCAAAGTATGGAAAGAGCCCAAATGTCCATTGATAGATGAATGGATAAAGAAGATGTGTGTGTGTGTGTGTACACACACACACACACACACACACACACACACACAATGGAGTATTACTCAGCAATCAAAGAGAATGAAATGTTGCCATTTGCAACTACATGGATGGAACTGGAGGATATTATGCTAAGTGAAATTAGTCACTCAGACAAAAATCATATGATTTCACTCATATGAGGGCTTTAGGAGACAAAACAGATGAACATAAGGGAAGGGAAACAAAAAGAATATAAAAACAGGGAGGGGGAAAAACAGAAGAGACTAGTAAATATGGAGAACAAACAGAGGGTTACTGGAGGGGTTGGGGGGGATGGGCTAAATGGGTAAGGGGCACTGTTGCACTACATGCTATTTGGATGTAAATTTTAAAAGATAAAAAATAAAAATAAATTAAAAAAGAGAGTCTAGGTCAGCTCCCCTTGTCATTCATTCATTTATTCATTCATTCAGGAAATTTGTATTGAGCACCTACTATGAGCAAGGCAGGAGTTTAGGCACTTTGGATACAGTAGCAAAACAAAGTGACAAGAATCCCGATCCTAGTGGGACTTACTTTCAGTCAGGAAAAGATACAAAATAAACATAATCAAGAAGTGAACTTTACAGAACATTAAACATGCTTTGGGGAAAAAAAAGAAAAGACAAAGTAGAACCAAGTAAGGAAGAGCAGCAAGCATATAGAGCAGGGGCTAGAAACAACTTTGAAAGGTCAGGGAAGACTTCATTGAGAAATAGCATCTGAACAAAGTTTGAAGGCTAGAAGTACCTTAATCCTGTGGACAACAGTGGAAGAGTATTTCAGGCATAAGGAACAGACAGTGCAGGACCCTCAGATAGGAGTCAGTCCAGAAAGGTCAAGGAACATGGCTGGAGCAAACAGGAGGAGGTGTTCAGAGAAAGGATGGAAAATCAGGTCAAGCAGAGGGGCCCTGTTGGCCATCAAGAGGAAACCAAACGTACATTTACTATGAGGGAAACGAGGTTTTACGCAGAGGTACGTGACCTGTGTTCCTTCCACTTTATAATAGGATCGTTCTGGCTTCTCTACTGAGACCTTATGGTGTAAGTTGGAATGAAAGTTAGCAGCTGTTGCCGAAATCCAGATAAAACAAAAAGGAGACTGACACCAGAGTGATGGTCAGCGAAGTGTTGAGAGGTGGCAGAAATCTTAATCCAGACTGAGGACCGACATCACAAAACCAGGTGATGGACTAGATGTGAGATCAAGGAAGATTCCAGGGTTTGGGCACAAACAGCTATGAGAATACAGATGCCTCCAATGCCCCCTTCCTCACAAGCTCCATCAGTCCTCGAATATGTGAGGCAATCGGGGTCTAGGCTGTCCTAGCTGCGAATTGAGAATTTAGGCAATCGGGGGATGGTGGGTTAAGAAGACCAGGGTATACAGTTCCCATACTCTCTAGTATACTTTGCTTCTGGATCACGCCTTACACATCCCCTAAACTTGCCATTTACGAACACTCTAACAAATAGTCATCCTCCTCCAACAGTTTAAGCGTCTAACTCTTGTTTTCTGTTCAGGTCATGATCTTAGGGTCGTGAGATCAAGTCCTGCGTCAGGCTCTGTGATGAGTGTGGAACCTGCTTGGGATTCATATTCATTCATTCGTTCATTCATTCATTCATTCTCTCCCTCGGCCTCTCTCTCTCTCCACCCCCCTTCTCTGTTTCTAAAATGAAAACAAAAGCCAAGAAATTGCCATCCTCTGCGCAACGATAACAAAGCAGTGGATTTTTTTCTGCTTCAAGAAGTCCCTGGCTCTTGTTTCACAAACACTCAAGCTTCAGGGTTACAGGATGCTCCCTGCAGTCTGGGTGGCCTTGGCCATCCACCCGGACAGCACTGAAATGTGAAGGTGCATACTGCATTATCTCCTCAACTCCGCAGGACCTTAGTGACCACTCCACATGGCTTGTGGTTCTTCGTCTTGTCTCCAAGCCCATGAGAGGCCCAGAGAATCAGAAGGTTATTCATGTTGTCACTGGAGCCTGAGCCTGCACCAAAGCCCCGCATTAAGGCTTTCCTAACAAGAGAGTTTTTAAGGCACTTCTAGCCACAGCCTCTATCACGATGGCCATGGCTAACCGAGGAGGGCTTTGTTTACACGAAGTCATAAGCACTGGTCCAATATTCATAGCACAGGTAGGAGACAAGGAGTCCCATCCCCTTGGCGTTTCCTCACACCATGACCATTTTCCACTCTTGAGCTCCACTGGAGGGTCCCTAAGTAGGCACTGAGGAAAAATTGAGGGTTCTGTGGAACACAGTTGGAAAACCAACAGACTATGGCCTTCTATAAGAACAATGGTACACACATAGGTAGACAGCATTCATTCCTTCCAGGTGGTCAGGCTTAACAAACTAAAACCTGCACAGTCCTACAGTTTTTCCTATTTCTGTTAAATATACCCAAGCTCTCCATCAGACCAACGCAGGCAATGTCTGCCAGAGCAGATGGACAGACTACAGTGAAAAGCCACTGCCAACTGTCAACATCCTTCCTTTTTGTCCTTCCAGAGCATGCCTCTCAGGAGGCATGTTTCAGCCAAAGTTCAGAGGATTTTAAGGCTGAAAGAGAATCTCCACGAAAGCCTTCATTTTCTGACCTCATTCTTTTTACAAGAGGCGGATCAAATTTCCTCACCCTTTTCTCCATTATAAAAATGTATTTCTCTGATGGCACGTCAAGGCTTGTGGCCGCAGGAGCGATAGAGCCAAGGAACCTGGCCAGGGCTGATACGGTCTAACCTTTTTCTCCAGAAAGGGCCATCTTTTGGATTCTCTGTGCCCAAGCATGAGGCTCAAGATCCCTTCCCAGCACTGCCTTTCCTGGTACCTCTACCTGAAAGAGCAGTCAACCTCATCAAACCCAAGAAGGCTTTACTTTGAATTCTGCCCCCTTTCGAATGGCTGCATGTGACTGATAGAAGAGAACATTCCTTATTCTACTCCTGAGCTGTGCTGGGCCCACTGAGCCCTGAAGCAGCACTGCCTACACAGAGATTCACCAAGACTCTCCCCAAAACTGTTTCTTCAGCTTCTGACTCTAACTCACCTTGCTCTAAGAGCTCAAAATCAATCCAAGTTATTTGTCCCTTCAGTCCCTTCATCTTCTGTTGTGTCAGCACCCTTGCACCTTTACAGAAAGGTCCTTCATTTCTCTCTCAACTGAGGAGGGCAAAGAGGTCCTCATGAATGTCATTTGATGACAACAGGCCCCGTGGAAAGCCGGCTGCCAGGACCCCCAGCCGAAGTGATGTTTGGGACACCCCAGCCACGGGACACCCCGCAGCTACACACAGGTGAGGAAACTGACCCCCCACTCATCGAAGAGGTCACCAGTGACAAAGCTGACCCTTTGATCACCCTTAATCGATACCCTCAATTCCTTACCCAATGGACATAAACTCCCTGGGAAAAAATGACAGATTTTTCAAAGGTCAAGATATTTTATTATTTCAACAAAATTTAAGTAAAATCCATCGACAAGGCATGGATATATCACAGGGGAGACAAAAATAAAAGCTACTTGTTCTAGAGAGATTATTTTTCCAGGCTGCTAGTGACTAATTTCCATCCTTCTTAATTAGCCCAAAGATGTGTCCCTTCACCTGAAATGTAGTGGCCATAAAAGCAGGAGGGCAGCAGGCCGAGTGTGTGACAGACAGCGTCCCTCCCAAGCCCTGAAGCGCACGAGTAACGAGCTGGGTGGGCTGTGTGTGTCCGTGCGGCAAAAAGGAACACAATGGAAAACAGCGCACTGACACAGCTTATGTAACAGCCTCTCAAAGGCTCTCTGAACTCACACAGTCAGCTGCTGTGCCCGTGGCTTTTACTCATGGGGGTCCTCAAGAAAGGACTTGGTTATTATTCCCCGTACTCCAGAGCTCAATTATCTTCCAGTCCGTACAAGTCAGCAAGGCTGTTTTCCACCAAATTGCCAACAGTCACTTCCTACAGCCATCGTTCTCCGAACTCCCCTGTCCGCATAGACAATGGGTTCCGGCTTCTGCTGTTAGACACAAACACAGCAGTTACTGGTATGACACGTCAGCTCTCCGGCTGGAAGTCAGGGAGGCAGTAATATTGAGGGCATTTTGCCGGCCAAATTCAGGAAAGAAAAGTGACAGCTTGACATTACAGGAGAATCTTGCGGGTACATGCCTTTTAAGAGAGGGCATCTTACTGGTCTCTACCTTTTAATTTATTTCTAAGAGAAGGCATAGAGGAGGAGGGGGCTGAAAGTGGAAGGAAAGTGGGATAGGACCAGGACAAGTGAACCCGGTTTTCTTTTCTTTTCCTTTCTGTGGTCTAATCCATGCACGAACACTATTTCTGCATACTGAGGATGCTAAAGAGTATCTCCCTTCATATACTATGACCACTTGCTTACCTAGTGAGGTTTTCCTTGTGCGAAGCCAGCGCCAAACTTGCTTTTAAAACAACGGCAATGACGACAGTTAAGGCAAGGCCGTATCACTGACCTATTGTCAGCCGCTGCACACACTCTGATCTCTCGCCTTCGCTCTGTCCAAAAGCACCAACCAGTGTCCCCGTACCTTTTTTTGTCTCTAAAAATGCAGGCTTTCAACCCTTCGTTATCTAGACTTTAGAGAGGAGGCTCAGATATGCACAGAACCCAGAAAAGCGTGGCCTCCTCTCTGGACCTTCGTCAGGATGTATCTGTTTCTGGTCACCAATGTACCCTGTGCACATGAGAGGTGCTCAACAAAAACCGACTGAACAAAAACATGAACCACACCCTCCCTCTCGGCCCGCTCTGCCTGAGGGAAGGGTCAGTACCTTCCTGGATTCTGCTTCATCGGTTTCTGACCTTTTCTCCAACGCACCAAGGCCACTGTGAATCCCACACTTGTTCTTCACAATGTGGCAAACACGCTGGTCATCTCAGTGGGTTGTCCTAGTTGTCCGATTATCCTATGTGTCTTAGTTGTCCTAATATCCTAAGTTAACTTCATGTGCTGTCTCATTCACGAGGCCTCCGCTCCCACGCCAGCTCAAAGTGACCTTCCTCCTCTGATCTGACCAGGCACAACGCTCATTTGTCACTGACTCGATCCCATTTCATCATGCAGATTTCAGACATGTTTGCCAATTACGTTATAAATGTGCCGTGGAAAAGGACCGCATCTTGTATCTCCCTTCCCTCCTACTCAATGCACACGCTGTAGCAGAAAGTCAGTAACTGTGTGTTGAGGTGAATCAGTAAGATCGCTTCCTATTTCAGTATTCTTATTAGGGTCTGTACATGCTGAATGGGTCTTTGACTCAGTTCTTAGTAACAGTATCTGACAGAGTCTTAAAGGGAGGAAAAAAACTGTCTTCCTGGTCATCTGAACAGCTGTATGCTTTAGTTAAAATGGTATGTGAGAAAAATATCAATAGTCGATACGTATCACCAACAACCCAGGGCCTAAAAGAAATCAGGCTGCAGGCAATAGAAATCATTCACAAATACTAAATATGTGGCCCTCAAAACTGATTTGTATTTCTACCCAACCCACTCATCAGATATTAAGCACTAATGTATAAGGGGAGGAGTGGTGGGCTTTTGTTTTGTTTTGTTTTTTACTGTTTATACTTTAGTGTCTGGTTATAATTGTATTGCCTGGAAGACACATTTATACGTCTTCAATCAAAACCTCCTAAAAGGATACCATCATCACCACCACCATGAAGCTTCTCATTGTTCCTGATGGGACGTGCAAGAAGAAAACAAGGCAGAACTGATCCCTGTCCCACGAGAGGTTACAGCATTAGGCACACTGGCAGGAGCGTTCCTTACAAAGATCAATATACAGCTGATTCTCAACCAAAACCTATCTTGTAACTGAAACATGGCACAAAAGTCATGAGCTAATTAAAAGGAAATAGTACTGATAGGAAACGAGGTGGTCTCTGAGGAACCTCCAAGCTGTAAAATTTAAACAGAGGTAGGTTCTTTGCCGAGTGCCACTCTAGGACCACCCTTAACAAGTAACATAATGGGAGTCCATCCACAAACAGCATGGATGTAGACAGACCCGGGTTCAAATTTTGACTTTGCCACTCCCTAACTTTGGACGCATCATTAGCCTCGTGAGGTTCACTCTGTAAAATGTAAAATGACTCCTAAGATATTTTTATAGGGATGTTGTGAAAATTAAACACCTACTTGACACTCAATAAAGATAAGCATTATTGTGCGATTTTTTCCCCTTTCACGTTTAATGCATAAAGCAGGCTATCAGGATCCTTTAACAAGGAACACACAAAAATCTGTTAGACGAAATTTTAAAGACTGTCAGACTCCTGGAGGTCGGACCTTTCGTCAGAGGACCAAGAATCCACTATGATGGCAGCTCACGGGCATAAGTGCTGGGACAATCTGTCACTGCACCTGGCCCTCCCCATATGCAACACCAAGATCAAGACATGATTTGCCTTATATCAGCTTTTCATGTGATATGAACCAAGGAACACCAGAAAGTTCCCACTTCCCACATATTTCTCCAAGAGTCTCCATAGTGTTTGAAATTTCGCTTGCTTGGATAAAAAGACTTGCTTCTTGGATCAGAGTCTCAGAAACAGACCTTGCCAGATTCCTTTTTTCTTTTTTTTTTTTAATTTCAATTCTTCAGAGAGTGATAATAAGCTAGCTGTTAGTGACTAAGCAGGCAAGCAGGGAGCATTACAGGAATAAGAAGGCTATCAAAAACAAAAGTGCTTTTATCTCTTTGGTTAGTTTTATTTCTAGGTATCTCATTGTTTTTGTTGAAATTGTAAGTGGGATTGACTCTTTGATACCTCTTTCTTCTGCTTTATTATTGGTGTATAGAAATGCAACTTATTTTTATATATTGACTTTATATCCTGCAACTTTGCTGAATTCATGTATCAGCTCTAGTAGTTTTTTGGTGGAGTCTTCTGGGGTTTCCACGTAGAGTATCATGTCATCTGTTAAGAGTTAAAGTTTGACTTCTTCCCTAACAATCTGGATGTCTTTATTTCTTTTTGTTGTCTGATTGCTGAGCCTAGGACTTCCAACACTATGTTAAACAACAGTGGTAAGAGTGGACATCCCTCCCATGTTCCTGATCTCAGGGGGAAAGCCCTCAGTTTTTACCCAGGGCAGATGATAGTAGCTGTGGGCCTCTCACATAGGGCTTTTATGTTGAGGTCTGTTCCTTCTATCCCTACTGTCTTGAAGGTTTTTATCAAGAAAGGATGCTGTGTTTTCTCAAATGCTCTTCCTACATCTTTTGAAAGGATCATATGCTTCTTATCCTTTATTAATGTGGTATATGTTAATTTGCAAATATTAAACCATCCCTGAAGCCCAGGAATAAATCCCGCTTGATTGTGGTGAATAATTCTTTTAATATACTGTTGAATTCGATTTGCTAGTATCTTGTTGAGAATTTCTGCATCCAGGTTTATCAGGGATATTGACCTGTAATTCTCTTTTAGTGGGGTCTTTGTCTCATTTTGGAATAAGGTGATGCTGACTTCATAGAATGAGTTTGTAAGCTTTCCTTCCATTTCTGTTTTTTGGAACAGTTTGAAGAGAATAGGTATTAATTCTTTAAATGTGTGGTAGAATTCTCCTGGGAAGCCATGTGGCCCAGGACTCTATTTGTTGGGAGAGTTTTGAGAACCAATTCAATTCCTTCACTGGTTATGGGCCTCTTCAAATTTTCTTTGTCTTCTCATTTGAATTTTGGTAGAGTGTGAATGTCTAGGAATTTGCCCATTTCTTCCAGATTGTCCACTTTGTTGCCATATAATTTTTCATAGTAGTCTCTTATAATTGTTTTTCCGTGGTGTTGGCTGTATTCTCTCCTCTTGCATTCATGATTTTATCTATTGGGGTCCTCTTTGCTTTTTGACAAGTCTGGCTGGGGTGGGGGGATATCAATTTTGTTTTGTTTTGTTTTTAAATAAAAACCAGCTCTTACTTTCATTGATCTGTTTGACTGTATTTTTGGATTCTATATGATTAACTTCTGCTCTAGTCTTTATTATTTTCCTTCTTCTGCTGGCTTTGGGCTTTATTTGCTGCTCCTTTTCTAGCTCCTTTAGATGTGTATTTATTTTTCTAGCTCCCTTAGGTGTGTTAGGTTGTATATCTGGGACCTTTCTTGCTTCTTGAGATAGGCCTAAACTGCAATGTATTTTCCTATTAGGACTGCCTTTTATGCATCCAAAAGGGTTTGGACTATTGTGTTTTCATTTTCATTTGCCTCCTTTTATTTTCTATTTTCTTCTTTAATTTCCCAGTTAACCCATTCATTCTTTAGTAGCTGAAAACTGTAGAAAGCTTATGAAATGAAACGAAGAAGACACCAAGAAATGGAAAAACATCCCATGCTCATGGATTGGAAGACAAATATTTTTAAAATGTTGATACTACCCAAAGGAATCTACACATTCAATGCCATCAAAGTAACACCAGCATTCTTCACAGAACTAGAACCAACAATTTTAAAGTTTGTATCGAACCATAAAAAGACCCTGAAGAGCAAAGTAATGTTAAAAAATAAAACCAAAGCTGGAGGCATCACAATTCTGGACTTTAAGTTGTATTACAAATCATCAAGACAGTATGGTACTGGCACAAAAATACTTAGATCAATGGAACAGAGAACCCAGAAATGGACATACAAATGTATCACCAACTAATCTTCCACACATCAGGAAAGAGTATCCAATGGAAAAAAAGGCAGTCTCTTCAGCAAATGGTGCTGGGGAAAATGTACAGCAACATGAAGAAGAATGAAACTGGACCACTTTCTTACCCCACACACAAAAACAAACTCAAAATGGATAAAAGACCTAAATGTGAGACAGGAAATAATCAAAATCCTACCGGAGAAAACAAACAGCAACCTCTTTGACTTAGGCCACAGCAACTTCTTACATGATATGTCTCTGGAGGCAAGGGGAATAAAAGCAAAAAGAACTATTGGGACCTCATCAAGATAAAAACTTTATGCACAGCAAAGAAAACAATCGACAAAACTGAAAGGTAACAAACTGAATGGAAGAAGATATTTTCAAATAACCTATCAGATAAAGGGTTAGTATCCAAAATCTATAAAGACGACACCCAAACTCAACACTCCAAAAACAAATAATCCAGTGAAGAAATAGGCACAAGACAGGAATAGACCCTTCTCCAAAGAAGACATCCAGATGGCCAACAGACACGTGAAAAGATGCTCAAAGTCATCATCAGGGAAATACAAATCAAAACCACACTGAGATAACACCTCACACCGGTCAGAGTGGCTAACATGAACAATGCAGGAAACAACAGATGTTGGTGAGGATGCAGAGAAAGAGGATCTCTTTTGCGCTGCTGGTGGGAACACAAACTGGTACAGACACTCTGGAAAACAGGATGGAGGTTCCTCAAGAAGTTAAAAATAGCACTGTCCTACAACCCAGTATGTGTACTACGAGGTATTTATTCAGAAGATACAAAAATGCTGATTCGAAGGGGCACATGCACTCCAATGTATATAGCAGTGCTGTCAACAATAGTCAAATTATGGAAAGAGCCCAAATGTCCTCCGACTAATGAATGCCTAAAGCAGATGGGGTGTATATACACAATAGAATGCTACCCAGCAATGAAAAACAAAGAAATCTTGCCATCTGCAGCAAAGTGGATGGAACTAGAGGGTATTATGCTAAATGAAATTTGTCAGAGAAAAGACAAATCTCCTATGATTTTACTCATATGAGGAATTTTAAGAAACACAACCGACCAACCATAAAAGGTTCTTGAATACAGAGAGCAAAGAGTATTGTTGGAGGGAAGTGGCAGGGGATGGGCTAAAGGGGTGATGGGCACTGAGAAGGGCACTTGCTGGGAGGAGCACTGGGTGTCACATGTAAGAGATCAATCACTGGGTTCTACTCCTGAAACCAAGACAACACTGTATATACTCACTTAAATTTAAATAAAATTTTAAAAATGATCCCAATCCTTTTAGAGACAGGCACTAATAAAACTTTACCTTTCAAAAACCAAACAAAACGAAAATGCTAGTGAGCTCTGGAGAAAAATGTTCAGTAACTTCACGGCTCTGACCATATTTGCCCAGACAGAGGTGCTGCGTGTAAGAAAGCATCTCCCGCTGTAGGGGCTTGTGTGGAAGGTGATTTTCGCCAAAGGGTGCTTCATGCACAACACCCTCTGCCTTCCATCTGACTGATGTGCAACACGCAGGCTACATACTCGTGGGCACCGGCATCCCTAACTGCCGTGGAAGGGCCTTGTGCTTCACGGAACTCACCCTGCTTTCTGTGTGCCTGGTCTGGGCTCCCTGCCATCTACGGACATGGCAGACCCAGCATCATCTGCCCGGTCTCTCCAAAGAAAATGACTGAGGCCTAGGAGGACGTTGAAGACAGAAGGCTGGCGGTCCAGCAGAGATGGCCCAATACACATCACAGGATCGTGAATGCCACTGCTGATTAGAAGAGGCCAAAAGTTCTTCCACTGAAAGAGCATAGTTTATAACTCTAATAATTTATACATGGGCTCACTTTCCCTGAATAATTACAGATTATTATCCAGCTAATTACAGTACATGGTATTAAAAGATCTGGAATTCATTACCTCAATCTAGAAAATTACTTTGGCACGTGTTTTGAAAAGAAAATTGGGGCAAAGAAGCTCAGTTCCTGCCAGGGTGATACACTGCAGTGGTTTAGTGTTCTTTTCCCAGCACGAGACAGGCTCATACTGCTGTGCACCCTACAGATGTCCTAAAATGGAGATTTTAGCATCTCGGTCCCAAGTGATGTTTCTCTCTAAGTAAGGTTGCCATGTTTACCAAATAGAAACACAGGATACCCTGTCAAATTTGAATTTTAGACAGACAATACACAATTTAGTTCAAGTATGTCCCAAATATTGCATAGGACATACTTCCACTGAAAACCTGTTCGTCTATCTGAAATTCAAATGTAACTCAGCATTCTGTATTTTATCTAAGACAACACTTTCCCCGAGAGAAATCTGAAACATGAAGTAATACTATGAGACAATAGAAGTGTAGGTTTAATGAACAGTATCCCAATGTCCAAAACTGGATGATCCAACTTCATACAAAAATGTGAATACCCAACAGAGGAATCTTCAACATCAGGAAGAACGTGTCCATGGGAATTCTCAAATATAAGCCTTCATTCCTAAATCAAAGTAAAAAGAAAAAAAAAGGCAAACCATTCCATTCCTGTGTGGATCTGATCTTTGTGGAGGGTCCATAACCACCTCCAGTTCCCAACAATCTTTTCCATCAACGGGGAACAAGAGGGAAATGCAAAGGAAATAGAGACAGCGTTCTCCTGATAAGATCTACCACCTACACTCACCCGATCCCACCAGCTGACACATAATTCTTTTCCAGATGAAACCCTTATCCACCTAAATAAATTACCACTTCCAATTCCCCCACTATCTTGGCACAAACAGAAACACGCATGCTGATGTTGATACAGAAGTCGAGAGGGGTTAAGGGATACAGTTTAAAAAGGCATTTTCTAATAATCAGGATAAAAGTATCAATGCCTCAGTTTTTTACTCCAAAATGACTTTAAAAACTACTAGGTGTAAGAAATAGTCACTGGCTAACACATTTGAAGAAAATATAGTCTAAATATAGGCAAAACTGGGTAACATTGACCATGGCAGTGGTCAAAATTCAAATTTCTAAGTATAACATCAGAGTGAGCTGTATGTAACCCCCATAGTTCAAAGATCCTTCATTCAACACATCCTTATCGAGCACCTACTATTGTACTAAATAACGTGCCCGGCACTAGGGCTACAGCAGGGAACCACAGGGGAGATCATACGCTTGAGAGGCTTATATTCAAGGCATGGGGTTGGGGAGGAGAGCAAAGACACAGAAAGCAAGAAAAAGACAAATGAAATAAGATTATTTCAGGCAATATCAAGGGCTGAAAACACGATTATATGATACTAGAGATCCAGGTTAGATGGATTCACATGTCCAGTGGCTTCCCCAAAATATCTCTAAGTTCAAGGTTCGAGGTAGGGGTATCTCCAATTCTCTTGGTCACCTCTACCACAGTTTTGCAGAATTTGCCCCATTTATACATTAATTCACCTAATTGCCTTGTCTCTTTTCAATCCTGGAGGTCATCACAGACATGGAATACAGTCCCTCTCCATCTCTGTCTATATGTGCACGCGCGTGTGCACGCACACACACACACACACACATACACAGCCTTGTGCGTAACAGAGTTTACTTAAGAGGAAGGACAGAGATAGGTCTTTATTCTACCACAATACAAAAACTTAAAACTGAGTATTAGACATTCTGTTCTGAACCATCCCAGGATACTGTGCCACACTGCTACCTTCTTGGCTTCCTTATTACAGTCAAGTTCTGTTCGTATCTAATGATAAGCTTTTTTACACCTTTTCTTGTTTTGCCTTCTACTAAACTATCGGTTCAGGGTCTCACTTTGTTTTTCAAGCCTTTTTCCAAATACATAGTTTCCTGTTTAAGAGAAATTTTGGTGCCAGCTGCTAAGATGATAATTTGTTTCAAAGAGCTACATGTAATAGGCAAAAATCTGTATTTTTCTCTGTCATTCTTGGGTTTATGAATTGTTAAAATCCCCTGAATTTGTGTTAACAGAAAGTGCGAATGAAACCAATACTCCTCCTCCTTGCATTCAGTTTCCCAAATCCATGTGTATCTGATAGATATGTTCCTGGTGAATAACAAGCTCTCAATAAATGTTTGATGAATTTAATTTAATGCAATGCAATCTATGTATGCACCATGTAGAGCACAAGACATAGGACCGCCAACATTCAAAACGGGCAGCTGGTTTGCCACCAGCTGTACCTAAAAGTAGATTACTTTTCATGTTTTGTATTTTTACCATGAAAACGTACTCATGTGGTATCTTTTGAAGCAAACTGAAGCAGAACATGCCTCTATCCTCTGAGATTTCACACATAAAAGACGTTCCACTCAGATTCAAAATTTAAAAGGGAACAGTAAAACAAAATACAGGTGATCAAGCCAGCATCAATGTCTTATCAGTATTATCAAAATCAACTCTAGCTCCACAAAAGTCGCCAACATCCCAACTGCCCTAGAATTTGCTGATTTCATTTATGATTCTCTCTTGCCTTTATGGGATTAGTTTGGCCTTTAAATCAATTTTTTTAATAACTTCTCACCCAGAAAATTGTTTTGCTGGTCTATATTAACTCTAGGAAACACTTCTGCTAGAGACCTGCTATGGGCTGAATATTTCTGTTCTCCCACAATTTCTATGCTGAAATCCTAATCTCCAATGCGATGGTATTTGGAGGTGGGGCCTCTGGGAGCTGATTAGGTCATGAGGGTGGAGACCTTATAAAGGGATTAATGCCCTAATAAAAGAGACCCCAGAGGGCTCTCTCACCCTTTCCTCCATGTGAGAAGCCAGAAGATTTTATCAGTTTGACCTAAAGATACTCAGGTGAATTTATTTGAAGAAATACACATATTCAAGAGAAAAAATGGTAGAAGGTGAGTGAAAATTCTTTTTTTTTAATGTTTATTTATTCTGAGAGAACGCATGCATGCAAAAACGAGCAGGGAAGGAGGAGGAGGGGGAGGGGGAGGAGGAGGAGGAGGAGGAGGAGAAAAAGAGAGAGAGAGAGAGAGAGAGAGAGAGAGAGAATGAATCCCAAGCAGGCTCCATGCTGACAGCACAGAGCCTGATATGGGTCTCAGACTCACAAACCGTGAGATCATGACCTAAACCAAAACCAAGAGTCTGACGCTTAACCAACTGAGTCACCCAGGCATGACGTGAGGGCAAATGCTTTAAATCATCAAGGGACCATTAAGAAACTAGTCTACTTTCAACATGACTTCACCTCCACCTCTTCTTCCAACCAAATCCTATCCGCTCATCCAGTTCCAGTCCAAGTTTCACATCTTCCATCTGAACCCCTACAAAATCCATCTGATGTGATACAGAGATGATCAGGTTTTCATCTGGACAAGCCTGGGTTATTATCCCAGCTCCTCCATTTCACTTTAAAATTAGACATTCTGAATCTGTACACTTCAGTCAGAGTATAGGACACACTGAGATATGGTACCGTGGTCTTTTTATCTAATTTAATGCGTGAACCTGATATTCTCAGAATGCTCCCCCACCTACAAGTAAGACTTCTAAGTCTGTGT
This sequence comes from Neofelis nebulosa, assembly GCF_028018385.1. NCBI lineage: Eukaryota > Metazoa > Chordata > Mammalia > Carnivora > Felidae > Neofelis > Neofelis nebulosa. Next base: position 7,504,217 of record NC_080791.1, on the reverse strand, counting down.
CTTTGGGCGACTTTCCTCTCTGAATCTTCACGTCCTCACCTGTACTTCAAAGTGTTTGCTCATGTTTCCATGGGCTAGCATGTGAAAAGTGCCTGATATATAGTAACTGCTCCATAAAAACTTGCTCATTTGGTAAAAATGATTGATTTATACATTTCTTGATTAGAAAACTTTGTTCCTCCTAGGAAGGACCTGTAAAACCTTCCATCTGTAAACCCTGGGTAACTCTGTTCTTTCCCAGATTCCTACATCCGACAAAATTTGTTAGTCAAAATATAATGTGACAATCTATTATCTCCCTGTCTCCGAGATCCCCCGACAGAATATTATGTAGGAGTACAATGATCAACACAAACCATCTCTGTCCTGCGCTCACAGCATTTATCAATTCCTCCAAGGAAGAATCAAAAAGCATTTACATTGCTGAAGGTATAGAACTGCTCCCATCTTCAGCGGCTACCCTTTGCCTTAACTCAAGAGTGAGACACCTAATATGAAAGAGCTGCTTCATTACTACTGACTGATGGTCATACAAACCTGAGGCATTTCTAACTGGTTCCTCCAAGTCCCCCACCTACCAGTATCCATGTGTCAGCCGTGTCTCCGCCTCAATGAGCAAAGAGCAATTCCATAAGGACCAAGTACACAGTTGTCCCCAAAGGAACGAAACAAGCTTAACTACGGAGGTTCTAATTTTTTAACTCTTTACTTTGAAATAGTTTCAGGTTTACAAAAGAGTTGCAAAAATAGTAGGGAATTCCAATATACTCTCCTCCCTGCTTCCTCTTTTTTAACTTTTTCAATTTTTTTTTTTTTTTAAGAGACAGAGCACAAGGGGTGAGGGGAGAGAGAGACAGAGGGAGACACAGAATCTGAAACAGGCTCCAGGCTCTGAGCTGTCAGCACAGAGTCCGATGCGGGGTTCAAACTCATGAACTGTGAGATCATGACCTGAGCCAAAGTCAGACGCTCAACAGACTGAGCCACCCAGGTGCCCCTCCTCTAATGTTTTAATCTCATATAACCACAGTACAATTACCAAAACTAAGAAATCAACATTGCTACAATAATATTAACTAAACCATAGACTTCATTTTTTTTTTTTGATATTGAAATCATTTATTGATGTTAGTAATAAAACTTCGGTTGCTACCACAAATTTTGCATTACCTTTGCTCAGATATCCTTATGTCTAGGAGGGAGAGTGTCGGCTCCACAATGTATTTTTTTTTAATGAAATTTATTGTCACATTGGTTTCCATACAACAGCCAGTGCTCATCCCAACAGGTGCCCTCCTCAGTGCCCATCACCCCCCTCTCCCTCCCACCCCCCATCATTCAGATTTTCTAGATGTTCACTAGTAGCCCTTTACTATTGCAGGATACCATGCTGGTTTTAGTTGTCAGGTCTCCTGGACACTCCCCAGTCTGTGACTGTTCAGTCTTCCGTGACTTTGACGCTCTTGAAGAATAATAGTACCGGTCAGGTGTTGTCTCCCAGTTTGGGTTTGTCTGGTGGCTTCTCCTGACTAGAGTGAGGTTATCCATGTTTGGGAATAACAGACAAAATGGGCCTGCTCAGTGCATCCTAAAAGAGGGTGCCTGATACCCCTAGGAGTTGTCACTGGTGACATCAACATGGATCACTTTGTTAAGATGGAGCGTGCCCCGATTTTCCACTTTGGTAGAAAATTTACTCGTGATTAGTAAATATTTTCCTTTTGTACTGAGTCAAGATTATGCAAAAATCTTCTTCCTCCGCTGATTTTAACATTCATCAGTGGATCTTGTCTGCAGCAATTATTACTATGGGGTTCTAAAGGTGAATTTCCATGTCCCTCATTCTTTCTGCATCAATTAACTGACTTATTTTGTAAGGGAGAATTATCCCTTTATGTTTTACTCAATGATTTATATGCACTTATGAATATTTTATTCTTTGAGTTATAATCCAATACTATTGTTATTGATTTTGTTGCTCAAACCATTCCAGCTTTGGCCAGTTTGAGTTTTGTTTTGTTTTGTTTCAAGGTTGGCCCCTGTGTCCTTTTAATATATCTTCTTCATCTTTTAAAAATTATTTTTAGCAGTTACTTTCTGGCACCACTAGGTGTTCCAGTGTCAACCACTTTTCCAACAACAGGAGCCCAGGTTTTTTCCTAATTTAATGTAGTTGGTGCACTTAATGGTCCTTGATTAATGGTCCTCACCTACAAAAATGACTGCATTAGAGAAACCACTTACCCTTCCAAAGCTAGTTGTTTCTTTCAACTTCATCACATAGCATTTTGCATCCTTTTCTACTGAACACAACTCAATTTCTACCCTAAGAGTTCATTTAAATTTCTGGGCTTCCCTCTAGATTCCTTGAGGACTGAAACTTCACTTACTCCTTTCTCCCAAAGACAGTTACTGAGCATCTGTTATCCAATGGACATGCAGTGGTGAGTAAGACACTCAGTCTCAGCTTTAACCTTCCAGATACAATGCCTGAAACAGAATCAACTCACAGGATCCTCTTGAAATCAACGCTGAAAGAACTCTCAGTGAAGAGGACTACTTTGCTCATACTTCCTCAAGAAAGAAAATCACCACAGCATATGACTCAGGTCCCTCGTAACCACACTCAGAAAATAATACATTACCATCCATGGAAAACTACTGTCTCCATCCCTTTTTCTGTTATCAACTCTTAGGGATTTATTAGCCTTTGAGATAAGTGTTTGCTTGGTAAATAAATGCTAAATATACGAAGACTATAATTCAAATAGTGACTCTCTAAGGACAGCATTATTTTATGAACTCTATTTAATGTTTCCCTGAGCTACACTGACTTTCATTATTCAACAGAGCCAGAAAATGTCTTACGAAGCAGTAAAAAAGGGCTATATGTGCTCATGTTTCTGTATAATTTCTATTCTGGATACATATAAACAGAGTTCAGTGTTTATACATTGCAAACAGGACAGATTGAAAATTAAACAAGTAATGAGGAAGATTAACTTCCTTCCAAGAGTACAACAAAAATTCTTTACCTCCGAAAAGAAACGTGCCACAGAAGGAACACAAAAAACAAACAATCAAACAACCTTATGGATTCCTTCTGTCAAACCCAATTACAGAGGATCACACCAGAGCCTAGGGCAAGACATTTCCTGTGGAGAGCAATATGTAAAGTTTAAATGTAGCAGACTTCCAAACCCTGAACATTTAGTCTCTATCACAAGAAACAAAATGGAAACGGATTTATAATGTGTCACCGTTAAATACTTCCAGGATTCCTAGATTTTAAAGTCAGTCTTAAGTTACATGTAGTGAACCTGTGCCTATCAGAAGAAAATAACCTGCCAATTTATGAAATAAAAATCCTAATTACATATCAGTTCTCTAGACTGATGAACGTCTGTAAAACAAAACAAAACAAAACAAAACAAAAATGCTGCACCACCATGGTAAGTGATTACATCCCTCTGAGGAGATAATCTATGTGAATTTCCATGACGTTTCTCTATCAGTGTTACAGATTTCCTGAAGGTGAAACTTCACGAGGACAAACAAGCTATTATTATCCAACAGGACATAGAAGGGGTTTTCAAAAGTATGCAGCTAAGATCAAACATATCACAAATCTCCTTATATGCATGCTGAAAATGCATCATCTCAGGCTCCACGTCATGTCTAAACAGACTGCATGTTTTTAAAGGCAATTCCTCTGCATACCAAAATTTGAGAACCACTGAAATACAAGCAAAACTCTAATGGCTTTAACCTTTATCTAAAATGTGTGTGTTTAAGTATAGAGACAAGAAAATGACGATGACAAATAGTTCAAAACACCAGAGAAATCATTTTTCACTTTTATGATATTGGAACAGTTGCTCCTGGACATAATGGAACAACTAATGTAACGAGACGAGAATTCTCTTGCCACAAGTAAGCATAAAACTGGACGAAATGTATAAGATAACTGTTATCATGCAATCGACAATAAGAAACACAGAACCACAGTCCTTGAGAGAAAGAAAACTCAGGTCAAACCCACATTTGCTATGGATTTCTGCCTGGGGACATTTCCCCAGGTCGGGGAGGGGGTAACCATAGTGAGACAGCAAGTGGAGAGAAGCTATCTCTCAGAGTTGAGGAATCCAGCATCAGAGCTGATGACTTCTGAAGTGACTAGATGTTGTGGGACAAGAGACTCCAATTTGAAAAGCTTTGCAAAGTAAATGCCTCAGAACATTATGGTGGAGGAGGTTTCCCTCAAGTCGTTGGCTAAATGGGGGGCTGTTGGTGTGCAGAATGAGATTCTACAACATTTAGCAGACAGAGGTTCCCAGGGGAGTGAGGGCTGAATGGAGACAAGAGGTCACATAATCTAACTCCTGTCAGTACACTACCCATGATGTACAGCATATAATAAAAAAACAATATAGACACATACAGTGGCCCAGAACCAAGAGAAGTAGAAGTCAAAAGAAAAAGACCCAAAGAAATCAAAGATATTGGAATTAACAGATAATAAGTTTAAAACAGCTGTTAGAAATATGTGTAGGGATTTAAAGAACAAGATGGAGAATCCCAACGAAGAAATGAAACTATCACACGCACACACACAGAATCAAATGGAAATTTTAAAATTGAAAATTATACTTAAAATGAAAAATTCACCAAATGAGCCTAAAGTAGATTGGACCATGCAGAATAAATGGTAAAGTGGCTTGAAGACAAATCAATAAAATGTATCCACACTGACAGAAAGGAAAAGATTTTAACAGAGCCTCAACTACATTTGGAAAAACAGCAAGTAGTTTCACATACAAGTAGCTGGAATCTCTGAAGGGGAAAAGAAAGAGACTGGTGTGGTTATTTTCAATAAATAATGGCTGAATGTCTCACAAATTGGTAAAATAAATCAACGAACAGTTCCAAAAACTTTGGAAAACCTCAGAGCAAGATAAATAAGAAGAAAAACTACACCAAGTTACATAATAGCTCAGCTGCTGAAAACGAAAAATAAAATCTTCAAAGCAGTCACTGAAAAATGATACATTACACACGGAGCGAAAATTAAAATAATGAAAGCTACCATTTACCAGAAACAATGGAGGGCAAAAAAAAAAAAAAAAAAATGCAATGACTTCTTTAGAGTATTTTAAAAATGTTAATTTTGGGTTTCCTATCTGGAAAAATAACCCTAACAAAGAAGGGGTTAACAAATATTTTCAGGTAAATAAAAGCTCAAAGAATTTGTTGCCAGTGCAACTACACTGCAATAAATGCTAAAGTCTTCAAACTAAAGAAAAATAATACAAATGGAAACTCCGTTCAACAGAATAGTGCTAGAAACTGCAAATACATAGATCAATTTTTTAACTATATTTTCTTTTAATTTTTAAAGAACAACTTATTGGGTGCCTGGGTGGCTCCATCGGTCAAGCATCCGGCTTTGGTTCAGGTCATGATCTCGCAGTCCTTGAGTTCGAGCCCAGCGTCGGGCTCTGTGCTGACAGCTCAGAGCCTGCAGCCTGCTTCAGAGTCTGTGTCCCCCCTTTCTCTGCCCCACCCCTGCTTATACTCTCTCTTTCAAAAAATGAATAAACATTTAAAAAAACTTTAAGAATTTATTGGTAAAGCAAAAATAAAAGCACTGTATCACGCAGAATTTCTAACACATACAAAAGCAAAATCTATGCATGTTCACTGCAGCATCATTTATAATAGCCAAGAAATCTAAATAACCTAAATGTCCTTTGATGGATAAATGGATAAAGCAACTGTGATGTATGACCTTCAAGGCATTATCCTTAGTGAAATAAGTCAAATGGATCAAGACAAATTCTGAAATACTTATGATCTTATATTTAGAATATTTTTTAAAAAACTCATAGACACAGAATACATTAGTGGTTGTGGGGCATGGGGTAGGAGTAGTTAAAACAGGTGAAGGTGGTCTAAAGTTACAAATTTGCAGTTATAACATAATTAAGTCATGGGGATATAATTTATAGCAATGACGAGTATAGGTAATAACACTGTATTATAATTTGAAACCTGCTAAAAGAGTAGATAGTAAAAGTTCTCATCCCAAGAGAAAAGTTTGTGGGACACCCGGGTGGTTCAGTTGGTTAGGCTTCAGCTTAGGTCAAGATCTCACACTTCGTGGGTTTAAGCCCCACACTGGGTTCTGTGCTGACAGCTCGGAGCCTAGAGCCTGACTCAGATTCTGTGTGTCCCTCTCTCTCTCTCTCTCTGCTCCCCACCCTGCTTGTGCTTTCTCAAAAATTAATTAAGTACATAAACAAAGAAAATTTTTAAAAAGTTTGTAACTATGTATACTGATGGGTATTACTTAGAATTATTGTGATCATTTTTAAATTAAAACCTATGAGTGGGTATTGCTATGATTGGGAAAAGAAAAAGAGAAAACTGATTAAACAAATAGAGAAGAAATAGAGAAGATGCTACAAACACAGAGAATACTATGATTAAGACAGTATTGTCAAAATACAATAAAAAAGGGGGGAAAAGGGAAGAAACCTAAGTGCCATCTGAAAGATTTCCACCATAAATAGAAAGACAGAGGAAAATTTTTAAATACCGTGAGCTGAATAAATTTGAAAATACAAAATTTGTGGGATGCACCTGAAGTAATGCTTAGAGAGAATATATAGGTTGAAATTCTTGTATGAGAAAAGAAGAGAGGTTTAAAGGTGATGACCTAGAGTTAAACAGAAAGTACAAAGACAGAATAAGGTTAAGAACAAAAATCAATATAATCGAAAATAGGCAAAGTATAGAGATAATCAGCAAAACAAAAAATCACTTCTTAAAAAGACAAATAAAATTTGAAAACTTCCAGCAAGAATGATCAGGAAGAAAAGAAGAGAAAGCGCAAGTTACCAACTGGAGAACAGAAGAGAAGCTGGTGCTATAGATGGTACAAAGCAGAGGTCAGCAAACTAGGGCCCACGGGCCGGATCAGCCACCACCATTTCGTAGAGCCCGAAAACTAGGAATGGCTTTTATACTTTAAAATGGTCGAAGGGGAAAGAAAGAGAAAGAGAAAGAGAAAGAGAAAGAGAAAGAGAAAGAGAAAGAGAAAGAGAAAGAGAAAGAGAAAGAGAAAGAGAAAGAGAAAGAGAAAGAGAAAGAGAAAGAGAAAGAGAAAGAGAAAGAGAAAGAAAGAGGAAGGAAGGAAGGAAGGAAGGAAGGAAGGAAGGAAGGAAGGAAGGAAGGGAGGAAAAGAAAGAAAGACAAAGAAAGAAAGAGAAAGAAAGAAAGAAAGAAAGAAAGAAAGAAAGAAAGAAAGAAAGAAAGAGAAAGAAAGAAAGAAAGAAAGAAAGAAAGAAAGAAAGAAAGAAAGAGAAAGAAAGAAAGAAAGAAAGAAAGAAAGAAAGAAAGAAAGAAAGAAAGAAAGAAAGAAAGAAAGAAAGAAGGAAGGAGAGGGAGAGAGAGAGAGAGAGAGAGAGAGGGAGGGAGGGAGGAAGAAAGAAGAACAATATTTTGTGACACATAAAAATTATAACACATTTATATTTTAGTGGCCACAAATAAAGTTTTATTCGAACACAGCCAGGCTACCATTTATATAGTATCTATTACTGCTTTCATACTTCAACAGCAGAGTTGAGTACTTTTGACAGAGACCAAATGGTTAATAAAGGCTAAAAGACTGAATAACGAGCCTTTTAGAAGACAACACTTGGAGGCACCTGGGTGGCTCAGTCAGTTAAGTGTCCAACTCCAGCTCAGGTCATGATCTCACAGTTCGTGAGTTCGAGCCCCGCGTCAGGCTCTGTACTAACAGCTCAGAGCCTGGAGCCTGTTTCAGATTCTGTGTCTCCCTGTCTCTCTGACCCTCCCCTGTTCATGCTCTGTCTCTCTCTCTCTGCCTCAAGAAAATAAACATTAAAAAAAAAAATTAAAAAAAAGAAGACAACACTTGCCAACCCCTTCTATAAACATTAAAACACAGGGGTGCCTGGGTGGCTCAGTTGGTTAAGCACCAGCTCAGATCATGATCTCACAGTTCATGACAGCTCAGAGCTGGAGACTCCTTTGGATTCTGTGTCTCCCTCTTGTTCCGCCCCTCCCTTGCTCGCTCGCATGTGTGCTCGCTCTCTTTCTCCGTCTCAAAAATAAACAATACACAAGTTTTAACATTAAAACATAATAAGGAAATATTACTTAATACTTTATGTCAATAAATTCAACAATTCAGGTGAAATTAACACATTCCTGGAAAAGCACAACTTACCAAAACTGACACAAGAAGAAATAAAATATGTGAATACGTATTAGGTACTGAATTTATAATTAAAAACTTTCCTCCAAAAGTTTCCTTTATTATTTATTTTACCCTCCACATTTAGGTCTGCAATCCATCTAGAATTAAATTTGTATATGAAACCACTTGGACCTGGAATTTGCTTTTGGGGATTGGAAAAGAGTTTTTAAGCAAGACATAAAAAGTACCCATCAAAAGGAGTAACAGTGAGATGTTGAACTTTATTCAAAATTAAGAATTTCTGTTCATCAGTAGATTCATTTAAGGCAAGCCACGGATGGAAGAGGACATTTGCAATTCGTATCACTGGCAAAATATTTGTGTTCTAACGATAATACAAAAAGAACTCCTACAAACCAATTTTTTAAAAGGGCAAAATGGGGCGCCTGGGTGGCGCAGTCGGTTAAGCGTCCGACTTCAGCCAGGTCACGATCTCGCGGTCCGTGAGTTCGAGCCCCGCGTCAGGCTCTGGGCCGATGGCTCGGAGCCTGGAGCCTGTTTCCGATTCTGTGTCTCCCTCTCTCTCTGCCCCTCCCCCGTTCATGCTCTGTCTCTCTCTGTCCCAAAAATAAATAAAAAACGTTGAAAAAAAAAATTTATAAAAAAAATAAAAGGGCAAAATAATTTTTAAATGAGCAAAATAATTGATCAGTCACTTCACAAGAGAAGAGAAGCCAACAGGCACAATGAAATTGCCGGCCATCGTTATTTATGAGGGAAATGCAAATTAAAACCACAGTAGTAGACTCCTGTTGTTGACAGTTGAACATCTCATCATCCTCCTGGGAGTATCACAAAACCTTCATAATCAAACTTTCTTTATAAAACCACCTCTTAATTCTCAGCTGTGTACTCTGGGTGGATTCCACTCAACCCGAACTCTGGGGACAGAATTTGACACAGCTCACACAATTAACATATCCCGTTTTCTGGGCCAGGATATTTGGTATGACCATGAAACCTAATCAGAGCCAGTGAAACATAATGCTGCAACATGAAGCTACTGTTTCAAGTGAAAGCCATCTCTTCTTTCTTCAACTGCAAATACCAGAAGAGATTTTTTCTTTCTTATTGGATAGAAAGTGACAAACGGAGACTCTGACTACAGTAGAGCAGAGACTAGAGTATCAAGTTGAGCAGCAGTTCGGTGGTCAAGGCAGGTGGGGGATGGGTGAGAGAAACAAAAATTTTCTATGGTGCTATTTTAATGGTTATTTATTTTTAAAAGAGAGAGAGAGAGAGAGAGAGAGAGAGAGAGAGAGAGAGAGAGAGAGAGAAAGAGAGCAGGGGAGGCGGAGAGAGCGAGGGGGAGGCAGAGGACCAGAAGCCGGCTCTGCGCTGACCATGGAGAGCCTGATGACGAGCCGCGAGATCATGACCTGGGCTGAAGGTGGACGCTTAACTGACTGAACCACCCAGGCTCCCCTTTATTGGACCAAATCTTACATGAGTCTGCTCTTGCCCCTGATCCTTTCACACAAGTCGGCCCATGAATTTTGTCTAATACACAAGCCACTGTGATCTGGATTTTCCATGGACACAACATGGGGTCCCGAGTCATGACATTGTCACTGGATATTTTAGTCCCAGGGAACATGCTCAGTGCTTTACATAATTGATCTCTAAATTTCAAAATGCTGAAGTATTATGACCTCTGTTTTGCCAATGAGTAAACTGAGACACAGTGTTGCTGAGTGGTCAGGAAGGAGGCGCCTGAGCATGTAGCTGGCTCTTCCTGCATTAAGCCTTGGAGTCAGGAAAGCCTGGCCAAGCACAGAACAGAAGCTACGTCAGCATTTTCACTGCCTGAGCAAGGGCTTGGAAGCTGAGGCACATCGTTTCCTCCAACGTAACAGCCAGGAAGAGCTGAAGAGTGTTTTATTATTATTTCAAAGTAAACAGCAAAGAATTAAGTTTATCTTAAAAAAAAAAAAAAAAAAGAGGAAGAAGAAAAGAAGAAAAGCATTTGGTAGATATTCTGAGAGAGTCCTTTTTTCCCTTCCTTTTGAACTCTTTAAGATCAAGTTAAAAAAGCCCAGGGAAGCAGCAGACTGGAGTTGTTGTCCTGCTTTTGCGACTCAAGAGAGGCACGATATACTCTGAGACCCGCTTAATGGAAGAAATAAACAGCAGACACATAAATCCGTGGACTTCCACGGACCGCCTAACGGTCCCTGTGGCTCCAGCAGGTGATCCATTGGCCACGCCATTAATTTTTACTGTCATCTGTAGACCCCCCCCCCCCAGCCTGCCCTCAGCACTGCCTCTTTCCTGCTCACCAACCCCCCCACCCACACATGTTTCCCAAGCGCCCAAGTTCTGACTTGACCGAGGGGAAACTAGGCAAAGGCTATTCCTGTTATGAAGAGGCAGAAAAGAAAGAAAAAAAAAAGAAGAGAAAGGTCAGCTTTCCTTCAAGATTCTGACAGAGGCAATGGAGTAGGATCTGACTGGTTCATTGAAATAAGAAACCAAGCAATTTGGGGCCTCTGTGCTGGCAGTTTTCCCAAACAGCAAACTGGCATCACTGGGATTTTTTAAAAAATATTTAATTACCTGTCCGACTCTTGGTTTCACCTCAGGTCATGATCTCACAGTTCGTGAGTTTTAGCCCCGAGTCAGACTCTGCACTGACAGCATGGAGCCTGCTTGGAATTCTCAGTCTCCCTCTCTGCCCTTTTCCTGCTCACACTCTCTCTCAAAATAAATATTTTTAAAAATATATTTGTGGGGTTTTTTTCAAATTATAAAAAAAAAACCCTGAGAATAATATAGTTTTACAAGCTTTGCAGTGTTAGGCATCTTTCATATGGATATGGTCTTTTACAACATATTAATGGCTAGGCAGTTTGTTACATGTATAATATGATAATCAGTTTAACCAATCCCATTCTGTTGACATTCAGATCATTTCTAAATTTTGAACCTGGCCCAGACACTTGGCCATGCTGGGGCTGCCTTGTACTGAAGTACACCCTTTTATTTTTTTTTTTATTTAATTTCAAACCTGCCATGTTGAGTATTTTATAGTATAATATCCTACTCCTGTGATATTATTTCCAGTGGATAAATGCCTACAAGTCAAATCTCTGAGTCAAAGATAAATATTTTTTAAGGTATTTAGTGTGTATTACAATTCACCCTCCTGAAAAATGTAAAAATTCTCATTTATAGACTCAATCTTGAAGTCTCACCTAGTAGTTCACTTGATACACTAAATACCTCTAAGTGTTTACATCAAGGGTCATCTGTGGTTTGTATTCTTTTTTTTCTTTTTTTTAAGTTTATTTGAGAGAGAGAGCAAGCCAGGGGGGAGGTGGAGGGGGTGGGAGAGGGAGAGAATATCCCAAGTAGGCTCCATGCCATCAGCTTGGAACCCTACCTGGGGCTTGAACCCACTCACCATGAGATCATGTCCTGAGCCAAGACCAAGAGTCAGATGCTTAAGTAACTGAGCCACTTAGGCGTCCCTGGTTTGTCTTCTTAATAGAAGGGGAGTTGGGGTCTATAAGCTCTTTCTTGAATGACGAACATGACTATCAGAACTTACACAGATACAATCTCTTTATTTCTTCTCTAGAAAGTGGAAACCCACATTTATTGAACACCTGTAAGTATAAAATATGGACGTATTAGACACAGTAGATTCTCAATAAATATCTGTGAATGAATGAATGAACGAGTGGAGAATAGCTGAGATTTACCCAAATCAGCCCGAGTCCACGTCCCCTGTTGACAGTGTATTACAGGACAAGATCAGAGCCAGCCTGACTCACACTGAGTCTCCCATGTGAGAAGCACCTTGGATACATACTAAGAACCCTACCTCTAAATGCACCAATCGGACTCTCTCCTCGGAAGGTAAGCTGTGAATGGAAGAGATCCCAGCCCTCCTTGATGGGCAGCATTCATCTCAAGAGAGATCAGAGTCCTGCTGCTGAGACCTCCAGATCTGCCCCTGTCCACCAACTTTTTAGTTCTTCCTTCAGTCACATGAAAGGCTTCAGGAATCTTCCACCGCTTTTCCTTTTTTGTTTTTCTCCTTTTTTCTCTTTTGGCATAAGCTAGCCAGCATCTGTTTCTACAGCTTGCAACCAACAAATGTGACGTTACATAGGACCTGGACTGCCATGTACCTGCAGGTGACGGCAAGGCCTCCGAGGAAGAAGATGAATTCTTCACACAACGGTGAAAGCCCCTGATATGCAGACCTGCCTCACAAATAGGGACCAGTTGCTGGTGGCAGACTGCTGATAGCAAGCTTCCAGATGTCTCGTTACCAGAAATTCCAAGAGAACGTGGGCATAAAACTGCATAAATTTCAGACATCTCAGAGGACTGTGCTTTCATTGTTCTTTTCCCATATGTTACAAAAGAACAGTCTGTATAGCTCTGGATGTGTGGCAAGCCCTAACAGTGGCGAAGTCAATTTTCCTATCAAAAAGCCTACAGAAAGCTAAACTGTTTCTTTCAAAGGCTGTAAGGAGAGCTCATACCTTCTGCAAACTAATTACGAGAACGAGGTGTCCTTAAATAAACCTGCCCAAAGTGAAAAGCCCTGGGCTATGACTTTTTAATGTTATATGATTTTTTTTATTTTTTAGTGGCTGCAGTTATGGAGCATTATGGAAAATGCAGTTGAAAAATTTGAAAACTGGGAGTTAAATCATTTATACAAAAGAAAGAAAGAAAAAGAAAGAAACGAAAGAAAGAAAGAAAGAAAGAAAGAAAGAAAGAAAGAAAGAAAGAAAGAAAGAAAAGAAAGAAAGAAAGAAAGAAAGAAAGAAAGGGAAAGGAAGGAAGAAAAAGGAAGGAAGGAAGGAAGGAAGGAAGGAAGGACGGACGGAAGGACGGACGAACCGGTCTTATCAGGTCCATTTTATACAGCTTATTCCTTTAAATCATTTCTTGGATGCATCTTTTCTCCCAAATCCACCCCTATCACCTGCTTCTCAAATTAAGGCTCCAGCTTCTACTCTCCAACCCCTCCCCTCTCCAATCCATTTTTCACAACTATGTAAGGCCAATCTTTCAAAAATGCTAATTTCCCAGGCTTTTCCACTGTTCCAAAACCTACTGAAGGAAGATTTTTTTCCCACACAGTGGGAAATGCGTGGGCCCAAATCCCTGCTCCATCAACCATCAGCTGTTTGAATTTACATAAGGAATTTAACATCCCTGAGCCTCAGTGTACTCATTCCTAAAATGGGAATAATACATGCCTTAAAGGTTGTTATCAATAATTGGGACACAATTAGCCAAGTGCCTGGCCCTCCAAAAGCTCTCAAGAAATGTCACCCTGCTTTCCCCTCTCTAGTGAACTTCAGGTGATACGATCCTCATGATCTGACCCCACCCTCTACACGCAACCACGCGTCCCAATAACTTTTGCACGTGATTCTGTGCCCCAACTAGGTTCCCAGCCCTCCTCACCCTCTTTGCTCCCTCTACCCCTTTGCTGGCTCCCCATGCTCATTCCCCTCCCATGCCACCCACTGTCCTCTCCAACCTGCAAATCCTGTAAAAGTCCAGCTCAAGTCCCTCCCTCTGCAGACTCCTTGGGCACAAAGATTTCCCCATTTTCACAATTATGCATTGGGTATCAATTTCCCAGGCCACAAACAGGTGTCCAGGAAGGTAATTCTCTTTTATTTTCCTGTAATTAAATGTAATTTCCATCTCAAGCCTCCATACCAACTAGAGGTATTAACTTAATCGTGGTGCTGTTAGGCTTTCCGTACTCAGATCAGAGATCTCTCACTCGTGTGTTTCCAGCTTCCTCTTCTGCATGGAGTTGCATCTAAATTCCAACAAGGTTTATACCTAATGCTTAGGTTGAGGTACAGATGAGGAGGATCTTAACACCTTGGCATTGTCCACTCTTGCTTCTGGCACCTGCTGAGAAGGTGACCCTGACTCACTGTCAGGGTCTTTCTCCACTTATATCTGGTTCAGGCTTGAATTCCCATGTGGTTCTGGTTCTACAGACTAACCCAGAATCCTGGGCGGCATCTTGCTTTCCATCCACAAAGCCCAGTCAGGTCTGCTGGGTCATACTCCTGGCCTCTCTGGGGTGTCTCTTCATCAATGCCCTCCTGTCCTGGAGGCAAGGGAACCCTGCTAAGACTTCGGATTCCCAAGACTCCAAACAGGGAAGCAGGACTCAGCTCCGCACTGCTCTCAGAGCCTCCACTCCATATGGGGAGTCTACTACTCTCACCCAGGTCGGGCTCAGACCAACTACAGGGTACCTCACCCCTTATCAGACACCCACACTAGTTTCCAACTCTATTTCTTTTCTAATCCATTCTCCTTTCTTGTCCTAGGAATAAGTTCTCTCTTCTCATTTGAAAAAACTGGTTCTGACAGATTCTCAGTCTTAACAATTCAAAATTCTATGTCTTAGTTCTTTGGGGTTTTAACTTTTGAGCTGGAAAAAAACATTGGCCTTTTATCTACTGGCTCTGCCATGAATTTCAAAGCCTGTTATGGAACACTAAAGCTAAATATTGACCCATCCCTTCCCTGAAGCTGTAAGCCCAGGATGCCCTAGCTGCCACCTGAAATAAATGGATGGGTTACGGGGCAGAGGAAAATATCAGGAACAAAAACACAAAATAAATGAAAGATTTCGGTGCAGAAAAGAAATATACAGAACAAAAAGAACATTGGTGGGTATCAAACATCACCCCTACCACACCGGTCACCTGGTTATTGTCTATAAACCCTTCAGCTCTCTGCTGAGATAGCACTTCCTCTGAAAACCTTTTTCCTGCTTGACCTGCTCCCATTTCAATTCCCATATTAGGGGAAGCGCTCATCCCATATGTCCACAGGCAGAATCCCAAAATGACCCACAGTGACTCTCTCCTCCATATAATTCCCACCCCCGTAAATATGACAGGGTATCACTACTGTCATTATATTACATTATGTGGCAAAGAGATACTGCAGATATAATTAAAGTTATAAATTAGTTGACTGTGAGTTAATTAGAAGAGACATTATTCAGCGGGCCTGACATAATCACATGAATCCTTTAAAAGCAGAGTTTTCTCTGGCTGGTTGCAGAAAACGAAGTGAGAAGTTTGAAGCATGAAGCTGTTTTCTGATGTTCCTTGGAAGATGGAAGAGGCCACATGGATAAAACCTGGGAGAGGCCCCTGGGAGATGAAAGAGAATTACAGCTGACAGCCAGCAAGACAATAGGGACAAGTCCTATGCCCTCAAGGAAATGAGCCCTGCCAACAACCAGTAATCTTGGAAGAGAATCACCAGCTCCACATGAGACACAGCCTGACCAACATCTCTATTTCAGGCAAGTAAGACCATACCCAAATGACACAGTGATGCTGTGCCCAGACTTCTGAACTACAACAATGGTGAAATAATGTATTTGTGTTGTTTTAAGCCACTAACTTTGCGGAGATTTGCTCCACAGTAACATAAAACTAATGCCATACCATATGTAATCGCCTAACACCAAGTGGTCAGGCCTGTTCCCAAACTGGATCATGATTGTCTTCAAGTCTGTGTCCCCCAACAAGACCATGAGACTACCTGGTTTACAGTTACACTGAAGAAATACTGTTTGAGCCACATTAGTTAAATGGATTAAACGAGCAATCATATGTAAAACACTTAGGATAGTACCTGACGTATATGTTTTAACTATTATTACTGTTGCCCCAAAGTACCTAAAACAGTAGCTAACACACAGTAATAAGCTCAACAAATACCGGTTGAGTTAAAAACCATTCACCTCAAGTGAATTCTCATTGTATTTATAGCTAACACCAGAGAATTTCTTAACATGCATTGGTTTCAGAAATCAGAAAATGAGTAGAAGGGATAGTTTGCTATTCTAAGCAAGGGGAACATGAAAAAAATGAAATACAGGTAAGAAAGTGCAAGCCATCAACAAAAGACAGTCAACAGATCAGTTTGGCTAGAAAGTTAGGTTCCTTTAAAGGATAAATAAAAGACTAAGCTGAGAAAATGTTGGTCACATAATGGTAGACATCCAATGCCATACCCTGAATTCTAGATGTTACCACTTAGGAACAGGAGAGGTCCAGGGATGGCTTTTACACAACAGATTGGTATGGAAAACATAATGTTCTAGGGCAGGTATTAGATAAGAAGCTTCAGGACAGATTGAAGAAGGCAGATGTCGGAGGAAGGGACATTAGTTAAGAAGCCTACACAGGGTGTGAGATATTAGAACCTGCACTATCACGGGGATAAGAGTCAGCAAAAGAAAGGACTACTAAGAGAGGTATTATTACAGAAAAAGTAGAGGCTGTTGTAACATGAAATGGTCAAAAACTTACTACTAGCTCTGCAAACATGTACTGAACACCCCTTCTGAAGCAACCTGCAAGAGTTCAGCATTTGCTGAGAGAATGACTTCTGGTCTCAGTTTGAATTAACTATGACACCTCCAAAATTATGAGCTAAAGTCAATAGAATGTCCTCCTCTCAAGGCAGGGATTCTTAACAACAGAGATGACATTTTTCTAGCTCACACGCTTTTGAACTAAATTGGATTGAGTCTGAATGTAACTAGACTTTCCCAGAAACTGTAACTTTTCGGGGGAGGGGCGCTTATTCATCAAGTTTCAACTTTGACACATAACACATTTATGATCGGTGGCTGATGGCTGATGCTGCACGAGAGGAAGACCCTGGGAACAAACAAACGCCACTGTCTGCACACTTAGGCTGGACTCCCCCCTACAGCAAACTCACCCAGGCCTCAGTCGGCTCTTCCCAGAAACAGGAGTCCTCCAACACAAGGTGGAGACTGTGGGAACAGAGAAATCCTCTCTCTGGCCCACGTGGACACAGACATCTATGGAGGCACACTGGCACCTCTACCACATCCTATTCGGAACCTGAAATGAAGGCACATCTTCTGCATGGGCTCCGGCTCCCTGAGCACATCTGGGACCTCAGCACCTTCGGCAGGCAAAGAACCTCGGCGAGTACTTCATTTGGGCAACTGAGGCCAGCTCTGCATTCTTCGTATCCTTGAGTCCTGCCCCAAGTGCCAGCCATCCCATCCTTTAGCCCATCTCACACGTTCATTCTCAGGTTGCTCTGTGTTCTCTCCCCTCCCATTACAACCTTCAACCTGCCACAACCTCCCTCCTCTTCTGCCTCCATTCTATGTCCTACAATATTCTCAAGCTCTTCACAGAACGCCGTCTTCTCCATCACGCCTTGACTAAAGCCTGGCTTGTCCATAGAAGTGCTGCTGCGGAGGGGCCAAGATGGCGGAACAGCATGGAAGTGTTTTTTGTGTCTCACGTACATGAAATGCAGCCAGATTAACGCTAAATCATCCTGCCCACCTAGAAAACTGACTTGAGGACTAACCTAACAATATGCACAACCTGAACCACAAAACTGAGCAAGTATGTGGTGCAGAGAGATGAACGAGGGGACAGAGAAGCCACAGAGGGCAGGGAGCTGTTTTTGTTTGGCAAGAGAGGATGGAGATGGGGGGGCGGTGTAGGAAGTATGCGAAAGCATCCCCCCCCCCACCCAAAAGAGCTGGAGAGAGAAGAAAGGGTACACAAGGGACTGAACAACAAAAAGGAGAAAGGAGAAAGGAAAGGGTTTAAATTCCATCAAGATTCTATAAACAGGGGGAGCGCAGAGTCTGAAACTCCACAGCTCAATACCTGGAGTAGCTGTGGTGGGAGGGTGAATCCTGCAGGGGCAGACAGGAAGCTCTGAGAGGTCCTAGAGCCACAAGGGGAAAGGCAGTTCCCCTGCTGGGAGGACATTTTGTAGAGGCTGTGTGGCCACCCCACAGGCAAAAGAGAACCAGAGAACAACCACATTCGCTGGTGCTGAAACAAGGATATTAAGGGTGAAGCTTGGTGCCAGATGTGTGTTGTGATTTTCCATAATCCCTGAAACACGGCTGCTGCACAATCATGTCAACGTTTTCTGTGGGGGCTGGCACCCAGCTGCAGTCTCTGGGCATAAGCAGTAGCACAGTCCCACAAACATTCCTGTAGGCAGGCTGGCACCTGGCCATTGCTATGTGAGACTCTCCCCCAGAAGGTCCAAGCGGCACAAAGCTGTTGTCCTTCAGAAGTGAGGGGTCAGGAAACACAGCCGCATGTGACATACACCTCAGGAGAGAAGTGCCACCTAGCAACCTGGCTTGGACACGGTGTAGAAGCAGCAAGTGGACAGAAGCCAGAGACAAAGGAAAGGTGCTTGACTGTCGGTCAGGGAGAGCACAGAGTTCTGATACTCTAGATTGGGTAGCTGAGTGACACAATTTTCACGTCTCCCAGGTATATACACACACACACCTGCATGCGCCACAAAGATCCACCCCCGTAAGCTAAGCAGCACCACCTAGTGGAGGACGGAGCCGTTACACCAAGCCCCGCCCAACTGGGCCAACCTTGCTCTTCAGAAACACAAGTCTCTCTACCTGCTTAGTTTACAGACTATAAAGTGCTTCATAGTTTGACTTCTGGGGAAACCAACATAATTTCAATCGTGTTTCAGTCTGCTCGCTGGTCCATCTTTTCCATTTTTTTTCTTATTCTTGAATACAGAGAGAGAAAAAAATTATTTTTATTTTAATTTTTTTATTAAAAATATTTTTAATTTTTTCTACCATATTTTTTACTTTTTTGTAAATTTTTCAAATTCTATTTAACTTCCATCATTTCATTTTATTGTATTTCAGTGTATTCATTTTTTCAAATTTTCAAACGCTTTCTTTTCTTTTTTCTTTCTCATTTTTCCCATTTTTCACAAATCTATCAAGCTCCTTTCAACAACCAGACCAAAACACACATAGGATCTAGCATCATTTATTTGATTTTTGTGTTGCTTTTAGTTTTTTTAGTTTTTTTATCTTATTCCTTTTCTTCCTTCAAAATGACGAAATGAAGGAATTCACCCCACTACAAAGAACAAGAAGTGACAGCCAGAGACTTAATCAACACAGATACAAGCAAGATGTCTGAAACATAATTTAGAATCACAATAATAAGAATACTAGCTGGGGTTGAAAATAGATTAGAATCCCTTTCTGCAGAGACAAAAGTAGTAAAACCTACTCAGGATGCAATAAAAAATGTTCTATCTTAGCTGCAATCTCAAATGGATGCCATGGCAGCAATGATGGATGAGGCAGAGGAGCAAATCAGCAATAGAGCAGACAAACTTATGGAGAAAAATGAAGCAGAAAAGAAACAGGACGACTAAGGCAAAAGAGCACGATTTAAGAATTAGAGAAATCAGTAACTCATTTAAAAAGAATAACATCAGAATCATAGGGATCTCAGAAGATGAAACGAGAGAAAAAGGAGTAGAAGGGTTATGTGAGCAAATCATAGTAGATAACTTTCCTAACCTGGGGAAAGACACAGACATCAAAATCCAGGAAGCACAGAGGACACCCATTAGATTCTACAAAAACAAGCAATCAAGAAGGCATATCATAGTCAAATTCACAAAATACTCAGTCAAGGGAAGAATCATGAAAGCAGCAAGGGAAAAAAGTCCGTATCCTACAAGCGAAGACCGATCAGGTTTGCAGCAGACCTATCCACAGAAACTTGGCAGGCCAGAAAGAAAGGAGTGGCCAGATATATTCAATGTGCTGAATCGGAAAAATATGCAGCCAAGAATTCTTTATCCAGGAAGGCTGTCATTCAAAATGGAAGGAGAGATTAAAGTTTCCCAAACAAAAATTAAAGGAGTTTGTGACCACTAAACCAGCCCTGCAAGACATTTTAAGGGGGACTCTGAGGGGAGAAAAGACAGGGGGAAAAAAAGACCAAAAGCAACAAAGACTAGAAAGGACCAGAGAACACCACCAGAAACTCCAACTCTACAAGCAACATGATGGCAATTAACTCATATCTTTCAGTACTCACTCTAAACGTCAATGGACTAAATGCTCCAATCAAAAGACACAGGGTATCAGAATGGATAAGAAAACACGATCCATCTATATACTGTTTACAAGAGACCCACTTGAGACCTAAAGACACCTTCAGATTGAATGTAAGGAGATGGAGAACCATCTATCATGCTAATGGTCAACAAAAGAAAACTGGAGTAGACATACTTAGACAATCTAGACTTCAAAATAAAGACTATAACACGAGATGAAGAAGGGCATTATATCATAATTAATGGGTCTACCCACCAAGAAGACCTAATAATTGTAAACATTTATGGTCCAAATGTGAAAGCACCCAAATATAAATCAATTAATCACAAATAAAGAAACTTATTGATAATACCACTGTAACAGTAAGGGACTTCAACACCCCACTTACAGCAATGCACACATCATCTAAACAGAAAATCAACAAGGAAACAACAGCTTTGAGTGACACACTGGACCAGATGGACTTAACAGATATATTCAGAACATGTCATCCTAAAGCAGCACAATATACATTCTTCTACAGTGCACATGGAATGTTCTCCAGAATAGATCACATACTGGGACACCAGTCAGCCCTCAACAAGTACAAAAAGATCGAGATCATACCGTGCATATGTTCAGACCACAACACTATGAAACTCAAAATCTACCACAAGAAAAAATCTGGAAAGATAACAAATATGTGGAGACCAAAGAATATCCTACTAAAGAAAGAATGGGCTAACCAGGAAGTTAAAGAGGAAAATTAAAAGGACAGGGAAGCCAATGAAAATGATAACACCACAGCCCAAAACCTCTGAGATGCAGCAAAGGCGGTCATAAGAGGGAAGTATATAGCAATCCAGACCTTCCTAAAGAAGGAAGAAAGATCTCAGATACACAACCTAACCGTACGCCTTAAGGAGCTGGAAAAAGAACAGCAAATAAAACCGAAAACCAGCAGAAGACAGGAAATAATCAAGATTAGAGCAGAAATCAATGCTATCAAAACCAAAAAAAAAAAAAAAAAACAGTAGAACAGATCAATGAAACCAGAAGCTGATTCTTTGAAAGAATTAATAAAATTGATAAACCCCTAGCCAGTTGGATCAAAAAGAAAAAGGAAAGGACCCAAATAAAATCAAGAATGAAAGGGGAAAGATCACCACCAACACAGCAGAAATAAAAACAATAAAAACATTATGAGAAATTATATGCCAATTAAATGGGCAATCCGGAAGAAATGGACAAATTCCTAGAAACATATAAACTACCAAAATTGAAACAGAAAGAAATGGAAAATTTGAACAGATCCATAACCAGTGAAGAAACAGAATTAATAACCAAAATCTCCCAAAAAACAAGAGTCCAGAGCCAGATGGCTTTCCAGGGGAATTCTACCAAACATTTAAGGAAGAGTTAACACCTATTCTCTTAAAGCTGTTCCAAAAAATAGAAATGGAAAGAAAACTTCCAAACTCTTTCTATGAAGCCATTGTTAGTTACCTTGATTCCAAAAACAAAGACCCCACTAAAAAGGGCAACTATAGACCAATTTCCCTGATGAACATGAATGCAAAAATCCTCAGTAAGATATTAGCCAACCAAATCCAACAATACATTAAAAAAATTATTCACCACAACCAAGCGGGATTTATACCTGGGATGCAGGGCTGGTTCAATATCCGTAAAACAATTAACATGATTCGTCACATCAATAAAAGAAAGGACAAGAACCACATGATCCTCTCAACAGATGCAGAGAAAGCATTTGACAAAATACAGCATCCTTTCTTGATAAAAACCTTCAAGCAAGTATGGATAGAAGGATCATACCTTGAGATCATAAAAGCCATTTATGAAAGACCCAACACTAATATCATCTTCAGTGGGGAAAACCTGAGAGCTTTTCCCCCTAAGGTCAGGAACAAGACAGGGATGTCCACTCTCGCCACTGTTATTCATAGTATTAGAAGTCTTACCTCAGCAATCAGAGAACACAGAAAAATAAAAGGCATCCAAATTGGCCAAGAGGAGGTCAAACTTTCACTCTTCGCAGATGACATGATTGTCTATATGGAAAACCCAAAAGATTTCACCAAAAAACTACTAGAACTGACCCATGAATTCAGCAAAGTGGCAGGATATAAAATCAATGCACAGAAATGGGTTACATTCTTATTCACCAACAATGAAGAAACAGAAAGAGAAATCAAGGGATCGATCCCATTTACAATTGCACCAAAAACCATAAAATACCTTGGAATAAATCTAACTTAAGAGGTGAAAAAACTCTATACACTGATAACTATAGAAAGCTTATAAAAGAAACTGAAGACGACACACACAAAAAATGGAAAAATATTCCATGCTCCTGGATAGGAAGAACAAATATTGTTACAATGTCAATGGTACCCAAAGCAATCTACATATTCAATGCAATACCCATCAAAATAAAAGCAGCATTCTTCACAGAGCTACAACAAACAATCCTACAATGTGTATGGAACCAGAAAAGACCCTTCAGCCAAAGCAATCTTGAAAAAGAAAACCAGAGCAGGAGACATCACAATCCTGGACTTCAAGCTATACTACAAAGCTGTAACTATCAAGACAGTATGGTACTGGCACAAAAACAGGCACAAAGATCAATGGAACAGAACAGAGAACCCAATAATGGACCCATAAATGTATGGCCAACTAATCTTTGACAAAGCAGGAAAGAATATCCAGTGGAATAAAGACAGTCTCTTCAGCAAGTGGTGCTGGGAACACTGGACAGCGACAGGCAGAAGAATGAACCTGGACCACTTTCTTACACGATACACCAAAATAAACCCAAAATGGATGGAAGACCTAAACGGAAGACAGGAAGCCATCAAAATCCTCGAGGCGAAAGCAGGCAACATGTCTCCGGAGGCAAGGGAAAACAAAAGCAATAATGAACTATTGGGACCTCACCAAAATAAAAAGCTTCTGCACAGCAAAGGAAACAATCAGCAAAACTAACAGGCAACAGATGGAATGAGAGAAGGTATTTGCCAACACATATCAGATAAAGGGTTAGTAACCAAAATCTATGAAGAACTTATCTAACTCAACACCCAAATAACAAATAATCCAGTGAAGAAATGTGCAGAAGACATGAAAAGACACTTCACCAAGGAAGACATCCAGATGGCCAACCGACACAGGAAAAAATGCTCCACGTCACTCATCATCAGGCAAATACAAATCAAACCCACAATGAGATACCACCTCACACCTGTCAGTATGGCTAACATGAACAACTCAGGCAACAACAGATGTTGGCGAGGATGCGGAGAAAGAGGATCTCTTTTGCATTGTTGGTGGGAATGCAAGCTGATACAGCCACTCTGGAAAACAGTATGGAAGTTCCTCAAAAAATTAAAAATAGAACTACCCTATGACCCAGAAACCTGGTATTTATCCAAGGAATAGAAGAGTGCTGTTTCGAAGGGGCACATGCACCCCGACGTTTATAGCAGCACTATCAACAATAGCCTAAGTATGCAAAGAGCCCATAATGCCCATCAACGGATGAATGGATAAAGAAGATGTGGTATATACATACAATGGAGTATTACTCAGCAATCAAAAAGAATGAAATCTTGCCATTTGCAACTACATGGAGGGAACTGGAGGGTATCATGCTAAGCGAAATTTGTCAGAGAAAGACAAATATCATGTGACTTCATTCATATGAGGACTTTAAGAGACAAAACAGATGAACCTAAGGGAAAAGAAGCAAAAATAATATAAAAAGAGGGAGGGGGACAAAACATAAGAGACTCATAAATATGGAGAACTGAGGGTTACTGGAAGGGGTGTGGGAGGGGGATGGGCTAAATGGGTAAGGGGCACTAAGGAATCTACTCCTGAAATCATTGTTGCACTATAGGGTAACTTGGATGTAAATTAATATATATATACACATATGTATATATGTATGTATGTGTGTGTGTATATATATATATATATATGTATATGTATTATTAAAATGGACCTCATCTGTCCAATAGGGTCCCTCCCTGGACCATTTTTTCTCTATCCTGAATCCCAACATCATCTCCTCTGCTCCAGAACTGTGACCTAATTAAGACATCCAGGGAACAGAACCTCCACTTTCTCCCAAAATGTCAGCTTTACATCCTTCTGTAAGCAGCCTACACATTGTCACCCATCATGTAAACCACTCTTTGGCTAATACTTAAGATGTTCTGATCCTTTCATCCTGCCCCCACCCAGAAATACCCTGTCCTGGCTCACCCCGGGGTTGGCCTCTTCTGCTGCAAAATGGGGGGGGGGGGGGGTCATTGCAACCATGGAAAAGTGGTTAGACTCTTGGCAATTCGTCTTCCTTCTACACAAGGCCCCCTCTTTCACCTACCACAACAGCTACATTCGAGTATATAGTCAGAATTTTGTTCTGGTCTGTTTCAATGAGCCTTTCGGTTCCTCAGGAGGAGACATTGCATCCTCAGAGCTTCCCAACACCTAGGTCACAGCTGCCACTTAAAACATTCTGAATGAATGAATTAGGGAATTTCTAAAGCCTCTTTAGCTCTGAGATTGAGTCACCACAAAGCACTGTATTTAGGCAGTACTCTGCCCGAACTTGGAACTCTTTCTTCCAGTCGTGAACTCTGCATTTAGAAAAAGCCTGCCTACAGTAGCCATGCCACTAAAAATGCTCAGAAATTTCAGGGACGCTCCTGCTACGGGCAGATTCTGTCCAGAGCAGTGCAAGGAGGAAATGAGATATGCTTGAATCAGAAGCATACTCCTGATAAAGAGTGTGCTATTTTCCACCTTAGACTTATTAATCCCCCACAAATTCCATAACCAAACTCTTTGTGACACTTCCCTTATTTGCTTCTGTCTCATAAAAGCATTAAAGTTTACACCAATTGATGTTGGGCATATATATTAAATAACCTTTTGAGAAATAAGCCATATCAAGTTTTAAATTTTTGTTTAGACAGAAAAACCTAAAATCTAGACTCAGTATTTCCAATCCTTTCACTGAGAGAGAGGGTAGTGTTGGTGAAACAAATAAGCAAATGAAAAATAACTTAGAGTCGAAAAACCTGGGTGTGAGTCCTCCCTAGGACTCTGGACAACCCTCTTCCTCTCTTTAAACTTTGATTTCTCCAGGGCACCTGGGTGGCTCAGTCGGTTAAGCATGCAACTCTTGATTTCGGCTCAGGATGTGGTCTCATGGGTTCGTAAGCTCAAGCCCCATATGGGGCTCTGTGCTGACGGTGCGGAGCCTGCCTGGGATCCTGTCTCTCCCTCTTTCTGTCCCCCTCTCTCTCTCTGTCCCTCCCCTGCTCACTCACTCTCAAAATAAATACCTTAAAAATAGTTTTTAATAAAAAAATAAAAATTAAAAAAAGAAACTGATCTCCCCTCTATCCAGAGGTGATATTCAAATACTCACTGACCAGCACGGCAGAGCCACTGACCCATTAGAACCAGTACTGGCTGTCACCCTGGGGCAGGGTCCCGGCTCCCCACTGTGCCAGGCACTGACCAGTTCATTAGTCAATCATGGGAAGGGTTTGGCAGGAGGCGAGCAGAGGAGAGGAGTAGGGGCATTTGAGAAGCCCCAGGCAGTGACTCTCAAAGATTTGGAAATATTTTGATGTTTTAACAAAAAAAAAAAAAAAAAAAAAAAAAAGCATAGCTCCCTTGATGTGCACCTGCCGACTATCAGCCCTGCTTTGAACCTTCCTAGTCTGGGGACCTTGGGTAAGCACTTCATCTTCCTGAGGAGGTCTCATGTGCGAAGGGGAAACTCTGAGAATGTCTTTTAAGGCATCTTCGGAATTAAATGGAGTAACATATATGAAAGAAAAAAACCTATTCCTGCTTGAGACATGGTATGGGGAAATGACAGCTGGATGTATGAATGAATAAATGAAAAGAATAACATCTGTTCTGCCTTCCTCATAAAATTTTGTTTGTAGTTTCTTGGTAGGTGGCAGGTTTAAGAAGCAAGGGAACTGACATATGACGCTTGTCTTGCACAATCCTAAACTGAGAGCATGAGTGTCTGTCTCCACACCCACCTTCTCCTAGAAGTTTACACAGAGGACCTAGCTGGGTTCAGTCTCCCGGACTACCCAGATGTTCCCAACAACACACTGCTCTCGCAAGCCTGTGTCCTTGAAAACGGCTCGGCTGCGGGAATGGTGGGTTGTCCACTCCAAGGACAGGAGAGGAGGTGAGGAGCCTCCAACTGCCCAGATTCATGGGCCTTGACGGGTCGACTGGCGGTCGCATCCGCTCGATGACATCATCTCCCACTTCGCCCCTCGGGACTAGCTCTTACAACCCCACCTGCCCCCTCTTCCACAAAGGGCCCTGAAAGGTCAGCAAGGGGCTGCACTCGCATGCAGGTGGCTTTTCTGAGGGCTATCTTGCTACGCTGGAGGCAGATACCACAGCAACAGTGGAAGTACGTGTAAGAGAAAACACAGATGAAGATAGTGGGAAAAAAACTGTTACTCATTTGGGGAACCATTAAGAGCCCTATGGTACAAACCTCTGATCTATTAAGTCCTCTAGGCTAGGAATCGAATCATTTAAGGCATTTACTTGTGCCCTCATGTGATTTAAAGGAGGATACATTAACAGACTCATCGGGTGTCAACACACAACATTCTGTTTAGATAGTGGCACAGGTGTCTCCCTGCAAGGCAGTGATAATGTCCAAAGCAAACCTCTTTTGGATGAAAGCCTTTCTCAGAGACATTTCAGTGTTTAGTAAAGACAGGCTTTGCAGGCTATCATTTAAGGCGTATCATCTCACAAAGTTTTTAGAAAGAATAACTGAAATACTGGATGGAAAAAAAACGGGCCCCATCTATTATTTGCTATCCCTTGGAAACACACTGCTACCTCCAGGAGCTGTCCACAATTATTCACGGCGACTGTCACCATAGGGGCTCTAGAGCTGAAACTTTAGACGGTCAGACATACCCTCCAAGCCAGGCGTCTAAGCTTCCAAGTGCCACTGGATCCCAAAAAAAACACTTACTGGGCAACGACTGAGAGCCATCCCTTAGAATTTGGACACTCTGTTTCTTCTCCCAGCCTCTGTAGCCAATAACAGGATTCACGGCTCTCTCGAGAGCAAGTAACTATTGTCTGACTGCCAAAAGGAAAAGTGAATGAGCGATCATTAAAATTAATGTGTCTACCAGCAGAATGCCATCTAGGGAGCAAGTTCACTGTGCATTTCAGCGTCCCTTACCCTATCTTCCAGGTAAGTTGGGGCAATTTAACACTACCACACCCACAATTTGTCCAGGAATTGGTAAACAGAATTAAGGACTTACATCAAGGAGGACTCATAGCCAATTTGCAGATGAGTAAACTGAGACCCACAGAAGCATTATTTGCCTGAGGCCATATGGCTATTGAGTGGTAGATAAGTTTGCCCTCCAAGAGCCCATACTCTTCCCAGAATGCCCAGACTGTTCCCTACTAGACATCTCAGCAACCAGATGCAATAAACAGCTCATTAAACACAAGAGAGACTATCTGCTTCTAGGGCCAATACTCCATGCAAATAAAAACCCATATTAACAAGTGAAAGGTAATATTGCTGGGAAGTAAGATACTGGAGACTTCTGGGGCTGAGCCTTCAGCAGAGACAGGAACATCATCAACATATTTAGAGACAAAAACTGGCCCCAGTGTTCCAAAGAACTCCACTTAAGAGAATTAACCCCTTGCTGCAATGGTCTTGACGTGTATGTGAGTCAAAGGATGAAAATGCCTAGAACCTAGGACTCATTTCTCGGTCTCTGTTCCAGGGTAGGCCACTGGTACCTTCCTTTGGGAAGCTGAAGAGGACACAGCTGGCAAATGGCAACAGCAACAGAGAAGCTAGACCCAGATCCTATCCCCGGAGCATCTCAGGCAATGGTCCCCTGGAGAGGATAAAAACGTATGCAGTACTTTTAGGGGTGTTTGTACCTGTTCTCTTTGCCTGGAGTACTATTCCCCCAGATACTGTCATGGTTTGCTCACGAGTCCATTCAATTCTCTCCTCAAACATTTCCCCCCCCAGAGAGACCATTTGAGGTCCCCCTAGTTAAAAGAACCACCCCCATCACACTCTATATGTTTTCTCTGTTTTTAATTTGTAACAGAATTTCTATGTAACAATAATTTTTTCTCCCTAATACTAACATTACGTTCATTTGTGTATTCATTTCCACCCACTGTTGTACAAGCTCTATGAGAACACAAACTGCTGGTTTTCTCATGGTTGTACCACCTGTGCCCAGAAAAGTGGCTGACCAATAGCGGACGGTCAGTAACTACTGGTCGAACAAGTGAAAGCGAGTTTGGCAGTCCTGCATCTGTGACTACACGAGTGACAAAGTAGAGAGGTCATCGAGACCAAAGAAAAGTAAGTGCCTATAATCAGGAACCAGACAGTACAAGTCAATTCATACGATCCCGGGACACCTGGGCCGCTCAGTGGGTTAAGCATCCAGCTTCGGCTTAGGTCACGATCTCAGGGTTCATGGGTTCAAGCCCTGCACCAGGCTGTCTATCGACACAGGGCCCTCTTTGGATCTTCCCTCGCCCCCTCTCTCTCTGTCCCTCCCCTGCTCGTTCTCCCTCTCTCCCTCTAAAATAAACATTAAAATGTTTTTTTAATTAATACAATCCTATCTGCGAAGGAAATTTTTGTTACGTTCAGTGTCATGATGGAAAAACATTTGGGGACCCAAGCACGCCTCACCCTGTCATCGCACCTCTCAACACACAGAGCGTCAACACCGTATTATGAGAAGAGCACGCGGAAGGGGCGAGCCTACTGTGGCCCACAATGGCAGCTTCTGTGGGGCTAAGGGCTAAGAAACACCTGTTTGCAAACAAACAAGCAGCTGCGATGATGCACAAGGACCACTGGACTGAGATGACAGATGCCCCTGCAAGCAGCCTCTGCCGAACACTCACAGGCCTCTAAGCCTGCCTTGCACTCAAGCTTCATGTCACACTGGTTCCTGCTTCAGTGTCGCCGCCTGCCCTTCTCTACAGGGTGCAGGTCGAGACACTGCCCGGCACCACCGTGCCCACACTTAACCTCCACAGATGGCACCCCACCTCAGGAGCTGCAGCAGGCATTTAGGGGACCCGAGTTTAGTCTGGGTTTAGTGTATCTATGGGGTTTACAGTCACTTTTGTATACAGTTCATCTATTAGCCTTCCTGCAGGAGGAATGGTTTCTAGGAATACACTGTGCACTGTGCCAACTCATCAGCCGCGGAGGCACAGAGACTCTGGGCCAGACCCGGCCTTGCAACATGACCATGTCCTTTGTGCCCAGCACCAGAAGTACGTATGTGGCAGAGAAACGAGGTTTAAACATACTGGCCAGAAACTATTCTGTCCACAAATCCAATGTGGAAAATTATAAGCAATTTGGTCCTCCTCAAAACCAAGAGAAGACAATCCTTTTCTTTCCAAAATACATACAATAGGGGCGCCTGGGTGGCGCAGTCGGTTAAGCGTCCGACTTCAGCCAGGTCACGATCTCGCGGTCCGTGAGTTCGAGCCCCGCGTCAGGCTCTGGGCTGATGGCTCGGAGCCTGGAGCCTGTTTCCGATTCTGTGTCTCCCTCTCTCTGCCCCTCCCCCGTTCATGCTCTGTCTCTCTCTGTCCCAAAAATAAATAAAAAACGTTGAAAACAAAAATTTTAAAAAAACAAAATACATACAATAATGTAATTCATACAATTAAAAACGCACCATATATTTACTGGTTTTTCTTAGAATGGAATCATGCAAAACTGTCATTGTCAAAAGCCCTGTGCTTGTAGGACACAAACCTGTAATCATACTACAAACACCAAGTATGTCTATAGCTGCCCAGATGATCTCAAAGTAACGACTACAAAGGTTAAAGAAATTTTTCCAAACCTCCAGTAAGAAAAAACAGTTTGTCAACCTTGAAACATTTAGAATTCTATTCTCTTAAAAATTATAAAATTATTAAAATAAATGAAATGATCGAAGAGTAGATGGCCAAAAATTATATGAAGACAAAGTGTGGCAACAGTGACAGGCATAAGAATTATGAATTTTTCTAAAATTTGTAATGCTTACATTGTCATATTTATAAATGTGTACTTTAAATGTGGTATATTACTCCAAACAAATAGCCATTCAGAACTAATTTTTGTTAATAAATCTGCCTGAGATGGGGACACAGGAGAGAAGCAACAGGAAAAAAAATTATACATACATACATATATATATATACACACACACAATGTTATTATATATATATAAAACATGATAAATCTGTAACTATAACAAAAAATAAAAGTTAAAATGTTATATACAAATACATTTTTATAGATAACATTTAAATATGATATAAATCATATATCTTATATAAATACATAAATGTTATATATACATATGTAACATTTATATATGTATGATATATATATGATAGATATATATCATAGATAGATAGATCTGCCTCAACTGTAATGGAGAACAAACAATAAACAAAAGAAAAACTATTATATAGACTATTAGACGGTCCTAAGTGCTATGTGCTTGTCCTCTCCACTAGATTAGGAGCTTCTTGAAAATAAGGATTGTTTCTTACTTACACGGATACCTAGGACCTAAGCACAGTTCCTTGAACAAAGTAGATACCTAGTAAATATTGGGGAGGGAGGGAGAGAGGGAGGGAGGGAGGGAGGGATGGATAGATGGAGAGACAGACAAATGAATGTTTAAGGGCTTTTTCATACCTGTAATATGGTTACATTATGTGATGATTTGACCCAAGTATCCTACCTAATAAATAATCTTGATAATAGCCATTTGTTCCTTATATTTAGAATATGTTTTACACCACTGTTCCGTTTTTAGCTCTATGTCTTATCTGTCCATCAAGATTTCAAATTTCTTACACTGGGGCTCTGTAAAGTTCATCTTTTAACTACCGATGTCTAGCAGAGCCCTCTAGAGTAGATGTGTCTGCTGAAAACACGGATGCTGAAAATGCTGGTTAGCAATGCTGTATTCATCATTCTTCCTTATGTCAAGATAATCATCCAGAAAAGGAACATGAGAGGCAACATCATATAATGGCTAAAGGCCTGACCGGATCCCTTCTCTGACAAGTGTTAGTTTTTATCAACTGGTCAAGTTCTTTTTCTCTCTAGACCCCAGTTTACTCATCTGTTAAACAGAGATAATAACAACATCCACCTTACAGGGTCGCTGTTAAAGACTTACACAAAATCTGACATACAACAATTAGTCAAATTACGTCAGCTCTTAACATCACGATGGGCTCGAGGATCCATTTACAAGTGTGCCTCTCCCACTTTTATTTGCTGCCATCAAGATCTGCCCTCTTAGGACCCCACTGAACAGTGGAATAACATTAGGACACACAGTCTTTTTAATTTCCTAACTTTTCTAAAAGACTCTCAGTGTGCGGTGATGTGATGGCAATGACTGCACAGCTCTGGACAGCTCGCTTGGGGACTTACTTCCTTTGCAGGGCTGTTTTGTCAGGCCTGTTGAAAGCTCAGTTCCTCCTGCCTTCCGTCAGTCCTTCTAAAATTCAATAAGTACAGCATCACTGTGCAGCAATCAGATTCTTGGTACTAAAGACACGAAAGTGGAAAAGCCAGTCTTTGCTCTTAAGGAGCTTGTAGACTTTCTGGGAGGACGGACGTGGAGGTAAATCACTAGAGGAATGTGGTAAGAGATATAAAGGGGGAAGTAAAAGTGCTTTGGGAACAGGAAGGAAGAAGCCAAAAAGCTACCATTACAGACTTTCTTACTTTTTAAGTCCTCAGGATCACTTTAGGACCTCATCTTTATGCACAGTAACAGGACAAGGAAATATGCAACACCAAAATATGCTAAAAATTCCAAGTCCTAGTTATGGCAAGTCAATGGCCTCAGTCCGTCTGGAGGTTTCTGGCCAAGAATTGGGGTGCCCACATGCAGGGTGAGACTCAATAAAGCCTGGCTGAGAACTACGGATTTACAAGTAGAATGGAGATACTAGAGGTTACACAATTCCTGGAGATGCTGGTGCTCTGGCCCAGACTCGTCAAAACCCCAGAAATTCACTAAGGTTCCAGAAAGGTCTAGAAGGAAGGACCATATGCAAGAATAAGATTTAATCTAGACCCACACTGGTCAGTATAGTAGTTACTAACCACATTTGGCAATTGAAGTTTAAATTTTAGCTAACTGAAATTCAATAAAATATAAAACTCACTTTGTCCGTCTCATTAGCCTCATTTCAAATACTCAGTAGCTAAATGTGACCAGTGCCAACCACATTGGAAAGCACAGATATGTAATAGTTTCATCATCACAGAAAGGTTTATTAGATAGCCTGACATAACAAAGCTGAAAATCAAGCCTGAAAAGATCAAGGAGAGACACCCAGAAATTAGCTATTTCAACACTCTTTTAAGGAAGACAATGTAATCCAGACTCCTTATAATGTATCATCCACAATACATAGCATACAACAAATACATCTAGACACACAAAAAAGCAGGAGAATGTGGACTGTAATCAAGGAAAAAAAAAACTAGGAATGGAAACAGACCTGCAGCGATACAGATGTTAGAATTTTCAGACAGTGGCTTTAAATTAGCAATTATGAACATCTTGAAGACAAAGAAAAATCGGTTGGGGTATGAGTGGCTCAGTCGGTGGAGCATCCAACTCTTGACCTTCAACTCAGGTCATGATCTCATGGTTCATGAGTTTGAGCCCCACGTCAGGGTCTGCAATGACAGGGTGGAGCCTGCTTGGGATTTTCTCTCTCCCCCTCCTCCACTCACTCTCTCTCAAAATAAATAAAAATTAAAACTTAAAAAAAAAAAAGAAAATATAGTCTTAATCAGTCATGAGATGGAGATTCTTCACAGAAACACGGAAGCTACAAACAATAAAAATAAATTCTAAGGGCACCTGGCTAGCTCGGTTGGTTGAGTGACTAACTCTTGATTTCATCTCAGGTCATGATCCCAGGGTCATGGAATTGAGCCCCAAGTCAGGCTCTGTGCTGAGCATGGGGCCTGCTTACGATTTTCCCTCCCTCTCTCCATTTCTCCCTCTCTCCCTCCCTCCTATCTCCCTCTCCCCTGCTAGCAGTCTCTAAAAAGAAAAGAAAAGCAAGTCTAGAACACTAAGTTACAACATCTGCAATGAAACATTCATTCAATGGTCTAAACAAGAGACTGGAACTGAATGGAGAATGGCTCAGTAAACTTGAAGACAGAGCCCTAGAAAGTGACCCCATCTGAAGAAGAGAGTTAAGAGGGAAAAACTAATCATAACAAATGTGAGTATTCCTGGTTCTTGTCTTTTCTTAAGATTTATCATTAATTATTACTTGTAAAACTTGTCAGATTTTCCATGTGTAAACCAGATATGAAAAGACACTTGGCAGATCCTGGGTCCAAATGCTTCATCACATTACTGCCAACTCTTAATGACTAGAAAGCTGATTTGCTGAACACAGTGAAATCTCAGCCAATTTCACCCCTCTTGGTTTTACATTATCAGTCTATACCACAGCCACACTCAGAAATGATGTCAGATAGTCATCAAATTTGAACCCTTCTAAAGATTATGAAGATACCACTTATTTCATTCATGGCTCATTCTGCCATTTAAAACAAGATGGAGGCCGATACATTTTTAACAACCTTAACGTGCCTCAATAAAATACGTTGGTGGGTCAAAGGACCGGAAATATGTTCCTTTATTCACCAAGCATTCGCTGAATATACCCTATGCTAAAAAATTATGCTGGAAATGTAGAGATCAAATAGACATGATCCTTAATTGTACTGAGTGAATTCCCTAATTTATGCAACTATTAGGTATAAAGTAGTGATATTTGGCCTCTGTCCACCTTCCAAGGTTGAAGAAGAAGGTAAGTTGCACAAAGTACCACCAATGAATAGAGGGACACAAATTTTATGAGGAATAAAGGTCTAGATTGAGAAGGAGACTCCTGGTTAATCACTGGTGAAACAGGGCCCGATGCAGGACATGAGCACCCCTCAGTTTTAATGTGCTTTCAGATGACGTTTTGCACCTGATGAGATGGGGTAAAAGAGCAGTGATACATTTGAATACAAGGACCAAGAGATTCCAGGGTGGTTAACTCAGTTGGTTCCTAAGTGACCCAAATAATTCAGTGTGTCTTCACTCAATTATCTTTGCAGATGGTAATTTCTGATTTTCTCAGGAGAAAGTTGACTTTAAAGGAGAGTATGGGTATCAATAAGCCAGTTACATATTAATGCCAAGTTTCAGTAAGTTTAATCTAATACAAGTGATATAGTATCAACAGGGCTTACACATCAACAGTTTTCAGTTGTTTCCTTAAAGACTACTTACTGTCTTCAGTGCATCTCAGTAATGCAAAGTATTTGACTTTATTTTACTTCAACACTAATTTGCTCTGGGAATCCTAGCTATGTAGTATTTTAATTCCTGTATTTGTGAAGTCAAAAACCATCACGTTATGTCAACAGTTCATCATGAGAATCCTCCCCACATTTTTCTACCTGGTTAAACCCTCTGGACCTTTCAGTAAAAGGTTTGCACATTATGCTCTAGCCCACCGCTTCTAACCTAGCCACCCACCATCATGAGAACTTGTTCCTCTACTGAACGATCCAAGTGCCACTAACTTGAGGCCTGGCCTCTCTTTCGCCAGTCTCTCCTGTTGTATCCTGGTCAGTCCCTGAATCAGGGAGGAGCCAAAAAGGTAGGTGCCCAGGGCGATCAGTCTATAAGGGACACTAATACCTCAGGAAACACACAGCAACTGTACTATCAGTTTCCACACACGACTACATCACAGGCAAGATGTGATCGCGCTCCTAGAGAATAAGGCAGTACACTCTGGAGTAAAAATTTCAGAAAGTGATCCTAGCTGGTGCTGAGCCCTCTGTGGTGACTATTTCCACAAGGTAAATATACACATTTCACAATGTGACTGCAGTAATCCGAAGCCACCAGTCCCAGCTGACAGTGCATAATGCCTTGTGCTGCAAATGAGCATTTTACTACCATCTACATTAGAAACCTTTGAGAATTACTCTACAGAAGGTGTCCGGATCAGAAAATTCCAAAAGAAAAATGAAGTTAAAGCAGAAACAACCAACAAGTGTTAAATACTTTGCCTACATATAAGACAGGGGGAAAGAAAGCTTTCAAAATATTTTGAAGAAGACTTAGCAAGTATTTCTATGTAAATTACTTCCATCCTTAGTGAGTCTGAGTAACTAAACCTATCCAATCATGAGTGCTATAAAAATCTAGAAATGCAAGATAAACCAAGTAAGTTAAAATGTTAGATTACATTTGGCACAATGCATTTTCTTAGCAAAATATAAATTTTCCCCATCCCTTATAAAAATGTTGAACAAGTATATTTTTTTTATTTTTGTAATGTTTATTTATCTTTGAGAGAGAGAGAAAGAGAGAGAGTGAAGCAGAAAAGAGGCAGAGAAATAGGGAGACCCCAAATCTGAAGCAGGCTCCAGGCTCTGAGCTGTCAGCACAGAGCCCAACGAGGGGCTCGAACCCACAAACCATGAGATCATGACCTGAGCCAAAGTCAGGCACTTAACCGACTGAGCCACCCAGGCGCCCCAAGTATCTCTAAAATGTTGACTTAAAGGGTTGTTAAACACTGATTCAAAAGCATATTGCACCCCTGTGTTTATTTTTAAGTAATCTCTATACCCAGTGTGGGCCTTGAACTTACAACCCCAGGATCAAGAGTCACATGATCTACTGAATAAGCCAGTCTGGCACCCTCCACCTCTATGCTTATTGCAGCATAATTTACAATAACCAAGATATGGAAGCAACCCAAGCATCCATCAAAGAAGATGTGGTGTGTGTCATCCATCAAAGAAGATGTGGTGTGTGTGTATACACACACACACACACACACACACAAATGGAATATTACTCAGCCATAAAAAAAGAATGAAATCTTGCCATTTACAACAACAGGATAGACCGAGGGAGGCTATTACGCTAAGTGAAAAAAATCAGAGAAAGACAAATACCATATGGTTTCACTTATATGTAGAATTTAAAAAGAAAATTAGGGGTGTCTGGGTGGCTCAGTCAGTTGAGCATCTGACTCTTGATTTCAGCTCAGGTCATGATCCTGCTTGGGATGCTCCCTTTATCCCTCTCAATGCCTAAAATGAAAAAAAAAAAAAATAGCCATCCTCTGTCCACTGGTAACAAATTGGTGCAGCCACTGGAAGAGTAATTTTGCTACTGGATATTTACCTGAAGAACATAAAAATACTGATTTGAAAAGATATATGCACCCCTATGTTTACTGCAGTGTTATTTACAATAGCCAAGATATGGAAGCAGCCCAAGTGACCACTGATAGATGGATAGGTAAGTAAGATATGGTGCATATATACAATGGACTATTACTAGGCCCTAAGAAAGAATGAGATCTTGCCATCTGTGTCAAAAGGAATGGACCTATGGGGTATAATGTTACGTGAAATAAATCAGTCAAAAGAAAAACAAATACCATATAATTTCACTCATATGTGGGATTTAAGAAACAAATGAAGGAAGAGAAAAAGAGACAACCCCACCTCCCAGATTTTTAAATACAGAGGACAAACAAGAGTTTGCCAGAGGGGAGGCAGGTGGGAATACAGTGAAATAGATAAAGGGGATCAAGAGGTACAAACTTCCAGTTATAAAATAAGTTATGACGATGAGAAGTACAACATAGGGAGTACAGCCAATAATACGGTAATCATGTTGTTTGCCGACAGGTGGTATCTACACTTACCACAGTGAGCACTGAACAAAGCGTTGAATTATTGAATCCTTATGCTGTACACTCGAAATGAATATACCACTGTATTTAATTATACTGCAAAAAACAGAAAATACAAATTGCAACCTGAGAACTTAAAAAAAACATTTCGACTAAAGAATTTTGATGATGAAGTTTATTAGACACTGGACTGGTTATGCATGGAGTTTCTTAATTCTCTTTCCTTCACAGTGTTTAAGAATATGGCAGAGAATTTTCTCTAAAAATATTCAGGGGGGAGTTCTGTGAAAGACGAAGATGTCCTAGAGTCTAGACACTCTTTTGTTTTTTAGTTTGATATTTTTAATTTATTTGTTTTAATTTACATCCAAATTAGTTAGTATATAGTGCAACAATGATTTCACGAGTAGATTCCTTAGTGCCCCTTACCCATTTAGCCCATCCCCACTCCCAGACGCCCTCCAGTAACCCTCTGTTTGTTCTCCATATTTAAGAGTCTCTGATGGCTTGTCCTCCTTCCTGTTTTTATATTAGTTTTGCTTCCCTTCCCTTATGCTCATCTGTTTTGTCTCTTTAAGTCCTCATATGAGTGAAGTCATATGATATTTGTCTTTCTCTAATTTCACTTAGCATAATACCCTCTAGTTCCATCCACGTAGTTGCAAATGGCAAGATTTCATTCTTTCTGATTACCGAGTATACACACACACATACACACACACACACACACACACACACACACACACCTTTATCCATTCATCCGTTGATGGGACATTCTGGGCTCTTTCCATACTTTGGCTATTGCTGATGGTGCTGCCATAAACATTGGGTTGCATGTGCCCCTTCAAAACAGCACACCTGTATCCCTTGGATAAATACCTAGTGGTGCAATTGCTGGGTCATAGGGTAGTTCTGTTTTTAACTTTTTGAGTAACCTCCATACTGTTTTCCGGAGTGGCTGCACCAGTTTGCATTCCCACCAGCAGTGCAGAGTCCAGCCTTTTAAAAGGCATTCCTGTGTATGAATCCTGAATATCATTACTCATCTCCTCAGAGGTAATCCAAACAGATTACGAAACAAAATGTTTTCTTCTTTAAATAAAAAAAAAGGCATTCAAGACATTCTTGCAAGAAATAACTATTAGTACAAAGGTCAGAGGTCTGCAGTGATAATAGCATCAGCCAACAGATCTCATTTGAAGTGACTTTCTTTGCTTACCTGCATAATTAAAAACGTCTAAATTTTCTTTGTTTCTTTGAGCACTATGAGGATCTGTGGGCAGCTGAAGGGAGCCATGCATGGAAGCTGTTACCAACTTACACTGTAGAGGTAAGGAGAGGGAGCAGCAGCTTGTCAGGGAGGGAGCCAGGGGATTAGTACCTCAGCCTCTCTCCACTCCCGCTCTCTGATCCCTGCTGTGATGTCCACTGACCAAACCCAACCAGATCTAGAGGGCAGAGCTTCAGTGACAGCAACTGGACCTCCAGAAGCACAGAGCAGGAACTGGAAGGCTGGACAGTACAGACGGAGGAGTCAGTGGAGAACATCCAG
The DNA here is from genome assembly GCF_028018385.1 of Neofelis nebulosa. NCBI lineage: Eukaryota > Metazoa > Chordata > Mammalia > Carnivora > Felidae > Neofelis > Neofelis nebulosa. The sequence goes on along the minus strand of NC_080791.1, from coordinate 7,465,568 downwards.
CACCGTTTTTAAGTCCTATTTCCATCTGTTGTTCCCCTCTTCCTTTCAGGAAGGCTCATTTGAGTTTTAAACTGTTCAAGATGCTCTTTAAGGACATCGCTTTCCATTCTAATGCAGGTAGTGCTTAACTCTGCCTATCTTGTTTCCTTTTACTTTCCCTCCTGGCTCAGACATGTGATTTGAGAATATACTCCTTCAAATTTTGTCTTGCACATTCTCCTAGAGCAAGAAATATGAGATCAAGACAATCTGCGTCTACTGCGATCACCCGCTGTTCAAACAAACCTTCCCACCTTCAAAACCTCATCGGGATGCTCAAATCCCCTTCACCAAGAACACTTCGTCTATTATTATCTGCCTGCTCTCACTTAATATTCCCATTTTTTGTCTGTGCCTTCTCTTACTGCACCAACTCTACCCATTTACTGGGTTATGTTCCCTCAAGGTGCAGGTGATTCCTGCACCGTTTTGAAGCTTTCCAAGCTATTCCTCTTCCTAGTATTCTCCTCTCAATTTTTCCACACCCCTGACAAGAGCTGTCCCCATTTGCAAAGATGGTTGCCCATTGTTCTCACTACGGAGTATGTGCCGCTCTGAGAGTGTTTTTCAGTTGTGTTCTGAATTCCGGCATCTTCTGATAAGTCATTCCGGTTTTCTCCCTAGGACATTGCTTCTCTTACGTTTACTGGCTGCCCGTCACTCTTTCTGATTTAGTAATATCTAAAATATTTCCCTCTTTTCTAAAGCCCTGCTCAAGAGCACTTACACCCAGCAACATCTCATTTTCCCTTCCACACCTGTCCATCCTGGCTTTCAAATGTCTAATTTCCAATTATCTTCATTTGTCCTCTCCACTGCAACACATCTCCCAAGGCAATCTCTCTTCCATCACAGTTTAATCATACTTTCTTCTGTTACTTTATTTTTTCCCTTGCTCCCGTTCTGATAATAAAACTGAAATATACTCTCAGACTCCTCTTGTTCCTCTTTGATTTCCTGAGCTAATTTGATTCTAGAAACTGAGGATTCTAGGAGAAAGCCTTTCTAGCCTCTGGATTCGACGTTATTTTATCGAGATCATTTTTACTTTAGTTCTTTTTGATGGTGTGTTCTCTGCAATAATGAGGACTTTAAGCATTTGTTTATTCTGAAAATCGGCTGCTATTTTATGGATCTCGGAAATCATGGTCAGAGTTTATATACCTAACAGGTTGTCGCAGAAGCTATGCCCCATCCACACTCCCTGCCCCACCAAGACTTTCTGGTCTGAACATAGCTGAGGTAGACAGTTCTGGCCTGTCCCCCGTATCCTCTCTCTCAAGCACTTCCCAGGGCCGCTGGGCTTCAGGACTCTCTCCAAAGGTTCAGAAAGTCACTCCGTCCTTGTGACGGTACAGTGCAGAGGAAAGAGACGGGTGCTCACGATCGGTGAGAACAGGGGTCAGTGGAGAAGCGGTCCAGCTTCTCAGGCTGCAGAGCAGCAATCTTAGCACTTTCCACTCAGGGCCCAGAGGGTGCCGCTGCATTCCTGGGCTCATCTCAAAAAAACCTACGGGTACCCAGCCCAGCCCGTGCCTCGACTCAGTTCCGAGAGACATAAAACCAAGCCTACGGGCGACCCTGAGGCGGAGCAGCGCCAGAGGAGCAACTCTTCAGACAGAGAATTCCGGAGGCTTCCCCACATTCCCAAGTCTCCCGTGTCCCTGAGCATAAATAATGGAATCTGAGGCACCAAGTCCCAACAAACTCCCTCGGTCTGGCACTCACGATGCGTAGCGGGAGGGCCACTCACACACTAGTGAGCCCACTTGGCACGTAGCTACCTTTGTGGACTTTGACGAGGAGCACATTAAGACAGGCAAGAAGTTGTTACCGGGACTCCTCCCGCTTCAGGCAAAGTCTTCAGCGGGACTCAAGGCTCTCTTTCGAAGCTTAAATCCCTCTGAGCCTTCCCTGCCACCTGCCACAAGCTCTGGTCTTGTTGCTCAACTTGAGACAAATCTGCTATGGTAGGTAGCAACCCACTAGCATCAGGCGCCCGTACGACTGACTTGTTAAACCCAGGGCCTGAAGCCACTTACAAAGCCGGGCCTATCGGAAGCCAATGACCCAACTCGTCGAGCTACCACACAGCAATACACGGGTCACTGCCGACACCCACTAACGCTTCGGGACCACAGCTGCCGGCCCAGGAGGTACCACTTACTTTGATCCCCACATTCTACATCTTATCTCCTGCACAAGGTCTCCAGATCATGAGCGACCAAGAAATCATCACCTCTCTCTCTGTCAAATTCAGAAACAATTCAGAGAGAGAGACACAGGCGCCAAGCAGACAGAGATTAAAATACCATCTCTCTTCCTGATGACGCTGTTTGCAGAAGGGAGCTGAGGTCAGGCCCAACAGGGGAAGCTCTTGGTTCCCTAATAGTTTACCCTTGAGTTAAACCTAGCTACCAGTCACAGCAGAGACCCCTGCGGAGGCAGACCCAGCAAGCTCGCCTACGACTGCATCAGAGGCAAGGGGAGGTTCCAGGCGGTCAACAACTTCCCCTTCTCTCCAAGTGAGTGGGTGAGGGGTCAGAAAGATGCCAGGAGTGTCCTTAGATGTAATCTGGCTGCGTGGAAATAAGAAGACTGTTCTGTTCTCTCTCAGCACCTTCTGGTGCCTGCATTTCTGTGTCCAGACAAACCTGGCTCCTCATCACCATCCTACAGTTCCTTTAAGAGACCCACCAGAAGGAGGACCCGGTTCTCTTCCCGCTGACCAGCTCATCTCTGCACAGGGTCTCACCCCCGCACATGTCCAAAGCCACTTGTCAGACTGCAGAGCACCATCGTTGGCTCAGGTGTCCACTCCTGAGCCAATAAGCTGTGGCAGAAGGTGGAGGAAGCCAAGGGCTGAGGTTTGTGGTGAGGCCTGCCACTGTGAGCAAGGGCTGTGGGAGGGGTGCCATCGGACTAACTTAGGCAGGGTGTGTGGCCCTGTGCCCCTTGCTCCCGACTCCACTCTTAGCCAACAGCTTCCCCTGAAATACATCACCAGCCCCCTCTCTGGTACCTCCCACCAGGGTCTTTGGTCACAGTCCTCAGGTGAGGCCTTCTCCTGCAGCTCCCAGGCTTGATGGATTGCTCCTGCGGAGTCAGGTCTGGTCCCCATCCTCCACCAAAGACCCCAACAACCAACCCACTCATCTTCCCCCTGCCCCCTATAAAGCCCTGTCATAGACCACATTCTATTTCATCCCATTCAGAATCTGTCAGAGAACCCAAGAATCTTTCAGATTTCTGGAACAGGATTGGTCTCCATTTGAATCTACCTAAGAACCAGCGACCTAAACATTTGGTCAAAAGTTATTTGGGATTCCAGCTATGTGGCAGCAAATTTTTCAAGGGCAAGTGTATTTTAAAGACTGGCCCTTTTAAACTGGAAAACCAGCATCTTGGTTCCTGGGAGATCCACTAAGACCGGGAGCCACAGGGGCACCCAGGTTCCTAAATGATAGTATGGTTAAAACCATTATCACACGGCAGTTCGTCTCATCACAGAGGGCTACCCAAGCTATACCAAACTTTTCCAACCACAGTCAGGTAATAAGCCTGGAAGAACAGACTCCCGGCGGGGGGGTACATAATCAACACAGTTTGTCTCTAACTGTTGAAAAACAGTCAAGTCCATCAATGTCGAACCTGAATGTCAAGAGTTATTACTTAATGATTACAACACCAGATTCCACCTTTTTTTTTCACTTCGGTGCATTCTGGAACTCTCATACTAGCATTGCTTTCCTGCCCCTAGAACTGGAGGGATGTTGTTCTCTCATAATGAGAAACCAGGCCAGGGAGAGAAAACAGGAAGTATAATATGAACAATCTGTGTCCCTCCCTATGGCTGCAGCAATGCTCGGTAAGCTGAGACCCCAGAAGCCCCAAGTGCAGAAGGACTGGCACAGTGGGGTCGCAGGGCACACAGAAAGCCCTGGGTCTGAGTCGAGTCACATAAGCGCTCCAAGCGGACAGGGCAAAGGGGCAAGTGGCTGTTACGTCTTTCAATGCTGACACCTTTGGGTCACCCTAAGCCAACACCAGATTGACAATAGGTCTCTGAGAGCCAGACACTTGGCTTGGTCTGCAGCCAAGCTTGCAGCCTCCCCAAGACTCTGCCAACCCCACAGAGCCTCAGAGCCTGGGTCTGAGGACCTCACAGTGTGGTCCTCACAGGAGTGACAGCACCACCACCAGGGGTCTTCAGGTGGCACCCAAGGCCCAGTGATTCAGAATCTGCAGTCTGACAAGATCCCTTGGTGATCAGCTCCCACCATCAAGTTTGAAAAGCACGGCTCTGCCTCTCAGAGGTTGAGAAATGTGGGTGCAGGACAGGGAAGGACAAAGAAAAGGGCAGAAAGAGAAGCAGAGATATAAGTGCCCAGCAAGTCAGACTGCTTTTCAGAGTTCAAGTCAAGCCTGCAAAGGGCCATGAGAACATAAAACCGAATTTCCATCAGATGCTCTATCTCAAAAATCTAGTTTTGATCAGTGTGTTTTGGAGTCTTTGAGTGAATTAGAGAAGCTCAGATTCCCAGGCAGTGATCAAAATATTCCACTACATTCCATGAAGCCAAACAGGATCAAGTAAAGAAATGGAGACTGTAAGAAATTGGGGAGAACAAATGAGAAATCAGATTATCCATCCTAGGGAGCTGCACAGGCCTCAGGCCACCCTCACCTTACCTCCTCAGCCTGCAATCCTACCACCTCCATTGCCTCGTTGACCCTGGGTGGGTCCCCACCCCTGATTCCTTCTCCTCTCAGCTGAGGATGCATAAGTCACTGCCCTCCAGGAAAACGATCAGTTAATGACCATCAAGACCTTATCACTGTCCATTTGGTGCATCACAATCTAATTTCATTATAAAGACACTTTTTGCCTCAGTGAGACAACTTTTGGAAGACTTCTTTTTTTTAATGTTTATTTATTTTTGAGAGAGAGAGAGACAGAATATGAGCAGGGGAGCGGTAGAGACAGAGGGAGACACAGAATCCAAAGCAGGCTCCAGGCTCTGAGCCATCAGCACAGAGCCTGATTCGGGGGTCAAACTCACATAGTGTGAGATCATGACCTGAGCCGAAGTCGGACGCTCAACCGATTGAGCCATCCAGGTGCCCCAAAGACATTCTTAATCATTCTCTCAAATTTTAAGGAAGGTGAATTTTTTTTTAATGTTTATACTTATTTTTGAGACAGAGAGAGACAGAGCACGAGCGGGGGAGGGGCAGAGAGAGAGGCAGACACAGATTCCAAAGCAGGCTCCGGACTCAGAGCTGTCAGCACAGAGCCCGACGCAGTGCTCACGAACGGCAAGATCATGACCTGAGCCAAAGTTGGACACTCAACCGACTGAGCCACCCAGGTCCCCCAGGGAAGTACACGCTTTTAAAGGAAGTCAACAATTTGTTTCTTTGAGCTCTTCTACTGGAGGAAACTCCTGACATCTTCAAATGAGCATAAACCACCTAAGTCTTGATTAGCTGCCAAGCTGGCAAAGTGTCATGGCAGTCACCAGTCCCGAGCAGTGGGTAGAACCTGGTCTTCAGAGACAAGAGCGAACGCTGGTGAAGTTTTCAGGACACAGGATCAAACCTGTGATGAGGCCATGAGGATCACACGAGGGGTAAGGTAGGTAATTCATAGTCACCCTCCTCAGCGCACCCAGGTCCTGGCTGGGCATCATAATGTCCCAGAGTACATGGGGTCACCCCCACACAGAAACCGCAAAATCTGTCTGTCCTGCTGACACAGGCAGATGGGAGAACACAGGATCTTTGGAAGTCAGATTTATGTGTGATTCTTATTTTATTCCTTGTGGGGGTTTTTTCTTCCGTAAGAAATACAAGTTATTTTTGCAATCAGATTTAAAATGAGGATTACTTTAAAATTCATAGACATTTGGGGGCGCCTGGGTGGTTCAGTCAGTTGAGCGTCTGACTTCGGCTCAGGTCAAGACCACTCAGTTCACAGGTTCGAGCCCCACGTCGGGCTCTGTGCCAACAGCTCAGAGCCTGGACCCTACTTCAGATTTTGTGTTTGCCTCTCTCTCTCTCTGCCCCTCCCCCCTCTCATGCGCGCACTCTCTCTCTCTCAAAAATAAACATAAAATGATAATAATACAATTCACAGGCAGTTGATCCTGAGAGCCTAAAGAAACCTTATTCTCTATGGCCTGTTAGCTTTCTAACTTTGGGGACATCAATCAAAATTACTAAGGACAAAAAAAAAAAAAAAAAAGACGACATGGCTTTGGATAACCTGTTTGGGAAGCCTCTCCGAAGGAGTGCTCTCCATTGACTATAGAAGGAAAAGGAAAAGGGAAACCTCATGGAGTGCAAAGGACACAGGCTTAGAGGCCAGAAAAATCTGAGCATAACATGTAGCCCTGGGCCCTTACTATCAGCATGACTTGGGCAAATTACATCACCTCTCTGAGCCTCAGTATCCTCATCTGTAACACAGGCACCGTGGTTGTGGTACTTAGAATCGATCCCTTGTTGTGATAATTAGAATCAACGCCTATCACTGGCCTCACCCTTGAGAGGAAGCTATTATTCCCTCCTGCCGGCCGAATCACAAAGTGGGACTACAACCATATACTCTTGCATCGAAAGAGTACATAACTAAAATCTGCCCTATGTCTTCCTGTGTTCAACTATGTTTTCTTCATCAAGCATGGGTTGGTTGAGGGAAAGGGGGAGTGTTGCCCTTCACTTCTGCCAGGACAGGTAGCTCTGAAAGCAAAGCCAAGCTCAGGGGCAAGTAGGATAGCTGTGTCATGAGACCCTGTTTTCTTGGCTCCAAGGACTTAAAAAATGGGACAAACCCAAGAGATACAAGTTGTGCAAAGAAATCAGTTGTTGAGTTGCCTACATACCACAGGTGATCTAAGAGGCACAAAATGGCGGTCATGGTGGTTACAATGGAGACTGAAGTGCAATCACTGGCCTCAAAATTAGCGATGACCACAGTGACCAAGGCTACAGAAAGATGCAGGACGCAGTCCAGTGGAGGGTCCAGCGAGAGAATGGTCTCAGTAGCAGAGGTTCTGGAACCATGATCCAAGGAAGCCGGCGGGAGGCACCCATCCAATCAGTGACAGTATGAAGCTCTGCCCTTCAGCAAGAAGGTTCTCAAATCTGAGCCCCCAGGGGCAGAAGCCAAGACAGCAAGAAGCCAACGCCACCATCGGGGGGTTGACTGCAGAATCTCAGGCTTTTCCAGGAAGGACTTGGGTTCAAGATTCTCCTTGTGATGGCACTGGAGCACAGGGTGGTGGGGAGAGCCAAGAAAGCTCCAGTTCGTAATTACGAAGCCCTATCCTGAGAACTATTTAAGCAGAGCCTGAATCAGACTCCAGAGACAAAGCTTTAGCCGATTGTTACATTTCCTAAAGGATGGAAACAGTCAATCTTCCTTTGAAAACCTCCTCTTTCCACCTGCCCTGCCCCCAAAAGAAGTCCATTCTGTAATCTGAATGACATGCGTCAAAGCATGGTTCACCTGCAGAGTGCCAGGCAGGTGTCAGGTGGGGTTACTGCTATTACTGGGAACTAAGGGTACCGCACAGTTTCTAAGCCAACGTACCAAGGACAAAGCATTCTCAGAGGCACAGGATACTTGGGTATCCGTCCTAATGAATAAAATGTCATTTACCACCGTGGCTTTTGTCTGATCTTCAGAGACTTCATTATCTTTTTTGTCATTTCTGGAAAGCCAAGAAACTGCTCTCTTTTTAAGCTAATTGCCTGGAAAAAGCATTCCCGCCTCTCTCATATGCAGAAGAGAAGTTCTTTCCTGTCTGGCCAAGGCAAAGAGTCCTGAATATGAGCCACTGCAGACAGGATAAGGATGAATCCATCTCCATCATCATTTCTTTTTTTTTTTAATTTATTTAAATGTAAGTTCATTAACATACAGTGTAGTACTGAGTTCAGGAGCAGAACCCAGTGATACACCACTTACATATGACACCCGTCCAAGCTCATCCCAGCACATGCCCTCCTTAATGCCCGTCGCCCATTTCACCCATCCCCCCAGCCACCTCCCCTCCATCATCATTTCTGCCCTGATTTTCCAGCCTGAGGTCTCTGTGCACAAGGTTCCTACACATACTTCAGTTGGACCCTCTCCATTCTGCGTGCCGCCTACAAGTCACACACACAATCACGGTCGTCTGACTACAGGCTCTTGAATCCTACGGTCTCCTTCTGACTATGCAGATAAGTTGAACTTCCATAAAACTGGTTTCGGTACCACTGTTCTCTGTCCTTTGAAGAGACAGAATAAAAGACACTGGATACATAGGATGCCTATTACCTGGACCATCCATTTGTCTATGCTCTCAACCAAGACAGAGTGACCCCCTCTTATGCATTAGGCAGCTGGGAATAAAGATACGGAGAAAACACAAACCCAACTGTAAATGTCCTGACAACCTAAACAGAAGGCACGGGCATCTTGTTTCTGAGGAAATGTCTTTGATGTTTTAGTGGTTGTGAATTCACCACAGGCTGTTAGTATCAAGAGGACAGTAATGAACCTAAAATCAAGGGGTGGGCTAAGATAGTCACGATCATTCAGGCAGGGATATACAAAATTTTGGTCCATGCAAAGAAACCTACATGGAATCAGGGCCAACAGTGAACACACATCTCGAAACGGAAAACACATAAGCAACAAATAGGAGAATCACGGCCCAAGAGCAAAATTTGCAAATGAGGTCAACAGGAAGGGACACAGGAGCCTCTGCTCATGGCTGCCTCCTCTGCCCACGACAGCTCACCTCTGCCACCCCAAATCCACCTTGCTCACACCTGCTCGTCCTATGAAACCCGTCTCCACAGCAATTCCGCCAGGAAGCTCATCCTCATCACCACCCCTTCAAGACAGAGTGTGATGTCCCCACTCATTGTAATACCCGGTGCTTTTTAATGCTGATATATGATTATCCATCTGCCTATCTCTCCTCCCCACCACACTGTGAGCTACTTGAGGGCATGGATTTTTGTCTTTTTAGCCCAGTGCCTATTACATTTAGCACTCACATATTTGTGGAATGAGTGAATGAATGAATGAATGAATGAAGAGGGCTAGAACGTTCCTCAGAAGCCTGGGTGCTTCTCCTTACTGCAGAGTTAGTGACTTAGGCTTCACTTCCACAGGGACTCTGCAAATGAGCACCTGCAGCAAATATCTCTTTCCTTTAGGTCAAGGGCAGGAAGTTGGCCATGTAAATTAAGGTCTTTCTGTGCCTCCCTCTCAGCTAGAAAGACAAGCCATCCACAGTTTGCAAGCTTTCCTTGTCTTGTGTGCTTCAGAGGGATTTGGCTATGGGGCTCTTAACGAGATCAAGCCGAATCACACAGTTTCATCCTGTCAAAACGCATTGGAAATCTTTCTAGGGTGATTTATCATGGAAATACACATGGCGGGGAAGGGGAAGGGGACTTAGAGGAAGCAAAGAAAGCCACTCTGCGTCTGCAGTGCTCGGCTGGCGGGATGCCCGTGGCAGCCGCAGCAGCTGGTGGACAAGGCTGACCTGACACAGGGACGGATGGGCTCCTGTGAGAAGGCCACCTCCCGAAAATAAATAACTATCGCCAGGACCGTCGCACTCCAAGGAGCATGTTAACGCATAACAGCAGCAGCCAGTAAATCCTGGCGGCAAGTACCTTAGGTAAGGGGGTGGGGGGTGGGGGGCTAGATTAATTTGCAGCTGCTGGCAACACCTGACAGATCAGTTAAAATATGGAGTAGCTCAGATTTGCTCCCTGAAGTCAACAGCAGCACCACCACTAATTTAAAGGCAGGGCATCCACAGCTAGCTAAAGTCACTGCTAGGGAGAGACTTGGGGGGAGAACATAAATAACCAGAAAATTGAAGAGCTCTCCTGTATCCTCAACATACCTGTAAATTTTTTGACTCCTCTCTCCTGCAGCTCCCTCCCTGGACGCAGGGGCTTATCACAGGATAACCCTTGTTTTTGTGGAGATGACTTTGTATTGTTTTTATGGTGGAATAGGTGCCAGGATAACATGCTGGCACCTTTTGTTAAAAGCAGCATTAACAAATGTGAGCTCGAATGGAAAGCCATTGCCATTTGTCAATGTTGCTTTGAAAAAGTGTGCCAGATTGCACTACGGGGCCCTCGAGGGCAGAGACTCTGTTGTTCCAAGGCTGAGAGCCTGTTCTTTGCCAGGCAGGATGCTGAAAACAAAGAATTCAAAGACAGAATGCAAATGGAACCCTGCCCCCAGGCCCTTAGACTCTAGTGGCAGAGAGAGAGAGAGAGAGAGAGAGAGAGAGAGAGAGAGAGAGAGAGAGAGCGAGCGTGAGGGAGACCAGAGACAGATAGAAAAATAGCTAAATAAAAAAACCACACACAAAAATAAACTCAAAATGGGTTAAAGACCTAAACGTGAGACTGAAACCCTAAAAATCCTAGCACACAGACAGTAACTTCTTTGACACCAGCCATAGCAACTTTTTTCTAGCTATGTCTCCTGAAGCAAGGAAAATAAAAAGAAAAATAAACTATTGGGACTACATCGAAATAAAACGTTTCTGCACAGTGAAGGAAACAATCAGCAGAACTAAAAGGCAACCGACGGAAGGGAAGATATTTGCCAATGACATATATGGTGACGTAGGCAAGTGTTGAATCACTAGACTGTACACCTGTGATGAGGGAGCATGGGGCAAGCCGAGGGCAAAATCCAGGCTGGCACACCCCCCACCACCACCAGGTGGAATGTGTGTGGTATTGCTCAGACATTCCTGGCTACCCAAGAACAAAGGAAAGGGGTTTAAGTGCTTGCATGGTAATGTGGGAAACTAAGGCAAATGAAAGATTAAATTCCCTTACTGCCTGCAGACCACTGACAAGTCCTTGAGACCAGCAGAGCGACCTCCCTCTAGGAGCTCAGCTGCCTTGATGATGGTACTTTGCTAGAGGCCAAAGACAATCTCAGCTTCACATGATCCCAACCTCGAGGATCCTGTAAGTCTACTTCCTGTATCTCAACCGTTGCAAGATGCGGGCAGACAATCATACTCCAAGCTTATGGCCCCCTGATATGTATCTGAATGGTCTCATAATGAGGTTTAATTAAATGGTAATAAAGGGCATTTCCCTAGCAACAGCTAGTCCCTCAAGGTCCTGGAAACCTTGCTTCCAGAATAGTTTAGAGACTTCCTCTATCCCTGACCCCCTCCCAAACTGAGGGTATATAATAAGTTACCCATCATGACCCCAGTGCCGTTCTTCCTGTCCATGGGTCCTGTCCCGTGCTTTAATAAAATCACCTTTTTGCACCAAAGAGATCTTAAAGAATTGTTTCTTGGCCGTCAGCTGCAAACCTTTTCACAACCCATCAACCCAAAACTTGTATTTTGGGTTGAAACTACTATTGCACTGTTTGTTAACTGGAATTTAAATAAAATCTTAAAAAAAAAAAAAAAAAAAAAAAAAAAAACACCACTGCACTGAAGTGTGGTGCTCTCAGAGAGGTAAAGCCCAGAGTATTCTGGCACCGAGATAGGGAGACCAGGCGGTGCCTGGCCTGGAAACAGCTGGTAGGGAGGAAACAATGCCTTAGCCCACACGCCAATGCACAGATTACCCCAAAGGCCTCAGAAATTCATAGAAATAACCCATTATTTTTATTTAACAACATGTGAAATGATGCCTTTCTTTTTCTCTTATTCTCCCTCTTCTGGTAACGACACCAGTCACTGCACTAGGGTCTGCTCTAATCTAGTATGACCTTGCTTTACTTGATTACATTTTTAAAGACTTGCTCATAACCAAGGTCATATTCCCAAGTGCTGGAAGTTAGGACTCCAACGTGTTTTTTAGGGGCACACAATTCAACCTGCAACAAATTCCACAACTCCTGCTCATTTCTCAACCGTTCACCATTTACTAAAGATCAGTTATTCATCTCCCAAAACTCAATCCAAGGAAATGTTGCCAGCTTTTCCCTTTATCTTTTTTTTTTTTTTTAAATCTTGAATGTTGCTTGTATAACTCCCCCAACAGTAGAGGAAACTATGTATCTGGCAATAAACAAAGAGAAAAAGGTTCTTTTCTGATCTTTTAGCTGAAGGATGTGTGAGTTCTCCACCGTTCCCCACTCTAAAAAGATGCGTATGTGCGTGTCCAAATGTGTTATGCTTGAACATAATAAATCTGAAATGGTTCTGTTGTGGTTTCCCTATTTCTGGGCCCATTTTTCTTCTGTCTGTAGAGACTTGGCATTTGAGAACACTGCACATTTGGAACAAAATGTCCTTTTTCTTAATCAGCGCCACATTTTTGTAGATAAAAGGTGAGTGAAATGCTAAAGGTAATATATAATTTGCTCTTAACAAATGGCAGGGGAGTGCCGCAGCAAGGCTGTTTTCTAAAGCAAAGACTAATCACAGTAGGAACCAAACATAGCAAGCACTTGGTTTTAAGCTTTCACAACAGAAAATGTCACTAACACATCCGGATGCTTTTGCTTATTCTTAAAAAGCAGCTTGAGATAATGACAGTTGGGGAAATGGTTACGTTGGTTCTAAAGCTGTCCACAAGTTTGATTTGTAGCCCATCGTCTTGGATGCGGCAGCCGAGGAGAATTAAGCAGCAGGAGCAAGACGTCTGGCCAATCCTGCCCCTGAGGTTAAGATATTAAACAAAAATGAAAACTAATCTATCTTCAGACAGAAGTGTGGTACTTAAAGTGGAGTGTTTCAGAGACAATCTTGTAAAACGTTTCGCTTTAAAAATGATTTTATTAGAGCAATTAGACATGTAGGAAATGTTACCATCTTGCTAAAGTTGTGTAAGAGCTTTGTTCTAATCTCCCTCGCTCTCTGGAGTGAGATAAATCTATATATAGCCGTGCCTGGTATATGCTTCACTCATTATCTCTATATATAGATCTGTAGCTAGAATATTCTCTGTGAACATAGGTCACATAGTATTCACAGGAGGATTGCATCTTAAAACCTTGAAACTATAAAATTCCTTTAACAGTTCAGAGTTACCTCTGGAAAATGAGAAATCACAGGTAATCTTTGAGTCCCACACTCATGGATTGACTTACCCCATCAACAAATATTTACTGAGTATCTATTACATGTAGACACTTTGTCCACTGCTGCAGGTTTAACAACACAACAAAAAGTGAAGTCTCTAGCCTCTACAATCTTATCAGGGCAGAAGCCTAGGATTCTCTTTTCCGCATCGCGGAAACCATGTATCTACCACATTTATATAATGAAGAGCCCTGAAATACGCAAGCAGCTCCCACAAAAAAAAAGAACAAAAGCAAACATTGAAACATACTGTTCAACTCCGAGAAACTAACAGAATCCTGAAAGAGGAGGAAAAAAAGGAAGGTGGGATTGAATCCAGAGTATGACCTGTAAGGCAGAAGGCAGCAGTAACTGGGAGAAAGTGCCAAGCCCAGGAGCCTAAGGTTTTGAACAAAAAAGGAACGGGAGGCTAGTCCTTTCCAGGGATCTAAACCTGTGGGCTCCCAAGGTATTAATGAGGGAATTCAGAGAATCCATGCACTTGGATGGGGGGGAAATTACATCTTTATTTTCATATCTAACTAAAATATCCTTTAATTGAATGTAAGCAACAAATCACAGTAGTTTGATCGATAAACATGTCTTTGCCTCTAATAAAAATCACAGATTCCGACTGTTGCAGATAACTTGAAATAATGTGTATACTTGTTATAACTGTCTTTGCAATTATGGTAGTTACTACACAGATCACCCAATCTTATTATCTGGTGTATGAATAAAGCAGCACATATATTAATCTATCACACATTTGTTTTTAGGGTTTTGTTAACTGCTGTCTCTGTCCTCTTGGGCTGCTGTAACAAAATACCTTAGACTTATATACAATGCCTTATTTACATAATAAATACCATGGCTTATAAACAATACAAATTTATTTCTCACATTCCTGGAGGCTGGCAAGTCCAAAATCAAGGCACCAGCAGATCTGGTGTCTGGTGAGAACCTGCTTGCAGGTCAAAAGAAGTCCATCATCTGGCTATGTCCTCACACAGCAGAAGAAAACAAGGGGCCCTCAGTGGGATGTCTTTAATAAAGGTACTAATGCTGTTGATCTCATGACCGAGTCACCAAAGGTATCACCTCCAAAATATCACATTCGGGCTATTTTTCAACATGTAAATTTGGAGGGGACACATTTAGCCTATAGCAACTGTATTTCAATATAATTGTAATCATTTGTAATCCTATGTGATTCGTGCACTCAAAAATATTGCCAGAAGGAAGAATAGGATTCACTGGCTTGCCAAAGGAGACCAGACTTCCCCATTAACAAGAGGGAGATAGAAAAATGCTGTCTCCCACGACAGTGAGCCCACAAGGAAACCTATCTCCCTCTGTTACAGCTGTAGTAGCACACGATAAAGTAAGATTACCATGGATGATAGCTACCCCTTAAGAATTTATAAGCCAGCATCACAGGTCTGCTTGCTGATGGGTACAATCAGAGAAACCCGTAATCCAGAGACTAAATCGAACTGTATCCTAATTGTTAATGCTTTCAGTTATATTGCAGAAATAAATGTCATTCTTTCCAGGTAAAGACACCAAAACTGAACCCCAAGACTTCTCCATAGACTAAGTTTTTGGGTTTTTTTAAAATAGACTCAAAATAAAAATTGTTAAGCAAGTGAAGAAATAAGATACTAAGAGCAAAAGTCAGAAAGGAAGAAAAGAAAATATCAACTTCCTACCAAGGACTTCAGATATTCAGAATTACCTGATTCAGAATATAAAATACTCCATATAATACGCTCAAAAAAATCTTTTTAATGGAGTCAAAAATTACACAAGAGACTACCAAAAATAGCCAAATTAATTGTAAACAGAACCAAATAAAATACTGGAAATAAAATATGTAACCATCCAAGTCTTAAATTTCCCAAGTGTGATATACATACATATTAATACTCATTTATTTTTCAGAGAGAGTGAGAGACAGAGTGCAAGCGGGGGAGGGGCAGAGAAAAAAGGAGACAGACTCCAGACTCTGAGCTGTCAGCACAGATCCTGACACGGAGCTTGAACTCACGAACCAGGAGATCAGAACCTGAGCTGAAGCCGGACGCTTAACCAACTCAGCCACCCAGGTGCCCCTAATACGTCTTAGACTCAAAGTCTAAAATAAGACATAGATGAAAAAATAATTAACATATGGAAAGGAGAACTGAAGAATTTATTCATAATTAAAAATAAATGATAGGGATATTTCAAAAAATTCAAAAATTAAGACACAGAGGATAAAGTGACAGAGTCTAACCGCTATTATTGATATTGTAGAAATAAAGCTGAAGCACGAAATGGAGATCCAATATTTGAAGACAGAAGGGGTAAGAATTTTTCAGAAGTTGCCAAACACAATTTTCAGGTTCAGTAATCCCAATGAATTAAAATCAGAATAAAGACCGAAATATTAAAATGAAATCTAAACATGAAAGATCATTTAAAAA
Organism: Neofelis nebulosa; assembly: GCF_028018385.1. Lineage (NCBI taxonomy): Eukaryota > Metazoa > Chordata > Mammalia > Carnivora > Felidae > Neofelis > Neofelis nebulosa. Next base: position 7,449,985 of record NC_080791.1, on the reverse strand, counting down.
TCTTAAAAAGAAGATCTTAAAAATGGTCACACACACACAAGTAATATTTAAATAAGTGAAAAGCAGACTGACATCAAACCCAGAGTAGTAAGAGGAGCCAGAATCTTATGTCATGACCAAATATTGAAGGAAAATACCTGTAACTCTAGAATCACATACATAAGAATACCCTGAAGAACAATGGCAAAATAAAGACTTTTCAGATAACCATCAACTATGATATCATACTTGTCTCAAAAAAAAAAAAAAAAGGCCTTCTAAATGACAAACTTCAAAAACAAAGAAAATGATTCAAAAATTAAGATTTGAGATACAACAAAAAATGGTGAACAAAGCAATTAGTAAGGATTTAGACGAATTTTAAAAATCTTTGTGGGGGCGCCTGCGTGGCTCAGTTGGTTAAGCGTCCAACTTGAGCTCAGGTCACGATCTCACGGTCTGGGAGTTCGAGCCCCGCGTCGGGCTCTGGGCTGATGGCTCAGAGCCTAGAGCCTGCTTCCGATTCTGTGTCTCCCTCTCTCTCTGCCCCTCCCCCGTTCATACTCTGTCTCTCTCTGTCTCTGTCTCAAAAATAAATAAACGTTAAAAAAAAATTTTTTTTAATCTTTGTGTATAAAACATTAATACTTAAATTGTGAAACTTTTTTTTAAGCTAGAAATAAATTCTTGAATAACAATAGCCCTAGGCCCAGACAAGGATAATCAGAGATTTAAAACAAAAACAAAACAAAACCAAAACAAACCAAACCATAAGACTCTTACATTATTCAAAAGTTCAGCAACTAATTTTCAACTTTGAGTTTATAAGGAAAACCAGGAAACAGGGGTAAATGGTATATATAATCCTAAAAAGCACAGGGCAGGAGAATGGGATGGGGGGAGTTGAATAAGAAAAAAGTAATCTAAAATAAAGTCAGAAAGGAGACATAAAGAAGTGTAGAACACCAGAAACAAATAGAAAACACAACATGAGGAGTAAAAATGAGTTCAAATATATCAGTAATAATAATAAATTCGTAGTTAAAAGACAGATTGTCATGTTTTTTATTTATTTTGAGAGAGAGTGGGGGGGAAGGTCGGAGAGCGAGCGAGTGTCTAACACTTAACCAATTCAGCCCACCCAGGCTCCCCTGTCAGATTTCTTTTTTAATCAGCTATATGTTATTTCTAAGAACCAAGTATAAAATGTACAAACCTGAAAAATTTTTAAACATAACAATGAAGATGCATTAGACATGTACTAATCAAAACAGGATCAAAAAATTCAATTTTGAGACAAAAAGCATTTATAAAGAGACTCATTGCTTAGTGATAAAAATTTTCAATCAATAGAGATCATATATGCACCCCATAAAATAACCTCAAATGACATAAAATGAAAGTTAACAGAACCTCAAAAATGTATAAATATCATACCAAGAGTTTTCAACATTCTTCCATAGATAATTAGTACTCAAGCTGACAAAAATTACATTCAAAGCTCCATTTGGTAGATATTTATAGGGCCATGCATCCAACAGTAAGAAATACAAGTTATCCTCAAGATCCATTGAACATTTTTAACAATTGTCTCACGTTAAGCCATAAAATATATCTCGACACATTTCAAATTATTCCTATCACACACAGAATATTCTCTGACCACAATTAAATTAGAAGTCAGTTACAAGATAATTTAAGCCCCTTATGACTGGAAATTAAAGTATTTCTAGATAATGTATGAGTCAAAGAAAATACAATGGAAATTAAAATATATTTAGAATTAAATAGTAATGATATACATCAAAATTCATGGAAGGCTAAAATAATAATTTGAGGAAATTTATACTTTTTCATGCTTGTAAAAGGTTGAAAGTTTTAAAGTTGAATGTCTAGCTTAGAAAAAAATTTACAACAGCACAATTTTTCTAGATGAGACTTCCTATTATCAAATAAGTACATGTCGTGGTGATTTCTGAACTATCTGATTAGTGTGTGATGGAAATAGGCCCCTCAAAAAAAGGGGGGATCCCCGAAAGAGAAAGAAATAACACATATAAAAGCAGAAATAAACAGAGAAAGAAAAACAATAGATGGTACTCAAATATCCTTCAGATATTTCTTTGAGAATACTAATAAAACTGTTAAGCTTCCAGTTAGACTAATCAAGTAAAATAGAGTGAAGGCAGAAACATACAATAGCAAAACTGAAAGGGGACCATAGTACAGATAGAACAAAAAACTAAAAAGATAATGACTTCAGCCAATAAGCTTTAGAATATATAAAACTGACAAGTCCTGAGAAAAAAGCAAAAGTGTTAAGTGATTCATGAAGAAACAGAAAGCCTGAATAGTCCCATAATCATTAAAGAAACTGAATTAGGAGTTAATGATCTTTCCACAAAGAAAAATAAATGGAATCCTTTAAAAACTCATCTAGGAAATAAAACAGAGGAATATTCACAATTCATATTTAAAAATATATCATCTTCCTATGAAAATCAGAAAAGTATGAGAAGTCAATCTCTCTCCAAAACACATACCTATGTTTCTATATGAGTGCAAGCATATATATACATATATATATATATATATATGTATATATATATATACACAACATATATCCTATACATACATAAATCCTACGTGTGTGTGTGTGTATATATATATATATATATATATATTTTGTTATATATTGTATATATACTACAAATTGAATATAATAATACATAGGAGATATATATTGTGATGGTTAATTTTATGTGTCAATATGACTGGGTTAAGGGATGCCCAGACAGCTAGTAAATATTATTTCTGGGTGTGTCCATAAGGATGCTGCTTGAAGAGATTAGCAATTCCTTCAGTGGGCTAAGAAATCCACCCTCATCAATGCAGACAGGCACCATCCAATCCACTGAGGGCCAAAATGAGCAAAAAGGTGAAAGAAGATAAATTAACTCTCTCTTTTTGAGTTGAGACACCCCTCTTTTCCTGCCATCTGAGTTCGGAGTTCCTGGTTCTTGGACCCTTGGAGTCTCCTGCTTCTCAAGCTTTCGTACTTGGACTGAATTACACTGGTGACTTTTATGGTTCTCCAGCTGGCAGAACATGGAACTTCTCAGCTTCGATAACAACATGAGCCAATTCTTCTAATAAATCATATATATATGTATCTCCTATGGGTGTCTCCTATGAGTTCTGTTTCTCTGGACAACCCTGATAGTACCTGCATCATGACCAGTCTGAGACTGGAGTACCAGTTTGTTTTAACATCTAGTAATAACAATTCATCCCACTAACAGATAAAAAGAGAAAAAAATCATCATCTTAGTAGATGGAGAAAAATCATTCAAAACAAACCAATAGCCATCCATGAGTATAAAAAGAAAGAAAAAAAAATAGAAGGGAATTTCCTTGACCTGCTAAGAATATCTACCAAGAACATACAGAGAACATTCTAAATCCAGGCACATTAGCCATGTTCTATATAAAATCAGAAGCAACATGGACAGCCACTAGTCCATCCTACTTCACTACAGTGAGAAAATGAAGGCTGTGTGAGTCAAAGCCAAGTCAAACCACAACACTCAGACATCTTACCTAACATCAAACTTTATTAATAACTCAAAGAACAAAGGTAGCCACAAAAAGCAGGTCAATTACAGAGAATTCAAGAGCTACCATCACAGCCTCCAGTTCTCTCCATGCTGTGTTGTGACAGAAAGCTCCCTGGTCCAGAGTTAAGCTGGGTTCTGTAATGATGCATGCTGGAAGTACGCGTGCTGGAAATCACTTCCACAAAAGAGGAGTAATTTCTACCACGAAACATGTCCATTTTGTACAGCAGAAATTACATGGCTGATACTGACATTTTCCAGGGAGCACGCCCCATAAATCTACAAACAACTGGTTTACCATAAACAACCGACATCGATCAGACATAATAAAAGCACTCCACATACAAGGACTCTCCATTATATTTACAAAGAGATTTGATCAGGTCGTTTAATTCTTTTGAGTTGTTTTTTTTTTTTTTTTCCTTTCTTCCCTGAATAGGATGGGTTACACACCAGCTGCTTCCCAGTCATAAAAGGTACAAGGAACGGGGGAAAAACTATGTAAGCTGGTTAAAGGCAAGGAGTTTTGTTTGTTTTGTTAACTTCCTAGAGTATTACCTAGAACAGAGCCTAGCACATTGTAGATACTCAGTATAGGTCTATTAAATGAAAGTATTAATTATTCATAAAGTAACGCATGCTACAGAGAAAAGCTAAAGCAACTATAAACAAATTAGAATTGATAACACAGTTTAGTTAGGAGAATTAATATAAAATCAATATGCAGAATTCCATTTCTATATTCTTGCAACAAAAAGCAATTTTAAAATCATCTTTACTGTATCAACAGGAAGCAAAGTTACTTAGGAACAAATCTAACAACAAAAAAATGTGTATCACCTTTATGGCAAAAATTATAGAACTTTCTTGAAAGGCTTTGAAAAATGCCCAAACAGATGGCAAGATGTATGTTCACAGATAAGAAAATTCAGTATCATAAAATATCAGTTTTCCTAAATTGATCTATATAGCTTCAATGCAATTCTAATTAATAGTTAATGTTTGTTTTATTTTTTTGTTTTATTGATGACAATAATCTCAATCTAAAACTGTATATGAAACCAAGGTCCACAACAGTGCTGAACATGGAGGAGGAGAACTCACCATTTCAAATACCAAAACCCATTATGAAATTATAGTAATAGAGTCAGTGTGGCATTGGTACAAGAACAGACAAATAGACCAATGGACCAAGCAGAAAGAGAGCCATGTGCATATAGCAAGTTAATATATGAAAGAGGTGGTCCTGTATGTGAGTGGGAAAAGAACAACTATTTAAAAGCTGGCATTATTAAAACTGGTTATCTCTATAGAAGAAAATTAAATCTGAACTTCTTCCCTTCCTACACAAAACTCCATTTCCAGTAGATTATAAACCCAACTGTGAAATGCCCAACTTCAAAACTTTGAGCAGCAACCAGAGAATATCTCCATAAACTTAGGCAAGACATAAATAATGACATACAAACACAAAAAAATGATAGCTGTATTTCAATATGACAAATGTGACACTTTTGTTAAGCAAAACATACTATTTAAAAAACTAAAAAAAACAACAAGCTAGGAAAAAGAGAGTTGCAACACATATAGCTGACAGAGAATTTGTACCCAGGACCTATAATAAATTCATGGGTATCAATAAGAAAGTCACAACCTAACTGAAGACCCGCCAAAAGTCTGTCCAGTCCTGTTACAGAGAAAAAGTTGATCATGGACATATGGAACAGTTGTCAACTTTGTTAGTAATCAGTGAAATACAAGCTCTAACTGCAATGAAAGGCAAATTTGTATCATCAGAAATGCAAAAATTAAGCTGACGGTATCAATTTTTGGTACGAATGCAAGACAATGGGAATGCTCGTATATTTGGCTGGCAGGACAATAACTGAACCCAATCCATTTGCAAAATACATTAACATTACCCTTAAATCTGAAAGGACCGTAGGAACCACAATTCTGCTTTTAGTTCTACATTCTAGGAACACTTGCACACGTGCACTAGAAAACAGAGCAGTAATGTGTGTAAAGAGTAACCACGTGAAAATGACCCAAATGCTAATCGCCAAGGAAATCGATAAATTGTCGCAAATTAAAAGTACTGAATATTCTGCAGCAGTGAAGCAAATGAACAGCTGCCCACATCGATGTGGATCAATGTCAAAAACAAAATACCAAGGGAAAGCAAGTCACAGAAAAACACATACCCTTCGATACCGTCTATCTAAATGGCAAGATGTGATACAAAGAATCATGGAATTTCTGAGAAAGGTCTTTTTCCATCTACGGGAATCAGAGGATAGCAGAAGCAAGTAACCTGTGAACTGGACTTTGGACACTGGAGATAATGCCTAGAAAGAGACAGAGGGTCAAGTGCTTGTAAATGCAGTCCAGGCTGAAAAAAAAGTGTAAGCAATAGCGTGTAGCCTCCCCCATTCTTCAGAGAATAATGTAACCAAAAACTAAGACACGTAATGAGAAGTCCTAAGAGCAGAGATAAGGCTAGAGACAGCCTGGGTCGAGGGAACCAAGAGGGCCTTGCCTGTTACCTTCGAACACAGAAGAGAGAAGCCCCATCGTTGATATCCTAAAGGGAACCCTATTCCTTTTTTCCTCGTCAAACAGTGCCCTGTTCCATGAGCCACACCCTCACACCTTCTGCCCAGTGCTGCCTCTGCTCTCTTCCTCAACACCACTCCCATTCTCAAGACTTGAAAACAACAGCAAGAGGGTTTAATCCTCTTGTACTGCTGGTGGGAATGCAGCCACCCCGTGAACAGTATGGAGTTTCCTCAAGAAGTTTAACACAGAACCACCTTAGGATCCGGCAAGTGCATTACTAGGTACTTATCCAAAAGATATAAAAATACTAATTTGAAGGGGCACATGCATCCCTATGTTTATAGCAGCACTATCTACTATAGCCAAATTATGGAGAGAGCCCAAATGCCCACCGACTGATGAATGGATAAAGATGTGTTATATATATAGAACGGGGTATTACTCGGCCATCAAAAAGAAAGAAATCTTGCCATTTGCAATGATGTGGATGGAGCTAGAATTTATTATGCTAAGCAAAGTAAGTCAATCAGAGAGAGACACATAGTATTTCACTCATATGTGGAATTTAAGAAACAAAACAGATCAACATATGGCATGGGGGGATGGGTAGAGAAGGAAACACAACACAAGAGACCCTTAATGACAGAGAACAAACGGAGGGTTGACAGAGGGAGGGAGGTGGGAGATGGGCTACATGGGTGATGGGGACTAAGGAGGGCACTTGATGTGCTGAGCACTGGGTGTTGTATGTAAGGGATGAATCACTGAATTCTACTCCTGAAACCACTATTGCCCTGTGTGCTAAAATTTAAATTAAAACGGGGGAACAAAAAAGATAGTAACAGTAACTGATAATACATTATGATGAACAGCATCACTTCAACGTGAGCATGACATCACACCAATAATCTGGGTAGAAAAGGCCTGTGTTGGCCCAGAGCATTCAGCAAACCCCTGGAAACTTGAATCCAGAAGGCCCTGTGGTACCTGGGGGCACGTCCCTTGAGCAGGACTCTCACATGCATACCCAATTTGGGATACACCTCAATAAACCAATGCTGTGGTTTCTATATATACTCATTCTGCACGTATTTACTGAGCATTTAAAGCCAGCAGGGGTTGGGTCTTCATGGAACTGTACGGCCAGTCTCATTACCCTACCCCCCCTCCCTCCCAAAGGTAGTTTTCAATGGTAATAGCCAAGTGCTGTTAGACATGATCCAGAAGTGATCAGCTACTTATTTTCATTTTGCAGAATAGCCATCCAGTGTTCAGTCAAGCATTAATGCTTTTTAAAACCAAACGGGAACTGTATGGAGTAAAATACTCGTGACTGCGTTGGAAATAGTTTGTCGTCCAAAGTGATGCTCGAGATGTACACGATAAAATCACTGGTAGACTATCAACTGGCTTAAAAAAAAAAAAAGTTACTTTCTCTTTTTACTTCAAATGTACATCAATATGCTTAAAAATCAGAACAGAGAAAACATGTTGTGTATAATGTGACTTGAAAAAGGAGCTCTATGTGCTCCCAGGAACCTGAAGGGGAAAGAAGGCGCTTATCTTTTCTTGCTATCTCTGTTTTTCATCTAGACTTTAGAGCAAGTTGAACTCACCTGAATATGAATATGGGGGCTGCTTTTTATTTTTAAAAAATGACATCTGACCTGTGATCAAAACTAGTAATCATGAATTTTAACTCATCTAGTCACTTACTTTTTTTTTAATGTTTTTTATTTTATTTTTGAGAGACAGAGTGCAAGCGAGGGAGGGGCAGAGAGACAGGGAGACACAGAATCCCAAGCAGGCTCCAGCCTCCAAGCTGTCAGCACAGAGTCTAATGGAGGGGAGGGCTCCAACCCAGGAACCGTGTGATCACGGCCTGAGCCGAAGTCGGAGGCTTAACCAACGGAGTCACCCAGGTTCCCCTAACCAACACTTGTAAATGCTTTTTCTTCTTGCCAAAGGTAATAGCTAAGACTTAACTCACACAAGGCTCCAACTGACCCAGGTCCCCGAAAAGGAAAAAGAAAACTGATCATCTAGTAAGTGGAACTTAGGGTACCAGATAGTACTTAGGGTACCAACGTATGACAATCACAGCACAGATGGAGCTGGTTAAAAGCCACATTCAGACCCAAGCACAGAGGTCAGAAAACAAATACAGCCAGTTAGAGCACCAAACTCAAAGCGGGAGAGCAAGAGGCAAGCATTTTGTTATCAGTCCAGAACGTTTCTGTCATCGGTCCAGAGATTTACCAAGCACGCTTTTCTTTTATGGCTTGAGGGTTTGGACTTAGAGTCCTGCAGCATCCTCCCTCCCCCCTTTTTAAAGAGATGGGCCCAAAGTTCAACTTTATTACAAAAACAAGCCCAACAACCTACAGAACAGCCGAGAAGCAGTGAATTGGCCACTGTGGCACGGCGCATCTCAATACACTGCAAATCCTTGGTTTCACTAGCTGAGCGAGCATTCTCCACACGTGAATCACCAGCCTTCTGTGGAACCAGTTCATCAACATTAGGTTTACTGAAAAAAAGTTACCAAGTGAGAACGTGAAAGCTAATAGCATGCAGGTGATGGAAACACAACCAGAAATACTTTCGAAGTAGTATACTAAGGTGTCTCATGGAACCTACACCAGGAATCTTCCGGCCTCAGCAAGAACACGAAGCAAGAACACGAGCGCCAACAGAGGGCTTCCCGTGCACTCGTCTCTGCTTCCCTCTATTCATTCTATTCCTCCTTCTATTCCCTCTTCACTCTCTCTCTCTCCATGTGGACCAGGGTGGAAGAACCATGGTCAACAGCCCCAGAGTTTTAGGTCTCAAGAGTCTGGAACTCAGAGACCGACTTCTTGCTTTCTCTGATCCCAATTAAAAACCCATAAAGAAGCAGGTCTGGGGCCCAGATCCGGACAAATTCCCAAACGCGGGCCAGTCAACAGTGGCCAAGACAGCAGGCTACTTGCACTGGCCCCACTCGGATCAGGTGTCCGTCCTTGTACTGGTCAATGGTAGTCACAAGGATGAGGTCATGAAAACATACAGCCACTCTGGCAACAACCACAGAGATACATTTGGGGACTGCCATTCCCAACAGCAGCAGCTGCAGAGCGTCCCAACAGTGAGTATCGACGCAACAAAGTCAACTAGCTACCTGTTACAATGATTGGGTTAACAGCACCGTATCTTACTGCACCCGGAATAGAACCTCAGCTGTCCTCTACTGTAAGCATCGTGCCCTTCACATAACTGTATTCAAGAATAATCGATGGGGCGCCTGGGTGGCGCAGTCGGTTAAGCGTCCGACTTCAGCCAGGTCACGATCTCGCGGTCCGTGAGTTCGAGCCCCGCGTCAGGCTCTGGGCTGATGGCTCGGAGCCTGGAGCCTGTTTCCGATTCTGTGTCTCCCTCTCTCTCTGCCCCTCCCCCGTTCATGCTCTGTCTCTCTCTGTCCCAAAAATAAATAAAAAATGTTGAAAAAAAAAAAATTTTAAAAAAAAGAATAATTGCATGTCCAGGATGCCTGGGTGGTTCAGTCAGTTAAGCATCTGCCTTTGGCTCAAGTCACGATCTCATGGTTTGTGAGTTCAAGCCCCGAATCAGGCGAGCTTAGCCCTGCTTCTGGTGAGCTCCACTTCTTTCTCTCCCCCTCTCCCCCTCCCTCCCTCTCTCCCTCCGGTCCGCCCCCCTTCACTGCCCCTCATGGGATTCTCTCTCTCCCTGCTCCTCACTCACTTGCGACCTCTCTCTCAAAAAAAAAAAAAAAAAAAAAGAAAGAAAGAAATCATTGCACATCCATCTCCCAGACGAAGACAGAGACATTCCTTTTTCCAAGATGGTCCCAGAACTCTCAGGCAGTCGAGTACCCACAGTGCATGTCACACACAACACTGATGTCACTCTAGTGCTCGGGCAGAGGAACCAAGAAGGAGGAACCAGCTTTCCCGCCAGATTTAGTTCACACTCCACCTCCCGTGCACTACCTTTGTGACTATGGGCATAATGCTGAACCTCTCTCAGCCAGAGCGTGCTCACACGCAAAATGGGGGAAATAATACATACCTTGCAAGCTTGTATAAAGATTAGAGAAAATGCATCAAGGTCACCATACCTGATACAAGGCAGCTATTGTATTATTAATATACTGAACGGCTTCCTCATTACCTCTGAGAGCTAAAGCACGCTGGCCCCGGGAATGTCTTCAGGCCACGTTCCATTTCACACTAACCTACTTCTTTGTGAAAAGATCTTTTCCACCCTGTGTACCCAAAAGACATGGTAAATATAGATTCCAATTAGGTTGTACTATAAAAAAAGAAGGATCGGGGGGCAGTTTCCATTTCAGCTTTCTCCATTGGTTTACTTACTTTATATCCAAAATCCAAAGAGGACTTTAAAATGTGAGCTAAGAAGAACAATACAGCTGCACTAATACCCTGAATTGTGTATGTATATGTGGATATATTATACACATGTGACATACCTAAATATATATTACATACGTGTATCACTATATTTGTATATACAACTCTGTATATATAATTGGATTTTTTGTAATGTTCCAGAGTGTGTTTTTTTAATAAAAGAAAACCACAATTCAGGAAAACCATAGCTGGCACCATCTTTGAAGCTAGGGGCATTCAGAGCAGAGCAAAGCTCCCCACCAGGATTTTGGACTATTAATCCTTTCACTTTACAATGGGAGAAACTGAAGTTCAGAAGGTGAACCGACTAGTCTGAGATCAGCCAGTGCAGGCGGCCAGAGGGAGGAAGGTGAGACTCTAAGACTGGCCCCAGGGGACCAGTGAGACACAGCTGCACAGAGACAAGGACAAAGGAAATGCTGTAAGCAGATCCCACATCCCTCAAATGGATCTTCTGATAAAAAGAGAAGAAACCAGGCCTTACTCCCACGCTCTCTCCTGCCCACTTTGTCTGGCCAGATTTAAGTGACTTGAGAATTAACCATCATTTTGTAACGTCTAAAGCTCCATTAACATATAATTAAAAAAAGAAAACAGCTTTCATTAAGGTGACTTCAAATAACGACAGTGATAGAACCAATAGTGTGACCAACTCATGATTAAGAATGATTCCCGTATTCCTGTCTCAGCCTCCCGCTTCGATGCACTTCATAAACTAGCAAATTCCAAATGCTTGTGACGTCCTGTAACCCCACTGTTTCATGCCTCCATGCTTTCTGGGCTCACGTATGTAAGATACAGCTCAGGGAGCACCTCCTCCAGGAAGCTTTCCATCATTCACCTATGTGTCCTGGCCCGTCACAGGCCTCAGTGAAGGTATGCTGAGCACTGAACGCTGAATGAAAGAGGTTTCCTACTCCAAGTCTTTCCCAGTCTTAACTTGCGGCAGCCACTCCAGCAGCATCTCCTCCAACAAGACAGTCAAGCCGTGTCTGCCACAGGGTGCTGAAGCTATGAAAATGTCGCCTACAAAGGGCTGCCATTCTGGACAGAGAAGAAAGTAAGTAGAAGCAAGAAAGCTTAGCAGCAGGGGGACAAGACAATGTGAGCAGACAAGCAACACCATGGTACTTAGGGCAGGAAGCAGCCTAGACGACGGGAACACACATCTGAACGTGTCTAAAACCACCCCCGCTTCTCTCATGGTTTTCAGCGAGTTGACCTTTGGCCTGAGATTCCTGGGCTTGCAGTCATTTCCAGCAAAAAATGGAGGCCGAGGAAGTGAACTGGGCCCAGAGCACATTCACGTCTGAGACCATCACCCCTTTAAGTGAACTCCACCCCAAGTTATTACACCTGGGCCTAGCTGTTCCTCCTGCAGGACAGAGAGCCAAGGGGAGGTCCTAAAAAGGATGAGCTTTTCCCGAAGATAGAACTCAAGGGGGCATTATACCTTTAAAGGAGAGACAGCATGCGACACAAGTCTGGCCCAGCCAGGTAAGGCGCCCCCGGGCACAGCCCCATTTGTCACCTCCGAGGAAGCCAGCCCCTCGTAGCCCGCACCAAACCTGGTACAGAGGGCTCCAGGACAACGTACCAGGCCAAATCTCAAATGTGAATTTCTCTGACTCGGATTCTTATCTATACAGCTTAACAAATCACGTTTGTTCAAGCTCATTCACTTACAGACTCTGGCTGGCGTCCAATGCCACCAGCGTGAGACCATGGGTCCCATGGAGCTCATTACAACTGTGGTCCGTGGTCTTCTATGGCCAACAATTAGCTCCAGGATGCAACCCAAACAGCCATTTCCATTCTGGTCATGGTTGCCATGGGGATCGCCTCAGGCTTCTTTGTGGGAATCAAATGTAATGCTTTTGCTAATGGCCCACAGTCTTTTGACTCTTGGGAGACTAGAAGCATTAAGCAATCAGAGCACTTGTGTTTGAAATTTCTCTGCTGCCTTAGGACCTTAAGTGTTGATGAAAAAGGGCAGGGGATACGGGAAAGGAGTGTGCACCATTCCATCAGAAAAGAGGTCTCTACTGGTCGTTTTCTTTGCCAGTGGAGTTTAGCTGTTTTTATAAATTTAAGAAAAACAGGAGACACCATAGTTACACAGTGGGGGAACAAAACACGTGAGCTCTACACTGGACTCATCCATCAACTCTCTTTGAGCCCAGACAATTCACTCAACTTCTTTGGGCCAGTTTCCTCATCGTAAATTGAACAGTTTGACAAAAATTACTTCCAAGTTCTACCAGTTGGTATTTCAATCATTTGTCCTGCTCTCAACTTACAAAATAACTTCTCCTCTACATGGAAATGATCAGAGTGGTCAGGTGAAAGCCTTTTTACAAATAGCAAGATGGGGGTGCCTGGGCGGCTCAGATGCTTCAGCGTCCAACTGTGGCTCAGGTCATGATTTCATGGTTTGTGAGTTCGAGCCCCCCATCGGGCTCTGTGCTGACAGCTCAGAGCCTGGAGCCCGCTTCAGATTCTGTGTGTCTCTGGCTCTCTACCCCTCTCCCACTCACACTCTCTCTCCCCCAAAAATAAACATTAAGAAAAAATTTAATAGCAAAGCTGAAATTAAGACACGTTTCAAGTCAAAGGGCAGAGGCTAGCAGAAACCAGACGCCAAAGAGCATACCCAGATATTCCGTGAGAGGACACCACTGTCAAGGCACGAGGGCATCAGGAAAATCCAGAGCAAGAAATCCTAGCTGAGCAACGTGGTGGACTTCCGAGTCGGAAAATCGTGGGTCAAATGCCAGTGGGAGGCTACAAAGGTGGGAGACATCAGGCCATGCGTGTCCTAGGCCACCTGGGAAGTGTGTTCCAGAATCTAAATGAAAGATGGAAGGGAAAAAAATCCCTGGAAGGGTGCGTTTGAAACCTTGTGTGGCTGAGATGCAGGCACCGTGGGGTTCACTGCACACCACACCTTTTCTGCCACTGAGGTCCTTTTCACAGCCCTTGGGCTGCACCTGCATGGGTGTGCCAGCTCATCTCTCTACACCCTGCACTTAATTCAGCGCTCTGTTTTCTCAGATCTTAGGGCTTGGAGATGAGAATTTATTATTTGAACCAACACGGACTGAGTGCCTACTGTGGGCCAAACACCATCCTAGGAACTGAATATACAGGCAAATTTATTGCTACTTAAAAATCCAGATCTCTTAGGACTAATTTTCTGGTCCCGTCTGAGTTCCTTGCTATCATACAACCTAAGAAACTTTACATAGACTCCTAGGGAACATTTCCCCAGGCCTTGGTCTTCTAAATACGTTGGTAAAGAAATCAGGTTCTTGGGGTGCCTGGGTGGCTCAGTCGGTTGAGTGTCCGACTTCAGCTCAGGTGATCTCACGGTTTGTGGGTTTAAGCCCCGCGTCGGGCTCTGTGCTGACAGCTCAGAGCCTGGAGCCCGCTTCGGATTCTGTGTCTCCCCCTCCCCCTGCCCCTCCCCTGCTCATGCTCTGTCTCTCTCTGTCTCAAAAATAAATAGAAACATTAAAAAAAATTAAAGAAAAAGAAATCAGGTTCTTATCCCCTCTCTGCCACTAACCTGCTTTCGGCTAAGGCTAAGCCACAAAAACATTCAAGCTTTCAACGTCCATTCCTGCCAAGTGGACTTTATCTTTCCTCCTCTGTCTCTTTGAGAAAATGCTGGGAGGAGTCAATGAACTAATGCCTGTGAAATCATTGTAAAATATGGTCTCACCGGTGACAAGCCAGCACTCAGCAAAGATGGGGGTTTCATCAGATGCCGGGTTTCTGATGCAGCCTGGATTCCTTAGCCATTTCTGTATCAATCAGCTGTCACTGCTCCTTCTCCTCAAACAATGCAAATTTTAAAAGCCTGCACAGGGGCGCCTGGGTGGCGCAGTCGGTTAAGCGTCCGACTTCAGCCAGGTCACGATCTCGCGGTCCGTGAGTTCGAGCCCCGCGTCAGGCTCTGGGCTGATGGCTCGGAGCCTGGAGCCTGTTTCCGATTCTGTGTCTCCCTCTCTCTCTGCCCCTCCCCCGTTCATGCTCTGTCTCTCTCTGTCCCAAAAATAAATAAAAAACGTTGAAAAAAAAATTTTTTTTAAAAAAAAAAATTAAAAAAAAAAAAAAAAAAAAAGCCTGCACAAGCTCATCTGGAATTCACATACCCAAGCTTCAAACAGACAAGGACAATCTGAAATTGGAAATTCAGGAAGATGTCAGGTGGTGCTGCTCCCCGTGAAAAATGAGCATTGTAGACACAGCCTCACTTCTCCCAAAGATGCCTGATGTTTGTGGATGATTTGTAATGCTTTTACTGAAAAGCCCTCATCCCCATGAACACATTTTGAAGACAGAAATCAATCTTATGCTGTAACGGGGAGAGAAAATCTGTTAGCAAAAAAATCAAGAGGAGAAAAAGCACCTAATTCTGGAATCCTCTCTACTGAATAAATGGATTCCCGAGAAGTAAGCCCACATCACTATTCTCCCCTTACTCTTGCAATTTACTAAGCAGCTTCAAGAAGGAAGATTAAAGAGAGAGACTGTATAGCCAGCCCCACAAGCATTTCCATCTCAGTAATTCAGGCCAGATGTCATCACAGAGACAATTTCCTGTCATCTCGCCTCGGGGACCTACTCACCCCATCCCTGGAATTTTGTTCTAGGTTAATGTTTGCTTATATATAAGACAAATGACTAAGACCCTCACAGAACAAGTCATAATCACATACTATGAGGCAATGAGCATTATTTCTATAAGGACAGGCTAGACCATACCCTTGGGATTTGCGATCTTTAAAATAACTCAATAACACACAGAAGTTTAGTTTCACCCCCAAACCGAGATGAATTCTACTTAGGCCATCAGACTCTAGAGAATAATATTACAAGCCAATAAGAACCGTAAGGCACTCTGGAACCCAGAGCCGAAAACCATCTCAGAAGAGCATTGCAGGGAGAGTCCAACTAGCTCCGAGGGAGAGGTAAGTTACATCGAATAAAGCAGAAATCAGGAAGGGGTAGTAGATAAAGCTAGCAAAGTGGAGGGAGGAAGACTTAAGGTATGGGGGGAGGGTTAGAAAGACACTTCCATGAAGACAAGTCCCACGTTGATGTCCACTAATGCACGCTTACATGCCAAAAATCTGCTTTACTTGCTCAGAGGCCCACAGCCTCTTAGAGCGTTCCATGATCAGGAGGGTTCCTAAGAGTTGCAAAAGCTTCCCAAAGAACAGGTCTTGCCTGAAAAGAGGGCAGAGCTAGAGCCATTGTCTTCCCACATCTCATCACAGCCAACCGCAGAGGGATCTCATGGGCAAACGAGCTGCACTCTTTCCCCAGTGCCCTTCTGGCTCTTGATGTCTTAGGAGCTGAAAAATCAGTCCACAGCAGGTCTGGGAGAAAAAGATAATGTGAGAGCTCACGATGGATCAGGAATGCAGAAAAAAACCAAAGAACTGTTGGCTGCGGGATGTCAGAGGCATCCGCGCACAAGCCAGGAAAGAAGCACACTCCGCACCCGCAGGACATCGTCCTCGACATGGAGCCTGGCCCTGGGGAGTTGCCGGGCCCCATGCCGTGTGTGCCTCGAAGGAGACGTGCTGAGATTTGGGATGTCCTCAAAATTCTGTCACGAAAGTTAAAGGCAGCTGAGACTGGATGTGAAGAAGGAGTATGTTTAAGAAATATGTGATGACTTGAGGAAAATCATAAACCTTGTGGAGTCTTATGAGAACATTCTGGCACACCACAGCCAAGCACATCAAACTCAAAATGCACAGAGGCCCAACACATGATACAAATAACTTGAATCGAAGAAAACAAATAGTGTCAGAACTGACCCCCTTAAACTTTACATTCCAATTCTCCACCTTTCAACAGTCAAAAGACATTTAGAGATACCCCAGCCTGACCATCTTTACTATAATGACCTGCATCCTGAGGGTCCTCCATGCATAGAGGAATTGAATACAGGGCTACAAAATTCCAGATAAGCTGTGATTAATTCAGAAACTGGAGAGAGAACTTTCACATATAAAGAGCAACCACAATCTCAGTCATACCCACCTTTTCCGAGTGCCTCTGCTAGTAAACAAGGAGTCTGCATGGCAATTAAGTGGATGACCTACAAGAGGTCTTTTCAGTCAAACATTATGAAAGGCTACCAGAAAGAATTCCAGATCCATCTCGGTCATCAGTAAGTTTGCGTTTCAAAGTTACTCCTCCCATAGTCAGCAAATATTCTTTAATCCAAAAGCTAAGAATAAATCTGAGAAGAATCAAGAAGGCTGAAAAAAATACATACTCCCCAGAAGTCAGGTAGGCAAGACTCTGAACTCAGTCAGGATTGTGGCAAGGTTGTCTTAGGGGAGGGACTAAGCCCCAAAGGCCTCAGTGTAGAGGGCAGCCATGAAAATGTAGAGTTGGACCCTGGTTCGAACTTCTGTGTAGTGTTAATAACACAAGACAGTCACTCCTGAGCCCCGTCCAAAGCCTTTCAGTTCTAAATCTCAAGTGTGGCAGGTTGAGGTCAAGTTGCCTGGAAGACAGAAGGTGGGGTTTGGACCTTGTTCGCAACACCAGCTCTATCTGTGGATAATAACATGGCTCCCTCTCAGGGTCTGTTCCCTTCCTTTGCCCACACCCTACTTGAAGGTTTGGAACAGCGACTCAATCAGGTGAGTATGTATAAGTCCCTTAGCAAGCATGCCAGTTCTCTCGCACTTCTCCAGCCGGTGCCTGGACTGTACATAGGAAAGTCAGATAAAGCTGTTGGTGTTTAGTGGAAAGAATATTGGGCTATAATTAGTGACCTGCTTCTCACAACAGCTCACTGTGACTCTGGACAGATCTGTGCTCTCCCTGATGCATGGGCTTCATCACATGCAAAATGAACTAGATCATCTCTAAGACGCCCTCTGGCAATAGGGGACTTAGGGTTCAAAGATGGAAACAGATCAAAGTGGGGTTACTGAGAGACATCAGCCTTGGGGGCCACCAGAATTGCTAAGCAGGGTCAGAATTACTGGCCACCTCAGGATCTGAAACCTCTGGATCAAACACAACTACTTTATATTATACTCAAAGGCAGTTGGGTTCTGGGGTGTGAAGGCAGGAGAGAGAACAAGATAAAAGGGACAATTCCTCCTCCTCTGAAATCATGGCTCCAAGTTTGGGATGGAAGAGCCTCCTACCTGACTGGGACGGACTTGAAACTATTGAGCCACCATGACGCCAGCTGGCTAATCCAGGTCAGACTCCACAATGAAGCACCTAGATGCTCCCCGTACGCAACAGACAGGCAGGGTAGAAACATTAGAAAAGGAAGATGCAAAGTGCCAGCCAGCTTCAGAGTTATGTTGGCCTCCCACATGCTTTCAAAACACACACTTCTAGGCAAACCATAAGGGAGGGTTGACGGCGGGGGGGGGGGGGGGGGAGGGAGGAGAAAGTGGGTGATGGGCATTCAGGAGGGCACCTGTTGGGATGAGCACTGGATGTTGTATGGAAACCAACCTGGCAATAAATTTCATATTAAAAAATATATAAATAAACAAATAAATAAATAAATAAATAAAACACACTTCTGTGCCCCTCATGTCTGGGCAGGGATCCATGGACGTGTCCTGCCTCTCCATCAGCCAGCCTAAATCCTGTCTAATGTAGCCACGTCTCATTTAAAGTCAATCAGAGCTTTATGAGCGACGCAAGTGGGGATGGGTAGCTGGGGCTAACTGGGGTGAAGGCATCACTGCCTGTTCTTCCAACTGTGTGGGCCTCGAGAATGAACCCCTACAAAGAAAACACATTTAACATCATGCCATAAAACTTGAGAGAAGTGACTCTCACCTGCACCTTGCACCTCTCCACTCATAAAGGCACACGCAAACACCTACCCACTAACCAACAAGAATATCACACTGGGACGATTTCAGAATACCATCTAAAAAGTAATAAAGTTATCTTTTAAAATACTCCACAAAAGAACAATTCTCATCAGTCATCCTCCATGACCCTCTGTCTCTCTAAAACACATGCAGGCCTCATAACCTCTCAGGAGCTTCTAGGCAGACAGTACCAAGATTGGCTCAATTTCTCCCAAGGCCCAGGCCATTCCACGCTGCATAGATATGGCTGCATCCACCTTCACCATCCTTCACACCCACTCTGCCCCTGCCATGCTTCTGCCTGGCCAATTCTGACTCATCCCTAGACCCTAATATAAATATGCCCTTCTTCAGGAAGCCCTAATGACTCCCCAAGGTTGGCTTAGGTGCCCTTTCTAACCTTCCCCAAGGTGTGTCTTCACCTATCTTAGCATCAGCTGGTTCCATCCTACTTGCACGTTGACTAGTCTAACTCTCCACTAAACTGTGGGCCACCTTACAGACAAGGAAACCAATGCTCAGAGAAGCAAAAAAAAAAAAAAAAATGCATCCAGTAAATGGTGAGGTTGGTGCAGGAAGTTGGACCAGCTGATGCTAGAATCCAGGCTTTATTCGCTCTGCCTCATTGCTTCTCAACTCCAATAGGGTTGGATGTTTATTTTCACATTCTGATTGTCAGCATGCTAGCTGGGAAGCTAGACACCCCTGAAGTTGGGGCAGGTGACATGAAGTGGTTGCAGTGAATCATTAAGCACACGAACAGGCCTTCAGACCCGTTACGTATGGCTGGCAAAGGGCTTCTGTTGCCAAAGATCTTGTCTTTGTAAACAGATTCAGAGAAAAGAAGGAGGTGCAGAGAAGGGAATGCAGAGGAGAAAGAAGAACAGAGAAATGTCAAGAAATGCCCCTGTAGATGGATGACTGATGAAACAAAATTATGTAAAAACATCACAGCGCACACCCAACCACTCACTGAAAATGTATCCCATAACTCAGGGTTATCCCTAATTGTCATTATCAACAGGGATATTACTCATAGCTACAGGGCTCCACCCAACTATCAGCACAGTCTCCTGCCTCCAAAGACAAAGGTACTAAGAGTCAAGAGAAAAGCTTAGAGAAAATGAAAATGCAGCCAACTCCCAGTCAAATGAAAATGCTATGGGCCCAAGGCCAAAGTATATTCTTGGCCTGACGGTGTTCACCACCCTAAATTTAGCCAACTGGTGAGCTTTTTAAAGAAGCATCTTACTCAACCATTTGCGAGCCAGAGATTTACCTCCTATTGCACAGCTTGCTTCCCCCCTGAAGCTGGAACACACTGTCCTTGGCTTTATCATCTGTAGGAGAAGCAAAGCCAACAAAAGCTCTGCTGTTATCACCTAGCTCGGCTTGTCCAAGCAGCGCCTGGATGAGGTCTTTTAAGGGCACTGCCAGAAGGCCCCCCTTCCCCAGATACTCAGCCCGCCCACCCCTCTCACCTTCCCCGTATCTGCCAGCACACCTTCATTCTTACCGTCAGAGACTCGTTCCTTTGTGTTAAACACTCCAACTCCAGAAATCACCTTTCAAGACAAGAAAACTCTAGGGAGAACTTGCATGCCCATTACCTTAGCCAATGTCTGTGCAAATTCTAACCCTGCTCGCCTCATCTGACCCTTAGGACCACACTGGGACATCTGAGAGACAGGTGGAAGGTTGACAATCATGAAGCCCTGGAATGAGACCTGGATTGGAAGCCTCCTTCAATCATCCAGGCAAGCTTCAGTTGCCTCATGTGAAAGAGATTGTGCAATCTATCCTTAGTTCAATAAACGGAAACAAACACCAGTTCAGGTGGTTATTAATTTGGGGAATTTTTAGGGCTAGAAGAACCAAATGGTTAAATGCACGACTCCAGACCAAGACGGAGAAATCAGGGACTGTGCTTCAGACGGTTTTGGGGAATGGGGGACTAACGGTGGCATCAAGACACAACTCAAAGTGCTATCCCATCTGTGGGAATCAGAGTCAAGAGCCCACAGAGGCCAACAAAAGAAAACGTAGACACGAGGAGGGGACCCGGGGCCATTCAACCGACCTTAAGCAGTGACGAACGTACAGCCCATCATGTTTCAGTCCACCTTGTAGTCGCTCCTACTAACTAGTTTCACTATGACAATAGATAAATACTTATTAAGCACAGCTGTTATGTCAAATGATGATCAAAAGAATAGGTTTGCATCACTTGGGACTGTAGTAAGTAAGCTCATCCTGGACATCAGCAGAGGACAAGAAAATATCCTGAGGCCAGAACTAATAAAACTCGACACATGAGCAGAAATGGCTGATGTTAGAAAAACATTTGGTAAAATGCTCTCCTAGAAAGGGAGAATAGAAGGACAAAGAGAAATGACACACACACATGAATTTGTAAATTAAAAGGGCCCACTGAGTGTCCAGCACATTGAAAGAAAAGTGATCCATCCTTAGGCATATTTTCATGCCATGTCAGAGCACTGGGGTTGGAGAGAAATATCCTAAATATCATTAAAGCTTCCGAAGGGAAAACAGAGGAGTGCCTTCAAAATTCTGAGGAAAAATTATTTCCAATCAAGAATTCTATACCTATTCAAACTAAGATCAAAACACAGGATAAAGTAAAAACGCATCTTCAGGGAAGGATGGCATGAGATTGCGGGGGCGGGGTGAGGGGTGAGGGGTGAGGGGTGAGAGGTAAGATTATTGCTGGTTTGAACATCTGAATTTTATTCTCAGAAATGTGAGGCCACTAGAGGTTTTGAGCCAGAGAAGAGGCAAAATCTGATTTGTGTTCAGTCTTATAGTCTATTTATCTGGTATTTTATCAGTCTATATGTCTTATGGCTACTGTTTACAAGGCTCATCTTTTTCTATTCTTTTACTTTCAACCTATTTGTATCTTTGAATCCAAAGGGTGTCTCCTATAGACAACATGTAGTCATTTCTTTTTCTATCCAGTCTGACAATTTCTTTTGATTGGATGACTTAGTATAATCACGTTTAACATTATTATTGATATGGTTGGATTGCTAATTACCATTCTGCTTTAGATTTTCCATATGTCTCATAACCATGTTTTTCATATATTCTTCCTTTACCACCTCCTTTGACTTAAGTGGATAGCTCCTAGCGTATTTCTTAAATTCTTTTAAGGACTTTAGGGGCACCTGGGTGGCTCAGGTCTTCATCTCCCAGTTGGTAAGTTCGAGCCCCGCATCACGCTCTGCTCTGACAGCTCAGAGCAAGCCTGCTTCGGATCCTGTGTCTCCCTCTCTCCTGACCCTCCCCCATTCATGTTCTGTCTCTGTCTCTCAAAAATGAATGAACATTTTAAAAAATGCAAATTCCTTTAAGGATTTTAAGCTATATTTTTTTTAACTTATCTTTTTAGTGGTTGTTCTCAGGCTTACAATATATACTTCAACTTATTAAATCTCTTTTAGATTTACACTAACTTACTTCTAGTAACCCTTCTATTGCTGCATTCTCTTTCCCTTTTAATTTCTTTTTAATGTTTATTTTTGAGAGAGAGACAGAGAGACAGAGAGACAGCAGGGGAAGGTCAGAGAGAGAGGGAAACACAGAATCCAAAGCAGACACCAGGCTCTGAGCTGTCAGCACAGAGCCCGACGCAGGGCTTGAACTCACGGACCCCAAGATCATGACCCGAGCCAAAGTCCAAAGCTTAATCGACTGAACCACCCAGGCACCCCCATCCCCTTTTTTAGGTTATTACTGTTATACATATGAATGCCTATATGAGTTGCAAACCCAACAATACAGTGTTGGAATTACTGCTTTTTATAATACTTTTATGTAAGCTAAGAGAAGAAATGAGAGCACAACTATGTTTGTAGGAATTTCTTAAAAAACATTAATTTTCTTATTTATCAGTTGGGGTTATCTTCAGTTCTTCCTATGGATGGGATTAACTTCTGGTGTCATTTCCTCAAGCCAGTCTGGTTCCATCCCCACTCTAACCTTTCTGAGGTTATTATCAAATGTATTTCTTTGTGTTATAGGTCCAATAAGGCAGTTTTACAGAAATTGTTTTAAATTACAAGAAAAAATATTTAATGATACTGTCTTTGTATCATTATCTAGATTTTTACCAGAGCTCTTTTTCACGCAGATTCAAATTACTGCCTGATGTCACTTCCTTTCAACCTGAAGAACTTTCCTTTGATATTCCTTATAAGGCAGTTTCTGCCAACAATAAATTCTTTCACTTTTTATTTTTCTGAGATTGCCTTCATTTCACCTTCATTTTTGAAAACCAGCTTTACTGGATATAGGATCCTTGGTTGAGAGTTTTTCTTTCTTTGAATATACTGTCACACTGCCTGCTGGCCTCCATTGTTTCTGACAGGAAGTCAGCTGTTAATCTTCTAGTGGGGAGTCATTTTTCTCTTGCTGCTTTCAAGAGCTTCTCTGTATCTTCGGCTTTAAATGTTGTGACTACAACATTTCCCGGTATGGATCTCTTCCGGTGGATCCTGCTAGGAGTTGCTCAACTACTTAAGATGTGTGTATCAGTGTTTTTTCACTGTATTTGGAAAGTTTTCAGCCATGGTTTCTTTGAACATTTTTTTCTGCACCTTTCCCCCCTCTCCTTCTGGTACTACCAATGCATGTATGTTGATGCGTTAAAGGGTGTTTCACATTTCTGAGACTGTTCTTTTTTCCTTATTCTTACTTTGTCTTCTTTAAATTGTGTAATCTCTATTGATCCGTTTTCAAGTTCTGATTTTTCTTCTGCCCAGTCAAATCTGCTGTTGAGTCCCTCTCGTGAATAGTTCCTTTCAGTTATTGTACTTTTCAACTCCAGAATTTACACCCAGTTCTTTTTACAATTTCTGTCTTTTGATACTATTTCATGAGTCACGGTGACCATCCTGCCTCTAAATCTTTAAGCATGCCTTCCTGTAGTTCTGTGAACATATTTATAATAGCTGCCTTAAAATCTATGTTGGCTGGGGTGCCTGGGTGTCTCAGTTGGTTAAGAGTCTATTTTTTTTTAATGTTTATTCATTTTAGAGAGAGGGAGGGAGAGAGGGAGGGGCAGAGAGTAGGAAACACAGAATCTAAGGCAGGCTCCAGGCTCTGAATTGTCAGCATAGAGCCCAACTAGGGTTCGAACTCACAAACCAGGAGATCATGACCTGAGCGAAAGATGACAGCTTAACTGACTAGGCCACCCAGGCTTACCCCAAGTCCAACTCTGATTTCGGCTCAGGTCATCATCTCACAGTTAGTGGGTTCAAGCCCCACATCGGGCTCTGCACTGACAGTGCCCTGAGCCTTCTTGGAATTCTCTCCCTCTCTCTCACTGCCCTTCCCCCATTGATGTTCTCTCTCTCTCTCTCCCTCTCTCCCCCTCCATCCCCCCCCATGAAAATAAACCTTTTAAAAAAATATGTCTGTTAGCTAAGTCCATCATCAGAGACCCCTCACAAGGTATTTCCTATTGTCTGCTTTTTTCCCTATGTATCACAGTTTCCTGTTTCTGTGTAGGTCTCCTCTTTTGTTGGAAAATATCCATTTTAGATAATATATTGTAGAAACTTAACACTGACCCCTCTCCCTCTTTGGGAAGTGTTAGGGAACTCAATTTGTTTCCTTTGTTTTTTTGTTTTCTGCAACCTCTGATGTCTGTATCTGCATTTCTGTCTTCTTTTCCTCCTGCTCCTTGGGGGTTACCTGTGGGTCTGTATGAACCACCTTTTGGTCAAAGACTGTGCATCAGCCCCCTCAGCAACTTAGATATATATGCTTACCATTAGATCTATGTGCAGCTTAGAGACTGCTTGTGTAGTTCAGAGAGTTTACAACTTTGTCTGGGAGCTACTAGCTCAGTTTCCCTCATCATTCACTCCTGAGAGGGCACGACCTTGTATATGCCAGACAACTTCCAGACAACTAGGGAAGAGTATCATTTTATGTTGAAGCTTCACTTCTTAAGAGTCACTCCTGGATCAGAGTAGCTTATTGTTCGGCCAGAGGTTGTGCTTCCTTCCCGAGGCAGCAAGGCTTCCACGTTTTGCTGATCGATCTATGCGTGGGTGTTGGGGAACGTCATCGAACACGTATGACCACCGACTGAACCTTGAGCTGGTCCCAAGCACTTGGAAGCTCTTCACCCCCTCTCCTGCCCTTGGGATGTGGGTTCCACTCACCTTTCCCACTCCCAGAGTCTTCCCCAAGGATGCAGCCTTGAGATGTCAATGTGCCATTGAGAACACCTACACAGTGTATGTGAATGAGCCCAGTCAGGGCCTCTCTATAAACTTTTAAATTCTGGAGGGCAGGTGTTGTGGTCCATTCATGTTGCTGCTGGCTAAGACAAGCCTTGTGTATAAGTTTCCTTTGCTTATTAAAACTACCACCTACCAATCTGGGGGAGGAGGGTCCTACTTCTTTCTTCAGTTTCTCTCGGCCCACTATGTTCAGGAGCTGGTTTTAGATTGTACCTAGGAAGATCCCGAGAGAGTTGCAAACCAAGAGTGGCTTAATTCATGCTTTCAAGTCTGCCCCACATTCTGCTTAGATTGCTCCTGAGTGGGTATGAGCACAGATGCACAGCCTTCTGGATCCCAGACATAAGAGTGACCCCGGGAGGGTCCTTTTGCTTAGCTCTTTCTCTACTACTAGAATCACGGAACTACCAGCCCTCTTAATGGCACACTGCCAAGATATATACTGTTTTCAGTAAAATCCTCGGCATGAACTTCTCCATCTTCTGTTCCAAGTAACTTCAGTCCTGTGAGGCAGAGTTGTGGAGTGCTCCGTCCCTTAGGCCTTGCTCTCTTTCTGGGAAGAATTTTTTTTTTTTTAATATATGAAATTTATTGTCAAATTGGTTTCCATACAACACCCAGTGCTCATCCCAAAAGGTGCCCTCCTCAATACCCATCACCCACCCTCCCCTCCCTCCCACCCCCCATCAACCCTCAGTTTGTTCTCAGTTTTTAACAGTCTCTTATGCTTTGGTTCTCTCCCACTCTAACCTCTTTTTTTTTTTTTTCTTTCCCTCCCCCATGGGTTTCTGTTACGTTTCTCAGGATCCACATAAGAGTGAAACCATATGGTATCTGTCTTTCTCTGTATGGCTTATTTCACTTAGCATCACACTCTCCAGTTCCATCCACGTTGCTACAAAGGGCCATATTTCATTCTTTCTCATTGCCACGTAGTATTCCATTGTGTATATAAACCACAATTTCTTTATCCATTCGTCAGTTGATGGACATTTAGGCTCTTTCCATAATTTGGCTATTGTTGAGAGTGCTGCTATAAACATTGGGGTACAAGTGCCCCTATGCATCAGTACTCCTGTATTCTGGGAAGAATTTCTGTACCACGTCACTGCAGTTGGGGGCAGCAACAGCCTTTGACACACACATGGGAGCTGGACGAGGGAAGGAAGTACCCATCCCGTCAGGTGCGCCTGCCTGGAAAAGCGCCTTCGTGATACAGGCTGCAGGGGGGCAGCCAAGTAAGAGACAATGGGCCACCCCTGCTGAAATGAAACAGCAGCCCTAACAGCTGGGAGTCAAAAAAGTCCCCTTCTTCTGGGCTGCACCTGCTCAAAGCAGCGTGTGTCTGTTAGAGCTTTAGTTACATGGAGTTGGGCGAAGACGAGATGGCATCGGTTCGGCTCCAAACGCCACAAGCTCATTGTTCTCACTGAGATTTGGCAGATTTTCTCAAAGAAATGTATCTCCTTTTATTTTATGTTCTAAGGACACTTTCCAGAGGCTTTCGATCGTGTGTGTGTCTAATCTGCAAAGTACTATTTTGCCACACAAAGAATCCACCAAACTCCTCGTGTCACTATTGCAGAAGTTGCAACCCTGACTCCTATTTTAAAACAACCCTTTTCCCTGCCGTGTGGAGAGCAGGAACAGAGTAGAAACAGTAAGCTCTGTATTCAAAATGTCCATTGTTATTTATATGCACAGTGTCTTTAACACAGCCTGATGCATAGCACTGCTCACAAATGTTAGCTTTCTTTCTGGGTCCTTTTCAAGGAAGGCTGGCCCTCAATGAAGGGACCCCACAAGCTCTGAGACGCCCCCTCAAAAACACTGCTCTTAACTTGCCAGCCTCCTCGTTTCAACCAAGATTTTTTGACCCCAGGACAGTCACTCTGCCGGCCCTCTTTGTTTTTTTTGTTTTTTTGTTTTTTTTTTTTTTTCTTCAACGTTTTTTATTTATTTTTGGGACAGAGAGAGACAGAGCATGAACGGGGGAGGGGCAGAGAGAGAGGGAGACACAGAATTGGAAACAGGCTCCAGGCTCCGAGCCATCAGCCCAGAGCCTGACGCGGGGCTCGAACTCACGGACCGCGAGATCGTGACCTGGCTGAAGTCGGACGCTTAACCGACTGCGCCACCCAGGCGCCCCTTGCCGGCCCTCTTTGAAGTAGCCTACACCTTCTGTTAAGAGACCCCTGAACTTCCTGACCACACTGGGACCCAGATTCCCACCTTCCTGGCCACCTCACCGGTTTTTGTCTTTGCTTCACATTTCTCAGTGTTAATACTCATACTGCTTTCGTCGGCACTTGCCAGTTCCAGCTGACATTTTCTCATCTCCCCGTCTGTATTTGTGACTGGTCCTAGAAGCCCTGTCCACCCTATCTGGTCCCCACCCCCAAATACAGTCCACTCAGTCCAGCTCCCCTGGCCCTTCCAAGCCTCCACTCTTCTCTTTCGGTTCCCGCTCATCTCTGATCTTGCCCCAGGCCCCAGTTCTTGCTTCTACCTGCTGACGCCCACACCTGAGTTTTACCCATTATTGATGCTGATCTTCCAACCTCCCTACTGTGTTTTGGCTCAGGGGCATTTTTTTTTTTTTTTTTTAGTATTGTTGACACCCAACTTTACATTACTTTCGGGTATACAACACAGCCGTTCCATAAACTGCATGTTATGCTATGCTCATCAGAAGTGTTGCTCCCACCGGTCATCACACAACACTATTACAGTATCACTGACCGTGTTCCTTAAGTATATTCCTTATGTTCTACCTTTTGTTCCCATGACTTATCCATTCCATAAGCGAAAACCTGTATCCCCCCACACCATTCTCCTCTGTCAACCATCAGTTTGTTCTCTGTATTTTTGACTCTGATCCTGCTTTTTGTTTATTTATTCATTTGCTTTGTTTTTTATTTTTTTTTATTTTTTTTTTATTTATTTTTGAGACAGAGAGAGACAGAGCATGAATGGGGGAGGGGCAGAGAGAGAGGGAGACACAGAATCGGAAGCAGGCTCCAGGCTCTGAGCCATCAGCCCAGAGCCCGACGTGGGGCTCGAACTCACGGACCGTGAGATCATGACCTGAGCCGAAGTCGGACGTTCAACCGACTGAGCCACCCAGGCGCCCCTTGCTTTGTTTTTTAGAGTCCACATGACTAAAACCATATTGTATTCTTCCTTCTCAGTCTGACTTGTTTCCCTTAGCATAATTCACACTAGACTGACTCAGGGACTTGTCTCTTTTTTTAAGTTTATTTTATTTATTTATTTATTTATTTATTTATTTATTTATTGTGAGAAAGCGTACATATCTTTCTTTCCCAACTCCTAAGATATTAAAATTTTATGTTGAATTCTGGGTAAAGCTACTCCAACGTTGATCGTAAGTTCTCCGCTTACACCATCGTGACTTTGCCTGTTGAAATTAAAGACAGGATGGGAGGGGTTCTGATGTGGGCTATGTCCCTTTGTAAATGTGTCCTAAATGAAGAGGGAGAGAGAGAATCCAAAGCAGGCTCCGCATTGGCAGTGCAGAGACCGACATGGGACTTCAACTCACGAGTCACGAGATGATGACCTGAGCAGAAATCAAGAGTCGACACTCAACTGCCTGCCTCCCAGGTGCCCCAGCTCAGGAACTTCTTAATGGGTCTTCACTACCAAGCCTCCTCCCAACCCAACTCTAGATTTCTCACTTGCTTTCACCTACCAGTTCGTGGCACCCACCCGTATCACTACTATCCTATTATCTTGTGCTTTTTATATGATCTTTCTGTCCCTATCTCTTTGTGTGGTTGCTTGCCTTGCTGCCTGCATTCCAAAACCAAAAATGTACCTCTGTATTTCCATTTGTACTAGAATGGACAGACTTGCACTTTATATACTGTACCTAGCATTAAGTACAGCATATAGAATAACCCAAAGCAAAGAGATCTTTAGAAGCTTTAAGATAAAACAAAGTCTCTGAAAAAGTACGGAATCAACACAATAAAGGGAACTATTATCTAAATGAGTGCAAGACTCGTGAGGGCAAAAATTTGATTTTATCACTGTATCCTCAGCACCTAAAATAGCACTTGACAAGTAATGGTCTCAATAAATATTTGTAGAATGAATAAGTAAATTCAGTGGAGTCCAGATGACTACAACACTAAGAAATATTTTTGCGTTTATACCCCAATTAGTCAAGAGTCCTGGATACACTAACTACATCCATATGGTATCATGGATTATTTCTAAGCAATCATCTCTGTGATCTTAGCACCTTTTGACAGGCATTCATTTTTTCTTCAGCGTCTAACTCCCATCTTAAAGATTTTTTTGCTTCAGACTCTACCCAGATCTTACTATCTTTTTTCCCCAAATCTTAGTATCTTAAAATTTTTTGTTGCATTCTGGGTAAAGCTACTCCAACGTTCATTGTAAGTTCTCCATTTACAACATCATGACTTTGCCTATTGAAATTAAAGGCAGGATGGGAGGGGTTCTGATGTGGGCTATGTCCCTTTGTAAATGTGTCCTAAATAAGAGGCTGGCTTGGGTTTTGGTCAGACCTGAATTTTCCTGAAAAGTATTTGTCTAGTTCTAATTAGCAGCTCTAACAGCTAATTTTATGTAAACTTTCCGTACAGCATGAACACCTGTGTCAAGTTGTCTGTTTCTCCTGTTGAGGGCAAGGAATCTGCTTGGCATTTCTCTGAATTTGTGATGCTTTTCAAACTTTTGCATCCACGTGTAGAGCTTAAGGAAGGGCAGAAAGCCTGAGAAAACCGCAGCCGTGATAACTCCCTGTGTAAACACCACTAGAGAGAAAGGTAATAAATTGTACCGACTCTCACTTGTTTTTAATTTCTGACCACTGGGGTGAGTAACTTCTATCTTCTTCCCAAAAGATTCACAAGAATTGATTTATTTTAGCCTAGTCTGGTGGGAGACCAGAGTACATCTCCTTAATAGGTCATATTATCATAATTTAAATTAATGTTCTTCCATGGCTTTTAATATGACCATTTTTATCCCTTATGATCTTTGCAGTAACTTTTAAAAAGGCTAAGATTTAGGGTTTAGGAATCCCTGAGGAAAAGAGGTGCTAAGTTTGATTAATTTTGTGTCGTGCTTTTGGGTATCTGACATTCTTCAGTTTTATTTTAACCAAGAGAGGCACAGAGATTACAGATGCTACCACCACTCATCAGACGCACTTGGTCCTGAAGTCTCTTCGGGGCTTTCAAGAAACTTTCCTTTACAAAAGTATCTAAGGGAAGAGGACAACAGTAGGAACAAGCACTTTCCACCAACAATACTTTTTCTCACCATTGCACATCCAAATAGCTAAGACATCACAGCAATGTAAGTAATGCCACACACCAGCACAGGGGAGGGGAAGTAACCTGGCAGCCTCTCCCCCTCCCAACTCCCCACGTCCTCCCCTTACCTGTCTCTAACCTGCAACTGTATTTTGTACCTATGAATACACTAAACTCTGTGTAAGCGTGCCTTAAGGTATCGCCTATGAATCGAAGGGTACCAAGGGTGGTCCTCCTACTTCACTTGAAACGCATGGTCCCAAACAGCTGTGTAGATGGAGAGAGTGAATAATGAATAATGAATGAATAATAATGAATGAATGAATAAATGAACCGATCAAAAGACCTAGGAGATCTCGTAACATGATCTTCTTCCTGGGGTTTGTACCCACAAATTTGGACAACTCCCCAACATTAAGGAGACTTGGGTACCCAACTCCTCCAGTGAAACACATCGAATTCATCAGGGGCATTAATTAACTTAACAAAGCGCCAAAACAATACCAAATCAGAAAGGCTTCCCAAAGGCCACAGTTAAAAGACATGTTACTAAAGAACAGACCACTTGGAATTTACGGAATTACCAGGATGACCGAAGCTAGGAACCTCTGCGTCTTCACTGAAGCCCAAGTGTTAACCACCATGACTGGGGAAATGAGTCTGGCTTGGGTCCAGACCCCAGGAAAGAGAAATGAAGTCAAAATCCCCAGAAGTGCAGGAGGTTTACATCAGGGAGGGGAAAGTGCCGAAGCCAGGGCAGAGCTGTAGGCTCAGGCAGACCACTTCAGACTGGCAGGAAACAAGAGGGTGTCTAAGTGAAGGTAAATCGAATAGGAAAGAAGCCACCAAGCCAGATGGCAGAGAGCTAAACCGGACAGTCTGCAGCTCCAGGGTAGGTTATCTGAGACAAAAGGGATTTCATGATGAATCAAATTCCCCACTAATTTTACTGAGATGCTTAAGGAACCTGCCCTTTGAAAACTCTTCTCCTCAGTCTGTATTCCTTTTCTTTGTTTCACTTTTATCTAAGTTCCTGGGATCCATCAGTCTCTTAAATATCCCTCAATAGCCTATGCCAGCTCTCCCCTAAAAAAACCACGACCCCCTAAACCTGGTATCTGAGACAAGGCACAGGCAAGCTTGGAGGGAGTGTTCTCTTATACCCACCCCACTCTATTTCCTGAAACTCAAAGACAGCTAAGGAAGCCAGTGCAGTCTTTGGTTTGCTAAGCAGGAGCTACCAAAGACAGACGCGAGCTAAATGAGCTAGCTCCAGGCGTCATTCAAATGCTCCTTCAGTGTCGTCATGGAAATGCAGCCTCTAGACTCACAAGAAATGGGGAGGAGAGGGAGAAAATGTCCCTTTCTAGTAGTTGCCACCATGTTCCAACCATTTGCACGTGAGTTTTCTGCAGAGACCCCATTTATAAAGTAGAGAAAGGCATACAAGCCCTGGTTCAAGTGGCCCTCAGGGATCCCCCATTTCACAGAGTTGGTCTCCCCCTCATCACCTGCTCCCCCTGTTCCTTCCTTTGCAGCTGCTGCTGAGGCATAGCTAGAATTCCAGAGCTATATAAAACATGATGTGAAAAATACTAGCTGGTGGTTAAACATACAGGCTTCAGAATTTAAAAATCTTTGTTCTTATTCCCAATTCTCCCATTTATGGCCCATGTGAATTTGAGCAAATTAACCTAAGCTTCTACTCCTCATCTATAAAACGCAGATAATAATAGCAACCTCAAAGGCTGTTTTGGAGGTTACATAAGATAATGCATTTACAATACTTAGAATTGCCTGCCCTGTAATAAGAATTCAATAAATGTCAGATATTATTAAAATGACGCATTCTGTAAGAATCAGAGTCTTTTAATAGTGGAGGCGAGAATTGGTACCTCTTGCCCTTAAATTCTTCTAGACTACTGTTTCCCAAATTGTGTTAGGCAGAACAGTATCCCCGTGAAATATTTCATGAATAAAAGCCTCGTGGTCAATTCTATTAGCAAAATGTGTCCAATAAAGCCTCCGAGAGATTTACAGTGCATACTGAAGGTGAAGTGTCTGGATAGGTCAGTGAATCACATGATGAAATTCTGCCTTAGATCACTCTTGCTGGATTGTGGACCATGAAATGGAAGGGGCAGCTAGGATGGAGGGGACACTAACTGGGAATCATCACAACAACCCAGGGGACGGAATACAGTGGCCTGAACCAGGGCGAAGAAAAGTGATCATATTCCTAAGAGGAAGAGGAGAAGGGAAGTAAGATCAAAGAGTCAGTGCTGAAACGCAGGTATCTGGCCTAGGTTATGGGGTCGACGGTGGTGCCGTTAAGGAAATGGAGTACCGAACAGGACCAGAATAGGCGAAGAGGAGTTTCACTTTCCACCAGTGAGTCTGAGATGCAGATTTTCCAGAAACTTTCCACGGCAAGTGACAGAAACTAACGAGTATAAAGGGAATGTAGTAACTCAAGCAACACGGAAAGAGAGGGGAGACTTGGTCTTGGACTCTGGAGCAATGTCCCTTGTCCACCGGTAGCTGGTGTCATTTCTTTCAGCTCGACAAGACCGCTGTACCAACCTGGTTAAGGTTTCTGATTCTAAAGACCTTCTCAGATAAGACTGTTCCTCCAATTGTACTGACCTGGAAAACCCACCCGCCATCTTTGCTCAAAACCACTTGATCCCCGCCCCCGCCCCGCCGCCCCCAAGAGAGCCACTCCTGTGGACAAACACGGGACTTGTTGGACTCTCAGCTGAGTCTGAGACCTGCCTGTGACACGGGAGTCTTGTGGAAGGCTGGGAAAAACTGAACCTACAAAGCCTCTCGGCCTAACCACAGAGCGATACCAAATTCTGTGTTAGATGACCTCAGTCGGTGTCAGCCAACCTAAAAGGTGGCCACTGCAGATTTCCAAATAAGGGTCATGGGTGAGAGAACTCTGCTCCTTGTGATCTTTCACATCTTTAAAACTCCTCCCTTTCTGGATCGAAGCTTGGAAAAAGAGAAAAATAGGAATATCCGTCTCTCATGCCTCTTTCCTCCACCCTCCCGAACGCTCTGGATTGGAACGAGTGAAGTTTTCTCTACATCAATATTTCTCATATTTTAGTGTGCATCAGAATCGCCTAGAGGGCTCGTTAAAGAATAGATTCCTGACCTCTATCCCTAGAGTTTCTGTTCCTGCAAGTCTGAGGTGGAACGAGGCAATCTGCATTTCTAACAAGTTCCCAAGTGATGCTGACACTGCTGGTCTGGGGACCACACTTTGAGATCCAAACTGGTGTTCCCTACACAATGAAACAGCTCTCTGATCTGAATCCTCTCTTAAATAAGGGCACTTTCTCTCTGTGATATGAATCCTGTAACCTCAGACCTCAATTTGTTAGGACCTACACTAATCCAGCAGATCCATTATTGCTCTAACATGCCTGGTTCTCAAGCCTATTTTCTTACTGCTTTCTATTTTGCGTGCCAGAAGCTGAAAACCTGGCACATTCTTTCTGTATTCCTTCTGTAACATCCCCAACATACCTGCAGGCAGATGGATATAGTTAGCTGAGTGAGGAGAGAGTCATGAACTCAGAAAGGGGGGGAAAAAACCACATGACAATATTTTCAAAAATAGACCCCATTAGAGATGTGTTTTGTCACTGGAATTACAGGAAAAATTGTTCTCTTCAAACAAATGAATTTTCTCCCCTCAATTATAGCCACATAGTCATGGTGCCTCCTCTGTGAAGCTGACATAGGAAACTCAATATTTAATTGGAGGCTCCATTTTGGTTGTTTCTTTTAGCTGTTATTTTCTAGATAATCTTTCCTCCTTAACCTTCCTTATTAGTCCATTTCAATCCTGGATTCTTCCTCTCTTGCCCATTTATAAAAATTATAGAAAAAAAATGTTTAAGTAGGGATCCTTCGGTCTCTTATTGAAGGTTCACCAACATAAACACCTCAAAAGTTCTTTTTATAAGAGCATTCCTTTCTCGGCTGTCCTGAAGAGTGGGCAGGGGAGAAGTCTGTGTCCAAGCTCAGTTTTATGGGAAAGAGTAGAGCCCTAACTCAGCTGGGTAGTGTTGGGGATAATTAATGGAGAGGCTGTGCCCTCAGGTGGGAGGATGCAAAAACAGAAAAGGTATGTGGGCACTAAATGGACAACTATCCCTCTCTTCAGTGAAGGAGGCCTGGGGCGGGGGAACAGAGAGGTAATCATAATCGGGATAGTTTGCGGGATTCCTCCAAAACTGCCTCTACTTCCAAAATGCTCCTATTCCCCACACCATCAATAATTTTTCATTCAGGTTATTATTTTGTCTCCAGATGTATCCTTTTAAGTGCCAACAGTCCTGAAAGGTATGCCACTTCTGGAAAAACAACACTTTGAGAGGACAAGATGTTCTTTCTGATAGAGTGGAAGAGAATGCAGTTCATGACTGCTACCCAGAATAGATCAACTCCTGGGTTGGGGTTCCCTTCCAGAAGACAGCATGAGCCCAGAAGAGAACAGGGCACAGCTAAAGCTAAAACACCAAAAAAAAAAAAACCCCCAAAAAAAAAACCCCCAAAAAAAAAAAAAAACAACAGAAACATGTAGGGTAGCTCAGTCATTGGTGAACTGCAGAGGCTTCTGAAAACGAAGCACTTCAGTGACACACAAGCCCAGAATCCTAGGACTACGCACTGCTGTTCCATTCACATCTTAGAATTGTGACCCTAGAGTTGGGCAGTGCACAGCCTAGGCGACCATAGGTAGCAGCCTAAGTCCTATGGAAGCCCAAATAAATCACCACAAGGAGAAGACGTAGAACGCTCTCTTAGGCCTCAATCTCTCCCATTCTACACTGGATGAAGCATCCCTGTGAAAATGCTCCATCTCCAGACTTGCCAGGTTGGACAAAAACAAGCATGTTCTTCAAAAGCCTGAATTTACGAGGTTAACTGCCAGAACTGCACACAGCCTGCAGGCTAAACAAGGAGAAAAACACGCAGCCTTCAACCGCCGCTCTCGCCTACCTCGAGTTTTTAAGGACAATCAGAAGAGCCAAAGACCAGGAGGGAAAAAAGGGTGGGGGGAGGTTTCACAATATCCTAGAAAGGGCCATGATAGGACAAGACCGGAATCAGAGACAACTGTGACCCATCTCAATCTGTACCTGCAGGAGCCTCCTTCCAAACAGCTTCCACGGTCTTTCCGTCTTTCCAAGGAGGCTAATGAGCTCCAGTGGGCGCCCTGCCGCACCCCCCGCCAACTGGCTATTCTCCACGTGTCCTTGGAAGACCACCTGTCATCTACTTCGTTCAAACACAACGTCAGCAATACTGTCATGAAAAGCCTAGACAAACACAGCGGTGGGGCACTGGGTGGGCCAGTCGGTTAAGCATCTGACTCTTGGCTTCAGCTCAGGTCTCACGGTTCACGAGTTCGAGCCCTGTGCCGGGCTCTGTGCTGACAAAGTGGAACCTGCTTAGGATTCTCTCCACCACCCCCCCTTTCTGCCCCTTCCTTG
Organism: Neofelis nebulosa; assembly: GCF_028018385.1. NCBI lineage: Eukaryota > Metazoa > Chordata > Mammalia > Carnivora > Felidae > Neofelis > Neofelis nebulosa. The sequence continues at coordinate 7,414,417 of NC_080791.1, read as the reverse complement.
CTTGCTCTCCAGTCAATCAATCAATCAATCAGCTGTGCCAAGAGGCAGGTGGTTTTCCCAATAGTGTTGTAAATTAGGGTCCTTAGGCAAGTGGCTCCTCTCTAGGCCCCAAGCCCTTTGCCAGAAGCCTGGGAGATTAGACCCGGTGCTGCCCAAGGGTCCATCCAGCTCCCACACTGCTTTCTATGTATGACCCTCGAAGGTTCTTTCAGCGTCCTTCTCGTTATTAGCTACACAAAGCCCATCACTGCCCTTCTTTGATGAAAGCGAGGCCCTACCAGGTTTCTTAAGTAGCCGGGCAAAGGCGGCCAAGCACCTGCCTCTTAGACGGTCTCGTTTGCAATGCCTTTGCAAAGACCGTCTTCCAAATCTTTTGCTAAAGCATCAGGCCCCAAACTGCAAGGAGAGAGTCAAGTTTACTGTCCATCAGTCCCGGCGAATCTTCGGGGCCCAAGCAGTCGGCTCTCCCCCTGGCCGGGGGCAGCGACAGGGCCTTGTGAAGCTCCCGAACGGAGAGGGAAGCAGAGGTGTTCGCACGTGCCTCACCCCGGCCACCCCCGCTCCCACCAGCCCTCCTGTTGCACAGCAGTTAACAAGGCTCTGGGCTCCTCCACAAGCACGACAAGCTGGGGGCAGGGCCCACTGTGGCTGCCCCAAGAGACAACAAAGTCACCCAGGGGACAACGGGCACACTCCCCCAGGAGACCGGGGACAAATTCGCCGGGGGGACCAAGAACAAACTTGCCCAGGTGACAACTCTCCCAGGAGACAAGGGACAGATTCGCCCAAGAGACCAGGGACACACTCGCCCAGGGACGAAGCCACGGCAGGAAGCAGTGCCGCCACCACGCGAGAGGAAATGACGCGCAACGGGAAGCTCTTTTCGGCGCCTCGGGCCCTACCTTGTCACGTTTCCGCTGGTCGCGGGATGAAACGGGGTGGCTCCGGGGCGACGGCTGCTCTTCCCGGGTGCCGCTCCGGGGTTTCTGGAAGCCGCCGAGGCTGAAGCCTCTGGATTTCCCGCCTCTTCCGGCCCCGACAGCGAGAGCGCCGCCCCAGACCCCCGCCCGAGCTCTCGGCTGACCCCACGGCCGCAGTGACACGTGATCACACGTGGCCGTCACTCCCCGTGGTTGAGGCGCGGGCTCGGCGCGCCCGGCTGCACGAGGTCCTCCAGGGGCGACCGTCGGCGGAGCCGGGCGCAGGTGCAGTCACCCGGAAGCTCGTTGTCCCCTCCCTGACCCCACAGGTTCCGCCCGCCACGCCCACAGCGGAGCCCTTTCCTGGGAAACGCGTGCCAGAGGCTCCACGCACCGCACCTGACGCGACCCGGGTAAGACCTCTCCGGAAACTTTCCAGGTTCTGGAGGGCAGGTGCAGAGACTTGCTCATCTTGTTGCGGCCCCAGGCGAGCCACGAAAGGGAGCTTCACTGTTCGTCCAACTTGCCACCTCACCGTGTGGAGTGGCCACCGCTTTCTTGGGTCTCTCCTTACCCACCCCCATCCTCCGTGTACGGGGGGACTCCTGAGTTCTCCGGAGCACAACAACCCATGCGGTCAGAACCGCGCTCGACCCCGCTGTGTAAACATGACGAACCGTCCGAGAAGCGAATTAGCCTGATGTCACACAGCTGGGGTGAGAACCCAGGAACTTTGGGGACCGAGCCTGCGCTGGCCGCTCCTCTGCTACACTGTAAGCCAGACCCCTCCACCCCCAGCTTCCCTGGCCTTCTCCCCGTGCAGCTTTCACCTGCAGGCTCCAGAGACTCTACACCCAATCCTGATCTCAGGCAGAAGGCGGAAAAGCGACGTAAGCGGCTTTGTATATCTACTCAGAACTGAGACACCCTTCTGGCTCTACCCTGACTGTGTACCCCAGATGTACAGCGAAGCTCCAGATATGTTCCCCACCCCCCCACCCCCCCCCCCCGTCTGAGCACCTTGTAGGTTACCTACTATTTACACAGCCTTTGACTCATTCATTGCACAAGTATATTTGATTGTCCACTACATACCCACCCTAAAAAAGAGACTGCAACCAATTAACTGATATGTTATGTCCGTTTTACAGGTGGGAAAACTGCTGCCCTCCACCAAATGGCTCTTCATCCTGAGACCTCTGGAGACCACCTGTGATCTATTTCATTCAACTACAACATTAGCAAAATTGTCATTAAAAGCCCGTATAAAGCCAGGCTTTCTTAAGCCTGGTTAATCAAAACAGTTCAATCACTTGTCTGCCATCCCACATCTAGTAAATAAATGAAATTAGCATTTGATTCTGAGTCTTCCTCTTTCTGAGATTTGAGCCCCAGCTTGCTCCTGCCAGTCCCCTCCTCCACTTGATCCCCGACATCCTAGTTCTCTAATTCTTTGACTGGGTGTCCTACAATCCACTTCTTACACTAAGTATCGGAGTTAGCACAGACCCCACACGTAAAGGACTCGGTCTCACAAAAATGCCAACTATAAATGGGGTACCAGAATACCTGCGTTTTCGCCCAGTTGATTAAAAATTTGGGAGCTCCCATGGGTCATGCTCACATTTCATAACTCACTAAAACTACTCACAGGACTCAGGAAAACTCTATGTTGAAGATCGCAGTTTTATTATAGAGGATACAACTCAGGAATGGCCAGATGGAAAGGATGCCTAGGGCAGGGCATGGGAAGGGGGGACGGGGTGCAGAGCTTCTGGGACCTTCTCTGGGTGCCCTGCCCTCCCAGCACGTCAACACAATCATAAACCTGGAAGTTCCAAAACCTTGTGGTTCAAATGTTTTTGTGGAGGCTCCTTTCACTGGCCTGATTCATTGGCTGTTGGTGATTGAACTTAATCTCCAGCTTTCATCCCTTCCCCAGAGGTTAAGTGGTCTGAGGGGCGCCTGGGTGGCACAGTCGAGTGAGCGTCTGATTTCGGTTCAGGGCATGATCTCATGGTTCATGAGTTCCAGCCCCACGTCGGGCTCTGTGCTGACAGCTCAGGGCCTGGAGCCTGCTTCGGATTCTGTGTCTCCCTCTCCCTCTACTCCTCCCCTGCTCATACTCTCTCTCTCAAGAAGAAATAAAGATTAAAAAAAAAAAAGTGGTTTGAAAGTTCCAACCCTAATCACCATGTGTAGCCAGACCCTCCTGTGAAACTATCTGAGGGGACACCTGGCTGGCTCAGTCAGAAAAGCCTGTGACTTGGGGTGCCAGGGTGGCTCAGTGGGTGAGGCGTCTGACTTTGGCCCGGGGTCATGATCTCACAGTTTGTGGGTTCGAGCCCCATGTCGGGCTCTGTGCTGACAGCTGGGAGCCTGGAGCCTGCTGTGTCTCCCTCTGTCTCTGACCCTCCCCTGCTCATGCTCTCTCTCTCTCTCTCTCTCTCTCTCAAAAATAAACATTTTTTTTTAAAAAAAGAGGAGCCTGGATGGCTCAGTCTGTTTGGCGTCTGACTCTGGATTTCAGCTCAGGTCATGATCTTGCATTTCATGCATTCAAGTGCGGCATCGGGCCTGTTGGTGCAGAGCCCCCTTGGGATGCTCTCTCTCCCTCTCTCTCTTCTCCTCCCCTACTCACACTCTACTTCTCTTTCTCTCTCAAAATAAATAAACATTAAAAAAAAATAATAAAAGAAACTATCTGAGAGGCTACCTTGAGTCATCTCATTAGCATATAATCAGGCTCTTTGTGAATAACGAGTCCTATCAATCAAGAAATTCCAAGGGTTTCTGAAGCCTGTGCCGGAAACTGGGGGCAAAGATCATACATATTTTCTAATTATACCCCAATACTCCAGGAACCACAGCCGGGACTGAAACTGAGTTACCTGCCATCAGACTTCCCTTAAGGAAGCCACCTGCCTGGGTCTCTAGGCGTCCTTCCTGGCTCCCCCATCACTATATTCCACACACCTGTCAGGGCAGCCTGTCTGCCTAACTGGAAACTCTCCGTCCCACAAGGTTCTGCCTACTGGCTCAGCAGCCACAGTCAGCTGGGCCCGCCCCCATCACCCCAAGCCTGCCTAACTCCAGGGATCTGGTCTCCTTCCAGCACTCGCCCTCCCCCAAGTCTGTGCCTGTGGGAATTGTATCACGTCCTGCCAGATACCCATGTGACCCAGACACGCCCAAGGGGCATTTGACTTTGCCAGCCATAGGCATCAGAGGCCACAAGCTTTGGCACTGAGGAAGCTGGGGAAAGAATTGGGTCAGTATGAATCACAGCAAGAAAAATCTATAGGGTATTAGATTTAGAGAATATTACTCTGCAGCATTATTAGAACACCTCTCTGTCTGCGCTAGCTAGGCCTGTATCAGCGTTTCCATTATAAATCCTATTTCCAAAAGTTTATGACTTGCTGTAAAAATTCAGGCAAGGCTGAAAAGCAACGTCGTGAGTTTGCAATCCAGGAAGCAATTTGATTCAAAGAAAGGATAAAAAGTTGAGAAGAAACAAACAAATAGAAATGAGAAAAAAGAAACAGATCGTTGAAAACACAAAACAAAACACAAAGACAGCTAGAGCATTTGCCCTGCTTTTCCGCCCTCGTGTGACTTACTAATTTTGTTTTCAAATTTGAGCTTTCACAGCTTACTAACTCCCATATGCAAAGAGGCCTATGAGGACTGGAAGCATTAGGTCCACGATGTGCTTTCCTATTGGAAAAGCGGGTAGCAGCATGTGTTAAACCCTGCCCAGTGAGGGTCCTCTGGGGAAACAGTGCCCCACCTCACCCCTGCATTCAGGAAGAGTCTTGGGGAACATATATCTAATCTTTGCTGGCCCAGTAAAAGGCAGGGGAGCTGCCGTAAGTTTATACTCTCTAACGAGCAAACACAAGTTATAGTCCAATAATTTCCTGAAGACAAAGCAACTATCTATAGCATTCCTTGGTACCCTCCAGAGACTATTTTAAGGCAGGTCCCCAAGACTTCCATATATCTGTGACGATTTATCCAGTTATAATTTCATCAAGACGTGGCCCGAGAGATAGCGGGCACTTTGGCCAGCATTACCCATAATTCACTTCCCGAAGAGAGGATGCTTCTGTTAGTTCAGAAATACCACCTCCCAACCCTCGGAAGTGTGTACTTGGAACGCACCACAATTCACCCAAGTCCAGCCTGCCGAGGTTGAAGGCGGGTCTTTGCCCCAGTTTTCAATAAAGACGCCTTAGGGCAGTTTAGGGGAGCCAGGAAGAGACAACTACCAGTCTTTGGATCCAGACTTTCTCAGAGGAGGACAAAGCAATCTGGTTGGAAGGATGGCAATCTGGTTAGAAGGAGAAAAGAGGGAACTTGTCTTGTCTGTAATTACATATTCAGCAACACTATGCTACTGCTACTACTTAAATCATTGGGTTATTTGGAGGAGATTTAAGAAAGGAGTGATGGGAATTATGTGGGGGACACTCATGCCTGTCCAGGTCCTGGTGCTGCAAAAGTGAGAATCTGCCTTCAGGGAGGTGATCTGTCTGAAACTCACGTCTGACCTCAAGTAGCACGGTTGAATAACAGAACAAGGAATGGAATTAGTTTTTATTACGTATCATTGCTGTGTTAGACAGCATGCCAGTTTTTTATATATTATTTCATGGAAACCTTACAAAAATCCCATGATATTGATATGTGTTATTTGTGCTCCTGTAAAAGACGAGGAAATTAACTCATCAGGGGTTAAACCACAAGCAAAATGGCCGAGATGAGATTGACCGAATTCCAAAGCCCCGGATCTTTCCATATCAGCTCTGAGCAATACTTTAACGGGCAAATTACAGAATGGAAATAAAGCTGAGGGGCGCCTGGGTGGCTTAGTGGGTTAAGCATCTGATTCTTGATCTCAGCTCAGGTCTTGATCTCAGGGTTGTGAGTTCAAACCCCACTGTGAGCTCCACATTGGGCTCTGCATTGGGCGTGAAGCCTATTTACACATTAAAAAAAAAAAAAAAAGGAAATGAATGTGGTCTGAAAGTTTCATGATGTTATCTGGGGTAGAACTAGGGAGAGGCCCAGTAAGAGTCTGCACAAAGGAAGGCAAACTTTAATTATGCTAATTCCTCCAATCTAGAAAAGTAAGCTTAATTTCAGAAAATAAAAAGTTTCTGGGATTATTTTTTTTTTAAAGTGTGATTTTATATATGAGCAGTCTTAAAGCGAACTCTGAAAACTAAAAGCTTCCCACCTTTAAAGGCAGTGTGGGTTAATAAGCTATTGTCTGTCTCCTCCTACCCTGCCCTGCTGAGCTCCGCAATTCTGGAGCCCGAGGCCCACAAACTTTATTTGTTTTACTAGCGGATGATCTACTAGGGTCTGCCTACAGGGGGCGCTAACAGGAAGATTGGAAGGCGGAAGGAAGGAGAAGATTCTGCTTCCTTTTTTTGCTCTCTGTACTTACAGTAATAGGTTTCAAATGCTCTCCACACTTCCAGAAGCAGCTGTAGATACAAGTACCAGCCAGTTGTCTGACACCCCTTCTCCGAGATTCTAGAGTCTAATAACCCCAACCTCATGGCTCTGTTCCCACAGCTGTAGAGGAAGTAGCTTTTTCCCGAAGCTGCTATACCTGTTACCTCAGCATTCCCTTTTGCCTTTAAATACCTAAATACCCTTTTAACAAATTCCTTTTATGAAATCCTCTATTAAAATAACATGTGGCTCATTTTTCCTGAATGGGCCCTGACCGACATAAAGTCCTCTGAAGGAAGCTTCTTTAACTGCCTTGAAGTTCAATTCTCTTTGCTGCCTGGAAATTTTTTTTATACTGTGCCATATTACAAATTAACCTAAATCGTTTTTCCATATATATATATATATGGAAAAATATATATATATATAGTATATACTATATATATAGTATATATATATATATGATATATATATCATATATATATATCATATATATGGAAAAATAATTACATTATATATGATGTATATATATATATCATTACATTATATATGGAAAAACTACATCATACTATCATACATATTATCATTACTTTATATATGGAAAAATCATCATGCTTATATATATATACATATCTCATTACTTTGCACACCTACAACTAATACAATGTCATATGTCAATTATATCTCACTTAAAAATATATTAACCTATTCTGTCTCCAGCATTTACTTACTATGTGATGTTGAGCATGGTAAGTTAACTTTTCTAAGGCTCAACTTTGTCACATCTAACATTAATATCTACCAAGTATTGATTTTAATCATTAATTAATATCTACCAAGGGATATTACTGTCTACCCAGTAGGGTTACTCTGAGCACTGGATGAAATAACTCCATGTGTAAGCATCAAGCATGACAGTTAGTGTATACAGATGCCTCTGATGAACACTTATGTGTCTGCAGAGCATCGTGACCTTTGAAAAATCACCTCCCCAATTCCATAGCCATCCTACTCAATCCCTACTTTTGAAAAGCTAGGCTTTCAATTCGAGGTGAACACATGCTTCAACACATCAAAGTAATTCATCTCTCTGGCCACAGAGAGTCCAGGGATGGATCTGTATTCCAAGTCAGGGTGATTAAAATGGCCAAACGGTCACCACGACTGTTCCCGGGATTAAGGGATAATCATCTTATTTCTTGCTCTGATGCCTAATGTGCAAAATCATATAAGCTCAAGATTCCAGGAACCATCTTTCCCGCCTCTTTGGTGACCAACTTGCCTGGTTTGTTTGAGACTTTCTTGGTTGTACAATGGAAAGTTCTGCATTCTGGGAAACCCCTCAGTCTCAAGCAAAAGATGAGAGCTCCCCGCTTTTAAAGGAATTGTTGGTATTTAAGCTATTGTCTCTCTGCTCCAAACGGAGATGATTGGCCACACTACCTGGTGAAAGCCTGCAAGAGAAGCAGCCCCTATCAAAGAAAGCAGGCATTTCTCCAAAGAAATACAAATGGCCAATAAGCACATGAATACGTATTCAACGTCATTAGTCATTAGGAAAATTGCCAACCTAAGCCACAATAAGGTGCCACTTGCCACCCAGCAAGAAGTAGGGACAGCTAACAAATGTTGGTGAGGATGTGGAGAAATTTGGACCTGTAGATATTCAGGAATGGAAGATGGAAAACAGCCACCGTGGAAAACAGCGCAGTGCTTTCTCAAAAAGCTAAACATAGAATCGCCATATTATCTTGCAATTTCATTCCTAGGTATGCACCCAAAAGAATTAAAAACAGGTAATCACACAAGGTACACGTACACATGTATTCATAGCAGCACTACCGACAACAGCGAGAAGGTGGAAACAGCCCAATTGTCCAACAGTAAATTAGTAAACAAATTGTGATCCATCTATGCAATGGAATGTTATTCAGCCATAAAACAGAATGAAGTACTGATATATACTACAATATGGATGAATCGCCCAAACATGATGCTAAGCGAAAGCAGCCAGGCATAAAAGGGCATATGTTAATTGATTCCGTTTATATGAAACATCCAGAATAGATATCCATAGAAGTGGAATACAGATTGGTGGTTGCCAGGGACTGGTGGAGTGGGGTGTGAATAGGGAGAAACAGCTTAGTGGCTAAAGGCTTTTCCTTTGGAGTGATGACAATGTTTTGGAACAAGACAGAAATGATGGTTCCACACCATTATGAATGTGGCACCACTGTTCACTTGAAAATGGTCGGTGTGTGTCATGTTAATTTCATCTCAATAAACTATTTTGAAAGAAAGTAAGAAGAGGTAGAAGGAAGGCAGGCAGGCAGGCAGGCAGGCAAACCAGGCAGGAGATGAAGAGAGAAAAAACTGGATCCTGATGACATGACTGAGAATTCCTACCAAGTCTTCTCTGAAGTGGAGAGCCTGTGATCTTGTCAGTTAAAAAACCCAATAAGTCATTTTTTTCGCTTGAATAAGTCTGAGTTGGGTTTCTCTCCTTTATAACCAAGAATTCTGAATAATATTACCCTGAATTAACAGTAATTAATTTTTACCCCAGAACCCACTAAAATTTAACCTAGTTTCTGTCTGTGCTGGCTTCAGTAGAAACGAAGAACGTGTCGCCCTTCCTAGAAGCACTACCAATGTACGTGGCAGAAAACTCTAGAGGACCTTCAGCTGTCTCTTCATGTCATTTCACCCACGTCAAGCATTGTTTGAGAAGTCTTTTTGCCTGGTATCTGAACCAGAATAGGACATAAAGTTTTAGAAAATCCCTTGCCAGAAGTCAAAGATACAGGATTCAGAACTCCCTATTCTTATCAACAATTAAAAATGGCAGATATATGTTGCCAAAGAAATTCCGCCATCTGGTCCAGTGGCGTGGTGATGGGATGCCGAGCAAATAATCTGAAACTCAATCCTCTTGTACTTCAGACCTTCTCACTCCTCCCTCATAATCACCTTGATGTTTCTTATGGATTATTAGTGAAGAGCTAATCACATTTTAATGTTGTAGGCTGGGGTTTAATTGTTAGTTTATAATTGAATGGTTCCAACTGGAGGGAACTAATTGCCTCCATGAAAATTTGCTGTGATTCTTTCAGGTGTCCATCTGGATCTCAGGATACCCCTATGCCAGTGAGTTCATCAGTTTGCTAATTTCCTACAAGAGGATTGAGTTTTATTGTCTTTCCTTGCCCTCCATGGCTAGCCTAATCACATGGAGATTGCCATGAGGCTTAGGGTAACTTAAATTCCACCAAATGAGTTGAGTCCTCAGACATGCTACTACGATTAGAGAAAACCCAATACAATGCTGACAATGGCAAACAGTAACATCGACAGTCACCAGTACAGAGCGAAATGGAAACAGCCCTCACAGTATGACAGATAACCCTAGGCAAGTCTTTTAACTTCTGGCCTCAGGGTTTTCACCTGTAAAAGTGGCTGGAAGAGATTTCAGGTCTGTCAGCACCAAAATTTTGCATTCCATATGTTGGAATGAGATTAGTTATAAACTGATTTCGCCCATTTCAAAGAAACATGGTAGAAATCATCATCCCCATTTTACAGTTGTGTAAATCTGAGCAGTAGCTTATGGTATAAGAGCTCAAAATAAAAGCAAGATCTTTCCTCAGCCAGAGAGTATTCTATTCATGTATTTATTCAGTCAGCCGGACCACACTTACCAGGGCTACTCTGGTGAGGAATGCTCTAGAATGCTATTCCATAACCTCCTTTTCAAAGACATAAAACCTGCAGGAGCATTTCAGAACCTCACAATTAACCGATTGCTGGAATAACAAAACACTATTACATACCAAAAAAACTGAAGTGGTCAAACTTAATGACAGATTATATCAAGATTTATACATTTATAAGATACTTTTCTTGGGCCAGGGTTCGATTACCTCCCAAGCTAGAGGGTTTGCTATAAGGCCAGCTCATTCCACACTCAACATCCTAGGGGAATACCAGGAAGATAGGGAAAGCAGTGAATTTTGCCTTCGTTTGTGACACAGTGGAGCTAAATGTGAAACATCAAGGTGACATCAGCTAGAGCGTCAATCAGTAATGGATGCTAAGACACCATTGGAAATTTAATGAGGTGGAAAAATGTATCTTACAAAAACCCTTTCCAGGGCGCTTGTCTCTGTGATCGGAAGAAATATTTTCAAAAACCACCTGGGCTTGGATGAGCCCTTCATGACCCAGGAACACATTCAAGCAACATGAATGGCCCATTCAGAGCTGCCTTCTAAAAGGGGTGATTGGATCAATGCAGACATTTCTCCTGCCCAAATTGGGTGCACAGTTTTGGGGCTGATATGAATTGCTCAGAGCTATCATCTACACTTTTCCCCCGTCTGCAATCTGCATCCTTTCCCTATGAGACGGGTCCTCGGCCTCCGAAGAACAAATGCTTAAGAATATCAGACTGATAGGACATCACATTATTAGCATATTCCTCGGACACTGCATGTTTTAGCCCTGCTGTTCCAATACACACCCTCCTCCATTAAAAAAAAAATTTAATAAAAAAAAGTTTTTAATTAGGGGCACCTGGGTGGCTCAGTTGGTTAAGCATCTGACTTCGGCTCAGGTCATGATGACGTGGTCCATGAGTTCAAGCCCCAAGTCGCGTTCTGTGCTGACGGCTCTGAGCCTGGAGTCTGCTTCGGATTCTGCAATTTCCTTTCTCTTTGCTTCTCTCTCTCTCTCTCTCTCTCTCTCTCTCTCTCTCTTTCTCTCAAATATAAATAAACATTTAAAAAAAATTTTTAAAGACACACCCACCTCTTGGGTCTAGGGAAACAGATTCTACGGGAAAGGAATCTCACACAATTAGATCCCAGGCAGCCAAGCCTTTCTCCTTCCTTCTTGTTAAGCTATGACTGTTTGTTCAAACAATGGAAAGAGAACCAGAGAGACAAAGTACAGGGATAACTTGGTGAAAACGCAGAGGCTCTTAGACTTAATCCTCTTGTGCTTTCGAGTAGGGGACTTAGGATAAATAGTTCACATGGTTAAAACTTCATTCATTAACATTAAAGGTTAATGATTAAAACAAATAATTTACTAAGTTTTTAAAAATTAAACATGAGCTGCTAACCAATAAAATGAACGTGAGAAGTCTATTATTAGCGGGGACCCTAAGCATCTCTCTGACCACCGTGGTGTTGGGCTCTAGGGATCCACAAATGAGCGAGCACAGCCCCTCCCTGCCCGACCCTGCCCCTCCCTGCCCCTCCCTGCCCCTCCTTGTCCCTGTCTGCCCCTCTCTGCCCTGCTCTGCAAAGTGCTTGCAATGTACCGAATAGTTTTCAGCCATGGCTGTGAACCTTAGTTTTAATCCCTCCCCAGATCTTTTTCTCTACATGCAGCATTTTTTTTTCTTAGAATGTGCCAGAATCCCCACAAGCCAAGAGATTCAATTGTTCGGCAAACATGTATCGCGCATCACTCTGCACAAGCTACTGCAGCAGGTGCCGGGGATACAAGGATGGATAAGGAGAAGCCTGTACCCTTGAGGAGATGGAAGCCAGGAGCAAGCTCAGATAACTCTGCTAACGTTTCGGAACGGAGGGGGTCACACAGATCCAGAGAGAGGAGACAAAAACCACGTAATCAGCTTCCATTTAGTGCTGGTGGTGACAAAGTACAGTGCGCTCAAGCCTCTGTGTTCACCGTTTCCTTTTATCCTCCAGCAACCCGGTGAAGTATTCATAGCCCCCATTTTATGAGTAATGATATGCAAAAAGGTTTGTCTTTTTGTTAATAGCAGCTGGTCAGAGAATGCTTCTGCAAGGAGAAAGCTAGCCTTGTTGAAAAGGGGATAAACCCATTCATCCAAATCCAGAAGCATCAGCCTCCCAGGCAAGGGTACTGGGTTGGGCATAGATTTCCTTCAGGGGGGCAGAGACAGCTACTTTACATAATAAAGAGAGGAAACAGTGGGTGCCAAGAAAATTAGGAAACGGAATCTGCGGGGGGCTAAGTACCCACAGAAAAGCAGAACCCCTGGAGAAGGTGCAGAAGGAAAGCAGAAGACAAAAGGAAAGAAAAAAACTAACAGATTTCCTGAGAGAAATTATCTGTGCTTTGTGAAGAGCTCCCCCCACCCCAGCCCGTGACACCACAGATACTCAGTAAACCTACTTGAATTTCTTGTCGAAACCAGGGAAGGAGTTGAATTTTGCCTCAACATTGACAAATTGCTGGATACACTGCATACCATAATAAGAGAAGGGTGGGCTTCCATTTTACGGGGCAAAAATGGGGAACCTGGGACATACAGAGATTGAACTAAAAGCCCAGGCTCTGCCCCTTCCCCTTTTGAGGTTCAAAAATTTTGAGAGCCCAGAGAATTACCTGCTTCTTAGGGAGATGAGAACATGGTCTCGAGTCATGGGCTGAAAAGGCCACCCTTACCAAAGGGTATGCCCCTAAAAAGGAAAGATTTTGGAGTCAGAAAGGTAAGGTCACAGGAACAGATCATAAGAGCAAAAAGTTAAAAAGGAAGTATTTCAGGGACCTTGTAACAAGGAAAGAAAAAAGAAAGAAAGAAAGAAAAAGAAAGAAAGAAAAGAAAAGAAAAGAAAAGAAAAGAAAAGAAAAGAAAAAAGAAAAGAAAAAAAAGAGAGGGAGGGAGGATGGAAGAAAGAAAAAGAGGGAGGGAGGGAGAGGAAGGAAGAAAGAAAGAAACAAAGAGAAAGAAAGGGAGAAAGAAAGAGACCGAAGGAGGGAGAGAGAGAAGAAGGAAGAAACAAACAAAGAGAAAGAAAGAAAGAAAGAAAGAAAGAAAGAAAGAAAGAGGGAGAGAGAGAGCAAGGAAGAAAGAAAGAGAAAGAAAGAAAGAGGAAGAAAGAAAGGGAGGGAGGGAAAGGAAGAAAGAAAGAGGAAGAAAGAAAGGGAGGGAGGGAAAGGAAGAAAGAAAGAGACAAAGGGAGAAAGAAAAGAAAGACAGAAAGAAGAAAAAAGAAAGGGAGGGAGAGAGAGAGGAAGGAAGGAGGAAAGAGAGAAAGCAAGAGAAAGAGAGAGAAGAAATGGAGAGAAAGAAACAAAGAGTCTGTGAAGCAGAAATGCTGGAACCAATCACCACGGAAATGCGGGAAAGCCACGGAGGGAGAGAAAAGAAGGAAAATGTGAAGTTGCTGTGGGCCAAGAACCTGGGATGAGCTGAAACGCTGAGGTCACTTAGTGGAAAGAGAATTATAAGGATGTATTTTACGTATCCAACTTGAATAATGCCTTCTGTAAGATCTGCAGGAGTTTGCAGATGTGAGTTCACCGCTGCAAGAAGGACTGATTGAGGGACTGAGGGGTGGAGCGGGGAGCCCCAGTCCTTCTCCACGGCCTCCGCTTTCCCACGCTGTGCTGCGTTTGTGCTGAGAAGTGGGGTTAGCAGAATTTGCATCCTTCTCACTAAGAGAAGCTCCTGTGTCTGTCACCTCCGGGTGTGGAGGAAAGATTGGGGACAAATGTGGCACACAGTCTCTCCCCCACATTTCTGCCAGACGCTCACTCACCTCAGGCCTCTCCCGTGGCTAACCTTGTCCTGGGTGCCCAGACCACTCCTGCTTTTATTCTGAATTATCGGGGCTGCATTAGGGTAGAATTCTGCCTGTGCAACTCTGGACGCCTTCCCGGATTTTTGTGTGGTCTCCTTAAGTTCTCCAGCGTCTGAATATGACCTTTCCACTTCAGAAGGATTTTATTAATTTGCAACTCAGCGATGGTCTCCAGGCCCTATGCTGCAGTTAAGAGCATCAACTGTGTAATTTCAGAACTGCTTTTTGGTGTTCCTAAAACTTCAATATTGAAACGGAAGTTCATTTAAGTTAAAGGAAACAAAGGCTCCTGCAGCCACAATGTCAACAAATATTGAGTAATGGCCCTGGCTCACCAGGGAACTAAAGCCCGATGTGTGATTTTTTTTTTAAAGCAGTAACGAACAGTCGTGAAATAGTTAAATTATTTTATACTAAAAAATGAAGAGTCTGGGCGCCTGGGTGGCTCAGTGGGTTAAGTGTCCGACTTCGGCTCAGGTCATGATCTCACGGTCCGTGGGTTCGAGCCCCCGTATCGGGCTCTGCTGACAGCTCAGAGCCTGGAACCTGCTTCGGATTCTGTGTCTCCCTCTCTCTCTGCCCCACCCCCACTCACACTGCCTCCTTCTCTCAAAAATAAACAATCATTAAAAAAATAAATAAAATAGGGGCGCCTGGGTGGCGCAGTCGGTTAAGCGTCCGACTTCAGCCGGGTCACGATCTCGCGGTCCGTGAGTTCGAGCCCCGCGTCAGGCTCTGGGCTGATGGCTCGGAGCCTGGAGCCTGTTTCCGATTCTGTGTCTCCCTCTCTCTCTGCCCCTCCCCCGTTCATGCTCTGTCTCTCTCTGTCCCAAAAATAAATTAAAAAAGTTGAAAAAAAAAAAATTTAAAAAATAAATAAATAAATAAATAAATAAATAAATAAAATAAATAATAAAATTAAAATAGTCTACCAGTGAATTTAAAGGGAAGGGGGGAGGCACAGGGATTATCAGTAATGCATTATGTAGATTCATTTTGGAATACGAATAGCAGAAATTGTTACAATGGCACGTACTCCAAACCAAAGTTTTTGCCATTGAATAAAGTTAATTATCATTCATTAATCTTTGCAAGGATTATGAAAATGTGTTTATGATCAGGCTCCCAAGTACTTGCAGCTATGATTATAAGAGCAAATTTGTCATCCCAAATAAGCAGATAATCTTCTTGTTTAATGAGCCTCTCTTTTTGGAGATCAAAATTCATTGTGGGAACCTCAAAAAAAAATGATGCTCCAAACACCATGTGTTACTTCCAGGTTCACCCAATGTGATTAAACTTAAAAAAAAAAAAAAAAAAAAAGCAGAGATCTCGCAGTTGATTTTTCTTCTGCGTCGCCTTTGACACAATTTGCAACGGCACTCGGCCTGCCACGGGACGCCACGGAGGAAGACACGATGGCCGGGCAGCAGAAAGAAGGAAATACTCTGCGCCAAGCAGTTGATGGATTTGAATCCCTGCTCTATCGGTTATTACGAGAGAGTTTATTTCATCTCTCAGCCACAGCCTCACCTGTAAAATGGAGGTCGGGCGGTTTCAATGACACAGCGGATGTCAAATGTGGGTGTTCGAAAGCAGGGACTCCACCTGCCCACGTCTTCTAGTCCCTCTGTCTCCTGGAGGGTCACTAGGATCAGCAGGCATGGAATGAACCTGTCCCCCGTCCAACTTGTGCCACCTTGACGGGTGCTACACTAGGGCTCCTGGCTGGAAGTGTACTGCCAGTGACCTAGCAAAGGATGTAGAAGGACTTCAGTCGGTACCTCATTTGTTTGAATGGCGCTCAGAGTCTATACACTTTTACTTTGTATCATGGGCTGATTGCATTGTATTCCCAGAGGGACTAAAGTTTCTGGTCAGCGTGGATTAGGTCTTACACTGCGTAATTCTTTTAAAGACTAATATCCCCTGAGCAAACTCAGCCATAAATACATTTTTTATATAAACAACATTTCCTTTATTTTGTCAAATTGTGAATTAGTTGCATTATTTAAGGTAGTAATACCGTACCTTATAATAATGCCTGCAATGACACTGCAGGCCAAATAACAGTGTATTCATTGAGACTGACATTTAATTCTTTCCCCGTAAGGGTGCAGACTGATAGGCGATCCGAGGGTATAAGCAACTCTGCTCCTACCTAGTTGTTCCCAGCTGTCCCCAGAGTGATGACCCCATCCCATAGCTGACACAGGCTCACCACCCATACGAAGAAAAAGAGAAGAAGGGGAGCTCACGGAGCTTCTTTTTCAGGACGGGACCACACACTTGTACCTCACTCATCTTCACGCTCCATCGAACGGAAGTGGATCAGTGGCCACACTTGGCCACAAGGGAAGCCGGAAGAGAAACTACATAGAACCATGACAGAGAAAGACAGGAAAAGTGGAGCGTGGAGGCAGTCAGCAATCTCAGCCACACTCGCCGTGTTTGAAAACAAAGGATTTCATAGAAAATTCTAGATTACTGACTTCTTAAAAAAACACAAAGATCTGACAACACAGGGATCAAATTCCAACGTAACAACAATTAGATGGCTCTACTGAATATGCGCAGCTTCTGTGAGAGAGCACACGCGCCCTCTCTTTTGCCCGTAGTCCCGCGGACATATCTGATGCTTAGTTTTCAGTTATGCAACCACATCACTTGCCTCCTCTCTGTAGGCATCTGAGTTTGAACCTAAGGCGTCCAATGAACCACCTGCTGTGTGCCGGCTACTCACCAAGCATTTCCCTCCACTTTCTCCTTTTATCCTCGTGGCAATTTTGCAAGGCAGCTTTCTTTCCTCTGTGGTAGAACTGAGTAAATTAAGGCTCAGAGTGGTGGAATCGACTTGCTCAGCTTATCTAGAAAGTGTCAGGTTTTTAAAAACGTCAGCCCAAACCTTTTTGTGTCCGACTGAAACGGCCGTGCCGGGAAGCGGGTGACGAGGGAGGTCCAGAGAGAGATTCAGCACGTTGCAATGTACCATTTGCTTTGTTCAAGCAACGTTCTTCTCTCTTGCCCACGGCATCTTTAATACTGACTCCTCTGACAGAAGAACAACTCTGTTGGGTGAATAAAGGCCTTAGAGGGCTACATCTCAAGCCAGTATAGAGTGACCATGAGCCGGCCTGGAGTAGAAGACATGAGAGAAGTTATCATCTGCCCACAAGGTCCCGTGCTTTCCAGCAAGATTCCGGTAGAACATGTTCCCCAGTAGTCCCCAAACAGACCCTGCACTGTCCACTCTGGTGCCTCCCTCTCCTCGGGTCCCCTCTGCTATTCGGACCCTCTAGATGCCCCCCTTTGGACCCAGGACAAATCCAGCACTTTCCATGAGGTCACCCCCTCTCCTGCCTCTGTCTCTCTAAGGCCTTCACTTCTCACTGTGGACTCTGGGCAAGCCGTTCCCACCCATCCCTCCTTCCTCCCAAACTACCCAGCAAGCCTGCACCACTGAGCTCAGTGCCCTACTCAGAGCAAATCCTCAATGAATCTATGGCGAATGATTAATGTTGTCAAATTGGAAGGCTTTTATTTTTTTAATGACCCATCTGAAAAAACAAATCAAATACAAAAAAAGTCTATGGTCCTGGTTTAGTACTTTCTGTTTCTAGCTTTATAAGTTACCATTTCTCCTTTTCCTCTGTTAACTTCACGGCCACTGTGGGATGGGAAGCAGCACAAAGGGAGTCAACAAGCATTTGCCTAAGTATCACTGGATCCCATGTGTGCCCCTGGCTCTCTTCGTGCACTCACGCATTCGTTCATTCTGCAGCATTATTGAGCACATACACACTGCGCGCGAGGCCTTGACACAGACACAGAGAACAAGCCAGGGTTCTACCCTCGGGAAGATCCTATTCTGGTGGGGGGGAGAAGGATGCAAGAAAAAGGCAATTACATTACGGAGCAGAGAGGGAGGGAGGGCTCCGTCGGAGGGCTGGGGCACGCGGAAGGAATCGCAAGTCCAAGCTGTGTGAAAGAGCCTATTCCTCCGTGCCTCGGTTTTCCTACGCATGAAAACAGAACCAACCGTTCTACCTTTGACAGGCTTCATGCAAGGAAATGAAGCAAAATAGTGCATTCGTAAGATATCATTATGGAAAATTTCAGTTTTGTCCTTCCACCAGTCTTGACGACCTTCATTAATCTTTGTCGTTCTTACCCTTGTTTACCAAAAACAAAACAGAACAAAAAAGCAGTGACTCAGAGTTACCTAACAATTAGAGATAAACTTATTTCGAATCCAGATTTCTTAGCTGTTCTTTTTCAGCAATTGCTCACCGTTTAACTTAAAAGACCCCTTTAAGTGAACGATAAGTGGAATCGAAAACGCATTGTCAGTAGGTTAAAAACACGTACCTACAGGGGCTTTCCGTTTACTTTTAGATACTAAATTTGGCAGACGAGCCCTTTTTGTCTGGAAGATGGGAGACGGACCGCAGCTATGTCCCCGGCCCATTGATGATGTCTTCTCAGGATTCTGAGTGCCCATCGAGGACGGTGGCACAAGAGACCAGGCAAGGGCAGAAGGATGAATCCTGATTTGTTTGCTTATCTCTGCATCGAGGTACCAGTGAGCATTTAGAAAGCCTTAGAAAAATTATCAATGGCTAATATTTCCTGAGCACTCACCAAGTGCTATGCAGCATTTTAAAGGCTTGCATGGATTCCTTTATTTACTTTCTTTTTTATTTCTCACGACAACCTCATGTAGTCCCTTCTGCTACTTTACAGAGGAGGGAACCAAAGGCATCTTGAAGAGAGAAAACTCTCTGCTAACTTACGCAGTCTTCATTTGAACCAGCCCCTTGCCCAAAACAAGGTGGGGAGAAGGAGAAGGTGAAGGGACTTATTTTCTCCGATTTTCTCCCCAAAATGTGGCATAGAAAGAAGGCGCAAAGGAAAAGAATGAGCAAATTGCAATAGAAACTTCCCCTCCCAACACCTCCAGCACCTCCAGAGTATAATCCAGCGAGGACAGTGAAGAATGAGCAACCAGCAGAACATGAGACTCGCCCAGAGAAAAGAAGCACAGACCTGTGAGAAATGCGCCTGCCTCCCACACACTCACAACTGACTCATGGGAAAAGGGGGAAAGGTGAAGCTCTTGGGTGCCAATTATATATTGTTGAAAACTGAAAGCGAACAATCGCATTCACTCCAAAATTCAAAAGGACCATGAGTCAGTTCTGTAAGCATAACAAGCGCTGGCTAAATCCTTCAAAAATTTTCTAATTAAAAAAAAAAATTATCGTTTCAATCAAACCTGGGTACTTCTAATTGTTGTGTGACTCACTCCAAGTAGGTTTTGGGCAAACTATTTTACTGATTTTCCCTTCAATAAACTGGGAATCTTGATTGCATCGGCTGGAGCCTATCATGGAGAAGGGGCTTGACGGGGAAAGGAAATGATGGCTAATGGAGGAGTCCGAAGGGGGAGACCTCGGTTCTAAGCCTCCCTTTTAGGAAGGAAAACTCCAAGATTCAACAAAGTCATCAAATGAACGGTCTGACCTGCATTTTGTGTAATAAAAACAAGCTGGGAAGCATTTCCCGCAGGGACCATTGAGGGCTATCAATTACCGCTCTTGTGGAAAGCAGGTCCCGTTAGACTCAATAGTCGGTGCTCTCGTGGTAGTTCCGTCTTCCCAAGAGATGCCAGGTCACCGCCCTGATGATACATGTAGCTATCAGAGACCCCTCCTCAGCCTTATGTCGCAGGGGAAATAGAGGCCTCCGGGCTTGCTCTTTCCTAAAGGGGAGCGGTTCCTTCCTTCTTTTTTTTTTTTTAATTAATTTTTTATTTGAGTGGAGTCGACGCACTGTGTTACATTAATTTCAGGTGTACAACAGAGAGAATCGATGTCTAAACGTTATGCTACACTCACCGGAAAGGTAGCTACCATCCGTCCGCCTACAGCACCGTCACAGTATCATTGACTATATTCCTTCTGCTGTGACTTTTATTCTCACGACTTTTTCATCCCATACGTGGAAGCCTGCATCTCCCACAGGCCTTGGTCCATTTTGCCCATCCCCCCCCCCCCCCCCCCACCCTTCCCTCTGGCAACCACCAGCTTATTTTCTGTGTTTTTTGGTCTGATTCTGCTTTTGGTTTGTCTGTTTATTTATTTGTGTGATTGATTTGCTTGTTTGTTTATTTATTTATTTTTTTAGATTCCACGTGTGGAGAGTAGTTCTTTCAATCAACAGACACTCATTAAACATGGATCTTGGGCCAATTAGTCCGAACTCAAAGGCCATCTCTTTTCTCCAGCAACGTACAGACTACTGAGACAGAATCATGGAAATAAACTTGTAACGAAACGGGATTCCTACAAGAGTGGTAGGTACACAGGGTCACAGGGAATAGAGAATGAGAGTAACACAGACCATGCTGTGAGAAATGGGGCGGGGAGAGCATCAGAAAAGACTTCTCCAACCAACGTGAGTCATACTTGACCTGCGTTGTAAAAGCTAAGCAAGAACTTTCTTAACCTGTGTTCTCTGCTCATCTAGAGGGCCTCTGAAGTAGGGACCCGGTTTTGTTCAGAGCTGTATTTATAGCAACCGGCATTCTACCTGAGACACTTACTGTATGAAGGAAAGAAGGGAGGGGGGGAGGGAAAAGTGACTATCTCACAGGCATGGCAAAGGGAAAGCACAGACATCCTTTGACTTGCCTACCCCTGTTCTCTGAAAGCTGTCCGTGCATCCCACGGGCACTGTCCTAACAGCAGTATGTTACTTTTCTCCTGCTTGGTCCTGGCCCCTAGATGCAGCTGACTGGTCCAGGAATGGGTGATTGACACAAAATGGACCAATCAGAGTATCTTCCTTGGCATTTGGAAAGAGAACTTTAGCCTTTCTGTATAGACGAGTACATGGCTTGTAAACTTGGGAGCTGGAAGGAGGCCATGTCTCCTACCACCTAAATGGGGAGGAAAGGGAGCCAGTCAGCAGAAAGCAAAGAACGAAGTTGATGCCCCCCAAAAAAGCAGACATGAGAAACAAGAAGAGACAGAGAATGTCTACACCCTCTCAGTTCCTGTTTCCCGAGGCTCTGTTACATCACCACCCTTGAGGTCTTTAAGTGACCCCCCCATTTGTCTTTACAGTGAATTTCTCTCTCTCTCTCTCTGTCTCTCTCTCTCTCTCTCTTTTAGTTTAAGCCAGCTTTGCTTGGTTTTTAAACTTTGGAACCAAAGGCATGTATCCAATGACAGTCAGTTGGGGTGGGCAGATTCCAGAAAGGCTTAGGGTGAGCAAAACCCCGAGGTCCAAAAGGCCTGGTTGTTTGAAGATGAGGAGAAGGTGTCTGGTCCTGCCTTAGCTGAGAAAGGAATAGGGTCTTGAGATGCTAGAAAATCCCCAGAAAAAAAAAAAAAAAAAAGGACCAGATATCATGGAAACAGACCCATCTTCCTCTGGAAATTCCTATGTTTGGAATATGCCCAAGAAACATGTTCAGAGCAACAGAGAGGGGAGTTCAAGTTCCATCTGGTGAAGGGTGTAAATGAAAATCTTCCAGGAACCTGCACTGTATAGGGTTTGGGACTAACAAAATTTAAAAATTTGGAAAGGGGCAGTAGGAACAGAGAGAATGCATATCAACACCGAAGAGAGACTGATAAGCCAAACTAGGACAACTTTTTATTCATTTACAATGAGAGGTAGTGATCACGGGCCCACAAATAGATGTCTGTCTTGCAAGACATCCATGTTATCTGACCACAGGACCATAGTGTCCTTATGCACACCAAATGCCTCCCTGCATTCTCCACACAAACCTTAATTTTCCACCATCCTATTCCAGACTTTCTCAATCACACTAGTAGTGTTACAGTAGCTCCTGGTACATTTTCAGCCCTTCTACTTTAGGCAGAACCTCATGGCTCAAGGTGTAGGAAAACAAATATTTCAGGATCTATCTTTTCCTGCTATGGCAACACAGTGTGGCCCCATCTCCTAGAAACTCCCACTCAGTATATCACACACCAAGTAGATATGTAGGGTGGGGTTTGTTGGCATTACAAATAGCATTACCAAAATGAGCCTTCTCTCTGCAAAGGATTGGGCTTCAAGATTTCTTTAACTTGCTTGCTTCTCCAGTGCTTGCAATAAAGTGCTATGTGATTTTCCCAAACAGCACTTACACATACCCTCCTAGGAATACACACTTATTGTATGTGATGGGTTTGACCTATATGGAACTCAAGATCTTTGCCAAAAGCAATTCCAAATCACAGCTCTGGGAAGTTTTTCAAGGAAGTCAAGAGAGCAGAAGTTGCTTTTTGGAGCATCAGCACAGAAGTAGATGTGAACCAAGCTAGTCTCTCTTGGTTTTAATAATTCACGGCTTGGTGTTATGTCCGTCCATGTGATCAAAGGCCTGGGTATTGAGCATACACTCAACAACATCCCAGGCACATAAATAAACCATCTTCAGCTCTCAGTCCAGGAAGCAGTTATTGATCTGGGCTATGGTCTTTTCCTACCTGACTTTGTGAGGATTTCTAAAATAGCTCACCTTAGGGGAATTAGAGACTCAAGTACTTTTCTTTTGTCCTTTGACCAATAAAAAAAAAAAATTACCAACACCTTGCAGAAGATGAATTCTGACAGAAGAAACATCAGCATTTTTTGTGATTGCCAGACAACCAACCAGGTGTCCTTGCCCACAAGCTAAGAGACAAAAGGAAAATTGATAGTCCCTTGGCCACCAAGGCCAGCTCGCTCTACCAAGAATCAGGCTCCAAATGACAGTTCTGGGATCTTGATCGACCAAAAGCTAGGACATGTCATCTCCATGGATCAGGACAGAAGAAGAGATGACCTGGTACACGAATTCCTCTCTACACACTCAGTTGTCCATTTTGGATACCTAACTGAAAATGTAGATTTTAGGCCTAGCTCCCACTGGCTATGTGACTTCAGAGAAGTCCCAGTGTTTCTCCAGATGACAGGATCTCCTTAGTTAGGTACCAGGGATTGGCCACTCAGTAGGCATTTCAGACCCCCTTCTCTCTGATTGCTTCCTACTACAGAGGCTAAAAATGATGAATTCATATTGCCCTAACATTCCTTGCAGTCAAGGTTGTATGAGATATATGGGGAAATTGGCTGAAGGGATTTCGGATAAGAGTTTCATCCTTGAAAAACAGAGATGATCGGATATAGGACTGTTATTCAAAATATATAAAGAACTCTTAAAACCCAACAACAAGAAAAACAACGACCTAATTTAAAAATGGGCCAAAGACCTCAAGAGACACCTCACCAAAGGAGATGTACAGATGGCAGATGCCCTATGGAAACATGCCCCACATCATATGTCTTCAGGGAAATGCAAGTTAAGGCAACGAGAGACCACTACATGCCGATCAGAATGGCCAAAATCTGAACACTGACAATGCCAAGTGTTGATGAGCATGTGAAGCAACAGGAACTCTCATTCATTGCTGGTGGGAATGCAAAATGGTGCTTTGGAAGACGGTTTGGTGGTTTCTTCTAAACAAAACATACTAAACATGCCATCTAGCAATCACACTCCTTGGCATTTACCCAAAGGAATTGAAAGGTTATGTCCACAGAACATCCTGAACATGGGTGTTTATAAGAATCTTTGTAAAAACTTGGAAGGAACCAAGATGACGTCCAGTAGGTGAATACAGAAATAAACTGTGGTACAATCAGACAATGGAATATTATTTGGCACTAAAAAGAGCTGTCAAACCATGAAAAGACAGAGGAACTTGAAAGAGGAACTTCACTTACTAAGTGAAAGATGCCAACCTAAAAAGTCTAAAAACTGTATGATTCCAACTGTATTCATTCTAGAAAAGCCAAAACTATGGAGAAAATAAAAAGATCACTAGTTGGAAGGGGTTGGGGGACGGGAGAGGGAAAAATAGGCAGAACACAGAGGATTTTTTAGGGCGGTGAAAATACTCCGTATGATACCATAATGATGGATACATGTCTTTATACATTTGTCTAAGTCCATAGAATGTACAACATTCTAACAGTGAACTGTAAGGTAAACTATGGTCTTTGGGTGATAGTGATATGACTATATATGCTTATCTACTGGGTTTTTTTTTTTAATGTTTATTTATTTTTGAGAGTGAGAGACAGAGTGCAAGATGGGGATGGGAGAGAGAGAGGGAGACACAGAATCCAAAGCAGGCTCCAGGATCTAAGTTGTCAGCACAGAGCCCAACGCGGGGCTCAAACCAATAAAGCGTGAAATCGTGACCTGAGCCGAAGTTGGTCACCTAACCAACCGAGCCACCCAGGAGCCCCAATAAGTTTATCTATGTAGTGAATGTTCCACTCTGGTGAGTGACATTGAGGCCATGCATGTGTGGGTCAGATGATAAAACTGCTCTTCAAAAAATGAAGTTTTGGGGTGCCTGGGTGGCTCAGGTGGTTAAGCGTCCGACTCCGGCTCAGGTCATGATCTCCCAGTTCGTGGGTTTAAGCCCTGCATCAGGATCTGTGCTGACACCTCAGAGCCTGGAGCCTGCTTCAGAGTCTGTGTCTCCCTCTCTCTCTGCCCCTCCCCCGCTCACACTCTATCTCTGTCTCAAAAATAAATAAACATTTAAAAAAACAATAAAGTCTTAACTTGAAACAGAGACAGAAGAGGAAAACACTCTCTCACCACTCCCCAAACACTTTCTTGATTCCTCTTTAGACCTTCTATAAGAGATGTGATGCTTAGAACTGAAGGAGATATCTTGCAAGTGTAAGGGAAGACATTTCACGTACAGATACGACAGAGGGGTAAGACTGGAGGAACCCGCATCTTTGGGGCCAATGAAATAACCTACACTACAGCTTCCTCCACGCTTCTTAAGTAAATGGCATGTGTCCTTCTGATGAAAGACCCGGCTGGTAGGTTCTCTGCTACTTGCCGCCAGAAGTATCCCAGGGGATACAAACATCTAGAAAAGAAGAGGGTCAGACCGATATCTCTATGGTTCATTCTACCTGTAAAACTTAGAACATAATTTTTACGCCCCATCCTTATACCCTCAGTGTCTTGCCTTGGCTGGCTCACCCATGAAGAGTAAGTACAGCCACGCAGTTGCCAAAAGTAGTTCTTCAAATTGATAAACTGATAACAATTGCAGTGCTTCTCCTATTAGAAGGTGGAGCCTCTGCCCCACCAATGGCGGAGTAAGACGTTTGCAGAGCAGTGAGGGTACATTTGCACCGATGAGCAACCACGTGTCCTGGCATGTGATAGGTCCATTGGTAAAACCATGGGACTTCTGGAAATTGGACCACGCAATGACAAAGTGAGGATACACCTACTGATCAGGGACTGAAGGGCATTCATAAACGGTTTCTAGGGCCAAGTAACTCACCTTCCCCAGGTATTGCCACCAAATTTTAAGCATTTGACCATTTCCGTCACCGGAATCTTCTTAAAACACAGCAGTAGAAGTAATACATAAGCTTGAGAACTTTGAAGCCCTGAGGAAATGGGAAGCAGGGTGGGTGGGTTCCTGGAAATCATTAAAGGCAGTAAAAAGATGATAGACTTTAGAGCTATGGGGTTATGTTTGAGTCCTTGTCCTATCACTTAATACCTATATATCTTGAAAAAGTCATTTGAGGGGCGCCTGGGTGGCTCAGTCGGTTAAGCATCCCATTTTGACTCAGGTCATGATTTTATAGTTTGTAGGTTCGAGCCCCGCATCAGGATGAGTGCTGACAGCTCGGAGCCTGGATCCTGCTTTGGATTCTGTGTCTCCCTCTCTCTCTCTGCCAGTCCTCTGCTCGCACTCTGTCTGTCTGTCTGTCTCTCTCTCTCAAAAATAAACATTAAAAAAGAAAGAAAGAAAAAGTCATCTGAGCCCTCTAGTAATGATTTATAAGATGTCTTTCCTGGCTATCTTCATGGCTACCATGGGAAGTCAAGAAGATCATGTGTGCAAAAATCATGTTTGCACACTTTGTCAAGTGCAGAGTGCTGCCCAAGTATGAGAGGCTATTACTGGTAATGAGGAAGAAGGAGAGTGCAGAGGGAGAGCCAAAGGGCACCAAGAACCTTGGGCGACTGAGGGGTACATCAGAAGGCAAACAAGCCAGTCTCAGGTGAGCGTTTCTTGGATCGGCTTCTCTCTGGGACCAGCCATATGGTCTATGCAGGGGTTAATCCCAGACCCCGACCTCAGCAGCCCTGTCTTTCAAATTCAATGACTGGCCATCTGAGAATTACCTTAATAACTGTAGGTACTGGAAGCACACCCCCAGCTCGGGGCTGCTTCCTCCTCCTGTGTGTTTTGGGCCGTCTCCAAAGGCACTCAAGCTCCTCCAAAGACATTGTACCCTCTCATCTTTCCTGTAGTCCTGTGAGGGAGACTGAACCATGCAGCCAGACTGGAATAGACAGAGAGTAGTGGGATACAAATCAACAAACACTGGTTAGAGGCTCAGCTAAAAACCAGCCATGCACTACCGGGCTAGTCACCTAGCCTCAGTCTCCACATCTGTGGTATGGGCCAGTAAGATCTGTTCTGCTTGCTTCCCAGGAGTACTCTGAAGTTAAGGTGAGCTAATGGAGGGAACAGCGACTGGAACAGTGGACAGCCAAGCACAGATGTAAAATGTCTCTGGGGCAGTGGGCAGTCGTGGTGAAGAGCGTGGGCTTTGAGTTACCACAGAGCCCGACGCGGGGCTCGAACTCACGGACCGCGAAATCATGACCTGAGCCGAAGTCCGCCGCTTAACCGACTGAGCCACCCAGGCGCCCCATTGGGTGGTTGTCTTTAAAATGGACTCCCTAACGTCTACTTTATAGCCTGTTGTAGTGATTATACAGCAAATCCGTGTCACTCATTAAGCAAGAAGTTAATAAATGTCGGTGGTTGTCGTAATAGTGTTTGTTGCTACAATCATTATTATCATTACCATTAATCCATTCCCTCGTCAGATGGCAAGAATGAAACCCACGGAATGTGGCCTCGGAATGTGCTGCCTCCCAGCCTTACCTGAGCGTCCATTCCAAAAAGTCACATAGCCTCTGAAGGCTCTATTCGGATGTGAGCTGGGGGGATGAGTCCAAAGCTTTACAGTTGAGAAGACCAGTCCAGAAGCCCCTTCCTGACAACACCGCCCTGACAGATCCCTTGCCGAGCGAGGGTTTGCAGCAAACCCCCGAGCTCGGATGCAGAGCGCAATCTGCCAAAGCTCAACATTGCTCCTGCTGGGCTCTCTGCCATGGAAAATCCACGCTGCGGAGCTCAGGCGACCAGGCTGAGCTTCACCCCTGCTGGTTCCGCAGCTCCCTGAGGGAACCTGGCATCCCCCTGCTCACAGCTTGGCCCCAACATCCAGACAGGAAACCAGAACTCCAGCTGGGCCCGGACCTGCTGCCCTCCAGGGCCTCCCTTCTGACCAGAGAGGCAAAACTCAGCGTTTTTCTGCCTATAGCTTTTCCAGTGCAGTGGGGAAATGACTGAATCAGCATCCAGCCTTCCCCGGGAACCCACAACACCAGGTAAAGGTCTTTATCTTTGGACCTAACACATTATAATTTCTTCAGAGGATTACTTACCTGTCTCTCCCACTATACTATAAGCTTCTGGAACAAAGAAGTTCCTTAATATTCATTTTAATATTTTCAGACACTGGCAGTGGCCCACAAAAAAATTCTCAGTTAGTATTGATTTACCTAAACTGTTAAACTGCCAAGTCCTGAAAGATACAAGCAGCATTTCGGGAGTGCTTCACTATAAGGAAAGTCCAGTCAACTTTCCCGAGATGTTGTCAGACATGCGTTAGTCTCTTACCAGCCTCTCTTCACTCACCCAGCCAGCAAGGTTACCCTAAAACAATCCAATGTCCACCTTCTCATGCCTCTGCCTGAGCTTTGAGGGCTATGAGAGACCACGGCCACAACCAGTCATGGCCTCCAGCCCCAAGTGGGCTCCAAAAAGCCAGCCAGCCGGGAGTATTTCCAGGGTGAGGAGGCCCTTCCCCAGAACTGTTCTTCCAAGCTTCCACCATGCCTCTGAAACCCTCAAGACATTACCTCGAATTTCACCAGGAAAATAGAAGCTACTGAGGAGAACGCTCTCAACTTTATGCCAACTCACTGGCCTTTCTTCCTACCTCGACTCCTCTCCCTTCCTCTTTCCCTTCAACTACAACCAACAAAGAATCATTCCTCCTGTCTAAGAATGATCACTGCACTAAGCCCTGGGGTCCTTGCTCAGGAGCTTAGTATCTGTATTATCCAGGCCATCCTTGACTTTCAGCATCTTATTTTCTCCTGGGTCCTTCCCAATAGCCTGGAACTTCATCAAGTCTCTTTCATCACTGAAAAATAATAATGGCAACAATTCACCTTGGTATTCACCCAAACACACTGAAAACGTGTCCACACAAGTATCTGCATGTGGATGTTTACAGCAGCCTTTTTTTAAGTTTATTTATTTATTTTGAGAGAGAGAGAGAGAGAGAGAGAGAGAAACAGAGCACATGAGCAGGGGAGGGGCAGAGAGAGAGAGAGGGGGGGAGAGAGAGAGAATCCCAAGCAGACTCCACACTGTCAGGGCAGAGCCCGACGCAGGTTCGATCTCATGAACCCTGAGATCCTGACCTGAGCAGAAATCAAGAGTCGGCCACCCGGACACCCCATATGTTTACAACAGCTTTATGTATAAGAGCCAAAACCTCAAGCCACCAAGACATCTTTCAGTAGGCGAAAGGGTAAATAA
This sequence comes from Neofelis nebulosa, assembly GCF_028018385.1. Classification (NCBI taxonomy): domain Eukaryota; kingdom Metazoa; phylum Chordata; class Mammalia; order Carnivora; family Felidae; genus Neofelis; species Neofelis nebulosa. Next base: position 7,385,704 of record NC_080791.1, on the reverse strand, counting down.
AGAGTGGGACATCCAGACAATGGAATATTGCTCAGTGCTGACAAGAAATGAACTACCAAGCCATGAAAAGACATGGAGGAAACTTAAATGCATATGACGAAGTGAAAGAAGCCAATCTGAAAAGGCTGCACACTGTGTGATTCCAACCGTATGACATTCTGGAAAAGGCAAAACTACGGAGAAAGTAAAAAGATGAGTGGTTGCCAGGGGCTAAAGGGGAAGGAGAGAGGAACCAGTGAAACACAGAGGACGTTTTGTAGGATACTACGATGGTAGATACATGTCATTATACATATTTGTCCAAACACATGGAACGTATAACACCAATGGTGAAGCGTAATGTAAACCATGCACTTTGGGTGAAAGTATAGGTTCATCGGTTGCAGCCAATGTACCTCTCTGGCGGGGAATGTTAATAATGGGTGAGGCCGAGGGCGCCTGCATCGCTTAGTGGTTAAGTGTCCGACTTCGGCTCAGGTCATGATCTCATGGTTCCTGAATTCAAGCCCTGCATCGAGCTCTCTGCTGAAAGCTCAGAGCCTGGAGCCTCCTTCGGATTCTGTGTCTCCCTCTCTCTCTCTCTCTCTCTCTCTCTCTGCCCCTCCCCCTCCCCCACACTCTGTCTCTTTCTCTCTCAAAAGTAAATCAAGATTAAATAAAAAAAAAAAGAGGGTCACCTGGGTGGCTCAGTCAGTTGAGCGTCGGACTTCGGCTCAGGTCATGATCTCACAGCTCGTGAGTTCGAGCCCCGTGTCAGGCTCTATGCTGACAGCTCAGAGCCTGGAGCCTGCTTTGGATTCTGTGCCCCCTTCTCTCTCTGCCCCTAACCCATTTGCATTCTGTCTCTGTCTCTCTCAAAAATAAATAAACATTAGAAAAAAAAAAAAGACAGCTCAATTAAAAAAAATAAAAATAAAAAAATAATGGGTGAAGCCGTGCATGTGGTGGCAGGGGGTATATGGGAAATCTCAGGACCTTCCCTTCAATTTTGCTGTGATTCTAAAATTGTTGTAAAAATTCAAGCCTATTAAAACTAGTTTAAAAACCCTCATTCAACCCTCAGTTGCAATTGCCAGAGAAGCAGGCACTAAAATAATTGCAAATCTCGACAGGTTATGTTACACAGGAATAAAAAACATAAGAACAGCTCAGATAACATAGAATACACTCACCGTGCAGACCGGAAGGAACCGCTAAAACACAGCCACGGACCTCAGGCCTCTGTGAATTCATTAGTCTGAGCCCGTATCTTAAGTCTCCTTCCCGTCTGCTCCTACCAGTAGCGAGTTTCTGAGCATCCAAAGTGGAAGACCCAATTCTGGAACTGGTCATATAATGTGGATTCACAGATATCTTCTTAGCCAAGCCCTACCGGCTGAGCCGACAGGATCTGCTCCAGGACTTCCTAGAGCATGCAGACGGGTGGCCACAGCACCCTGAACACGGTGGTGAAGCCAGGAGCAAGGTCTCATCCACGCACACTTCTCCCAGCTGTGCGGGGACACACCTTGTGTTAGTGCACTTTGCTTTAGCACGCTTCGCAGATACTGCGTTTTTTTTACAAAGTGAAAGTCTGCGGCAAGTAACTCTCTTGGAGCTGTTTCTCCAAGAGCATCTGCTCCCCTCCAAGCCGCTGGGTCACATTTTTGGTAATTCTCACAATATTTCAAACTTCTTTGTTAGGATTGTATTTGTCATGATGATCTGGTGATCAGCGATTATGACCCAGTGAAAGCTCAGGTGACAGCATTTTTAGCAATGAAATGTTTTTTTAATTAAAGTGTATAATTTTTTAGACATCATGCTATTGCACAATTAATGGACTATAGTATAGTGTAAACATAACTTTTATATGCACTCGGAAACAAAAAAAATTTCACTTGCTTTATTGCAGTATTGGCTTCATTGCAGTGGGCTGTAATCAAACCTGTAAATCTCCGAGGTCTGCCTGTATGTAATTTAATTAAACATTATTTTATACATTTAAATAGTATATGAGCGTATGTATAGATACCTATATACTTGTATATACTTATACATTATAAACTGATTAAATATGAACATGAAAAGAAAGAGATTAGTTTCCTTTTTTAATGTTCATTTTTGAGAGAGAGCATGTGCATGTGTTGGGCGACGAGGCAGAGAAAGAAGAAGAAAGAATCCTAAGCAGGCTCCGTGTTGTCAGCACAGAGCCTGACAGAGGTCTCGAACTCACAGACTGTGAGTTCAAAGTCAGATACTTAAACCAACGGAGCCATCCAGCCCCCTGAAGACGTTAGTTTCCAAAACAAAGTCAAATGCTTTTGAAAGCCTGAGTCATGAAAAACTGCTGGTGAACTGGGGGCGGATGAGAAATTTTGAAAAGGCTGGAGGAGGGGGAGACTATAAAAATATAGAGGGGCTCTATGCGCAGATTCCCTCCAAGTGTTAACCCCCCACCCCATTTTACAGAAACTGAACCCGGCAGTATCCGATGGTGCACTGGGGTTTGGCTGTGCAAAAAAACAAAAAAACAAAAAAAAACCCCAAACTCTGTAGAGTGAAGATCCCACACTCAGAGGCTTTGGTTTTGTGTCAAAACATCAACGAATCAATGCACATTTATGCATTTTAAGTTAGACTAACATGTCGAGGGAACCCATGAGTTACGTTTTCTGCTTCTTCACTTCAGATCAGTTTTTTCAATGAACAAATCAACAGCCAGTCCTGATCATGTGGGATCTTTATGTGCAAAATGGCCCAGCTGCAGCAGACCTCCCCCGGATAATACTGCCACCTGCCCCGAATTCCTACACGCAGGTCGGGAGGGTTCTCATATTAGACCTGGGCCTTCAATGATGCCGCAGCAATGAGGCCATGTCAATTATAAATATCTACGAAGTAGGCAGTCAGTAAATCATTGCTGGGAAAATGGATTAATGAATAACAACAGATGAAAGGTTTGGAGGTGCTTTCACAGTGGGTGTCATCTAGTTCCTGCTCCCCAGCCTACACTTAGCTCCTCTAAATGTTAGCACTTTGGGGGCGCCTGGGTGGCTCAGTCAGTTAAGCGTCCCGCTCCTGGTTTCAGCTCAGGTCACGATCTCATGGTTCCCGAGACCAAGCCCTATGTCGGGCTCTGTGCTGACAGCATGGAGCCTGCTTGGGGTTCTCTCTCCTCACTCTCTCCCTCTCTCTCTCTCAAAAATAAATAAACATTAAAAAAAAAAAAATTAAATGTCAGTGCTTTCTTTGTAAGACCCCCAGTGGAAGAGAAGAGTTGGAACTGATCCTTGCTCCGGAGGTACGACGACCTGTCTCTCATCTATTCTGTTCTGAAATGGAAGTTTGCTCTAACAGACATGGACACTGCTCATTGCTGAATCGACTCTGGTTTCCCCAGATCTTACTAAATTCTTCATTCAGCAAAACTCTTTATGTGCCAACAGTATGCCAGGCGCTGTGCTAGGTCTTGGGGGCAGGGCACAGAAGAAGACGGACACAATTTCGTCTCTCAAAGCCTCCTAGTCACAGGACATACAAATTCTAAGAAGGTTGTTTCGGTTCTGAAATAAGGCCTTCATAGGTAAGGCTAAGGCCAAGGCAAGTAAGGCATGTGGGGTGCCAAATGTAAGGAAGTGTCTTGCCCAGGTTGTCACACGTGGCCTTCTTTAATTTCGAGCCCTAGGCACCTTGCTTGCCGTCGATAGGTTCCCCTCCCTGTGGATAGGCTCCCCATTCCTCCTCCTGACCATGTTTAGCCATGCTTCCAGAATCTTATTTCCTCGATTCACTCATAGCCCAGAGCGAATCTCCAGGCCTTGTAGTACCACACATACATTTGGTATATTTTGACATAGTTCGCACCTGAGAATATATCTGAAAAGTTCTGTTGAACCACATACATTTGTCCACCTTCCCACTCTTCCGGAAGAAAGAAATCACCGCGTGTTTTATTCTTCAGCTACGAAATGAGCAAGCAAAGCCCTCACTCTGAGGTGTAGACAGGGTTGCAGCCAAGCAGAGCGTGCCACACTTGCACGAGTTTAAAGACGCTGGGGAAAACGCGCTGAAAAACATCTGCTAGGAGGCAGGGTAAGGCTGTCGTAAAGAGCTTAAGCAGAGACCCAGAGACCTGGGTTCAGTTTCAAGTTCTGACATTTGTTAGTTGGATTTAAAAACGAGTAAGATCTAATCCCTGCCATCGAGTGGCAGGGATCTCATGAGGATGATACATAGATGATCACAGCACGGGAGCCCAGCAAGGTGATGGAGACACGCGGTCTCAGGAGCCTGGAAGATGAGGTGGGGAGGAGCAGGGAGAAGACAGAAGGAGGAAGGGGAACCTCACCGGGGTTTCACAGCCAGAAGAGAAGTTGGCTCGGGGGCGCCTGGGTGGCTCAGTCAGTTGAGTGTCCAACTTCTGCTCAGGTCATGATCTCTCAGCGTGATCTCAGAGATCTCTCATGAGCTCTCCACTTCAGATCCTCTGTCTCCGCCTCCTTTTCTGCTCCTCCCCCACCTCTCAAAAATAAACAAACATTAAAAAGAAGAGGGCTAGAAGTTAGCTGTGAGTAGAAGAAGGGAGAAGAACAATCTAGGCAGACAGGACTGGGTTCAAGTTTTCCAGACTGCATGATGAAAGGTGGCTTCAGTTCGTGGGAACTTACTACAAAGATACACAGACACGGACCTGATATGGAACATTCAAGAATCACCACAGTTCTTAGCACTCGATTATCCCCAGTTCTCTTAGAAGCGGATCCATTGCCCCTTATTCTAGTGACTCAATGCCTTGGTAATTATGCCTCTCTCCCCCTCTGTCTGCCTCTCTCGTGTCCTTCCATATGTCCATCCACTGTCACCACCTTCTCCTCGTGTGCGTTGGCTTCTTCCCGTCTGCTGAGTTTGCGCACCGGCCAGCCCCCCTCCAGTCCAGCGCAGCCCTGCCGAGTGGTGTTCTCGGGCACCTGGATGCGTGTCCGTGTGTCGGATGCCTGTTCCCGGTTGAGTTACCTGCACACAGAGCGGTGTACTTAATTGGCTTTGTTCAGAAGCTTCTCCTCGTTGCTTTGCTCGGTGCCCTGAGCAAAGGCAGTGAGGTGGAAAAGCATTTCTGTTTGCAACCGCAAGTGCTTGGCCATGTTGCAAAGGCAAGCTGAAGAGGGAGTGTTTAAGGAGAAACTGGCCCAGGTCCTCGAGTGTTTTGTGCCCAGGATTAGGATACACCAGAGATGAGCCTCTGCCTACAAACTCAGGTATGCAAGAAAATCCCATCTCTGTGGGTGTTTTAAGCCAGCTTCAATCCTTTGCTGAGGCCCCTTCAAAATGATGGCCAAAGAGCCAGTCTCCATCAATTGAGGAGCTTGTCCTCGGGGTTGTGCAAAGATCCTGGGGTCTTCTGCAGAACCAGAGCATCAAGGAGGCTCCTCTTGGACTTTGGTCATTGGTCCCCACAGGGAACCACTAAAATACCTAGTGTTGGCCACCGCAAATCTCTGCTTTCTTTGTGCTAAAGGCAAGCCCTGATCCCTCATCACCCAGGGGGTGATAGAGTCCAGAAAAGCGTCTAGCCCCAAGTCCATGCGCACTGCTGTCTCACACACAGCAGGCCCATAACAGGGATGCCCTCCTCCCAGAACACCAGCTCGAACTCTCCCACCCCCATTTCCCTGCCCCCTCTGTCAACCATGCATTTTCCACAATGAAGCTGGGGTTTTATAGGACGTGTCTGTCCCATTAGAGAAGTCATGTATTAAACAACCTGGCTAAACGTCATGAGTCACAGGATAGCACATCCAAAAGTGGGAAAATGAAAGCAATGACAGGACAAAGAACATCACCATCCCGGGGACGGCTGTGTGCTGGGGCTCAGATGAGAATCCATCACTGACAGGGAGGGGGGCCAGTGGAGAGTGGCTGGCCCCGGGGGAGGCATGCGGAGATCACACAGGCAGGAGTGTCTTTCAGGACTGATTTGGCAGAAGAGGAGACAGCAGTATTCCAACAGGAGCTTTAGAGCAAACAGAAAAATCAGCTCCATGGCCGAAACAAACGCAGAAGAAAAACTGCATATTTGGAATATGTTTTTCTCTCAAGTGAGGGAGAATCATGCAGGGCCACAGAGAAAAGCCTTCCCAGACAGGACACCACTGAGTCACCGTCATAGGAGCCCTCTCCCCCCATTCCACACCGGGAAGACCCAACTGTAGGAAGAGGATCCGAAGATCTGGGATCACCGCCCCCCCCCCCCCGCCCCCGCCGCGGCCTTACGCTAGATGAGGCTCAGCGTCCTGGCTAAAAAATGGGGACAACAATACCTGCCTCACAAGTTGCCATAGTTAGGACTCTCTTCTGCAAGTTCTAAAACCAAGACCCCCATCTACGGTCTGAATCCAACCATACAACATTCTGGAAAAGGCAAAACTGTGGAGGCGGTAAAAAAGATCAGGGGTAGCCAGGGGGTGGGGGAGGGAGGGATGAATAGGAACACAGAGGAATTTTAAGGCAGTGAACCTACTCTGTATGATGCTATAATGATGGATACATGTCATTACTGGTTCGCCCAAACCCAAAGAATGTACAGCACCAAGGCTGAACTGTAACGTAAACCATGAATCTTGAGAGATAACGATGAGCCAACATAGGTTCATTGATTATAACACGTGTACCATTCTGGTGGGCAATACTGATAATGGGGGGCTGTGCACGAGTGGAGGCAGGAGGGCTGCAAGAAATCTCTGTGCCTTCCTATTTCGCTGTGACCCTAAAACGGGCCTGAAACTAAAATGTGTTAGTAAATAAGGTCTATCTTTTTAAAAAAAGAGGTCAAACTTAGGGTCGCCAAACTCATTAGCATGTCAGCATGTGACGCTCCCCCCACGTGCACACGTTCACGTCTGACACGGCCCTAGGGCTCTTCCCTACATCCCCCATTCCCACAGTGCCCAGCGCTCAACAGGCGACAAAGCGCTTAAACTGCCTCATCTTGTGGCTTTCTCCAGGTCACACCGATCTTTGGCTGGTTGAGGTGGAAGGAACAGGTCTCAGTCAGCCCCGGGGGGCTTCTGAACGCCGGCACCCGTCCTTTCACTGTGTCAGGTTTGCAGACGGCTCAAGAGATGGCTTCTCTCCACACCAACCTGGTGCCCACCCCCACGGCTCCCTTCCCAGGATTTCAACAGCAGCTGGGATGTGCCGGCCCTTCTTTTGTTGCTGTCTCCCCATTCTGTACCCACCCCCCCAATCCCTGCAACCAACCATTGCCACGGAGACCCCATCCCTCGCAGCCACTTTTATGTATCTTCTCCCAGAATTCTCACTATAGCTTTGGACTTAAGCTGTCAGTCAAACACCGGTATCCCCGTTCTCAGATGAGAGAAGTGAGGAGGTTGAATTGCCAGGGAGCACTTACAGGAGTCAGGATTCAAAGCAGACCCGTCTGACCCCAGAGGCCATGTTCCGGTCTGTCCCCAAAGTTCTCATAATGGAAACGCTGTTCTCACTCTACTTTCCTCCCAGCCCTGTTTGGCGAAAGCACTTCTCCTCCTGCCCAGACATAGGAGACAGGCACTCGAGTGTCCCATTCTCCACTCTGGGTCAACAGTTCGTCTCCTTCTAACAGCAGGTGATGGGCCATCAGCCTACGCCTCTCCTCAGGATGTCGTCACAGCCACCTTCCTCTATGCCCCCGTCATCATCCCCAAGGCTCCAACACCACTATTAACAATCCATTTCATTCCTTAGCCCCTAAGTTTCTCTACAGATCTAGGGACCTCGGTCTCTGCTCCACAGGGACTGGTAGGGACGTAGGAGCTCCACAGACGTCATCATTGCTCCAAATAGCTGCAAAGCATCAGAGCACATCTCATAGTCTTACTGTCCCGATTCCCGGTCCTTTACTCTGCCTTGTAGGTGGATCGCTTTGTGATCTCTATTTCCTCACCTATATTAGCTTCCCAGTCCACCCCTCGCCGGGGCTCATTCACCCACATCCCATAGAGAATAGACTTTACCAAGGCAATAGCTTCCACTCTAGAATCTCATTTGCCATCAAAATGTAGCCCCTCCATAGCTAAGCAACACTCTCTCTCCCAAGACTTTCTCCAGAAAATACCAGCAATCTGAAAAGTGGGGAGAGAGTCATAAAAACAACCCCAGCCTTGGTCAATGTAAAATCAGACACATGCTACCAATCCCAGCAGGGGCCCCTCCTTCTGCTGAGAACCTTCCATGCTGTTCTCAGATCCCTCTCCCTGTGAGCAACTCTCCTCATGGCCACCTCTCCCCCCTGTTGTCCTTACCCTCAACCTCCAATGTGCCACCTTACTTTCTACAGAGCATTTCACATTTACTGGGAAGATTATATCAATTTTATGCGATTTGTTCTCTCAGCTTTCCTTGCCTCGTCTTAAACATCTCCAGAACTTCCCTCGCTCTCGTGTCGGAGAAGCGTCCTGCTTCTTTGTCAAGACTAACATTTCCACCCCTCTCATCTCCTCCAGCACCCATTTTTTTTTTTTCTGTAGTCCAATGTCTCCCTACGGTCTCCAACCCTTTCTCCATCCCTCTCTCCACTGGCCCCTTGCACTCTGTCCACACACAATATGCTCTCCCCGTCCTAGGTCAGTGCTTCCGGCAGAAGCATTACTGCGTGACTCAACAGCCATCACGGGACAGTGCAAAGCAGGCACTGTGCTCGATGCCAGAGGGGCAAAGAGAAACAGAGTACACGTTCCACTCTCAGAGAGCTCAGATTCCAGGGTGAGAAACAGATAATGAAGAACAGGATAAACTCTAGGCAAGGGGTAAGTCCAGGATTATGTAGGCTAACAGATGAAAGACATCCACAGACAGGGATGTTCCCGGAAGGGGTGATACCAGAGCGTGGTCTGTGTCCATTAGGCACGCGTTCCGAAGCAGTCAAAGGAGACTGATCAATAACCGCCCCAGATAGGGTTTCTCTCTCAAGCTCAATCAGAAGCCCAGGAGAGGCAAGTCCAGGATGGCACCAGAGCCCAGCAACGTCCTCAAGGACCGAGGTTCTTTCCATCTTTCTGCCTCATCATGCTCAACATGTTATCTTCCACATCTATGCTCTCCCTTCGCGGTTGCAAGATGGCTATTGTGCTTCCAGATTGCCTGTCTGCTCTCCAGACAGGAGAAATAGATCTAAGTGAAGGGACAAAGGCCTCCGTAGACAAACTCGCCTTTTTTCTTGGGGAATGGGTGCCCTCTGCCAGGAACTCCTACTTCCAGAACAGTATTCCATGGCTGCCCCAGCCGCAAGGAAGATGAGGAAGCTAAATGGTTTAGTAGACAAGAGGGGGAGAAAAGGGAAATTGGCAAAGAGTAGGGAAGCGGAGAAGGGGGGAGAGGAATCGCATGTCTGAGGTGAGAGAGGGCATGGTTTGCTGGGACCGTCAAGCCGTCTGGAAGGGGTGGAGCTGAGGGAATCAGGGGAGTGTGTGGGACAGGTGCCTGGCCAGAGCCACGCAGGGTGGGGCCAACGCCTGATGCGGGGCCATGGATTCAGACTTTATCCTGAAGACTCTCGCGGTGCTGATGATTAGATTTTACTTAGATCAGCTGTGATGCAGACTGGGAATGAATTTTAGGAGTGCAAGACTGCGGGGGAAGAGAAACCTTCAAAATGGCTGTTTCAAAGATGACAGTAAAGAATCATGACTTCGAAGGTGAGCATCGTTTCCTGACAAACACATCAATGGCACATATTGCCGACCAACTTAAGATACAAAAATAGCTCATTTGAACTGCTTGACAGTGGAACAGGCTACCTGCGAAGTTGACGTTCATTACCTTTATCATCGAAACCATTTATTTAGTATTTATTTGCCTTTCATTACCTGCTGTATTTCCATCTGTACGTGACTCATTTTCTGTACTAAACTATTATTTCTGTAAGAGAAGTGCTGGGGATGGACGGATTCTTTATCTTTTTTATTGAGTCATGCCATGTCTCGGTTCCTTAGCAGGCTAGGAAAATAAAAGGCGAGAGACAAATCAAGAAATATTTGAAGCATGTATGACAGATACAGGTCCTATATGCATTACACATAAAGTCTTCTAAATCCAAAATAAAATAAACTTCCTGGTAGAAAAATGGTCAATGTACATGAATAGGCATTTTGCAAAAATAAATACATAAAAGTGGGTAATACACATCAATTTAAAAACTGTTTCACCATTTTCTATTTGTCAAGTACGGTGCTAGGTGGTATGCCCAGATGATCTTCCGTGACCCTTACAAAGCTCTAGATAGGATTTTTTTTCTTTTCTCCACTTTACAGACCAACGAAACTAGTCTCATATGCTGAGACTATGAGAAACTAAGATATGTAGCTAAATCAACAACCAGTAAATAATAGAACTAAGCTTGTTTGCACAACAGTCTATACCTGGTGTTGGAAAGAGTTTGGGAAAAAGGCACTCTCGTATGCCAGTGGGAAGGTTACATGGTACAACCTCTGTGTGAGGCACGATGGCAAAATGCATTGGCTTTTGCAGTTTCCCCTTGGCTAATACAGTTTTTCAAGCATATTATTTCCTCTAGGAATCACTATGTACAAAGATTCTTCTATAAAGATCTTTGATAAACATTATTTATAATTTGGACTGGAGAAGTAGCTAATGGTGTATCCTTATAAACGGATATCAAGCAGCCATTGAAAATGAAGGGGATCGGGGCGACTGGGCGGCTCAGTTGGTTAAGCGCCCGGCTTTCGCTCAGGTCACGATCTCACTGTTCGTGAGCTTGAGGCCCGCGCCGGGCTCTGTGCTGACCGCAGAGCCTGGCGCCTGCTTCGGATTCTGTCTTCCTCTCTCTGCCCCTCTGCTGCTTGCACTCTGTCTATCCTTCTCTCAAATATAAGTAAACATTTAGAAAAAACTTTAAAACAAATGAAAGGAATTAAGAGCACATACACTTATCTTGATGAGCATTGAGTAACATAGGAATTGCTGAATCACTCTATTATACACCTGAAACCACTATATCACTGTATGTCAACTACACTGGAATTGAAATTTCTTTCAATGATGCTATAGTAGAAAATTTTTATGACATGACAAAAATGTAAATGATACATTTCATAGGGAGAAAAGATAGATCACCAAACAGGAAGTACCGTGTGATCTCATTTTTAAGAAAATGTCAGTTTTAAATTGACTACACAGCTAGATGGAAGGTAGATGGCTGGCTAGATTGTTAAATATAGCTAGACACTTAAATCCATAGAGTTATCTAGACAGCCACAGCTATGTTTTTTTATTATTAAAAAAATGTTTAAAGCAGTTACCTCCCATACAGTAGGAACTGAGGTGATTTTTTTCTTCTTTGTACTTTTCTGTATATTTCCAATTTTCTGTCTTCCCACTTTTCAGTAGCAAAACAGAACCAATTCTTGCAAAAAGTTTTTAAAGACTTATTTTTTTAAATAATCTCTACAGCCAACGTGGGGCTCGAACCCACAACCCCAAGATCAAGAGTTGCATGCTGTAGTGACTGAACCAGCCAAGCGCAGCAACAATGCCAATTTTTTATATGATTCTACAGAATATACTAAAAAGCTGTCTCAGCCTCTTCTAAAAGTAATATTTCTACCTAAAGTTTACAGACAAGGGCAGGGATCATGGTGCCAGGGCAGACAGAAGCCAAGAATAACGGTTAATATTCCCCATAGACCAGACAGAAAAGATCAGTCCTTCCTCACAAACCCAGTAAGAAAATTCTCCAGACTCTAGATCCCTTCCCATCAGGAGAATCTAGACGATCCCCTCTTGCCTTAAAATACTGGGTTTTCATTTGGTGGTGTTCCCCATAAACTCCTCCACCCCAATGGCAGCCCGAATGTACTTTCTTGTCTGATGAACCAGGTGTCCTGGTTAGAACCGTTTATTTGCTGATTACAGAACTGAAATGAAGGAACGTAAGTCAAAGTGAGTTCACTGAAAAGATAAAGGCGTCTGTCCCACGTGTAGGACTGAGACTGGCCACCGACAGCTTCTACTCAAATACCTGCTTCATTCTTCTGTGTCTCCACAGGCAGGCTCTCCATGTTTCTCTACCCCACAGTAGAAGCTGGCCCCAGGCTCATAGCCTCAAGATGGCCCCAAGTCCACAGACTCAGGATCAGCCCCACAGACTAGCTGGAGAAAATCCAACTGGCTCAGTTTGGCTCAGGTGTCCATCCTTGCGTTCATGGGTAAAGCCAGCATGTGGGTTCCAGGGTACACCTGTGGAACCACGCTGTGACCCTGTGGATGGAAGGTGTGGTTCCCAGAGATGGGAGGGCCACTGAGAGCCGAGCAGACCCTCCCAAGAGGTCCACGCTGTGGCTTCCCGTGGCTGCACTACCTTATCTGCAGTTAGGATTCCCCCCTCCCCCCCTTTCAGGTTGGAGCTTCCTGTCAGCAGATCCAAGGTTAAGGGCGGGGACCAGCCTTACCTCTCCCCTCTTCTACATCTTCCTCAGCACAGCACAGTGGAGGCTTTGAACACACATTGTTGCCTTGCCCGAGAGAAGTGTCAGCCTTTAACGCAAGCTAGTAACGTGGTATAAACACCCTAAAACTAGCTTCCAAGTGATAAAGGCAAACAATTCTGCTCCAGAATCCGAATCAAGGAGGAGGGGTGGGTTTTAAACTCCGTGTGGTTTACAGAGATACTGAAGTGGAACTCGAATTACTCGTGTGTGTGTGTGTGTGTGTGTGTGTGCGTGCACACACCCACCTGTGTGGGTATTTTCTCCTCATTGGCCAAGGTGAACAGACGAGACACTAGAAATCACCTCCATTTAGCAGCACACCGTTTTTCCAGGCTGGAGGCCTACTCAAAAGATATTTTGGTCCACGAAATCAAGGAGCAATGTTTGCATAAGAAAGCAAACAGAATAGAATTTAGATCCCATCTCCTCAGGCCTACCTGATACCAAGCTCAGGCACATTAAGAGGGTGCCATGTGGGATCTTGTTTTAATTGGATTTCCTAATCTTCCATATACTGTAATGAGTTGAGGGGAGAAAACATTCAGTGTTTAGGAGGCAGCCTCTATCAGAGGATCTAAGAACTTTCCTCTCTTTGGGCTGCTCTGTGTTGGGCAGTCAAGGCAAGGAGCCATTTAGTGTGAATTCCCATCACCTGAGTGACTTTCCCAGCCATCAGCCTTCAGGAAGTGCGTGCTCCAGCCTGTTCAAGCCTGTTTCAGTCTCCAGGGAGCCCTGTGCTATGAAAGAAAGACCCCAAAGGCCCTCACAAACCCTCTCAGCCCCCTGCAGTTCAACTCTTGCCCTTGATTGTGATTTAAGGAGGACCCACAAGTCCAGTAGCGACCGGAGGTGAGTGGGCCAAGACCGCAAGGACAGAGGGCTCTGCTGACCCAACAAAGGGCATCACCACAGGAATCCCTGACTCTCCACCCAGACCAGATGGACAGGGACACCCAGCTCCTTAGCAACAAAGTTTCGGAGAACACGGGTGGGCACGACCCCTGAGCACCTGTGATCATATGAATTAATTTGCCAGGCTGCCGTACAAAGTACCACACACTGGGGGTTCAACAATAGAAATGTATTTTCTCTCAGTCCTGGAGGCTGGACACCCGAGATGAAGGGGTCTACAGGCCTGGTTTCTTCTGAGGCCTCTCTCGTTGGCTTGGAGATGATTCTCTTCTCCCTCACATGGTCTTCCCTCTGTACCTGCCCGTGTCTAAATTTCTTCCTTTCGGGGGCACCTGGGTGGCTCAATCGGTTAAACCTCTGACTTCTGCTCAGGTCTTGATCTCACGGTTCATGAGTTCGAGCCCCGCATCAGGCTCTGTGCTGACAGCTCGGAGCCTGGAGCCTGCTTCGGATTCTGTGTCTCCCTCTCCCTCCCCTGCTCATGTTTCCTCTCTCTCTCTCCCTCTCTCTCTCTCTCTCTCTCTCTCAGAAATAAACAAACATTAAAAAAAGAAATGTCTTCTTTTTATAAGGACACAAGTCATATTGAATTAGGACCTCATGACCTCATTTTAACTTAACTAACCTCTTCTCTAAATGCAGTCACATTCTGAGGTACCTGGGGTTAGGACTTCCACATAGGAGTTTGAGGAAGGCACAATTATCCCATTACTCCATCCAGAGGAACAAGCTGGGAATGTGCACTCTTCCTCCAACCCTCTGTGACCCCGCTGGGGAGTCAGACCAGCACTGTCCTCAACATGTGCCAACTCCAGACAGACAACCTAGATTCTAACAACTGCACAGCCAGACACAAGCTGTGAGACCTTAGGTAAGTTACTTGTCCTCTCGGGGTCAGTTTCTCAGATGCAAAATGGGGATCATAACAGTCCTAGGACATAGGATTTCTATGACAATTAAGGGGGTTTACACATAGAAAGAGCTTGGATCAGCCCTCGGCACAAAGTAAATGCTTTGTAAATATTAGTGATTAGTATTATTAATTGAGCCACCAGCCACCCCAGCTAATTACTGGCCCAGCCTGAATGGGGATCTGTTGGATCCAGCCAATGCATCATTGAAGGTGTCCTCAAAGGACAGAACCAACGGTACCCTTGAACCATAGTGAGACTGACCACAAGCTGTCAGCCACAAATTTGGGAACAAATACCCATCTACCTTCCAGGACCCTCAGCCATCTCACTCTTTAACTTGGGCCCCTGAGTCCTTCAGGCTTCTGTTTAAATCAAATGAATTCGCACGGACTTGTAAGTCCCACTGTACAAGCTGAATTGGCAGGCAATGAATTTTTCCCTTTGTTTTTCTTGTTCTCACTGCAGACCACAAAGAAAGGCTTAAACTAATCTTGGGGAGATCAAAGGCTTCAAGTCACTCTTCTTTCCCGAGCCTATTTAGTCTTGCCTATAGCTAATCAGCTTGCTTGTCAAGGCAGATTCTAGATCTGCTGGAAATACGGAACAGGGAGGAATATATAAAGGCAAGTGACATTTTGCTCTGATATGTTGGGTGTTTGACATTTGAGGGTGCCGGGTCTCCAGGAACTGCAGCAGACTCCATGGAACCCTGCACCACGAGTGCGTGTGTCCTCACGCAGGACAGTTCATCAACAGATCTTTCCTTTGAGAACCCGCTACGTGCCTATCACCGCCCGGTGGCGGGCAACAAAGAAAACGCGGCAACGAACAAGCGAGTCCGTCAAGGGGACTGAGAGCATATTGGGACGACCTCCCTCACAATCGTCCACAAGATGTGATAAATGCTGGGGGAATTATAAGCACACCGCTTGGGATCTCAGAGGAGGTGACGGTTGTTGCTGGTTGCTCAGGAATAGAAGAGGTGGGATGCGAAGGCTGAGCAGATGACACGATGGGGATAAAGACCTTCACAAGGGAGGCAACAGGAGAAGCAAAAGGAACGGAGGTGCGAGAACGTTGAGGGCAGCACAGGGCGTGGTGGGGAAAGAGGCAGGTGCCCATCGACACCGGGCTCCACCAAGCATTTCGCCTACAGGGACAGACTTGCCTGCGAAGTACACGGACACCGAGCTCATCTGCCTTCCTCATTGAAAACCGGCCCCCATTTTCATCCCCATTTACCACTGCTTTTCCGAGACCTCACCTGTAAGCAGCTTGTGGGAGAGCCTCCCAGCATATTGCCGTCACTGCAGACAGTCCTGTCTCAGCGCTATTCCAGACAGCCGGTGGCTTTGGGACAGCAAAACAGCTTTGTTTGGAACGAAGCAATCCCGTGACCACCGCGCACGGGAGTTAGAACTCAGAAGCGTGACAGTTCGTTTAACGTACGACGATGTTTGCCTTTGCCAGCCAAGCGCCCAAACGTCCGGAAGGGGGACCTGACTTGGATCAGGTGGCCGTGAACGTCCTCAGTCTCAATCATGTCTTCGCGGTTTCACGTGGCCCTTGGTAACCAGACTCTGAGTGAGAACCCGGCCGTCTCTGCACTGTCGGCGTCACTTCTGTGCTCTCTGTGTGTGTGCAAACCCACACCTATGTTCCATCTCTCGAGACGGTTTTAAGTTCCTCAAACGTGAGGATTTGTTCTTTTAACTCTTTATACTCCCAGGGCCAAGCCCAGTGCTTTGCACATAGAAGGTGCTCAAAAAGCATATGCTGCTTGATAACGGCTCCCTCGGACTTAGTCCAGCCTTCCTTTTGAGCCGTCCGCGTCCTCCACCAGATCAGGAGCTCTGCGAGGGCCCCGAATGCGCAGCTCGTCCGTGGTGGCGTCCCCGGAACTGAGTGTAACGCCTGGCACATAGAAAGCACAGGCACGTTGACAAAATAAAGGAATGGATGAACGAGCCATAGAAATAACTGCGTAGAAGTTCAGTTGAAGACTTACAGAAACGATGTGGACCCATAGCATCCACATGCCGACATGGCTTCTTCTCTATCAATTCAAACTCAAATAGGAGCAACGAACCCCAGACTCAAGAGAACACTTGCCTCGGTGGTGGAAACAGGGGCTTGAGAAAGAGAAGGACAGAGAAATGAAAAAATATTCTTAATATGCTAGTTTTTAAGCTGAGTGGTGAATTCCTGGGTCTAACTTATTCACATGTCTTAAAACATGCATGTGTCACATATTTTATGCATTGAATATTGCAGGATGCAAAATAATTAACATTTTTTCAGAGTTCCACAGGTCTTTAGCAACAAGTCCAATTGAATGGTTTTATCGACTTTCTTTTACAGAATTTTACTTCTTTTGCTGCATTTCATAAACGTTTCAATGATCATTTTTATTCCTTCAAACAGAGAACAAAAGGTGCTACCTGGAGGTGTGATGGTGATGTGCCTCAGCCTTTCTCCACGGATGAGAAAATGGATGTCGTTCTCCAGATCAGACCCTTGAGACATCTTTAAAAGGTTGTTTTTGCACTCGAGCCCAGACAGTCACCGTGACCCTAAAGACAGCCCAGCACAACTCCTAACAGCTCCCCATTGCTGCAGAGGGACACTTCCTTACAAGGAGGCAAGGAAAGATAGCCCGGCTGAGCCGAGGAGCAGGCTTGCTATTCTCTGCAGTTTGATGCCACCTCGTAGGTGCCTCCTGCGTGCCCAGCGTTCTGAGGGCCACTGAGGACCCAGGGACAACTGGGACAAGAAGACTCGGCGGCTATCTCCAGGAACCCTCTTCCTCACGGCGAGAGGCCGACAAGGAAACAGCAGTGCAACCACGTCAAAGAAACCCAGTAACTCGGGAGCAAGAAAAGGGACCTTGAACTTGCAGCCAGGGAGGTGGATGGTGCATTAGAAAAAGCTGCTGAAGGTGGGGAAAAGTCACTTCAGAGAGAGACAGAATGCACAAAGATGGGGACACAAATGTGGTAGTGCTGGGCGTGCTTGGGTGGCTCAGTTGATTGAGTGCTGGCTTTGACCCTGATCATGATCTCGCAGTTCGTGGGTTCAAGCCCCACGCAGGGCTCTGTGCTGACAGCTCAGAGCCTGGAGCCTGCTTCTGATTCTGTGTCTCCCTCTCTCTGCCCCTCCCCCACTCATGCTCTGCCTCTTTCTGTCTCAAAAACAAATAAACATTAATTTTTTTTTTTTTAATGAATGCAGTGGTGCCAAATGGTAGATTGCCTTTCATTTCTAAACCCCAAATCCCATGAAAATGAGAAAATTCCACGGCCTGGGAGCAAGAAGGATGCCATCAGCACAGCAGACAGTTTGACAATTTCATGACAATGTCCACCCACCCTTAACTGTGGTTCCCTCAGCTTCCAGAACTGGG
This sequence comes from Neofelis nebulosa, assembly GCF_028018385.1. NCBI lineage: Eukaryota > Metazoa > Chordata > Mammalia > Carnivora > Felidae > Neofelis > Neofelis nebulosa. Next base: position 7,367,990 of record NC_080791.1, on the reverse strand, counting down.
CATACACAGGTTACACTGCCAATTATTTCAAGTTTGTTCTGCAAGACTTAATACCTAATTATATTTGACTTGTATATTAAAACTTATTTTACATCTCCTGAGCATTCTGCAAACTAATAACCTAAAGCGGGGGGTTGGCGGAGGGGGGACCGGCTCAGAACCACTGGAGGATAAAAGCAAACTCATCCAGAGGTTGGAAATTTTTAAAATAAAGAGATAACAAAAACCCAGGTCATCGGACATTCTCTGGAGTTCAATCATCCACTTCCTCCGTGGAAGGAGGTGGCTCTACAAGACCTTGACCGTGGCCTTCCTTGCCCCAAGCCCCTTCCCTAGACACAAGCATTCTCAATAAGGTTTTTGGAATCACTCACTAGGCTGTGGGTGGGTTAAGAACTGATAGCCTGGGCTCTTGGTCTTTCTCACGGAAGACGGCCAACGGCAAGAACTCGAATTCCGCTTTCAGATGGCTGAGTCCCCTCTGGTCTCTTTCGGGCCTCTCCCATTTCCATTCTGGGTAGCAAACCCTGCCGGCGGGAATCGTAATTAGGTGTGATTTAAGTGCACAATTTGCACAGTGCTGTGAAACGCCAATGCAAAATCAAGGGAGTTTGGTCAAGAGGAAAATTTATTTTGGAAAAGGAGAGGAGACGGGGAGCAGGTGGCACTGGGCCATCTGCTTCAGAAGGGATAATTAGGATCCTGGTTCTGCTGAGAACATTTTTAGCAAAAGCATTCGCGAGGGTTGCTGAAAAACGAAGCGTCAATTCTGAGAAGGAAGTAGGAAGGGAGAGCAAAGGCTGAGCGGGCCGAGCTCTCCAGATGAAATCAGGCCGGGTCGGCCCTGAAAATGAAAACTTCCTCAAAAAAGACCCGGCCAGAAGGATCTGCTGCCAGTTAAAACGTAGCCTCAAAGCGGGCAAGACGACCCCGGCTCTGTTATACGGGCTCTTTGATCCACTGATACCATCTGATGCCTTTCATCTCCAGGAAGATCAGCGGTATGGGAAGCGTGTGGACAGACACGTTTTGAAATTGCTAAGACTGTTTTCCTTCTCAAGCTCTAGCCTGTGACCGTGTGGCCGCTTTTTTTTTTTTTTTTTTTAAAGTTCGTTTATTTATTTTTGGGACAGAGAGAGACAGAGCATGGGCAGGGGAGGGACAGAGAGAGAGGGAGAAGCAGAACCCGAAGCGGGCTCCAGGCTCTGAGCTGTCAGCACAGAGTCCGAAGTGGGGCTCGAACTCGGATCATGACCTGAGCCGAAGTCGGACGCTTCACGGACCTAGCCCCACCAGGCGCGTGGCCACTTCTTGAAGCGTCTACCCCAGTCAAGGCCTGAGGCTTTAGGCATGGAACTCCTGGCATGAATACTCAGGGAGAAAGAGGCTTTAGGCATGGAACTCCCTGGCATGAAGGCCTCAGGGAAAGAAAAAGGAAGAAAAGGAGGGACGGAGGGAGGGAGGAGAGAGAGAGAGAGAGAGAACAGAAAAGAGTACAGAGTATGCTGTTGGGCTTTAACTTCTAGAAGGTATCGAGTTCCAAACAAGCATCAAGAATTTGGGTCAGTGAAGATGTGAGATGGTTTCTATAAAATTACCAATTCAAAGGTATTTGTGCTGTGTGATTAATAAATATTGTACACTTAGAATGTAATGCCACGGGGGCGCCTGGGTGGCTCAGTCGGTTGGGCGTCTGACTTCGGCTCAGGTCATGATCTCACAGTTCGTGGGTTCGAGCCCCACGTTGGGCTCTGTGCCGACAGCTCAGAGCCTGGAGCCTGCTTCAGATTCTGTGTCTCCCTCTCTCTCTCTGTCCCTCCCCAGCTCATGCTCTGTCTCTCAGAAATAAAAAAAATGTTTAAAAAAAATTAAAAAAAAAAAGAATCTAATGCCGTTTTAGTAGTTTCCGTAACGTGAACTAAATTAGTCAATGTATTGCAATATTTGCCAGCATCTATTATAATCACCGTAATTACCTTCATCTGTCTATTAAAAGACAATTTCTACTTCATGTCATTATCCTTACACTAAAATAGCACAACACAAATTAGAAATTAGAGATAGAAGAATTAGTTTCCTACCAGAATGGGGGTCTCTTGTGTGAAAACTTCGGGGACCGAGCCCGAGTTTGGTTACAAGAGTTTAAACTTAACTCGCAATCTGGCATGAAATAAAGTTAAACGGATAACTTTGAGCGGCGAGAACCCTCATGAATTCAGACTTCATTAATGTGAACTTTTGCCATGTTTATCTTGGCTATATCCATAAAAACGCAGTTTCCCAGCAAATTGTTGTTATAAATTCAATTGCTTTTCAAACAAAAGCTTCCTAATGCTGACTTTGAGAGTCTTGAGGGTTTTAAAAGCAAGAACTTAAAAATGTTTTATATGCTACTGTAGATTATAACCTGTCACAAGGGCCCTGCTTACCCTTTTTTTCGGAATTAAAAATAATATAAGATCTACCCCCATCTAATAGATCTGGAAAAAACATACCATACTAAAAGGTAATGTCTTTTCCCCTTCCCTTACTTGAAAACAGTCTTATTAAAAGGTTACAGAGAAAGGGTTTATTGGAAGAAAAAAATTGAGTAGTATCTTCATGTGCATAATAAACATACAGTCTGCTTTCTTTTTAAGTGTATGTATTTTGAGAGAGAGCATGAGTGGGGGAGGGGCAGAGAGAGGGAGAGAGAGAATCCCAAGCAGGCTCCACGCTGCCAGCACAGATCCTGATGTGGGGCTCAATCGCACAAACTGTGAGATCATGACGTGGTTGAAATCAAGAGTTGGATGCTTAACTGACTAAGCCACCCAAGAGCCCTCAGTCTCCTTTTTTTAACATGCTGTATGAAGATAGAGTCTTGCCAGGGGCGCCTGGGTGGCTCAGTCGATTGAGCATCCGACTTCAGCTCAGGTCATGATCTCACAGTTTTTGAGTTGGAGCCCCACGTCGGGCTCTGTGCCGACAACTCAGAGCCTGGAGCCTCTTTTGGATTGTGTCTCCCTCTCTCTCTGACCCTCCCTTGCTCACACTCTGTCTCTCTCTCTCAAAAATAAATAACCATTAAAAAAAAAAAAGATAGAGTCTTGCCAGACTCAATATATGTGCAGTGTCCTATAGACTATCTCCTCTTAGGGGACAAATGTGAAAGCCCCCCACCCTCCTAGCTTGGAATTCTTTGTGTCACTGGCTGACTTGAAATCCACCCAGGGCCCAACCCACTGATCTCTGGATAATTGCTGAAATGTTCTTCTGAATCCCCTTGAGTTTGAAGCAGAACTGCCCCTCATCTCTTCCCAAGGCCACCTTAGCCCACCTCCCTCCTGAGGAGTCCCTTACATGTCCCTGTGACCCTTTATACACAAAAGCAGTCAGTGTGAGCACTTTCCTGGAACAGTTGTAACACAGCATATAGTGAATCTTCCGGAACGCACCCTGGCTTGTGCAGGTGTAAGTGATTCCAAGTCATGGGGTCATAACAGCTTCACATCAGAAAGGGTAGCATCCAATTCAAAACTTTCATGTTACACCTGAGGAAAATGAATCCTAGGGAGGTGAAGTGACTCACCCAAGGTCACACTTCTCTTCTTGATGGCATTGTTAACAAATGCAGAAATTCAGTAGGCAAAATCATGCCTATTATCTACCAGTTCTTGTCATATTAGAAAATGATAGAAAGGCACAAATTTTTTTTCTAGCGTAGGCTTCACATGAACTCATATGAGCTCTATCCTTAATAATCTGTAAGCCCATAAGCCTTTATTTTATGAATGGTAAGGTTTTGTTAAGAAAGGAAATTCTCCCCACTTCGGGCTCTGTGCTAACAGCACGGAGCCTGCCTGGGATTCTCTCTCCTCTCTCTCTGCTCCTCCCCGACTTGTGCTCTCTCTCTCTCTCTCTCTCTCTCTCAAAATAAATAATTAAACATCTTAAAAAAAAGAGTTTTTAACGTTTATTTGTTTTTGAGACAGAGAGGGACAGAGCATGAACGGGGGAGGGTCAGAGAGAGGGAGACACAGAATCTGAAACAGGCTCCAGGCTCCAAGCTGTCAGCACAGAGCCCGACGTGGGGCTCGAACTCACAGACCGTGAGATCACGACCTGAGCCGAAGTCGGCCGCTTAACCGACTGAGCCACCCAGGCTCCCCAAAAAAGAGTTTTTAAAAACAGAAAGGAAATTCTCAGTTTCCCCACATTTTTGGCCCACATCGGCCCACAGTGCCGAAAAGAGTCTTTGTGCTCATATTCTGGCCTCCCTCCACTTCCTAGCCCTCTCCACGAGAAGGGGCTGTCTCCCTGATTGCTCAGAGCCTGATGGTCATGAGACCGCGCAGCACCAGGGGCTGTGTGACTGTGCCTCCAACAGGAAAGACACTACTCTTTCTTTTTCTACCTCCTGCACCGACAACAGGCTCAGCTCCGGCCTTCTGCATTCCCCGGCACTCAACAGTTAGAAAGCAATGGCCTCATCTGCCACCTGAGAAAACGCCCATCCATCTCCTCTCTTCTCCCACTGGGCAGCCTGACTTGGGCTACCAACTTGGCCTTCAGCATAAACCCCCTCTGGGCAACACTGACAATAAATGTGTCCCTGGCTAACGTCTAGCTCCTTTTCTCCTGGTGTGCTTTGCGTCAGCCTGTCTTTGGTCCACAATTCAAAGATCCTTCTTTAGTCTGGGGTCTGGGGGCTGAGAATAAGTAGAGATGCAGCGAGAAGGAGGCAGAAGGGGGACACTTCAGCTCAAGTTGAAGGCATGTGGCCTGCCCAGCTGGGTTCCAAGAGAGAAGCCCGGCACAGAGGGCGATGGGGGAACACCGGCTGGTCCCGGGGGGCTTTGCCAAGCTGTATTCCTACTGCTGATGCCGGTGTTGTGTTTCCCACGTGGTCCTTGTTCTTTGTATGTACGGATTCCCTAGAAGGAACCCCAAAAGGAAGGGGAGTGAGTGGGAGGGTTCAAGGACCAGCTTCTACTCCAAACCCACTGAACAAGTGCCTAAGTCCATAACATCACAGAATAAAAAAGATCCTGGTCTTTATCTAGCAAGAAACATAACCTGGATCCTGAAAGAAGCTTCCTGAAGGAAGGCCATCAGCAGGATGCCCCTGCCCCAAGATGTCTCTGCTCTTTGTTTCCGGGAGCCATTGAAGAAAGTTTTGGAGATGGATGCCCGTGTTCCCATGCGGTTCACTTCTGGTCCTTTCCTCCAACAGAAATTCTCAATGGCTCAAGCTCACCGGTCATTTTACCAGAAGGACAAAGTGCCTGGTCATGCCTGCCTCGGGCCTTGGGCAAGTCTGCCTCCAAAGGGAAAGAGAAGAACCACTCATTGAGAGGCCACACTGAGCAGCTCACCTGGATGAGGTCCTACCTCATCCTACCCCCGGTGATCCTACCCCCGGTGGTAGGTCCTACCCCCAGTGATCAAATCTTCTAGTCCCAGTTCATGATGGGACTAGTCCCAGTTCTAGTCCCAAGTGCATGATGATGTTTTTCTAGACAGAGAACCATGAATAGAAGTGATAGTTGTAAAGATAAAAAACGGGGAGTCCTTGGAAGACTTCTCCAACGGACCAGAGCCACAGCAGCTCTGAACTGAACCGAGTAGCTCGCTCTTTCAGCGAAGGGACTGGGCGGCCAGTGCGATCTTCAGAGCAATAGGGTGAAGTGGAAAGAGGGCCAGACTGTCAGGAAACCCAGGTGCTAGTCTTGTTGACCTGTGACCTGGTTGTGAAAACTGGGGGCACCACAGCCCCTCTGATACATGTGATACATGCTTTTTTTTCTCATCTAGAAAAGCAGGCTTTTTTTTCATCTAGAAAACAAAAGAGATGAATAACGTGACCGATGGGTCTCTTCCAGCTCTAGGAAATGCCCCCTCATCCGAGAGCTTAAGAGGAGAACGCCTATTTCTCCAACCGTGAAACATAAACCAAGAAGTGGCACAATTTACACTTGGTTTTTAAAACAACCAAACGCAATAAAAATGGTTTGTCAGAAAAGATTGAAATTCAATCCATTAAAATAATTGCTTCCCGTATCCCAAATTCAAAATAGATTGTTTCAGTCCATTATGAGTGGTTTTAAGAACTCTCACATAAACGACAATTTGGCCCTTTTCCCTGAAAAAAGTCCTGGTGGCTCATATTTCTGGTTCTGTAAGAGCAATTAACATTTCTCTCAGTGGGAATATGAGCAACAACTCGGAGCCGTAAGTAACCAAGGAGTCCGTTTCCATTTCCAAGAGTGCAAAGAACAGAAGCCCAAGGGTTTAGGCAGAAGCTGGAAAACAGCAGAGCTGTTGATGGTGTTTTGGAAATTCCAATTTCATTTTCAAGTGCAGGATGTGCCCAGAAGCAGGGCTCAATGCAACAACCTACAACAGATGTCCTTAATTACTTCCTTCCCAGGCTCCTTCAAATGTTAGCAACCTGGAGACTTGGTCCATAAAACGGGCCGGACATCTGTCCAAATCACTTTCTAATCATACACTTTAAACGTAGGCAGAAGTTACAACGTGATGTGACTCCCGTAAATCATGAGTCAACAGAGTGAGGCTCTGACCTCTGAAATCCTCAAGAACCAATGGGATTTCTACAGGCAACAGTAAAACCAAAATTTTGTTTCCCTTGAAATCGAAATGTCAAGGTTCTCTCTGCTCCCCTTGTTCTTTGTCCCGAGATGGAATACTCACTGCTTTCTAAGCTCTGGGACAGCCCAAACGTAAAACAGTGGGCCTTATCGCTGCCACTATGACAAACGCATTTGCCAGACTCTGTGTCCCAATTTCCAGTCTGGAAAACTGGATATCCTGAGGACTGGACCTCCTCATGTGCCCTCCGTGCCTTTGCCATGCTCTTTCTTTCTCTTACTCCTTTATCCAGGCTGGTACCAATCAAAGAGCCTTGGCATTTCTTCCAATAAAATTTACAACGCCCAGCACCCCACACTGGTTTTGGTGAAGAGATCCCCTGAATACTAATCAGTAACACTCAACAACAATAAGAATTTATTTTGTCTCCAGGAGTCATTCTGAGATGTCTGTCACTGGTATAGCAGCAAACACCTCACAGAGACGTACAAAAGTGCCTTGTCCATCACTGCAGGGTAGGGAGAGGGGCAGGAGGCTGGGACACGGGGCTACAAGATGAAGAAGGATCAAAGAGAACAGAGTGTGCACTTTATGTTGGACAAAAGGAATTTTTAAGACCTTTTTAAGTTTTTATAAAACATCATCTTACGAACAAGATCGCCAGCAGGAGAGAAAATTTGGCCACGGTCGGTGCTGGGGCTGTACTTGCCCAAGGCAAACAAGAAATTCACCTGGAGGGAACCCAGGGCCCCCCTCAGGCAGGTGGGGAGTGCCGGACCCCTGCAGGCAGCTATCTGAGCGAGCATCACTACGACCTCGTCCTCAGAAGCCAAAGAGGCAGCTGTGCAGGTGCAATTTTCCCACCCCGAATGCGGTGCAAACGGTCCCTTGCCCTCTAGAGGGCCAGGCGGATTCACCAACGATGCAGCAGAAGTCCCTTGACCTCCGCTTCAGGACTTCCCTCCTTCCCTGCAGCCCCCAGCAGACCGGCTCTTCCTGCAAGTGCTCAGGGCAAGGCCGGAGGTAATTACTGGAAGGGCAGACGCGTCTCCCTTCCTGACTAACCCCGGCAACATTCTCCCAGTGCTGAGCAGCAGTCAGCAGCGGGCGTAACAGAGACACCGAGATGGATTCTCTTTCTATAAATAAACCCAGAAATCTGTTCTGGGACTCCAAAGTCATAAAGGTGCGATCCACACACCAGGCTCCCTTTTATTCACCAAGAAAACCTCGGCATTATGAAAGAATTATTCCGCACTCGAACAGAAGATTTTTTCCCCTTGGAGGCCCTTGTAAATGTAAGTTAATGTTAAGACTGGAACAGCGCAGGAAGGTGTACCCTAGTCTAGGGCCATGGAACAAGAGGGACTTTCTAGGCCTTTTTAATTTTCCCAAACAAAGTTTTTGGTCCTTGATTATTAGCATATTAGCACCTTGATGATTTTAAAACTTGATGTAGAGTCCTCTGGTATCTGCCCTACTTACATCTGATACATCTAACCACATTTGTAGTTTTAAATCTGAAACTAACGCAGCTTACGGTTTTGGTGACGTCACAACTGTCAGGTAGGTGGCTTATCTCATACGATGGACAAAACTACCCGATGGTAGTGGTGGTCGAGTGGGTGCCACGGAGTCTCCATCCTGATCAACATCAGCTTGGGCTTTGTTCTTGACAGTGAATGCTAGATCCTGAGAGCCTTTTGTAGCCCCACCCACCTTTTTTTTTTTTTTTAATTCTTTCTTCTTCCTTTTTTTTTTTTTTTTTACATTTTATTTTTAAAATACAAATTTTGGGAGGGCACCTGAGTGGCTCAGTTGGTCGAGAGTCCAGCTTCGGCTCAGGCCATGATCTCACAGCTCATGAGTTCAAGCCCCACATCGAGCTCTGTGCTGACAGCTGAGAGCCTGGAACCTGCTTCAGATTCTGGGTCTCCCTCTCTCTCTGCTCCTCACCCACTCACGCTCTGTCTCTCTCTCTCTCAAAAATAAATAAACATCAAAAAATACTTTAAAAAAATAAATAAAATACAAATTTTTTAATCTTTAAAAATGTTTATTTTTCCTTATACATAGAAGAGACATTTATGATTAAATGCACAAGTGTGTCCTATCAGGCGCGTTAGGTTTTTCATTTTGTTTTGCAACCCTGCTCCCGTTCTCCCTATGGCTTCACTCACATCATGGCCTCTTTCCCCCCGCCCCCACTGAACAGGAATCTCTTGGTAACTACCCAACACATGTGCTTCCCTCAGCTCATATAATAATATACAGACACCCACATATATGTATATAACCATATACCTAGAGAAGGGATATGGAATCGTTTGTTTTACAGAAATAATTCTATTGTAAACATGTGTCTTCATCTTGCTTTTCTCCTTATTGGAAATCCCTCCGAGCCAGGCAATGAGGTTATAGGTTTATTTGTTTTGTTTTCGCTTTTAGTTTCGTAATGCCTGCATAAGATATGGTATGGATGAAGACACAGTAGTTGATAAAACCACTCCCCTCCCTGTAAACAGTCACTTTGTTTTCCATGTGTAAACCTGCACTAGTCAGGGTTCTCCAAAGAAACAGTGTCAATAGCCTGCATACATAGAGTGAGGAAGAGATTTATTACAGACACAGGCTTACGTGTTACAGAGGCTAAGAAGTCCCAAGTTCTGCAGTCAGAAAGTTGAAGGCCCAGGAGAGCCAACAGCATAGGTCCAGTTCAAGTCTGAGGGCCTGAGAATCAGGAGAGCTTTGGTATAAGTTTTGTCCAAAAGCCAGCAGGATGGAGATTCAGGAAGAGATCATGTTTCAATTCAAGTCTGAAGGCAGGAAAAGCCCAATGTCTCAGTTCAAGGCAGTCAGGCAGGAGGAGTTGCCTCTTAACTCTCAGGAAGGTCAGCCTTTTCCTGCTGTTTAAGTCTTCAACTGATTAGATGTAGCCCACTCACATAGAAGACAGCAGTCAGCTTTACTCGCTCTACTGATTCAAATGTTAATCTCAGACAAAAATATTCTCACAGATAAACCCAGAAAAATGTTTGACCAAATATTTGGGCATCCTGTGGCCCACTAAAGCTGATAAACCAAATTAACCGTCATAAGCACTTTACATAGTAGTGTTTTCTTTTTTGAATAGGATTAGTCCCAGTACCAGGATTACTGAACAGAAAGGAATGTGTAGGATTAATTTTAATGGTTTTAACAGTTTTCTTTCCACAAAGACTATAAAAATTTACATTTTGCCAGCACTGTATTAGAGGACTCATTCCCCTCTGGCAATGTATGTTATTGCTTTTTAAAATGTGGCCATTTTATATCTAACCGTTACTTAAAATTAGATTCCCTGAACACCAGTGACTTTTAATATCTTCTCGTGAAGTTTTGGCCATTTGAAGTTGCTCTTCTGCCAATAGTTTCTGCAAATCATTTGCCCGTTTTCTACTGGGTACTTTGTCCCTCCTTCACCATTTGCAAGAACTGTTTGCATATTATTAGATGTATGACTCTTAATCCTGTTTTTTTAATTGAAATTTTTTCTATGACTATCGTGTTATAGAAAGCGACATACAGTGATCCAATTTTGCTTTCCTCCAGATGGGGAACCAGGAATCCTAAGACTGTATGATTAAATTCAGCTTTTCCTGTTTTTCCTTGTTTGTTTGTATGTCTAGGAAACTCTGATAACCATTTTTATTTTAATGTTCCTTGTTTCCATTTTATTAAGATGTAATCGACGTACGACACTGCATAAGTTTAAGGCAAGCCGCCCAGTGATCTGACTTCCATGTCAGTAAGTTTGGCGAACATCGATCATCTCATATAGATATAAAAAAATTTTTCTTCTTATGATGAGAACTCTTAGCATTTACTCTCTTAACAATTTTCATAGATACCATATAGCAGCACTAAGTGCAGTCAGTAAAAAAGGTAAAAAGGAAAAAAAAGAAAGAAAGAAAGAAAGAAAGAAAGAAAGAAAGAAAGAAAGAAAGAGAAAGAAAAGAAAGAAAAAGAGAAAGAAAAAGGTAAAAATTTTGCTGTTTAAGTAAAATGCCTCCTCTGGAATGGACCAACTTCTCAAATAAATCAAGCTTATTTCTGGATTATCTATTCTGTTCCACTAATCTTATTATCTACACTATTCCAGTAATAAATTGATAAAACCTCATTTTCTTAAAAATGGGTGACAATATCTGCTGAGGGAAAACTTTCCTTCATTTTTCTCTCACATATTTTTCTTAGCTAGTCTAAAAAATGTTCTTCTTTCATATAAACTATAAGATTATTTTCCCTAATTCCCAAGACAAAAACTCCCTATTGGGATACTGACAGGAACTTCTAAAATGTTTAAATTACCCTTTCTCTATTAAATTTTTTCCTCTGAAAAAAGGAAGGCTTCCTGAATGTGCTGAGATTATGTGTTCCTCAATAAGGTTTTGGAGTTTTCTTGACATAGGTTCTGAGTCTTTCTTAACATAATTACTTATAAATATGTCATAGTACTTAAAGCTATTAAAGATTCATTTTTCCATCTCCATTCTGACTCCTTACTTGCAGAAAAAAGTCAAGTTTGGGTATCTGAGAACAGATGTTATTCTAGCTACCTTACACATTCTCATTAACCTGACTCATTTTTTAATTTTATTTATTTAATATTTATTTTTGAAAGAGAGGGAGAGAGACACACAGAACACAAGTGGGGAAGGGGCAAAGACACACACACACACACACACACACACACACACACACACACAAAATCTGAAGCAGGCTCCAGACTCTGAGCTGTCAGCACAGATCCCGATGTGGGGCTCAAACCCACGAACCATGAGATCATGACATGAGCCAAAGTCAGACGCTTAACAGACTAAACCACCCAGGCACCCCACTGAGTCGTTTTTTTTTTAATACCTGAAAGTGAACTTTGGGACTCTGAAGGGCTTTAAACAACATGTCACCAGTAAAAAGAAATTGTTTGGGTAGCAGTTATTTCTTTTCTTGGCTTATCTCCTTCACTAGAAACTGCAACACAATATGGCAGAACGATCGTTGAAATATTCTGTTTTAACTCCAGATTCTAACAGAAGTAAATTAAGTGTTTTGCCGCTTAGGATAAATATTTGCTGGTGGCTTTTGGTGAGTGGTCTTTATCGTATTTAGGTTATTTACTTTTATCATGTATTACTTGGCTTTCTTTCATAAGAATTTTATAAGATGCATTTTCAAGATCCATTCCTGTAATCCTATGATTTTTCTCTTTGAACTCTCTGATGGAATTGATGCTGGTGATAGACATACCCTATTTCCATCTATTCTGGCATTCCTTGAAGAAATCTTACTAGGTCACAGTATAATACGACTTTAAAACTTCACTCGGTTCTTCTTGCTGTTTATTTTCTATTTTGGATCAATACTCACAAGTTAGATTGGTTGGTACTTTTAAATTTCCAGCTATACCTTCTTTATTAGAGTTCAGGATTAGAATTAGGTTGGCTTTATTAAGTGAATTCAACTTTTTCTTTTTTTTTTTTTTTCCCGGAAGAGTTTAAACAACACTGCAACCATCTTTCTTTGGGTATTGGATAAATTGGAGGCCTCAGCCCATCTAGTCTTGGGGCCTGTTTTCATGGGGAATTTTCCCTGAGTCGTGCTGTCTTCCCTGCAGTCAGAATGCTCCTTACAGAAGCTACTGGCCCCCCAAGCCGGAGACTGCTGTGTCTTTCAGGATCTATGGGCAGAAAGAGCAAGGTTCTTTCCTTGGCCTTTCTTTTCTGCTTCATCTTCCGGGTGGATCCGTGTGCTGTTTGCTTGGGTCCTTTTCAAGTGTTTTGCTGAGACAGTGAAGGTGAGTGAAACACTCAAGTATTAACCATCTTCTTCAGATCACTTTTTTTTTTTTTTTTGCCTTAACAGGCGAATGAGATCTTGGCTGGGAAGAGGATTCTTGGGTTGTACATGTTCTGCAGACTTTGCTCCAGGATCCTCTAGCGTCTGGGTGGGAAACCTGAGGCCAATCTCGCTCTTTTTCCCTCATAAGTGACATTCTCTTCCTGTCTAAAACTTACAAGATTTTCTCTTTATTCTTAGAGCTCAGGAATTTTTACCAGAATACATTGGGTCTCACTTTTCTCATTAATCTGACCCGGAACTTGGCTCGTCCCTTCAATACAAAGAGTCAGGTCTTTCCAGAAAATTCTCTTCTATTGTATGTCTAATTATTGCCCCTTCTTCAGCTGTTCCTTCCATTCGTCTGCAAACCCTTTTACTGGCAGGTTAAACCTTCTGCTTCTCTCCTCCCAGTTGGCTTTCTTTCTTTCCCTTTTGATTTTCACATTGACATTTTGCTCCTTTTGCTTCGGTTTTCCGAGTCATCAATGTGGGTCTTGATGATGACCATTAACTCTTTGAGCTACAGCTACCGGCGGGACAAGCGAGGATGTTTTCCACTAGAAATTCTTTGGGCATCGCACTGAAATCTCTAGGTTCTGTTATTACATTCCCACCTACCCCCTCCAGTGCCTCTGTTTTACTGAGGCTGTGTTCTGCTCATTGTGACCCCCCATTTCCTCTCGAGCTGCTGGGATGTCTTGTCTGCATGTTCTTTTTCTCTGCTGGGTCAGTGGGGTCGGGTCTGGCTGTGGACAGGAAGGGGTCCTTCCTCCGAGACCAGCTGTACAAAAGCAGGTCCTGCTGAGACCACAGGAGAAGAGTGCCCAGCACCCTGTCAACCTCCGAAGACAGAGGCCCTAGGCCGCCTCTCTGTCTCTTTTTCACTTTTTGAGGCACCAAGCGGGTAGTGGTGGGGATGAGAAGCATCCACCAGGCTGATGTCACCCGTCTTCCTTAAGGTACTGAGATCTTTCGGGGCCGAGGAACCTGGTGAGATCGACTACTTTCCACACTCTGCAGAATTCTCCTGGTTGTTCCAGAACTCTTGGCAAAACCTGTGTCTAATTCTGAGGTAAAATTCCTGTCAGGGCTCTCTTCCACACAGCCTCCCACCCCACCTGAACCCAGTGCTAAGGTCTCCAGCCCCACTGAACCCAGCGCTCGTTCACTCCATTCAGTCCCAGACGTGCAGATAAATTGGAATTTGGAGTTTCATAAAAGTAACCAACTCAGGTTAATAAAACACAAAATCCTAAAAAAAAAAAAAAAAAAAAAGTACTTCATCCGTCTCTCTCCCTCACCTCAGGCTCAGCCTGGTTCCAGAAAGAAAATCACACGAGTACCTGCAACACGGGCCTGCTGGGGAAAAGAGGAGAGATCCGATTTCAGAAACACTTCAACTGGTATCTTGTGCTATCTTCCTTCATTTCTGCAAGGCCGAGCCCTTACTCTGTGGAGGCCCACAGCACGCGGGTCACTTCCTGGGCTCGCCACTGCGTTCATTAAATATAGGAAACAGGGCCCAGAGGTAGATTCCAAGGAGAGGAATCTTTCCTCCCCTTCCCTCCCCCCTAAGTCCCATTTAACTGAGCTACGAAGCCAAGAAAACTAAATATTACAAAACAATGATCCTTGGGTGAGCACCAACATAGGAAATGAAGAAAAATATCTGGGCTCACGTCCTAATAACGCAGAGCGACTGACAAGGCTGAGAATCTATGGCAAACCCCCTCTCTGAGGAGCCTAATGACGATTCAACTTCTCTGTTCCCTTTTTACCAACAACCGCAGTGTGTTTGCGGGGCTCGAAGTGGCTCCTGAGTCAGCCGGGCTCCCTGCTCACTGAGCACACGGGAAAACCACGCGGGGTTCAAGGGACCATGGGGATCTCTGGCGGGGAGTGGGCTGCGAAAGGGGAGCCCATGTGTCCATCAGGACCGGGAGCTGGGCTGCAGGAGGAGAATTCTGGACTAAGGAGGCTGCTGGAGCGTCCTCACCCGAAGGTGGAGGCCTAAATGCCTGCTTTGCAGGGCTGTGTGCAAGGTAAAGCGAGGTAAAGAGCCCTGCAGAAGCGAGGTGAGAGAGTGGTTACCATCATCGCATCCCAGAGGCTTTGATGGCCTCACACTCCGGGTCCACACTGTGCTCATCCAAGCCTGGCAAGTTTCAGAAAACACATTTCTTCACACCTCCATCTATTTTTATAGTCCCCATTAGCAAAAAAGAGGCATCAGAGTGAGTAAGCCAGTGTTACTATTAACAGTCTCTCATTGATTTATGACAGCACCAACAGAGGCAGCATCTTAGGGGGGTAGTTAGCTGGATACATTAATACGTAAGTAATAAATCAATCCCGACTCTTTAAAAAAAAAAAAAAAGACAAGAATAAGAGATCTGAAGTTAGTTCCAGTATTTAGGAAAGCATAGCTTTTTGTTATTTGTTTTTCCTGACAAGGGCCTTCTCTCTGGTTCTTTTAGCGTAGGCAAGATTTTTCTTCACCAGAGCACTTGCCGACTGTGGGAGGTGTCGCCTTTGACTTTTTGCCCTCCCACTGATAACAGAGGAAAAGAGTCTCATCTCCAAAAGACAAAAGGCAGCTGAGCAATTTTGGAATCATCACTAATCCCATACAATAGCAACCGAGGGTGGTGGTTCAGAGACAGGCTTCTTTCTAGACCAGAGACCTTGGGTTCTGACCACATTCCTCCACTTGGTCACTCAAACTAGCTCCTCAAATAGTCTCTTCAATCATTTCTAGCTTCAGATTCCTTGGCTTTAGAACATGACGATATTCTACAAGTCATCAATGACGACCAAGCTGAGCTAAGTAAAATAATTCTTAAAAATTATTGTGCCTGGCAACAGCAAATCATCAGTAATGTAACATTAGTTTTTGCTAATAAAACACCATTTACTCTATACTAAAATGCCGACCTTGGGGCGCCTGGGTGGCTCAGTGGGTTAAGCCTCCGATTCTTGATTTCTGCTCAGGTCATCAAACCCCATGTTGGGAGACTCTCTCTCCTTCTCTCTCTGCCCCTCCTCTGCTCTCTCTCTCTCTCTCTCTCAAAATAAATAAATAACGTTTAAAAATAAATAAAATGCCTACCTTTTCTTCAAAAATTTTAAAACATGAAATGCTGAAGTAACCAAAGCAGGGGTTGGGACTCAGATGAGTGATGGCCATATCTGACTACTGATCAGAATTTTGCAATGAGTCTAAAACGTAGATGCTTCAGCCCCAGTGAATCAGAACCTCCCGGTGGAGGAGGTCCTGGCCGGAAGCTTTATCTGTTAAAAGTATTACAGTTCATCTTGATGAGCCGTTGTGCACGGGAACGACTAGCTCAGATAATTAGGACCTCGGAAAAACTACTCCCATTATATCAAAAGTAAAAGCTAAAATAAATTCATCTTAATTTCATTTCAAATTGTGTCTCTGGGTTTCCTTTAAAAAGAAACTGTTGGAAAGGGGGACCTAGGTGGCTCAGTCGGTTCAGCGTGTGACTTCAGCTCAGGTCATGATCTCACAGTTCATGGGTTCGAGCCCCGCATAGGGCTCTGTGCTGACAACTCAGAGCCTGGAGCCTGCTTCGGATTCTGTGTCTCCCTCTCTCTCCCTCTGCCTCTTCCCTGCTCATGCTCTGTCTCTCTCTCAAAAATAAATAAACATTTAAAAAAAGAACTATTGTAGAGAATGCCTCGTATGTGTGCATAAATGTGATAAAATAAATACAGATATGTAAGGAAACAATCTTCACAGAAGGAAAACACCCATGGAAGCCAGCAAAGTTACACACTGCCATAAAGCAGCTTCATAAAACAGACACATTGTGTGATGGAGAAATGAACCAAATCATCCTTTAGTTTTTATGTTGTACTTGGTTAAAATGCAGTAAAGAGTCCTGGGAGCTATTGCAAATTGTCCTCTGATGATGTGGCCCAGCGAAGCCTTCATTAGCTTGTGTAACATCTAAAGAATGGGTGGTATGGGGCGCCTGGGTGGCTCAGTCCGTTACCTGGCCCGACTTCGGCTTAGGTCACGATCTCATAGTTTGTGGGCTCAAGCCCCATATAGGGCTCTGTGCTGACAGCTCAGAGCCTGGAGCCTGCTTCTGATTCTGTGTCTACCTCTCTCTCAGCCCCTCCCCTCCTCATGCTCTCTCTCTCACACACACAAAAAAGAAATAAACATTAAAAAAAGAAGAATGGGTGGTATATATGGGCAGTGCATATGGACCCAAACTTCCTTCATAATGTTCCCTTAATGCTGGTTCTTTCCAGCACATACTGCCCACCCAGTGGCCCAACGCAAAAACCTGGGAACACCATTTACTCCTTTTTTCTCCTCACCTGCCTCAGCCAAACAGTGATTAGAGTGTACTGTCTATCCTACCTTCTAGCCATCTTTCCTGTGGTCCTCCCACATGATCGCTGACCTAAGAGAGCCTTACATTTTTCCATCCCAGTTATCCCGCAGCCCTTGTCACACAGGGCTCCACTCAGGGCCAGGGCCCTGACAGGGAAAGACATGAAAGTTCGTGAATACCAAGGCTGGACAAGGCATAGATGGGACAGATGGGTACAGAGGCCTTGGGGCCTGATTTGACACCCCACAGAGAAGTCTAACATAGAGCATACCAGTCTCTCTGTACCTTTTTATTGGACAAGTCATGAAAAGGGAGGGTCACCATCCTTAGGGTCAAGGCTTTTAACCAGAGGCCCCCCAAATTATTTCTCCCAGAAGAGAGAAAATGTGTTATAGGTTAGCATAGTACAGCAGGCGAGATCTAGGTAAGAGTAGGTGTAGGTTTGAGCCCCACTGCTGCTGTGTCATCTACTTTTTATTATTTTTTGAAAGTTTTTTTAATTTTTGAGCGAGAGAGAGAGAGGAGAGAGAGTGCGTGCATGCACACGCAGGAGAGGTGTACAGAGAGAGGATCCCAAGCAGGCTCCACACCGAAAGCACAGTGCCCGATGTGGAGCTGGACCTCACGAACACGATATCATGACCCGAGCCAAAGTCGGCTGCTTCACCGACTGAGCCACCCAGGTGCCCCACTGCTATGTCATCTTAAGTAAGTTATTTAATCTCCCTGGGGCGCCTGGCTGACACAGTGGTAGAGCGTGCGACTTGGGGCTCAGGGTTGTGGGTTCGGGCCCCACGTTGGGTGTAGAGATTACTTTAAAAAATAAGTTATTTAATCTCTCTGAACCCCGGTTTCTATATCTTAAAATGGAAAGAATAATGCTCATTCCAAAGGCTACTCTGAGAATTAGAGATATCTAAAATTACCTCACTCATGGTAATCTCTCTGCAAATTCTGACTGATACTCTGCTCACTAACTGGGCGTGTACGCATAGATGTCTGTGTATTAGAAGGAAGCTGGAAAGGTACATTCAAAAGAGAATTATTCTTTAGGTTTACATCATCAGTTTTTATTTTTGATATTTTATCAATTTCACCTCAGCTTAAAAATCTCAGATTCTCCATGTGTTCCTTTTGACACATGTCAAGTGTGTCTGAATCCAGTGCCATTTTGGTGGCAGTAGGGCATGGGAAGGGAGTGGAAAATAGAAGAGATGAGTGGGGAAATATGTTAAAAAAAAATGAAAGATGTTTGAAGCCTCATTACAACCAAACAGATAAACATCAGTGACTTTGGCCAAAGGAAAATGAATGCACATTCAAACACAAGATGCCATCATGTTCACCTACACAGTCTACCCAGAATCAGGATGGCCAGCCAGCAGCACATGAGTGAAGTACCATCTTAAATAACTGTATTCCAATAAAGAAAGCTAGCTGCTATACCACCAACCCAAAATCCCAGTGGCATAATGCAATGATCGTTTGTTTCTTCCTTACATCGTAATTTCATGAGACAGGGACCATGTGATCATGCAGGGACCCAGACTCCTTCCATCTGGTGACTCTGCCCTCATTTAAATCCTCAGAATCGCCCCCAGTCCACTATGAACAGGGAGAGAGAACAAGGATCAAAAGTGGTAGGTGTTTATGACCCACATCACTTCCACTCACATTCCATTGGCTTGAACTCAGTTATGTGTCCCCCACCCCAACCAACCTACCCACCTACCTAACAGCAATAAAGGTTGGGATATATAGTCCATCCAAGGTCCAGAAAGAAGAGAGAACACACAAACAAACTGAACAATCTGCAAGAAATGGAAAAATTCTTAGAAGCAACTTACTAAGACTGACTCAGGAAGGAATAGAAAAGTCTGAATAGACCAATCATTAGTAAGGATATTGAGTCAGTAATCAAAAATCTCCCAATGAAGAAATCCCAGGACCAGAGAGCTTCACTGGTGAATTTTACCAAACATTTGAAGAACAACTAATATCAATACCTCTCAAACTCTTATAAAAATCAAAGAGGAAACACTCCCAAACTCATTTTACAAGGTCAGCATTACCCTGATACTGAAGCCAGAAAAGAACACTAATAAAAAAGAAAACTATAGGACAATGTCCCTGATGAATATAGATATAAAAATTCTCAGTAAAATACTAGCAAACTGAATTCAGCAGCACATTAAAAGGATCATTCACTATAATCAACTGGGATTTATCCCTGGGATGTAACGATGGTTTGATATACACAAATTAATCAATGCAGTATATCACATTAATAGAATGAAGAAAATCATATGATCATCTCAATAGACGCAGAAAAAATATGTGACAAAACTGATCGTCCACTCATGATAGAAAAAAAACTCTTGCAAATTAGGCATAGAAAGAACATATCTCAACATAATAAAGGCTATTTACAAGCCCATAGCTAATATAATACTTAATGGTGAAAAACTGAAAGCTTATCTCTAAGATCAGGACTAAAACAAGGGTGCCCACTTACTACTTCTTTTCACGTAGTACTTGAAGTCTTAGCTAGAGCAATGGGGCAAGAAAAAGAAATAAAAGGTACCAGAATGGGAAAGAAAGAAGCAAGCGTGTCTCTATTTGCAGATGACATCATTTTATATATAGAAAATGTGGAAGACTCAACCAAACAAATTGTTGGATCTAATTAATGAATTCAGTAAAATTACAGGACGCAAAATTAACATATGAAAAATCAGTAGTATTTCTACACACTAACAATACATTTTCTGCAAAAGAAATTAAAAAAAAATTGATCTTGGGGTGCCTGGGTGGCTCAGTCGGTTAGGTGTCCGACTTCGGCTCAGGTCACGATCTTGCAGTTTGTGACTTTGAGCCCCGCATTGCGCTCTGTGCTGACAGCTCAGGGCCTGGGCCCTGCTTCGGATTCTGTGTCTGCCCCTCCCAAGCCCATGCTCTGTCTCTCTCTCTCAATAATAAATTAACGTTAAGAAAAAAAATTTTTTTAATTGATCTTATTTACAACAGCATCAAAAACAATGAAATATTTAGGAATAAATTTAACCAAACCAGTGAAAGAAAGATCTCTACTCTGAAAACTAACATTAATTAAAGAAAATTAATGAAGAAGACACAAATAAATGGCAAAGTATTCCATGTTCATGGATTGTTATTGTTGAAATGTCAATACCACCAAAAGCCATCCATAGATTCAATGCCATGCTTATCAAGATTCCACTACTATTTTTTAAAGAAGTAGCAAAATGCTCCTACAATTTGTATGGAACTACAAAAAACCCAAAATACCCAAAGAAATGTTGAGAAAGAAAAATAAAACAGGAGGCATCACACCCTCTAATTTCAAGCTACGGTAATCAAAACAATATTGTACTGACATAAAAACAGACAGACCAATGCAACAGAACCAAGAGCCCAGAAATAAACCCAAGCATATATAGTTAACTAATATTTGACAAGGGAACCAAGAATTCTTAATGGAGAAAAGACAGTATCTTCAGTAAATGGTGCTGGGATCATTGAATGTGTGTATATGTAAAAGAATGAAACTGAAGCCATATCTTACACCACCCACAAAAATTTACTCAAAATGGATTGAAGACTTAAATGTAAGACCTGAGACCATAAAACTCCTAGAAGAAATCGTAAGAATAAAGTTCCAGGGCACCTGGGTGGCTCAGTCATTAAGCTTCTGATATTGGCTCAGGTCATGATCTTCAAGTTCATTGGTTTGAGCCCTGCATCAGGCTCTGTGCTGACAGAGCTTGGAGCCTGCTTCAGATTCTGTGTCTCCATCCCTCTCTGCCCCTTCCCCGCTTACACTCTGTCTCTCTCTCTCTCTCTCTCTCTCTCTCAAAAATAAATAAACATTAAAAAAAATTAAAAAAAAAAAGAATAAAGTTCCTTGCCATGGGCCTTGGTGATGATTTTTTTGATAAGACACCAAAAGTGTAAGCAACAATATAAGAAATAAAAAAGCAAAAGAAACCACAAAAGAAACTATCAACAAAGTAAAAAGACAACATACAGAATGGAAAAAAAAATTTGCAAACCATGTATTTGATAAAGGGCTAATATCTAAAATATATGAGGAACTCATAACAACTCAATAGCAAAAAACAAAACCCAATTTAAAAACTGAGCCAAGTACTTGAATAGACATTTTTCCAGAGAAGATGTACAAAAAGCCAACATGTACATGAAAAGATGCTCAACATCACTAGTCATTAGGGAAATGCAAATCAAAACAAGGAGATACCACTGCACGCCTTGTAAAATGTCCATCATGAGAAAGACAAGAGGTAACAAATACTGGCAAGGATGTCAAGAAGAAGCGACTCTTGTGCGCTGTTGGTGGGGTTGAGCATTGGTACAACCACTCTGGAAAAGAGTATGGAGGATCCTCAGAAAATTAAAAATCAAACTACTTACTATATGATCCAGAAGTTCCATTTCTGGGAATACATGCAAAGGTAATAAAGACACTAACTCAGAAAGACATCTCCACAACCATGTTGACAGCAGCATTATTCAAACAGCCAACACATGGAAACAACCTAAGTGTCCATTAATGGGTGAATGGATAAGATGTGGTATATATATATGTATGCCACACATATACATACAATGGGATATTGTTCATCCTAAAAAATGAGGAAGTCCTACAATTTGCGACAACATGAATGGACCCTGAGGGAAATAAGACAGAGAAAGGGAACTATTCTATGATCTCACTTATATGTGGAATCTTAAAAACAACAACAGCAACAACCCTAGAAAAAGAGATCAGAACAGAGGTGGAGGGTGGGGGGAGGCGGGGGAGGGGAGCTGAAGGAAGAGGGTCAAAGGGTACAGACTTCCGGTTATAAGAGAAGTTGAGTACGGTGGACGTGATGTGTGACGTGATGGGGCAGCTAACTAATACCGCTGTTGTAGACGGGAAAGCTGTTGAGGGAGTAAATCCCAAAGTTCTCATCACAAGGGCAGAGTTGTTTTCTCTGTTTTCCTTCTACCTTTTCTTTATATTGTATCACTATGACGTGATGGAAGTGAGCTGAACCTATTGCAATAATCAGTTCATGATACATAAATCAAACCACCATGCTGTATCCTTAATTTTTTTTAAAAAGTTATTATTTAACTTCCAGTATGTTAACATGCAGTGTAATATCAGTTTCAGGCGTGCAATATCGTGATTCAACACTTCCATACAACACCTGGTGCTCATCACGACAAGGGCTCTCCTTCATCCCCATCACCTGTTTCTCCCAACCCCACACCCACCTCCCCTCTGGTGACCATTGGTATGTTCTCTGTAGTTCAGAGTTTATGTCTTGATTGGCTTCCCTTAAACTTCTACAGTGATGTGTGTCAATTTTTTTCTCAATAAAACTGGAAAAAATTTTATTTCCTTAATAAATCTGAAAGTATGATGTGAATAAAATATGTACATTAAGAAGAAAAAAGAAGCTTGCTTTGGGTGGCTCAGTCGGTTTAGCAGCTGACTTCAGCTCAGGTCATGATCTCGCGGTTCATGAGTTCAAGCCTCACATTAGGCTCTGTCCTGACAGCTCAGAGCCTGGAGCCTGCTTTGGATTCTGTGTCTCTCTCCCTGCCCCTCCCCACTCATTCATTCTCTCTCTCTCTCTCTCTCCTCTCTCTCTCTCAAAAATAAATAAAAATTTAAGAAAAAGAAGAGAAACCCCAAACACAGGTGAGGCTCATCAGTCTCTGGAATTTTTCTGAAGCAAATATCATAGAGAATTTATTCAACGTGTATTTTTCCCAAAGATGTAGAAGTCTATTTGTTTTTGAAGATCTCTTTTACTGCTTTCCAGATCCACTGATGAGTCCAGTCCTGGGCTCCTGGCCCTTCCTAAACTGCTCTGGCCCCACCCTGCCCGTCAGAAGTCACCCAGGCCTTCCTGCTCGGGCCCCGCAGACAACCAGGTCTGAATTAGCAACAAGCTAGATTTCTGAGAAGGCACGGTTTCCAGGCGGGGTCAGAGCCTGGCGGTTAGGCCCTGAGGGGAAAGGGGCAGCTCTGGAGAGGCCTCCACACCTCCCTCCTGGAGACCACCAGGCTCTCCTCCCCGACGGGACGCCACGTCCTCAGCATGGCCGCCGGCGCACCTGCTTCCCAGGCCCGTCCCGAAAAACGGCACTGTCTTAGCTAATCACCAAGGCAAGACGGTAGGGAGGGCCAAGAGAGACGCCCCCTGAGAACTCCCCGTGTCAAAAACAAGAACGGATTATTAAAATCTGGTTTTCTTCTCAGGTCCTGTGATAAGCAGTTTAACAGGGGTTTGGTTTGCTTTTGTTAAATGTAATTTCCACAACAACCTTCTGAAGCAGGTTCTGCTATAATTCCCGTCTTACAGAGGAGGAAACTGAGGCTCGGCAAGGTCCAGTGGCTTGAGCAAGGTCTTCCAGCTAATAGCTTGGATTCGGGCAGGTCTGTCTGTCTCCAAGCCCGACGACAGAGCCATTACAATACACCCCTTGCTGAACCTCTGATGGGCTTTGGTTCCCGTTTGCACTGAGCAGTGGGACAACCTGGGCCTCAGGGGCAACTCCCCTTAAGTAGGACACTGTCACCCACTACACGTGGGATGGCCTTCGTCGAGGTGGAGGAGGGGGTCAGGGAGGGGCTTCATGCAGTGACAGTCATTTGCTGCCACATCCTTCCAACCCCCTCCTTGCAGATCCACAGATGACGCTCTGCCTTCACATTTTGGTGATTCTCACCCTCTGCTACCTAAACATGTAGGGGGTGGAGTAAACCTGATGACTGGCCCAACAATACACAGCCATCTCCCCTGCGCAGGCCACGTCCCCCTTACACTCCCACTGTGGCCAGACAGGTTTACACCTGCAAAGCATCCTCGGCCTGGGAGACCGAGGGGGCCAGGGCGTGGAGAACCTTCTCTGGCCCACTGTAACTCCGCGTGATATGCCCTGATTTTACAGTGATGAGGGGGGAAGGGAGTCACACAAGTCCTGGAACAGCCCATTCAGCCCCAGGCTGCACGGATTGTCCCTGAGACAACCAGAAGGTGGAGGAAGGGGGGTGGGGATTCGAGTCTGGTCCTCAGGGAGCCTGGGACCAAGCCCCCAGTGAGCATATGCCTGGCCCGTGTTGCAAGTGCAGAGGCCTGACAAATGCTTTGAGGTCAGAACAGAAACAGTTCTTTTCCTGGAGGCAGGTCATGGTGTCCCCATCTACCCAGTCTGAGCCGAGTGGGTAAGTGCTTCGGCATGACCTGGTTAGGACCCCAGATGAACACGCTCCATACACTTAGTACCCAATGCAGTGCCCAGTGCGGACAGATGCTTAGAAATTAGTTCTAAATGAGCATTTTACACATGACCTCTCTTCTCTCCCTGCAAGCCCGTGTTGAAGTAAAGGAGACAGTGATGATGGTAATACGCAGTGACCTTGCTATAGCACTATTTGTTCCATTGAGGAACAATGGATCCTGTCCAAAAAGACTTGGTCATGAAAATAGCTAAAAGACACATTATAAGGTGGTCTCATCAAAAAGACAGTTGAGGGGCACCTGGGTGGCTCAGCTGGTTAAGCATTTGACTCTTGATTTCAGCTCAGGACACGATCTCAGGTTGTGAGATCAAGCCCTGCGTCTGGCTCTGCACTGACAGCGTGGAGCCTACTTGGGATTCTCTCTCTCCCTCCCCCCACTCTCTGTCTCTTTCTGAAAAAATAAAGGGGGGGCACCTGGGTGGCCCAGTAGGTTAAATGTCCAACTTTGGCTCAGGTCATGATCTCACGGTTTGTGAGCTCGAGCCCCACATCGGGCTCTGTGCTGACGGCTCAGAGCCTGGAGCCTGCTTCGGATTCTGTGTCTCCCTCTCGCTCTGCCCCTCCTCTGCTCACACTCTGTCTCTCTCTCTCAAAAATAAAAAATAAATAAAAATAAAAAAATAAAAATAAAAACATTAAAAAAAAAAGATAGTTGACATACATGAATCTAAACAAGACAAGGAAACAAACAAAATGACTTGCTATACCTCCATCCCTCAGCAGTTAGAAGAGGCAGGCGAAGCTGTATAACCTTCTCATTGGTTTGTGCATTGGAAGAGGGACAAGAGAGAGAATCCTGTTTCCCTGGTTCACTTAAGTAGCTAACTTTGGCCTCCAAAACATCCAGCGTGGCGGAGATATGGGGACCAGACGCACATCCCTACCTCCCGTGTAATGCTGTCATGTACCAGGCACTCAGCTGTGCAACAAGAATGGCATAGTGAGAAAGACCAGCATGAACTTGCCCTCCTGAAGCTCCGATCATAGGAACGTCTCCCCCACTACATCACATACCTCTTGGCTTTACCTTACATGCTGCAAGGCCAGCTGTTACCCCGGCACCTTCCCGCAGCTGTGCCCTGACTACTGCTCAACATGTGTCTCACTCTCTGTCCTGGAAATTCTCTGCAGCTGCTGCATGGGACGCCAGCAGCATCCACAAGACACTCACGCGGGTGTCCTCTGGGAGAGCGGGAAAGTTTACACCTCATGGGACGCTGACAGTAGAGGTCAGGAGCCGAGGCTTCCCTCTTCAGTGCCTCAGGCTGACAATTCTGAGGTAGAGTCTATATGGCTTGCTTTGGGGTTGAATTATGTCCTCCAAAAAGACGTCGAAGCCCTAACCCCAGTACCCGTGAACGTGACCTGATTTGGAAACAGGGTCTTTGCCAATGACTGTGTTAGGAGCAGGTCACTGGGGTGAGTCCTAATCCAGTGTGACTGGCATCCTTACAGAAAGGGGGTATTTGGACACGGAGACAGACACACAGAGGACCCCAGGTGAACATATAGGCAGAGATCAGCGATGCTTCTTCTACAAGCCAACGGGCTCCAAAGATTGCCAGCAAACCAGGAAGCGCTGGAGGTCAGGCCGCAGAGAGCCTCAGTCTCACCCCCCCGAAGGAAGCGGCCCAGCTAACAGCCTGGTCTCAGACGTCCAGCCTCCAGAACGGCAGGACGATACATCTCTGTCGTTGACACAACCCGATTGTGGCACTTTGTGAAGTCAGCCCTAGAACACTAGGAGACAGCTTTCCAGAACATCCCAGTGAAAGGGTGCCTCAGTTTCCCACATTGAAGACCGACTTGATCGTCTACTCCGACACTGGCTTCACCCCAGTCCCTGTGTCCGTTTTCCCGGCAACCTTCTCACGGTCCCCCTGGAACTCACAATTCGTCTGCAAACAAAGCCCCTGCACCCACTCTTGCCTTGGACTCTGCTTTCTGAGGGGAAAGCCCCGAGCAAGACACCGCTCTTGGAAAGTCGGCCGTCGGGTGAGGTCCCTGGATGAATGCGCGGGAGGGAATGACCTTGAACTACCGCACAAGTGAGAAATAGAGGGCGAGTGTGGTGGTCACCCACGTGGTGGAGGGGATTTGTTCGTAGGCAGCTTAGCCACCCTAGGCCCTACAGGGTAAGCCTCCTGGAGCCTGACCCCGTGTTACACGCTGACAGACACGTCCTGGCCGGCACAGGGATGTCATCAAGCCCATGGTGGCAGTTCAGGAGAAATGAAAATGTACTGGGGCAAAATGTCTCCAGTAAACCCACAGCGCTGGCTGGCTTCCAGGTGACCCTAATGCAGATGTACTTGGATGGAGCACAGGGGTAGAGTTGTTCTTTCAGGGCCCGCTTTGTTGCTCCCAGCAAAATCCAACCGCCCCTAGCTCGCTTCCTTCCCTAATGCCACCTGCTAATCATTCCTGCCAGAACAGGGGCTGCTGGGTTAGTTGGGGACATTTACCTAAGTGCTCCAGTTATCTCCCAAGACCATTATCCCAGAAGGAAGAAGAGAAAGTCCTCTATATGCTAAAAAGTTGTTAGTATACACTGTTTATTACATTATCATAACATTTATGTTTATACGTTGACTCCTGGATGTCGCCAGAAGATCTCATTAGGAGCTGGTTCCAGGGCTGTGTAGCTGGGGAACCTTTGTTGCTTTGTTCAGAGTAGGAATTGAACAAGTACTTAAGAGCTGATTCTCCTGTATGTACCTCTACTATTCCCTATCCTCCTTTTTTTCCAAGTACTATCCCAAGTATGGCCAGAAAAGAGCAACATTCAGCAGTTTTCTAAGATAATTTTTTTAACCACATACCGGTGCTGTTTTGCAGTTTGAGATGATGGGTCCAGGAGAGCAGGGAAGCCTGTGCTGGCCCTGCCCCTGACCGTGGGCACCAGGGGACTGTGGCTCCCACCCCCCTTCCCTGCCAGTCCACCATGCACACACGTAATCAAACGGCAGCCGTCCATCTGGCACTCAAGGACTTGGGAAGGGACGGAAAAAAACAAAGACGATCTCTTTTCACAAAGCTTCCCACCTGCACAAGAGCCCTGATGGCACTCCTATTTTTAGCACGGAATAATCACATCAGGTGCTCGGTGAGGAGGGGACCTGGGGAGGGCTGGAACGGACCAGAAGTTCTACACACACACACACACACACACACACGCTCGCTCTGCTTCTCTGCTGTGGGCAACTTCCCAAACGTGCCTGCCGCTGGGTGCACTTAGAACTCTGACAGCATGTGAGGGAAGCTAGCCGCACAGAATGCTACATGCTACCAACAATTTAACTCTGTGGGCAATTATTTGCTCAGGATAGGTGTGCAGGATAGGCACGCAGGTGGCCTGCAAATATTTGGGCAAGGTTTGAATGGCATCGCCATGGAGGGCTGGGATGGAGGTTGAGGTAAGCCAGCCCTCCATTCCACTACTGGGGCACGGGGACTGTCAGCACTGTTTGGAGACAGGCCTCCAGGGGAAATGGGTCTGCCCTAGTTTCCAGCATCCTAGAAAGCTCCAGGTCTCCCTGATGACACGGGGGAGGCAAACTATGCCGGCAAAGTGGTGACGCAGTGGCTGGGAGAAGGCAGCTCCTTATGCACAGGAAACCGGGACCAGAGAGTGACTCACTGTAACTCAACTACAGTAAGCCAATCAGAGTTATAACTTATGATCGCCTCGGATTTGCTGGGCCTTTTCTCATCCGCGTACGGAGATGCTCATTCCCATGTGAACTGCATGGACCAGCGTTGGTCAGGGGATGCCTCTTCGGGATCCAAAGGTTCAAGGGGTTTTCCTGTTGCTCTCACATGCTCGGTTTGAATCACTTTTGGGAAACAGCACACACATTCTCCTCTGAAGCTCTTAATAAAAAATAAATTGCTATCCCCAGAAGCAATCCTGTGGCTTATAATAAAATTAGGGAATATATCAATTAGGGGGTTAACACGCTATCCAACGAAGAATGCTCTCAGTTCATCAAGTGCAATAAAATCGAACCAATGGCATGATGTGAGCACCTGATCAATGTATTTCCCTGACAAAGGGATCAATGTGCCTTTTTTTTTTTTTTATGGCACTAATCATTGGGTGAATCTTATGGGTTCTGCAAAAATCTTTAGACATTTAGTAACAGGGTTTTCTCTCTCAAAATTGTCACTCAGAGCCTTCTTTCTCTGCAGAGTTGACATTTCAACATCCAAGCCCACCTGTGGTATGCAGGCAGGAGGTGGGTGACTGGGAAGCAGTCCCAGCCTCCGGCGACAGGCACAATGGCAGGAGCCTTTATTCTTCCTGAGCAGGTGATCTCAGGCCATGCTGGAAAAGCTCTGGGAAGCTGGAGGCAATGCGAGCATTCACCGTCCAGCCTGAGGTCAGAGGGAAAACCTGTGGCTTCCTGTCACCACCCCCACTTTCCCTAACACCATCTTCCTGCGTCCTGCGAGGCTTCCAGTGTAAAGGCCACAGAGCTCCCTCTGAGCTCAGACTGTGGCTGAATGACAGGAGCCCCCTGGGAGGCAGTCGGCAGGACACAGAGGAACAGAGCTCCCACCTGAGAGCCACAGGCCCTGCTCAGGCAGGCAGGGAAATATCACGGCACCGGCGTCGTCCCAGGAGCACACTTGTGTGAAGGAAAAATACACAGGTGAAATAAGGTCTAAGCCCCACCGTTTTTAAAAAAAAGCCACCAGAATCAGCCCTTTGGAAGTGGCTCAGGGGAAAATACTAACAGTGTAGTCAGAGGCAGTCACCACTGGGAACTGACTTTCCTCGAGGCACCTGCTCCAGTGACGTCAGCAGGCCTCCAGCATCCGCTGTGCAGTCAAGGCAAGGACACTCGACTATCTTTCTGATGTCTGTCCAGAGACTCTTCCCCAAAGGGCCCATTTCGCCCACGGAGAAGCCCTCTAGAGCCATCCTGATGTGTGTTTGTCATGGGCACTTGGCCGGAGACGGAGCATGGGGCTCCAGGATAGCAGCGCAGGCCTTTCCTATCCTCCGCTCAGGCCAGCGTGACTTAAATTCAGTTCCCTTAAAGGGGAGAGGGGTTCAGAGTCATGGGGGGAAATTCAGGCCCAGCGGAAGCAGACCCAAAAGGAAGTGTTGGGGACTGTAATCTGGAAGGATCATGGTCTATAACTGGAAGTCACTTAGCTTTGTCCTGGAACTTAAAATCTCCCCTTCCCTCTGTCTCCCTCCCTCCCTCTCTGCCGAAGCTCCTGGTTCAGCTGCTCAGACACTGGCAGACAAGTCAAGGAGCCTGCTCCTTCGACAGTAGGTGCTGGTGCACATTCCACAACCGCTCTCTGCGGGGCAAAAACATACGCACGTGTGTGTGCATACGCTGATTACAAATTGTATGGATCCCAAAGGTGCATAACATATGAGTGACAACCGGTAACAACACCATACTCTCTATAATCGATGCTTCTGGAATGCTTTTGCTTTCGTCAAAGTGTTAGAACTGATGAACTATCTGAGCACCATCACCCCATAGGTACGATAATCCACAAACAAGGGAGGAGAGAGGCAGAAACGTCAGGGTCACGAGAGATTGACTGGCCAAGGGTCACTTTGATGGTGTTCACAAGCGGCTTCCACCCAAGCAGCCCCACTCCTGTAGGTGTGCGTGTACCTGTGCTCACACACACGTTCAAGCGTGTGTGCCTGCCATTCGGAACGGCCTCACTTGTCAGTTCCCAAAGCTCTAAGTCCCTTCTCCATGATGTTAAATGTGGCGTTACATGATGACCGGCAGATCCACTCCTAGAGGGATCGTCAAGAGAAATGAAAACATACGTGCTCACCAAGGCTTGTAGGTGAATGTTCATAGCGCCGTGACTCGTAACAGCCAAGAGGTGAAAACAACCCTAATGTCCATCAACTGATAAATGAATAAACAAAATGTGGCATATGCATGGAATGGAATATTGTTGGGTGATAAAAAGGAATGAGGGAAAACAGGGACAAGCCCTGAAAACGTCGTGCTAAGTGAAAGAAGCCAGGCACAAAAGGCCACAGAGTGTACCGTGACACGAATATGAAATGTGCAAACAGGCTGATTTATACACAGGAAGCAGATGAGTGGTTGCCTCAGGCCGGGGAGGTCCGAGGGCATACGGGAGCGATACTAACAGGTATGAGATTTCTTTGGGGAGAGGCAAGAGTGATTAAAAACGGGTCACGTGGTGGTTATACCACTCTGTGAACATACTAAAAATCACTAAGCTGTACGCTTTAAAATGGCGAATTCCGTGACACGTGAATCGTATGTCAATAAAGCCGTTTGGGTTTTGTGTGGTTTTTTTTTTTTAAACCTAGAGCCACGGAGAAAGTTTGCATAATCTTAGTGGCTTGAAGGACAGCTTGGCAAAACGTCTTAGCCTCCTTTTCGGATTGGCTCCCACAACTACCGTGCAAGGCTGGCGGAGCAGAGGAGGGGTACGTACCGAAGGCTGGGGTTCAGCCTGTTAGGTGACTTGCCTAGGGTCCCACGGCCGGCTTGGCGGGACAAGGTGGTGACAGGGACATGTGCCTCCTGGCGCTCGCAGTTTTCTCCTCCTCACGCTGACGCAGTTCAACGCTGAGGCAACGACAACGAAGGCCCTTACAAGGGGCCACAGGACAAGGCCAGGCCACAGGACAAGGCCTCTTCCGAGAGGCCTCCGTGGAGAGGCTGGGGGACAGGAGCACTGAGCTGCTGGCTCAGGGGGAGGCGTGGAGAGCAGGTGAGGTCAGGGCTCCACACGGGGAACGTTGGGGACGCCCTGTTCATTCGCTTGGCCATTCAGGAGGTACTTCCGGGGCATCGGTGACGAGCAAGACCTCCGAGATTCGTGGGAAGAACCACTCCCCACATGGGAGCTGTCGGGTAGGGAGGTGCAGATGTCAAACCCGGAATCCAATGAATCATTAACTGCAAGAGTGGAAAGAGCTCCAAGGGAGAAATAAAAAAGGCCGAGAGCGCGTCTAACGGGCCCGGCCTGCTCTGGATTACCAGCGAACCGGGGAGGGAAAAATCCCCTGGTTTGCCAGCTTCTATCTTGCCACTTCCAAGAATGTCTTTCCCTTGCAAAGTCAAAGCAGACAAGGTGTTTCTGGTTCGTTGTTTGGTTTGTCCAGTTGGCACATGACACTTATTCCTCTACATTCAGGTTTTCCCAGAAGGAACCCTTGCGGTCACTTGCATTCTCTCAAGGCCTCCAGGGGAGGGTTTGTCTGATTGGTGACATGGCGAGGAGCTGACACGCGCTGGGCCCCTTTGCAGGGGCAGGTCCATGGGCTCCCTGCTTGCTCGGGGGACCCCTGGGCTGTCCTCAGGCCGCCAGCCTCATTTCCCTCAGCGCAGACGGGAAGCGCCTGCCTGTTTGCCCAGCCCACATCTGCTCTCAGGGTCCCGGCTTCTCCACCTGGGACTGGGTCAATGTCCCATTTGTCTATTTCTGAGAACACATTCCAGTTTCTTTTTTTTTTTTTTTTTTAAATTTTTTTTTTCAACTTTTTTTATTTTATTTTTGGCACAGAGAGAGACAGAGCATGAACAGGGGAGGGGCAGAGAGAGAGGGAGACACAGAATCGGAAGCAGGCTCCAGGCTCCGAGCCATCAGCCCAGAGCCTGACGCGGGGCTCGAACTCACAGACCGCGAGATCGTGACCTGGCTGAAGTCGGACGCTTAACCGACTGCGCCACCCAGGCGCCCCCACATTCCAGTTTCTACCCCGAAGCTGAGTGCCTTAAAACAACAGCCGTGTTATGATAACGTATCATGGTTTTGTGGATGGGGAACTGGGGCGATTCCTCTGCCCTGCGTGGCACCGACTGGATTTACTCTGCTGTATTCAGCTGGTGGCTGAGCTGGCTCGGGGGTCCCGGACGGCTTTGCCCGTATGCCTGGCACCATAGCAGGGCCGGCTGGAAGGCTGGGCTCGACTGGCACGTCTTCCTCCCCAGGGGGTCTCCAGCAGGGTGGGTGGCGGTCCTCACAGGCCGCTCAGGGCTCTATAAGTGAGTCCTCCAGAAGGCCAGAAGAAGAAATAACTGGGGACTCGGCACAGGGTCACTCTGCCTTTACCGTACTGGCCAAGCCTGCCAGAGTCGGCCCAGACCCAAGAATACGGACCGTACATCCCACTGGCAATGGCCAGGTCTCAACTCTTTTTTGCTGCCAGCACAAAACTCAGGATTGGGACGCTCAGCGGTTTCCGTCCTGTGACCGGTGGGATAGGCCGGGTCTAGGAAAGAGAGGCTCCAGAGGAGACTTCTGGAGCTCTTCCCGGGCCCTTGCATTTGAAACGGGCCTCGCGAGACCAGGAGGTACGATTCCTGGGACCCACCAGCTGCGGCCTGTCTGTCTGCTTGGCAACTCCCACTGCCTCTTCTGGAGCAAAGGGCCTCACAGCAGGCTTGGTGCGCAGGCCCCGGGGACGCCACACCGTCCAGGTCACAGATGGCTCTTGGGTAGAAGGACCCTAGGCTGGCACTCACAGGCCTGAATCTTAGATGCACGCGAGCGCGTGATCAACCCCGCGCCCAGTCTGTGCACAAGTGCCCACAGCCCTCGTCACAAGAGCCGGTGTGGGGCAGCGAGGATACGGAGCACGGAGGGCGCCGTGCACACGGGCAGCGGGAGCCTGGACAGGGCGAGGGGGACAGGTCCCGAAGGGCCGGGCTCTGGTTCCCCAGCACAGAGCGAATGAAGGATGCCATCGCGAATAGTAGGTAACAGCAACCAGCACTCTACATGCTAAGGTGTTATCGACTCGCTTCACTCTCAGAACAGCCCCAGGAGGGAGGGACTAGCGGTGGCCGCTCTCCCACGGAAGAAACCCAAGGCGGCCGGCACCGGAGCACCTTGAGTAAGGTCGCCCAGCAGTACCTGGAGGAGGGGGACTGGAAACGCAGAGTCCGTGCCCTTCACACGCCCTCTGAGGCTGGCCAACATCCACAACCCGCCGTGGATGCCACAGCCATAAAACGGGGGGCACGGAGAGGATCTGGGCTTCTGGTTTCTCAGCTCCCTTGGCGTGCTGGTTTCCTAGAGCCGCCACAAGCTGGGTGGCTGATTCTCTCACGGTCCGAGAAGCTGGAAGTCCAAAATCAAGGTGTTAGCGGGGGGCCATGCTCCCTCTGCGGGCAGTCGGGGAGGCTCCCGCAGCTTCTGGTGATGGTCTTCAATCTCTGCCTCTGCCCTCGCACGCCTTCCTCCCCGTGGGCGGGTCTCTGTCCCTGTCGCTCTTCCTCCTGGGCCTGCTTCACTGCAGAATGACCTCACCTTTTTTTTTTTTTATGTTTATTTATTTTGCAGGGGGGAGGGGCACAATGAGGGAGACGCAGAATCCCAAGCAGGCTCCAGGCTCTGAGCTGTCAGCACAGAGCCCGACGTGAGGCATGAACTCACAAACTGCAAGATCGTGACCTGAGCCGAAGTCAAAAGTTTCACCGACTGAGGCACCCAGGTGCCCCCAGAATGACCTCATCTCTGTAATTACATCTGCAAGACCCTGTTTCCAAGTAAGGTCATGCTATGAGGTTCAGGATAAGCACGGATTGGCGGTGGGGGCACAAAGCGGTATAGTTGGTAGCAAAAATGGGGTGATTCCACCACCAAGAGGCAAAGAAACTCCCGATGAGGAAGCATCGAGCTAAAATGGATGCGTTCCCTTCAACCAGGTTAACCCTCTCCCTCTAAGCTCTTTTAGAACTCGCTAGTTTTTTTTCCTCCGTGGCAACAGTTTTCGCATTTCATTGGCTCACTTGTGAGTTTTGCTTGTTAAGGAAGCTGTTGGTTTCCTGAGGGCAGGGCCGCCTCCCTCCTTTCCTGCCTCTCCCGAGGGGTTGCACCTCTGAGCTGCATGCAGCTCCCCGCAGGCTCTTTCTTTCTTTCTTTTTTTTTTTTTAACGTTTATTTATTTTTGAGACAGAGAGAGACAGAGCATGAACGGGGGAGGGTCAGAGAGAGGGAGACACAGAATCGGAAGCAGGCTCCAGGCTCTGAGCCATCAACCCAGAGCCTGACGCGGGGCAAGAACTCACGGACCGCGAGATCGTGACCTGAGCTGAAGTCGGACGCTTAACCGACTGAGCCACCCAGGCGCCCCCCGCAGGCTTTCTAAAGCTCGGTCTGAATGGGCCATTTTCCAAGTGGTAAAACCTTTCCCAAACCTCAGCCCCTCCCCGGGGCGTCCAGGCACAGCACTCGGTTTCCCTGACAACCGGCTGCGTGCTGAGGAGGGTGGCTCTGGAGTTAGACGGCTTTGGCCTAGAACCC
Source organism: Neofelis nebulosa (assembly GCF_028018385.1). Taxonomy (NCBI): domain Eukaryota; kingdom Metazoa; phylum Chordata; class Mammalia; order Carnivora; family Felidae; genus Neofelis; species Neofelis nebulosa. The sequence continues at coordinate 7,333,529 of NC_080791.1, read as the reverse complement.
TAAGGCTTCGCCCAACAAGCTGGGATCATACGGGAAAGCACTTAAGCGGGGTCTGGCACACAGGGACGTGTCTGCTAAGCGTCGGCTGTTACCACGATCATGGTCGCTTTGCAGCCCGGGTTCCTGACGCAGGTTCCACGCTAGGTTCTCACTGGTGCCCCAACGCTCCGCGATTTTTCAGACCCTTCCCTGGAATGCTCTTTTGCTTCTTTTTCCACTGGAAAATTCCAAGTTGTACTTAAGGCTCGGCTCGAATTCACCCCCTCGGTGACACCTTCTCCCACCTGACATGCGCAGACATCACCTTTTCTGTGTTTCCACCGACCTTGAGCCTTCAATGCTGTAGTGTCTCTGTAGCACCTGCCCCTCCCACCTCCAAAAGTGCCCTGCACGGAGCCGGGCACACCGGTAAGTCTCCAGAAACGATTTGTAAATGGATGTATGAAATACTGAAGGGAAGACACTTCTCTGCCTTCTTCCCCTCCTCTCTCTCACCCACCTCGACTCACCAACATCCTTCAGTCCACCTACCTACCCACAGCCCCTCCAGGCTAATTTATAAATAGGAAAGGACAGCTGCATACAAACATAACCTGGAGGCCAGGGATGCTCTGAAGACGAGGTCAGACCATTTATTTTTTATGCCTTAGGCAATACCTGATTTCTACCTGTTTAAGCTTCTTCAGTATCTAAAATTCACGTTTCCTCCTCAAGGTCAGTGAATGCTTTGCTTACCTTTGAACATTCCTCATGGAAAGCCTCTCTCCTGAGGCTGTCAGCCCTTCCCCAAGACAACTCCCACCTGGTTCTAAAGCCCTTCATTTGGGCCCACCACGCCCAAAGCATCCAAATGCTTTATTGATTCACCCATGTGACACAGAGTCTAACAAGACAGATGGATCTGGACCCTGTCCTCTGGACCCTGGACCCTGTCCAGTGTGGAAGACGTTATTACGCAAGCAGTTACAGGTTTTATAGGGGCTCCAAAAGTGCAAGGCAGGATAGATGTGGACAGCACGGTTGGGAAGACAGGCAAGTTCCTGTGGGGAAGTGGCATTTACTCAAAGATCTTGAAGGATGGGGGAGGGCGTTGCCCAGGAGAAAAGCAAGAAGAGGAGTGCTCTGGAAGTGGTGATGGCGGGGAGAACAGCATGTGCAAAGGCCCTTAGGTGGGAGAGAATGATTCTTTTACTCAAGAGTTGCTACAACCAGTGTGGGTGGAGAAGGGCAAAGCGGTGGAGGTGAGGACGGAGCGGGCAGGGGCCATGCTGCAGAGGACGCTGGGAACCAAGGTAGAGGTTTTCTACCTTACTCTAGGAACACTGGAGAGTCTCTGCAGGGCTGAATGCGGGTCAAGGAGGTGCTTCTACTGGTTTTAGGGGGTCTCTGCGGCTGTAGAGAGCATAAAGCAAGGGGGGCGGAAGGCAGATGAGTTAGGAGGGCCGTGACAGGAGCCCGCGGAGGCCCCTTCGTACTGACGTCAAATTAACCCAAAATCTAATACGCTTTCCCAAGCAGGAGAGAAAGGGCTGACGTGGGCACAAGGGGGGTTGTGAGCAGAAGTGCTTGGCCCACCTGCACACGTCCACCTGCGCGTTGAGAGCAGTCATCTAATATGCCAACAGGAAGCAGACAGTGGCCTGCCTTCCACTTCCTGCACCTCCTCTCCGTTCCTCCGGACTGCACCCGGCTCCCAGGCCACCAGTGGTGCATTGCTGGTGCCTGTTATGCCCAGAATTCGTGATCCCCAAAGACCACTAGGGAGCCGAGTCCGATACAAAAGCAAAAGAGCCTTTATTCGAGCTAGCGCGAGCTCAATCCCCTACCTGCACCAACGCAGCGGTGAGATACCGGGGAGAGAGAGAAGTTTCAAAAGGACAAAGGTTTTATTGGGGCCTAGGGGCAGTTGGTGAGGTAATGGCTGTGGCCTCAGCCGATTGGCTGGGGAAGGGTCCGAGTCCTGTTAGGCAGGTGAGGGGGGGGGGGTTACTTAAGGGGAGGAGGTGTGGTCAAGGTGAAGGACACAGAACAAGATGGAGCCGGCCGGCGTAGGCCTGCCCTTTCAAAAGAATCCCATGCGGGCTCCTCGCTGTCAGCAGAGGCTGACGCAGGGTTCCAACTCACAAGTTATGAGATTGTGACCTGAGCCAAAACCGAGTTAGATGTTTAACCAACTGAACCACCCAGCAGCCCCAAAACATGCAAGTTATTTAATGGTTCATTCTGCATCATTCTCTCTGATTTTTTTAATGTAACACTATTGTAAATATCTTTCCCTATCAAGGAATATATTTTTACAACAGAATTTTTTTAAGTTTATTTATTAATTTTGAGAGAGAAAGTGAGAAGGGGAGGGGCAGAGACAGGGGGAGAGAGAGAATCCCAAGCAGGCTCCACACGTCAGCATGAAGCCTGATGTGGGGCTCGAACTCAAGAACCACGAGATCATGACCTGAGCCGAAACCAAAAGTTGGACGCTTAACCGACTGAGCCACCCGGGCGCCCCTACAACATACATTTTTTAACGGATGCATGGTACTCTACGAAGACTAGCTGAATCTGCCATAACTTAGGCATCTACTCTCAATTGTTGGGAATTTATGTTGTTTTCAGACATATTATGATTATAAACAAGGCCGAAATGAAGACCCTTCCATATCCTTTATTATTTCCTTGGCAAACATTGATGAAAATGGAATTTCTGGGAATAAGAAACATGGTTCACAGCTTTCGATGGATATTGCCAAGTTGTCCTTGAGAAACAGTCAAAAAGAATTTAAGGCAGGGTGGGTTTCTAATTATTGCTATCGTATGCTGCACAGGGTCTATGACATGAAGACTGAGCCCAGATGCCCCTGAGGGTACTTGAGGTCATCACACCTTCTCAGACAGGTGCTCAGCCGGCTTCCCTACTCTCGGTGCCCAGCAATCCACAGATGCAGCCGGCTGTCCCCAATACAGAATAAAGATTAGTAAGGCAGAGAAAAATCATAATTTCTGTTATCTTTTTAAAGGCTGCTTCTTGAGAGTCTCTGAGCAGGGCTAATGTCTGTTTTTTTGAGAAGTCATTGACCTTCTCCAACACAGAGAAGAAAATCCAACCGAAATTAAAACTCCTTGGCCGGGGCGGGGCGGGGGTGGGGGGGTGGTCTCTTCTCAGATCTCTGCAAAGAGTTAATGGTGGGGCAGGAGCGACGACTGAAGTTGCTTCAGCAGCTTCCCCGAGCAGTGTCCGCGTGCATTTGCCTCGAATAAAGCTGTGGGGCGACGGTGTCTGTCCCCATAAACATGGGGCTCCCCTTGCTGGTCCCGTTTGTTGGCTTTTCTTTTTTCCCAAGTTGCTCAATTAGTCACAAAGTTGGAAAAAACCAACTCTGTCCAGCACCCCATAAACGCCCACGGGTCTCCTCATTTGAGAAACAATAAGGATGATTTTCTGTGTTTGTGTTTGTTCTGGAAACAGTCTGAGCTGCAATCATGTCGAAGCCCCCGACCGCGGTTTCCAGTATTGCGTTTTGCTCTTGAAGATGATGCTTCTTTTCCTAACCCTCTTTTACAGTGGACCATGGTTTCCCAATATTTCCTCCAAGCTCCTTCGCCTCCCTAGAAGGTGACCTTAAGGCCTGTGGTGGCTGCTGTTCGGCGGTGCTCCGAGCAGAGGCCACGGGACCCTGGGAGAGCTCACCTGGCCTTCCCGGCCTCCCTTCCCTGCTTGCGAACAGAAGGTGCCCAGACCTGTCTCTGACTCGTGTGCCCTTGGGCGTCCCACAAAAGCAAGCTTTGTGGTGACTCTCCAGCAAGGCAGTCAGTTCCAGAAGATCTTCAGACTTGCCTGGATAACGTGGCAAAGTGTCTACTCTATTCGGCTGGGGGCACAGCCTATTGAAAAGAGACGGGCTTGCAGATAAGCCCCACCAACTGTCGTGGGCCTCAGAGGAACACGGAGGCTGTGCTGAGGGCAGTGATTTGAGCATTTTTAGATCAGAAGAAAACAAAAGGGGCAATGTGGTTCTTCTAGTGTGGGACTGTGCACGAGATGCAAACTGTAGGGAAAAGGCACCCAAGCTGTGACTTGTCTCTACCGGTCGAGCTGTGCCTGCCCGTGGCTCCTCCCGGTCCCAGATCAGACAAGGTCCGCGGCACCTGTTCGGAGCCCCACACCACGGACTCCGGCTTTGACCACCACAAGCCCCAAGGCCACGGTTCAGTGGCTCCTGATTTAAACTCCCTTTCGAGGAACTTGTTGACCCAGCTCATTTATTTTCTCTCTTCTATCAGCCAAGTCAGAGTTTGCTGGCCTCAGGCTGGGCCTCGGCCCTGTTCTGGTCAGCGGCAGTCATGATGCTTGAAGGAGCAGAGGTCCCTACGAGGCCCAGCCTTCCACACAGGTGGGAGGAAGGACAGCTGTCTCTACTTAGAAGGTTCTGCCAGGATCATGCTCTTGAGGCCAGAGACACATCCATATATGGACTGATACTCTAACAGAGAGCAAAGAAAAGGAAATTTGAATAACCCAGACAGCCCGCGCTGAGACCTGAACCACCCCACACACGTACTGCTTGTCAGGTGTAGGAGGCACAGAAAGAAGAGGTCAGGACACAGCAGGATTTCAAGGCGAGGAGAGCCTTCTCCAGAAGAGGTTCCCATCTGGGGTCTTTGAAACCCTAAAAGTATCCGTACTGTTTCCACGGTGAATTATCTACTTATCTGAAAAGCCAGGAAGCAAGAGCAGGCTTCCCCCCCCCCCCACCCGCCGGGAGGCTCCAGACACAAAGGGGTCTCTCCTGTCCCCCTGCGGCTAGCTTCCAGAACATCCAGAGATGTGTCCGAGAGGGGGATGGCTCAGAGGATGACTCTGCTGAAGAGCCGGGGGCAAAACTTGTGTGCAGGTGGCCGAGGCTGGGGCTTCTGTCCCCACGGGGGTGCTCACTCCTGAAAACCAGTCCTCCTCTCCCTTGTCGAGGTGGGGCCTTCGTGGCAGGGGAGGAAACTCTCCTCCCCCTGTGGAAGGTCAGGGCTCGGCTGGTCGGCTCGGCCCTTACCAGGACCTCTGAGAGACTGAACTAACTGCCTGCAAAGCCCAAGAGGTCAGTCAGAAAGTGTGGCTCACGGTGCTTCTCCAGCAGTCGGACTGTCTGCTGTGTGCTGAGCGAGCGAGGCCGAGCTGCAGGCAGCTCCGGGTTCCAGGCGTGGGCCCAGGTGGCCGTCTGCTGCCTGCGGACGTCCCAGGCCATCCTCCCAAGCAACAGTGTAAACTGGGAACAGTCCATACCCCCTGGCGAGGAGAGCACACCCTCTTCCCGGGGCCGGGCGCACTGCCTCCCTGCCACTGAGGCCCTGGCGGGAAGGCGCCTGACATCTCAGCCAGCGTCCCCGTCTGTGGAACGGGAAACATAATCCCCTCCTCTCGGAACTGTTCCCTGGATGAAAGGAGACAGTGGATGCTGACGGCTTAGGCCAGCGCGCGGCACGAAGTTCGACTGGATGAGCAGCACCTTTCAGCACCCACCCATTCAGACAAGCCCGTCTCAGGCACCCACTACGGAGCGGGTGCCGGCTCGATGCCAGAATACGGGGACATCAGACACATCAACAATTACACTACAGCACGTAGAAGCACTAGATATTGTGCAAACACATGCGGAAGACTTCGGACGGGGGTTGGGGGGGGCGGTGGAAATGAAGGAAAGCTTCTGAGAGGCGGTGGCACCAATGAGTCAGGAGAAGAAGTCAGAAGGCACAGGGAGGAAGGGGCGTTCTCGGCAGAGGGAGCCGCGGATTGTACAGCCAGGGCCACGAGAGTCGGCTGTGCCGGGACCCACAGGGCCAGGAGCCCCAGCAGCCACATAAGCAACTGCTTTCTCCGAGAGTCTGAAGGCAATCGATGTATCTGTGCATAGGATTTCGGATACAAGCATACATATAACGCTATTAGGTTCAAGTGCATCCAAGCAGGTGCCTCACAGAGGAAATATTCGCTGACAGTGAACATCTGTGGCCTAGAGGAATCCAAATCCGGTGATGGGGATGCGGTTTCAAATTTAATAACATTTTTACTTACTCGTGGACGGGCTTCTGTGAAGCCTTGGGGCCTCCCGAGCCAGGCTAATTTGCACACAGCAGAGCCGCACAGGTTTGTCTTTACTCAGAGCAGGAGATAATAAATAGATGAGGATGAAAATTCTAATTGGATAAAGGCAGTTGGACTGAAGGAGAAAATAAAAATAAGAACCCTCACGAGTTCTCCAGCTTGGTGGGTTGTCGGGAGATGCTGGCAGCTGGAGTACCCAGCCAATCACTCAGGATAACTGACAGGCTGATGTTTCAATGACTCATCTTTGCCACGGCAGGGTCAAGACTAGAGGTTGGGAGACGCTCTTTAATTTAATAAACCATCTGGAAGAACTGCAAGGTTTTCGTTTGTGCGTCTTTGGCCTCCCTCTATAAATACCTCTACGTTAAGGTGCGGCACATCTCTAATTAAAATCTAAATTGCATTCGAGACATTTGCATCCGAAGAAAGTCATTCTGTTCAGCAGAGACCTACACCTCTGAATTGCAAGTTAATATGTGAAAGCCCTTTACCTCTTCCTTCCCCGCTGCACCATTTTCCATGGTCACTGGGGGGCCGGTAACCTTGCTATGAATATAACTAGCCTCATTTCTCCTCCCGGTATATACAACTGATGCTTCATATAAAACGTAGCCAGGAATCTTCTAGTGATTCAGCCCAGCAGCCTAACCCCAGCCTAGCATTACCCTTGATTTTCAGATATGGCTCCCACATGTCAGAGAAGGGGTGGGGAAGTGCACCGGAGAGCCAATTAAGTCCGCGTGCAGAACACTAACCGTGGGCTCCGCTGTCTACCCCAACAGTTCTCACCCTGGATGTACTGTAAAAATCACCTGGGAAGGGGTGCCTGGGTGGCTCAGTCGGTCGAGCGTCCAACTTCAGCTCAGGTCATGATCTCACGGCTCGTGAGTTCAAGCCCCGCCTCAGGCTCTATGCTGACAGCTCAGAGCCTGGATTCTCCTTGGGATTCTGTGTCTCCCTCTCCCTCTACCCTTCCCCTGCTGTGTGCTGTCTCTCTCTCAAAATGAATGAACTTAAAAAAAAAATCACTCGAAAGGATTACAGGGCCCTGAGGAGATGGGACAACTACAATGATCCAGAATTGCATTTGATGACATGTGAATGAGGTATGTAGATGAGCAAAAGGCACTGTATCAATGTTACTATTGGACTCTGATGGCTATGTGGTGGTTATGTGAGATGGTAACGTTTAGGAAAGCTGGGAGGACGGATATACAGGACTTCATTTGCTGTTCGGCATCTATTGTGTAAGTCTCAAATTATTTCAAAAGGAAGAGTTTAAAAAAAACAGAAAAGATAAAAGAAGAAAGTCACTAGGGGGAAAAAAATCTCCCAGGAGGCCTTAAAAAATACCAACGCTTGGGTCTTATCTCAGTCCAATTAAATCAGGTCTCTGGGTATGCAGCCTGAATATCGGTATTTTCAAAAAGCCCCTCCAGTGATGGTGACGTGTAACGAGGACTGAGAGGCACCGTGGGAGGGAAGCCGGGGGGACGGAAACTGAGCTGACCCCCTCTTTATTACATCCCGCTCGGTGACTTCGGGCAGGGCCTTAATTCTCGCGATGCCTCAGTGGCCCCCTCTGTCAAACGGAGACACCTGGCTGTACCTGAGGACATTGACAGTGTGCAGAGGTAAGCAGAGAGAGACACTTTATGACCCTCAGGAACTCAAGGGGCCAGTAAAGCATTCCTTCTGAAGAGAAGCTTCACTACTTAAGAGCCCTGATGACTTTCAGGACACAGTGATACACTGGTAAATTAGCAAGGGCTGGCCTCGTGGTCAAAAAGTGAGCAAGTCCAGTGTGGCCATGGCTTCCTTTCCTTCCATCCACAGCGACAGAGACATCATTTGGCGGGCCTCGCACCCACAGATCCCGCTGCCTTGGTTCTACAAGGGATTTTATTTTTGAGAGAGAGAATAATAAAAATAGGTGAATAACTAAAAACCACAGAATTTTGTACTCTGTTTTTATTTATTTATTTGTTTGTTTGTTTGTTTGTTTAGGTCGTGAGTGGGGGAGCGGCAGAGAGCAAGAGGGAGGGAGAGAATCCCAAGCAGCCTCCGGAACTGTCAGCGCAGAGCCTGAGGTGGGGGCTCAATCCCACAAACCACGAGATCATGACCTGAGCTGAAATCAAGAGTCAGATGCTCAATGGACCGAGCCGCCCTGGTGCCCCAAATTTTGTACTTTAAATGGGTGAAGTGTATGGCATGTGAATTATATCTTATAAGGCTATTTAAATGTTTAATAGCATATACTTCTCGAAAAAAAACAACCACCACCCATATTTCTGGGTCCCAGCCCCAGAGTTTCAGATTCAGTAGATCTAGGTTCAGACCTTAAGAATTTGCATTTCTCTCCAAACCCCCCACACAATGGAGCCAGAAACCTCGAGGTCTGAGAGGTACAGAGTGGTGGGGGCCGAACAGAGGTACAGAATCACGTAGCCTCAAGTAGCCCGAAAATTCACTGATAACACTGGAGAAGGATGCCATTGTGACCTGAATCAGCAATAAAGGTGTAATTCTTTTTATTTTATTCTGTTTAAGAGGGAAGGTACTATAAGACTCTTAGAACATTGTCATCAGTATAATTGAAGAAAGAAAATGTGATTATGTGGAAAGCTCCAGCATGGGTCCAAACACATTAGAAATTCCCCCTTTTCTCTGGCATTTTCAGCTAGCCATGGAATTCCTGGGGCATAAATCTTGGCTTTTTCATTTTGAATGTTTCCTCTTTTGCCTTTCCCCATTGTGCATATATGACTCTCCTCTATCTTATTTTTCACCTTAAAGGGAATTTAAAATAAACATTTAGATAGTAAAGACAAAACAGAATTTGCATTTCTAACACATTTCCAGGTGATGTTGATGGAGCTTGTTCTAGGCACCACACTTTGAGAACCACTGATCTATAGTATTGGTCTTTGTTTCATTGATTGATAAAATTCAGGAAGGCTTTGTCACATCCTCTGGATATCTGGAGAGCTGCACCTTTATTTTTCCTGCTTTCATTGTTTTTTTTTTTTTTTTTTTTACACTGAGTTGGCCCAACTCAGCATGAGGAAGTGAAATCTTCTGACAGAGACCTGTGCCTTAACAGGCTCATTAATCTGTCGCACGCACAGACACCCAACGCAGGGCACACCTCTGAACACAGGCCTCTTGAGTTCAGACCCTGGCAAGTGACTTTCTCAGGGAGTTGACAGAACTACTGTGTGCATTTGATGCGACTGGCTTGGACAGGCCCAATATCACAGCTCTTTCCCAAACAGGTCATCCCTCATTATTTGGAGTTAACATTCTTCCGTTGAAAGTGCCTCATTAGGTATATTGCATCAAAATCCTTAATACTATTACAACATGCACACCTGTTAGCCTACAACCTTGCTTCTACAAACTTCTTCTGAAGGAAACATTAACAGATGTGTGCAGGGATTTAATCGTAAGGAAGTTTCTCATCAATGTGTTATAAAGAGCAAAAATTTAGAAACGACTTAAATGTCCAATCATAAGAGATTGGATTAAATAAAATAGGTGGCATCTGCTGGGTGTCATTTTTAAAATAAACTTCTCATTTAAAACTTCTTCAGCATTAGAAAGACTTGTAGAGTTTGTAGAAAGCCAGTATAGAGTTTCCATATTCCCCCATTTTTAACATCGTACATTGTTATGGTACATTTCTCACAATAAAGAACCAATACTGACAAATTACTATTAACTCAACTCCATGCCTTATTCAGATCTCCTTAGTCTCCATCTAATGTCATATTTCTGTTCAGGGTCCCATGGATGACCCCACATCCTGTTTTGGTAGCATGTGTCCGTACGCTCCTTTTGGCCGTGAGTGAGTCTCAGACTTCCCTCATTTGACAACCTTGTGAGTTTTGAGAAGTACTGGTCAGCTGTGTCGTAGAATGTTTCTCAACTTGGATTTGTCTGATGTCTCTTCTCATGATTAGAATGAGGTTCTGCATTTCAGAGAGGAAGACCACAGATGGAGCACACCCTTCTTATCCCATGATATGACGGAGTACGAGCTATTGTCTTGATCACTGGCTGAGGGGGTTTGTCAGGTTTTCTGCTGTGAAGCTACTCCTTTTTCTGTCATCTTTGGAGGAATCACCATGCACAGCCCACTTCCTGGAGGGCAGAGTATCTGCGTAAGTTATTTGGGATTCTTTTGCATGGGAGATTTGTCCCTTGTCCCACATTTATTTTTTCAGTCCTTGAGTTATATCAGCACGGACTCAGGGACCCTTATATATATGGGGTTATAATTCAATCCTACTTTATTTTGTTGCTCGAACTTTCTCAGCTCTGGCCATTGAGAATGCTTTCAGTAGGCTCCCATACCCCTTTGGCATACCACCACGTTGTAAGTTTCTTCTTTTTGAGCATTTTCTTACTTTCTGGCATGACAAAATGCACAGGCAATTCAGTGGAGGGGGAAAAAAATAACCCAGACTTTTTGACAAATGCTGTGGGATCAACTGCATATCCGAATGCAAAAAAATTGAAGTTCAATCCACATCTTGCACCACATACAAGGATTAATTCAAAATGCAGCATGAATCTGAATGGAAAGCCTAAAACTATAAATCTTTTAGAGGAAAATATAGGAGAAAATCTTTGTGACCTTGGGATAAGCCAAGAGTTCTTAGATATGACACCAATCACAGAATCGATAAAAGAAAGAATAATTTAAACATCATTAAAATTAAAGGTCTACTCCTCAAAAGACAATCAGAAAATGAAAGAGAATGAATGAGAAGACAATCCACAGAACGGGAGCAAATATTTGCAAATTATGTATCTGATAAAGGACTTGTGTCCAGCAGAGTATCAGATAAATTTATAAATTTCAGTAAGAAAACAAGCAAGCAAATTCTTAAAAATGGGCAAAATATTTGAACACCCATTTCACAAAGAAGACATACGGATGGCAAATAAGGACACAAAAAGTTGTTCAGTGTGTTTGGCCATTAGGGAAATGTGAATTAAAGTCCCAATGAGATAGTACTACACACTCATCAAAATGGTTAAAATTAAAAAGACTGATAATATCAAGTGTTAGAGAGGGTGTGCAGAAGCAGGGACTTCTCATACACTACTGGGCGTAATGTGAAATGGTCCAGCCTCTTGGAAAGACCACCTGGCAGTTTCCTGAAAAGTTAAACATATGCCTACCACGTGAGACAGCCGTTTGCTCTCCCAGGTGTTTACCCAAGACAAGCGAAAACATAGGACCACACACACAGACTTATACACTTCCTACCAATGTTATCTGTAATTGCCAAAAATGGAAGTCTTGCCCCCGTTGGTAAATGGTGAAGGGATAAACAGGTATGGTCCGCACAACGGATTACTACTCAGCAATAAAAGGAACGAACGCTTGATATGCACTGCAAATTGGATGAATTTCAAGATGATGCTGAGTGCCAGAAGCCAGACAAAAATGAACGCATGCTGCGTGACCCCATTGACAGAAAATTCTAGCAAACGTAAACCGATCTATAGTGACTCAGGGGCTGTCTGGGAAATGGCTGGGGGTGGGGAGAGGACAACAGGAGGAAACTTTTAGGGGCTACGGATGTGTATGTTCATTGTCCGTCGTGCATGTGTAGGGATGTGTGCACATGCCAGTGTTTATCAAACCGTGTACTTGAACATGAGCAGTTTATTCAATATCACTTGCACGTAAGACTGGGAAGGAAGGAGGTATAGACAGGGATCAGAGTTATCTATACCACAAAGGGAGAGAGAGAGAGAGCAACAGAGCTGTGGCTGCCAAGGGATGGTGGGCGGGGTGCCAGTTGTGGTCGCGATTTAAGTTCTGGTGTGTAAGTGAAAGACCCTGCCGCCCAGCAGGGAGGGAAGGCTGAGGATGCCGTGGAGAGGGAACAATTGTGGAAGGGCAGGGGGCACCCAGCCCGGGCAGGGGGTTGGCCCAGGGCGGGAGCGTAGACAGTACCCCCCATCCCTCCCCAGCGGCCGGAGGGGAGGCCAGGCGGGTGTGCAGTTCAGGGAAGGTGTCCTGACTATTTCTATTTTCTCAGTAAAATCGACATTAAAATCGACTATTTCTATTTTCTCAGTAAAATCACGGGCCAAGAGTGAAGAAGGGCAAGCCCTGGAGGTCTGAGAGGGAAGCGGGAGGAACAGTGGTCTCGGAGAGCAGGAGGCACTGAGTGTGAAGGCCACTACATGACGGTGGTCAGAAATGCTCTGGGGGTGGGGGTGGGGGTGGGGGGGTTTCCAGGCGGCACCTGCCGCCAGGGTGCCCCCAACACTTTTGGGAAGTGGGCCTTGCTCCTCGGACTTCACCCCTGCCAGCAGATCCGCGGGCCCTCCCCGCGACGGTCACTCCCCTGGCCATCGAGCTACCCTCTTCCCCTGGCTCACCCCCCACTGGCACCATGGAGGCTGGCTGGCTGGCTGGCTGCCCATCCTCGATGCACAGCTGGCTCTCAGGGCGGTGCCTGGCCCGCAGCGCAGGCCAGAGGGGCAGAGGCCCAGGGCTGCTCCTCTCCTCCCACCCATCTACGCCCTACATCTCTGTGCCCGTTTCTTCTGTCGCCCTAGGTTTCTCCACCTTGCTCCGCGTCTCGGGAGACTGCACAGCTCACCTGTCAAGGCAGCTTGCTTTCTGGCTACAGGGGCAATCGCCAGGTCCCGGGATTCATTCTCTGGGCCGGTTCCCCGTGGTCACCTCCGGCTGGCTGCACAGAAAGGTCAAAGCCCAGCAGTCTCTCCTTCCCGGCCCCGCCCCCGCACCCCCACTTCCTTCAGGGGGAGGAGTGGGAACACTCCAGCGACCAGCCTCAGGTAGACTCTCCGTCATGATTTCCTCACACCCTGCCCTGGCCTGTGTAAATAATCCTTTTATTGAATCCCCTTAGAATAATGCTAATTTGTGTGTGCCATCTGTTTCCTGCTGGGACTCTGACAGAACCCTATCTGTGAATAATGATTTTAATAACTCTCTGAATTCCATTAGTGCCTCGCTACTCAAATGTGACCGGGGGACAGTGGCACAGCATCACCTGAAAGCATGAAAGAAACGCGCACTCTCAGACCCCACCTCAGACGTCCTGATCTGGGATTAGCCCTCTGGAAAGACGCCCCTGGTGCTTCCCTGGCACACTCACATCCAGGCAGCACGGCATTAGAGTATTCTGCGTTTACTGAAGCTCTTCTGGGTACAAAAACCCCAAAGACTCACTCAGACTGGTTGAGGCAAGGGGGTCTTCTACCCAAGGCAGTGAAGGAGACAGACTTACGCAGAACTCTGACAGGACCATGGAGAAGGTAAAGCCTTATGAAGACCCTAAAGGGCCGTGTGGACCCCAGAGATCTCAGCAAGAGGGGTCTGCAGGCCTTCACTGTTCCAGCCTGGATTTTCCATTGGATTTGCCTCATGTTCCATGACCAACGGGGACCCCTCACCACTTACTCTTTTTTCCAGAGTTCTTGTTCACTCACAGCTGTGCCCACCTAACTCCCAATCTGAGCTCACTTTCTGCCCATCGTGCTCCCTGGTCTGTCTCCTAACCCTATTTTGTGGACTACCTAAACTTCCGTTGCCCATCGTGTCCCTGTTCGGACAGAGCTTTCGGTCTCAGCTTCTCTAACAGGCTCATGGCTAGCTGCCAATTCCTGACCAATTCCAGCAGGTACCAGGTATACAGACGGGTCTGATCAGCAGGGCCTGGGGAAGAAAATCACACTGTGCTCACACTTCTGGTTAAAATGGTCTTAGGGGTGTCTGGGTGGCTCAGTCGGTTGAGCATCCGACTCTTGATTTCATCTCAGGTCCTGATCTCATGGTTGTGAGATGGAGTTTTGCATCAGGCTCCAATACTGAGCATGGCCAAGCAGGCCTGGGATCCTCTCTTCTCCCTCTTTCTCTGCCCTTCCCCCAATCGCTCTCGCTCACTCTCTCAAACTAAATGAATAAAATAGTCTTCAAAGAGCTGAAACAAGGTTTCTAAATATTGGTTGCAGGCTCTTTCCCCTCTACCTACATCACCACCTCCCATCCCTGCTCCCCCCCCACACCCCCCCCACCTCTCAGGAACATCTGCATCCTCTGGCAGACTCTGACACGCATGGAGATGACTCTTCATGTTCAGGGTATTTCAAATGTTGTATAACAAAATTAATTACATTTAATTAAACTTACCCATTTTTTATAGCTCCCAACCAATCTAAAATGCCACGTTAAGCTTATAAGACGGCAGCCTTCCAAAGGATTGGGCTGTTGGGTGTATCTGCTCTAAAAGGCTCATGTAATTTCAGGGATCATTTTACACGAGTGGGTAATAGCCTCTTGGCCTCAGTTACGCATCAAGCAAGAATTAGCCTCTGGGTCCTCGGCCAAGTCACTATCTATGTCCCCCCTTCCTGCATGCCAGCAACAATGCTAACGCAGAATTTCCACCTCCTTTCATAATGCACGAAAACTATGAGCCTGCTTCTCCTTCCCCCCACTATATGGGAGCAGGGGAGGGAACATTTTGTATTTCTCACAAGCAAAGAGCCTGACATATGGTAGTTGCTGAATTTATTAACATTTATTGAATGGATGAATGCTCTTGCTCATTGGCTATTAAGTTTCTCTTATCTTTTTTCTCTGAAAAAAGTCTTTCTCCCCAAGTCTTAGAGGATTTCTTGCTCCCCAAGATTTAGAGGGGATGTGGTGGCCACAGGTCTAACATGTCTTCTCACTTGGACCCAGACTGAAGCAGTACCCTCTCTCTGGTCCTAGTATCAAGGGAGATGGCTGACGGAACATCAATACACCCTAAAGGCTCTACTTATAACTGGCCCACAGTCACTTCCACACATTCCATGGGCTAGAGTAAGCCATGTGGCAGGCCCAACAGGAGGGGAGGAGAAAATTATGCTTTGCAAAGCAAGGAAGGGGGGGGGGGTGGTGTAGTGAATATCTGCTAAAAAGTAATACTATACAGTAAACACCGAACAAAATCTACCCTGTGTTGTTTACCTGAGTTTTCTATCAACGCTGTTCTGAGGTTTTAACTAGTTTTCAAAACCAGCAAACTAAAATCCCCTACAATGTATAGATTAGTCAGGATCTATTCAGTTCGAGGGACAGAATACAACTCAAACTACTTTATGAACTAAAGGCGTGGCAATATATCTATTGAATGTTCACAAACACGGAATAAAACTGCCTTAATCCTTCTTTTGGGTTAGAACAAACAAAATCCAAAATTGCACAAAGTGAATTCAATGGTGAACCTTCAGTGTATATACACTCTTGACAAACTGAAACAGGTAAACCTTCAGTTTACATACTTCTGTCCTTTGGAAATATTCAAGGCCAAGAAATCCTGTACCATATCATTTAATTTCAAAATCTTCCCTGGCTGTCGTACCCTAAATTCCTTTCCCATCAATTTTCCCCAAAAGAGCCATTTCATCCAGGTGTCAAATTTCTTAACACCCTATATCCTTCCTACCAGAGGGGGCAATGCACACAACATACCTTAAATCATTTTGGTCTCTTGCTATTCGTTCATTAATTCCATAAGCCTTACCGAGAACCTGTTAAAGGGCAGGTGCTGTATTTAGCTCTGGGAGTACACAGGATGGGTAAGCACAGACAGTCTAGAAATTTGTCGCATAACAGGGGCAAGAGGCTTATAAACAACATCTGGAACACTGCATGATAAGCACGGTAACAGAAGCAAGAAACAGCTCAGCTCAGCGCTACGCAGACAACTGCGGCCACAGTGGAACACTCAGCTACAGAAATGGGAGGCTGGTGGCACCAGCTGGCGGTCACTGGAGTAATGTCTCAAGGAGAATCTGAACTCTGACTGAAGACAGAAGCTGGGAAGATAAAGGAAAAACAGTGGATAGAAGAGTCACATGCAGAGGAATCAACGGAACCAGCCAAGTGAAGGGTGGTCGAGTTTCTCTGTGCTGCCCTTGAGGGACACCGATCACACCAAGCAGAGACATTACGGAGTCGGGCTGAGTTGGAAGTGTCTGTGGGATATGCAGGAGGGATACTTCCTTGGATTCGTGAGCGATTTGCACTCAGTTATTGAAATTTATTTGTGTATGTTTGTGCACGGAGTGAGCAGCAGCTAGGGCAAAGAACAACGAGGGGGTGACAAATCTATGGTAGAACCGGCATGCCAAAGCCAGATTTCTTTCCCCACAAAGAATAACCAAAAACAGGTTCTGTCTTGTTCTGCTTCTTACTCATTACCAGGAGCTGGCTCGGTGCGGGGCTCTGTGGTGCCTGCCGAACAAGGCACTTAAGAGAAGACTAGGGGCGCCTGGGTGGCTCGGTCAGTTAGGTGTCCAACTTCGGCTCAGGTCATGGTCTCATGGTTCACGGGTTCACGCCCCACGTCGAGCTCTGGGCTAACACCTTGGAGTCTGCAGCCTGCTTCAGATTCTGTGTCTCCCTTTCTCTCTGCCTCTCCCCCATTTGCACTCTGCCTCTCTGTCTCTCTCTCAAAAATGACATAAAGATTAAACAAAAATTAAAAAAAAGAGAGACCTACAGCCTACTGGGTGCTCGCTACAGGGCTGGATGTGGAGCACAGTCTCCAGGTGTAGGAATGTTACAGGTTTCAAAAGCGGCCACGCAATCTGCCAGTACAAGCTAAGCGATTATCTTCAGGAAAGCTAATTTAAGAACATGATAAATTCACTGTCCAGAACTGGCTAAGCATTGTACTCAGAGATCTTGCCCTGAGAGTGCTCTTATATTACTGGACACAATGAAAACATTAGTATTTTATAGGAAATATGTTTATTATTGATCGTTGCAATTCAAAAATACTCTTTTCTCGGGACTGGTCCATCTTACTCTGTCTCTTTAGAGATATTAAATACATCAAAAATGTGAGCAATTTTGCTTAATAATACACAGAAATTTCTGTATGGTAAGCAAGATAGGAATTTCTAACAATGAAACAAGATCTCCAGAAGTTGTCAGTAAAACAAAGGAAGCATTTCAAGTGACAAGATGTAGGAATCCACGGATAAGATCTAACAGAGCACATGCTGGAAAATGGGATCAAGAAACTTTGTAATCCACCCTCACTCTGAGTTTGCTCTGGGATGGCACAAGCATGTCCCGTGAAAGGGGCTTAGAGACAGAACTGCTTTGGTCCGAGGACAGATCCTTTGGGCATGGGACTCATGTTACCTAAGTGCCCCAAAGCCAACTGTTTTTTTCAACTTCTTGTCCACATAATCATGACCAGAGGTCTCAAGGAGAAGAGCACAGAGCATCTAGCTTTGACTTTTGAGCAGATGTAACACCAGCTCTTCATCCTCTGCTAAAGACAGGCCTGTGTCCAAAGGCTCTAAGGTCTCCCACTTGGCCTTCTTTCTGTTACGACTCGTGGGTCCCACGTCTTCCACTTCGCTGTTGTTCCTTTTCCTCATTCCCTGCTTCTTCTTGGTATCACTGGTGGGAACAAATCCAACGATTTACTTGATAAACAACTAAATCCATTATGAAATCAAACACTTAAAATAGGACAAAATCACCAATAACAGAGAGTTGGTAAAGTGATATTATTACTCAAGAGAGAAAGAAACTGTAACAACATCAGGATATCTGTATGTCATAAGTACCTTCCTATTAACAGATGGGGGCAGAAGGCCTACCATGCACCAGGCACTGCACAGGCACTGTCTCATCCAATCCTCACAATTCTAGGGAGCTACAGTTATATCATCCACAACCTGGGGACACTGATGGCCTGCACTCTGGCTCCTATCTGTGCTTGTCCTGCCACAGCAAACTGCCTGTATTAAAGTTAGATTACTGTTTTGGTAGCAATCTGTAAGCTAACAGATACCAGGATACCAGATACTAACATCTGTTGTATGAAGTTGTGATATACAGGTTAAGAGTAAAAGAGAACCTCAAATGTCAAATTATTTAAGACATCAAATAAACTTTCTCCATTTAATGGGGTGCCTGGGTGGCTCAGTCGGTTGAGCGTCCGACTTCGGCTCAGGTCACAATCTCACAGTCCGTGAGTTCGAGCCCCATGTCAGGCTCTATGCTGACAGCTCAGAGCCTGGAGCCTGCTTCGGATTCTGTGTCTCCCTCTCTCTCTGCCTCTCTCATGGTCTGTCTCTCTCAGTCTCAAAAATAATTAATTAATTAATTAATTAAATTCTATATCTAAGACCCAAACATTGTTCTTGAAAAAACAAACATTATTACAGTATTCCACTCCTACCACTTTTATTCAACATAGTACTGGAAATCCTAGCTGCTGCAATCAGACAAGAAAAAGAAATAAAAGGCATTCAGATTGGTTAAGGAAGAAGTAAAACTGTCACTATTTCCAAATGACATGACATTAAATATAGAAAATCCTAAAGACTTAACCAAAAAAAAAAAAAAAAAACTATTGGAAATAAATTCAGTAAAGTTGCAGAACACAAAATCAGTATGCAGAAATGTGTTGCATTTCTTTTTTTTTTTTTTTTTTTTTTTAATTTTTTTTTTTTTTCAACATTTTTTATTTTTTATTTTTGGGACAGAGAGAGACAGAGCATGAACGGGGGAGGGGCAGAGAGAGAGGGAGACACAGAATCGGAAACAGGCTCCAGGCTCCGAGCCATCAGCCCAGAGCCTGACACGGGGCTCGAACTCACGGACCGCGAGATCGTGACCTGGCTGAAGTCGGACGCTTAACCGACTGCGCCACCCAGGCGCCCCATGTGTTGCATTTCTATACACTAATAATGGAGAAGCAGAAAAAGAAATTAAGAAAACAATCCCACTTACAAGTGCACCAAAAGAGGCGCCTGGGTGGCTGAGTCAGTTGAGCATCTGACTCTTGATCTCGGCTCAGGTCATGATCTCACAGTTTGTGAATTCAAGTAACCCATTAGGCTCTGCACTGGTGGCATGGAACCTGCTTGGGATTCTGTGTCTCCTTCTCTCTGCCCCTCCCCCACTTTTGCTCTCTCTCTTTCTCTCTCAAAATAAATAAACTTAAAAAAAATTTTTTTAAACTTGCACCAAAAAATAAAACAAAACAAAACAAAATAAAATTCCTAGGAATAAATTTAACCAAGGAGGAGACAGATCTATACTCTAAAAATTATAAGACATTGATGAAAGAAATTTGAAGATGGCACAAATAAATGGAAAGATATACTATGCTTATGGACCGGAAGAGTTACTGTTAAAAACTCCTACTATCCAAAGCAATCTACAGACTCAATGCAATCCCTATTAAAATTCCAATGGCATTTTTCACAGAACTAGAAAAAGTACTCCTAAAATTTGTATAGAACCACAAAAGACCCCAAATGGCCAAAGCAGTCTTGAGAAAGAAGAACAAAGCTGGAGATACCATAGCCCCAAATTTCAAAATAAACTACAAAACTATAGGACTCAAACAGTATGGTACTGTAGAGAGTCCCCAAATAAACCCAAGCTTATATAGTTAATTAATCCATGACAAAGGAAGTATGGATATACAATGGGTAAAAGACAATCTCTTCAATAAATGGTGCTGGTAAAACTGGACAGCTACAGGTAGAAGAATGAAACTGGACCACTTTCTTATACCATACACAAAAATAATCTCAAAATGGATTAAAGACCTAAATATGTGACGTGAACAATAAAACTTCTTGAAGAAAATACAGGCAGTGATCTTCTGGACATCATCCCTGGGAACGTTTTTCCAAGTATGTCTCTCTTCATGCAAGGGAAAAGCAAAAAATAAACCACTGGGGCTACATCAACCTAAAAAGCTTTTGCAGTTGAACGAAACCACCAACAAAACAACAAGGCAACCTATTGAAAAGAAGATATTTGTAAATTACATATCTGACAAGGGGTTAAAATCCAAAATATACAAAGAAATTATACAATTAAACACCAAAGAAGCCAAACAATCCAATTTATTTATTTTTTTATTTTATTTTATTTTTATTTTATTATTATTTTTTTTAACGTTTATTTATTTTTGAGACAGAGAGAGACAGAGCATGAATGGGGGAGAGTCAGAGAGAGGGAGACACAGAATCCGAAACAGGCTCCAGGCTCCGAGCTGTCAGCACAGAGCCCGACGCGGGGCTTGAACTCACAGACCGTGAGATCATGACCTGAGCCGAAGTCGGCCGCTCAACCGACTGAGCCACCCAGGCGCCCCAAAACAATCCAATTTAAAAATGGACACAGGAACCAAATACATATTTTTCTGAAGAAGACATACAGATGGCCAACAGGCACATGAAAAGATGCTCAACATTGCTAATTATCAGGGAAATGCAATTCAAAACTACAATGAGGTATTAGAATGGCTAGTATAAAAAAAATAAGTAATAACAAATGTTGGCAAGATATGGAGATAAAGGGACCCTGGTGCACTGTTGGTGGGAATGTCAGTTGGTACAGCCACCATAAAAAACAGTATGGAGGTTCCTCAAAAAATTAAAATAGAAATATCACAGAATTTCACTACTGAGTATTTACCCAAAGAAAATGAAAGCACTAATTCAAAAAGATACATGTACCTCTATGTTCACTGCAGCATTTACAATAACCAAAATATGGAAGTAACCTAAGTGTCCATCGACAGATGAATGGACAAAGATGTGGCATAAACACACACACACACACACACACACACACACACACACACACACACAGATAGGAATATTATTCAGACATAAAAAAGAACAAAGCTTTTGCCGTTTGCAACAACATGGATGGATCTAAAGGATACTATGCTAAATGAAGTCAGAATGAGAAAGACAAAAACCATATGATTTTGCTTATATGTGGAATGTGAAAAACAAAACAAACAAAAAGCAGAAACAGACCCATAAACATAGAGAACTGGTTGTTGCCAGAGGGAGGGCAGGGGGACAGGTGAAATGAGGGAGTAGGAGGTAGAGACTGCCACTAATGGAATGAATAAATCACAGCCGCAACATAGGAAATATAATCAATGTTACTGTAATAGTGTTGTATGGTGACAGATGGTGTCTACACTTGTAGTGAGCATAGCATAAGGTACAGAGTTGTGGAATCACTAGGTTGTACCCCTGAAACTAATGTAAAATTGTGTGTCAACTATACTTCAATTTAAAAAAACCAAACAACCATTGTTACTGCAGGGTTCTGCATACACTTGAGGCACAGACCATAAACATAAAGCTAGTTTCTGAAGGTACAGGAAATCACTTTATACATTAAAAATAAAAGAAAAAGCAAAACAGCAAAACATTCTCAAAGTATTGTGAGATACCATCATCATGTTCAAAGATGACCCAATTACTGGATGCAGGATTAAAGCAAAACTAAAAGCCCATCTAATAGCCTTCATAGTAGCAACCCTTCGTCAAAGGCTTGCTAACGGTCTGGCACTGTGCTACATGCTTTATACAGACTACATCATTTATCTTCAGGAAAATCCTTGGTTGGGGAGCATTAGCTTCATTCTACGATTAAATGACTGTACCCAGATTATAAACATAGGATTCGAACCCAAGGACTCTAAATTTAGCTCCAAAGCCAGGTTACTGAAAGCAATAAGCTGACTAGCTTCAGTTAGTATTTGAAAGACAAGAAAGAAAAGAATTAGCTGTGGAAAGAACACTGATTTGGCACTCACACAGTCAAACCTTGGCCAATCAACTAACATTTCTAAGCATTAGTCTCAATCTGTAAAGGTGAAGATTATATAATTTACTTAGCAGAATTGCTGTAAGAATTACTTAAAATTATATAAAGTCAAGAACATAGTAATACTCAATACATGTTAATTTCCTTTCTGCTTATAAACTACTTCCTTTCAAGTAAATTCTTACACTGATGTTATATAATAGAAAAGCAGAAAAAAAAATCCACAGAAGTATCATATTCCAAGCATATGATATATTCCAAAAAAGAACAAAGTGCTCAAATTTCAATGGAGAATATTACTTCTTAAGAAGCATGCCTGGCTATGAGTGAATTTGCCTAATCAGCATATCTACTTATGCCCAGCTTGAAGCAAAGCCGTAAATAATTTCCCATTTCACCTCCCAGAAATGCTCAATGCTCTGACTCAGCAGCCATTCTCTCCCACCATCGGAGGAAAGACAAATGAGACAGCACTATGAGATTACTTCAAGCCTCAAACAACTGCATTTTCAAAGGGTACTTGAAGAGATAAACGTGAAAAGAATTCCCCATAATGGGAAATTCAGTTAGCAGAGATAGTTAATTCTTAGTCGAAAGGGCCTTAAAAAAGAAAATATATTGAGTCTTAATCTGATTGTGTATTGCCCATCCTGTTTAAGCTCCACTGGGCTAGAGTACCAGGATTTATTTGGTACAAGGTAATACTGATTTCTGCCCTGCCTGTATTTCAAGAGCACCTCAGAGCAGCTCATCAGAAACAGCCTAATTAGTAGGCTTTACTAATGCATCCTTTGTTAATGTGCTCTTGAACATTATATTCCCTGCAGGAAATAGCTGGTTCAGATAATAAAAGGAAGATGGGAAATTTATGTAACACAAATATTTTCATAATTAGCAGCTTTGCTGCTTTGTGGACCAGTTCAAATTCTAGAAAGGTATTTTATCCTATTTGCCATAGCAAATAAGTAGCAATTTGTATAACAAATTAATTATTAAACAACAATATGGATATTCAATAGGTAAGTCACCTAAAAGGGGGAAAATGTAATGAGTCTAGAAAATAATACGGTAAGCAAGGAAGCAAAATATGGTCACAATGTGGTCTCTTCAGAAAAGGCCCCTTCCAAATGGTGCAGTACTAGAGGGTGAGGTCAGCAACATGGCTGAAGAAGACATCCCCGGTTCGTGTCCCCTCCCAACATGTGGCAACCTTCCACGGACAGAAGTGTTTTTGTGGGAGCTGTGGGATCCAGCACTAGACACCAAGAGACCTGAGAGGAGTCTCACCCAACCCTGCTTTGGGTAATAGGTATACAGACTACATTCCAAGTTGTGAACTGGCTCCAGCCCCTCTCAGCAGTGGGAGAACACCATCTTAAACAAACACCCATGGACAGGAACACTTGTGGAAATCCAGGTTTCCAGGGGGGAAATTCCAGCACGCTGGAGAGGGGAGGAGAAATAGTATGATTTCACTATCACCCCTCCCCCTAGATGGCACAACTGAGGGCAATTTTTCCCATGGTGCAATGAGAGCAGGTGAGCGAGTGCCCAGCTTTCCCCGCTGTGCAGAATGCTGCCCAAAAAGGCCCATGTCTCTCTCACTCTATCCAGAATACTAAATCATGAGCTGCATGGCTGGGGGCAGGAGGCAGGAAAAAGCTGGGAGAGTGGCAGACAGGACTCTCAGAATAAGGAATGTGAATCTTCCTGTGTCATGGATTCCATCAAGAACCCCGCCCATGAACCAGTGGAGATGCCCTGCACACAGATCCCTCCAAGTGGCCCATGGGCACTCCCTAGCACTTGTGTGCCTTACCTATACCCCCCTACACCTGCGTCCGGCTCCCTGTGCATGCTCCTGATGACGGAGTGGGAGTAAGCTCTGGTAGGTATCTGCTGAGCATCACCCAAATCTATAGGTCAGGGAAAGACCACCTCAGCATTAGTGCCATTCTTGGAAAAGCAAAAGGGAGGCTGGAAGCATTTGGCCTGATGTGTTGCAGGATCAAGAGAAGACATACAAGTTAAAAAATTCTGCACATGAGGGAGCCAAGAAGTGTGGAGCAGGTGAGAAAACCTCAAAATCCCTGTCTGACCCAGGGGTGACAGAAGACATTTCTCTCTTGAAGGCAGTTAGTAAAGACTAAGGGAGGTGACTGCTACCACAAATGTGAAGACAGCAAGGAACTGACTGATCTAGGAAACATGACACCACCTAAAGGTCACAGAATTTTCCAGTAGCTGATCCCAAAGACATGAAGATCTACAACTTACTGGATAAAGAAATTAAAATAGCTATTTTAAGGAAGTTCAACAAGGTACAAAAAAAAAAAAAAAAGAAAAAAAGAAAAGTCAACTAAACCAGGAAAACAATGTATGAACAAAATGGGAAGTTTAACAAAAAGACATAAGTCATTTACCAAAAAGCCCCAGAAACTCTGCAGGTGAAGAATACAATGAATAAAATAAAACTTCAGAAGGGAGGATCAAAGTCAGAAGGAATCAAGCAGAAGAAAGAATCTGCAAGTTAGAAGACAGAAACTTTGAAATTATCTAGTCAGAGAAGAACAAAGGAAAAGAATGAAAGAGAGTGAAAAAAAGCCTGCATTACCTATGACATACATTCAAAAAACAAAAAAAACCAAAAAAACCCGACACTCTGTAAATCAATGGAATCCTGGAAGGAGACAAGAGGAAGAAAGGAGCAGATAGCCTATTTAAAGAAATCATAGCTGAGAACTTCCCACATCTGGGGGAGAGACGTGGATATCCAAGTTGATGAAGGTTATAGGTCCCCAAAACAAATTCAATTCAAAGAAATCTCCTTCAAGACACATAATAAAACTGTTAAAAATCAAAGACAAAGACAGAATTTTAAACACAGCAAGAGAAAAGAAACTTGCAACTGACAAGGGAATTCCAATAAGGCTATCAGCAGATTACTCAGCAGAAACTTTACAGGCTTAGAGAGAATAGGAGGCTATGAAAAGAAAAAACCTCCAACCAAGAATACTGTATCCAACAAAGCTGTCTTTCAGAAATGAAGGAGAGATAACGACTATCCTGGACAAACAAAAGCTGAAAGAATCCAAGTTGAAATGGAAGAATCCAAGTTGACATGAAAGGATTCATAGTACAAGAAAACATAGGAAACTATCCAATAAACTGGAAAATTCAAGTATATAGTTAAATTCAAAATATGCTAGGGCTGTAATATGGTGGTGTGCTCACCACATAACCCCAGGTTACGGAAGGTTAAAGGTTAACGGGCAAGAGTATTAAAAATAACAATAAGCTACAGGGGGTGCCTGGGTGGTTGTTGGCTAAGTGTCCAACTTCAGCTCAGGTCATCATCTCATGGTTCATGAGTTTGAGCCCTGCATCGGGCTCTCTGCTGACAGCTCAGAGCCTGGAGCCTGCTTGGGATTCTGTGTCTCCCTCTCTCTCTGCCCCTCTCCCACTCACATTGTGTCTCTCTCTCAAAAATAAACATAAAAAAATAATAATAGCTATAATATTGGTCAATGAACACACAATATTAAAATAGGTAAATTGTGACACCAAAAACCTAAGAACAGAGTAAAACGATAGAATTTTTGTACGCAATTGAAATAAGCCATTATTAGCATAAAACAGACTATTATAAGATGTTTTATGTAAGCTTCATGAACCACAAAGTAAAAACTTAAAGTAGATCCACAAAAGATAAAGAGACAGGAATCAGAGCACATCTCTATAGGAAATCAATTCAAAAAGGAAGACAGCAAGAGAGGAAGAAAAAAAATCAAGGGAATGACAAAACAGATAACATTAGTAAGTCCTTACCTTTCAATAATTATCCTAAATTAAAATGAATTAAATTCTCCAATCAAAAGGCATAGAGTGGCTGGATGCATAAGACCCAACTATATACTGTCTACAAGAAACTCATTTCACTTTTAAGGACATAAAGTCTCAACATGAAAGGCCGGAAAAAGATATTCCATGCAAGTAGAAACCAAAAGAGAGCAGGGATAGCTATACTTCTATGAGACAAAATATGCCATAAGCCAAAAACAATTAGCAAAAGATGAAAAAGATCATAACATGATGATAAAGAAGTCAATTCATTAAGAGAATATAACAATCATAAATATATATACACCCAACATCAGAGCAATACAATATATTTAGCAAATACTAACAAATCTGAAGGCAGAAATAAACAGTAATACAACAAGAAAAGAGAACTTCAGTAATCCACTTTCAACAATGACTAGATTATCCAGACATTTCAATAAGGAAATGTGGAAAATGAACTATACTTCAGACAAATGGACCTGACATATATAGAGATAACACTCCATATAGCAGCAACAGAATACATGTTCTTCTCAAGCACATATGTAACAATCTGCAGGACAGATCATGTGACAGGTCACAAAACAACTCTCAGCAAATTAAGAAGACTAAAATCTTATCAAGTATCTTTAACACCACAATGGTATGAAACTACAAATCAGTTATAAGAGGAAAAGTGAAAAATTCACAAACGTAAAATTAAACAACATGACCCGCAACAACCAGTGGGTGAAGGAAGAAATTTTAAAAAACATTTTTTTAAATCTCTAAAAATGGAAACACAAGATACCAAAACTTGTGAGATGTAGCAAAAGCATCTTCCCAAAGTGGGAAGTTTACAGTGTTAAAAGCTGACCTTAAGAAACGAGAAAGATCTCAAACAACCTAACTTTTCACCTCCAGCGAACTAAAATATGAACAAATGAAGTCCAAAGTTAGCAGAAGTAATGAAATACAAAGATCAGGAAAAAAATAAATAAGAGACCAGAAAAACAAAATAAAAAAAAGATTAAAAAAAACAATAATTTTTTAAAAAGATATGCAAAACTGACCAACATATGGCTAGTCTAACTCAAGAAAAAAGAAAGATTAAAAATCAGAAACTAGAAAGGAGACTTAACAACCAATACCACAAAAATATAAAAGGTCATGAGACCCCTGCAGATTAATTATACACCAACCATTTGGATAACCTAGAAGAAATGAATGAACTCCTAGAAACATCAACCTAACAACACTGAGTCATGAAAAAATAGCAAGTTTGAATAGACCAGTAGGGAATAAGGAGATTGAATCGGTAATCAAAATTCTGCCAACAAAGTAAAGTCCAGAACCAGAAGGTTTCCCTAGTGAATTTTACCAAACATTTAAAAAGGAATTAACTCCAATCCTTCTCAAACTCTTCTAAAACACTAAAGAGAATATTCCAAACACGTTTCACAAGGACTGCACTAACCTAATGCAAACGCCAGATAAAAATAGTAACAAGAAAAGAAAACTGCAGGTCAATATTCCTGATGAATGCAGATGCAAAAATTATTAGCAAGATATTAGCAAACTTAATTCAACAGCATAGTAAAAGGATCCCACACGATGATTCAGCTGGGATTCATCCCTGGGATGCAAGTATGGTTCAACATACCCAAATCAATAAATGTGATATACCAAATTAATAAAATGAAAAATAAAAATCATATAATCATCTCAATAGATGCAGGAAAAGTATTTGACAAAATTCAGCAACCTTTTCTTGACAAAAGCTCAACAGACTGGGGAGAGAACAAATATGCCTCAACATAATAAAAACCATATATGACAAGTCACAGGTAACATTATACTCAGTAAAGGTTGAAAACTTTTTCTCTAAGGTCAGGAACAATTCAAGGATGCCCATTCTCATTGTTTCTATTCAACATAGTACTAGAAGTCCTAATGAAAGCATCACACAAGGGGAAAAAAAGGCATTCAAATCAGAAAGGAATTAAGATGGTAATTGTTCGTAGATATGATCTTATATATAGAAAATCTTAAAGACTTCACGAAAGACTGTTAGAACTAATAAATAAATTAGGTAAAGTCGCAAGATACAAAAATCAACATACAAAATTCAGTAACATTTCTTTACATTAAAAGCAAGTTATCTGAAAAAGAAATTTAAAAAAATTACCCCCTACAAACATAACAACATTAAAATCATACTTGGGAATAACTTTAATCAAGGAAGTGAATTATCAATACACTCTAAACTGTAAGATTTTGATGAAAGAAATGTGAAAAAGACAAATAAATGGAAAGATATCCCATATTCATGGATCAGAAGAATTAATACATTAAAATGCCCATACTACCCCAAACTATCTATAGATTCAATGAAATCTCTATAAAAATTCCAATGGCATTTTTCACAGAACTAGAAAAAATAATCCTAAATTCATAAAATCACTAAAGATTCCAACAAGCCAAGGCAATTCTAAGAAAGAACAAATCCAGAGGTATCACAATCCTGATTTCAAACTATACTACAAAGCTAAAGTAATCAAACCAGTAGTATGGTACTGACACAGAAACAGTCACTCAGACCAACACAACAGAGAACAAATAAACCCTTGCACATATGGTCAATTCATACTTGACAAGGGAGCAGAAAATACTCAATGGAGAAAGGATGGTCTCTTTCATAAAAGGTGGTATGAAAACTGGATAACCACAAAATGAATTAAAGACTTAAAAAGATGACTCCAAACCATAAAACTCCAGGAAGAAAACACAGGGCTAAATCGCTGTAACACTGGTCTAGGCAACAGTTTTCTGGATATGATGCCAGAAACACAATAAACAAAAGCAAAAGTCAGTAGGACTACATCACAGTAGAAAGCTTCTGCGCAGCAAAACAAAAATGAAAAGGCAACCTACAAAATGGAGAAAATATTACAGGCCATATTTATGATAAAAGTTTAATATCCAAAAAACATAAGGAAGTCCTATAACTCAGTAGCAAAAAAAAAAAAAAAAAAAATCCCTTCAAAGAGTCTGATTAAAAAACAGGCAGAGGAACTGAATAGACACATACACATGACCAACGAGTACAAGAACAGGTGCTCAATTATCACTAATTAAGAGGGAAATGCAAATCAAAGCCACAATGAGATATGACCTCATACCTGGTAAAATGGCTGTCATCAAAAAGACAAGAGGTAACAAGGTGTTGGTGAGAGCGTGGAAAGGGAATCTTTGTGCGCTGTTGGTGGGAATGCAATCAGTACAGCCTCTATGGAAACCAGCATGGAGGTTCCTAAAAACAGAACTACCAAATGATCCACAAATCCCTGTTCTGGGTATATTACCCAAAGGAAATGAAAACAGGATCTTCAAGAGTTCTCTACATCCTCGTGTTCATTTCAACACTATTCACAACTGGCAGGAAATGGACACAACCTAAGTGTCATGGATAGATGATATAGCATATTATATATACACAATGGGATATTATTCAACCATGAGAAAAAAGGATATCCTGCCATCTGCAATAAAATGGATGGACCTTGAGGGCATCACGTTAAGTGAAATAAAAATAAGACAGAGAAAGATGAAATCTGTATGATACCACTTCTATGTGGAATCTAAAAAAAGGTGAACACAGAAACCAGACACTAGAATGGTAGTTACCAGAGGCCGAGGGGTAGGGGAAATGGGGAGATGCTGGTCAAAGGTACAAAGTTCCAGTTTTAAGGTAAGTTCTGGGGATCTAATGTACAACGTGGTGATTATAGTTAGCAATATTTTATCAGATACTTGAAAGTTGCTAAGATAGTAAATGGTTAATGTTATCATCTCTCTCTCTCTCTCTCTCTCTCACACACACACACACACACACGCACGCACACACAAACACACACCTATGTAATGCTATAGAGGGTTTGCTAATAATACCAGGGTGAAAATCATTTCACAACATATATCAAATAACATGCTGTATACCTTACACTTACATAACGTTCTATGTCAACTATATCTCAATAAAGCTGGGGGAAATTGCATGGCACTAGAAACCTCTATTTTATTTACATCCTGATAAATCAAGTGGAAGGGTTCTGACCTTGTATAGTTAATGTTCCCCGGGGAGTTATTGAATCTAATTAAGACCTCGGATGTCCTTAGGATTGGTCGACAGCCTGATACTGCATGTAACAGTGAGTTGGTTCTAGTTTGTTGGTTCTTTAATTATTATCTGCAATTGCTGGATGGGGTTCCTGTGCCTCCCAATCAAGAGTTCTGTTAGCTGACCTGTGGTAGCACATCACTGATACAGTTTACCAATCACATGGTGGGACATTATGAAAATAGGTCTGCTGGAAGGAAGAACCACAATACAGGTGAGAGACAGCAGTAACACCTGTGAATCTTCTTCTCGGAGTAAGTTCACTCCACTGGACTGAAGGAGGTAAGGAAGCTCACAGTATGAACTGACAACTAGGAGGTGGCCTACAAAACAGGGCCCAGAGTCTGGGCCTGAGCTCTGCATTTTATTTTTATTTCAGTATTTCTATGGGACGTAAAGTGTCAAACTATCTCCACATACTTCAAATCTATGAACTCAGTGTCAAAAAGGGCCATCTTACTGCTCAACATTGTAACAGTACAATATATTGGCTGATATAACACAGCTTAAAAAGCAAATGTATGGCTCAGGGCACTAAAAGCCCCACTATAGTTCTCAACACAAAACCACCAAAGCAAAATAATTCAGAACTATTTATCTTTCAATAATCCAATTAATAGAGAGGCTTAATTAGTAATGTCTGATGTGTCATTTAAAGAACTAATCATACAACAAAACACAAAGAAAAATATCATGTCGTAATATGTAATCTGAACCAACAATAACAGGGAAATGTTACTTCAATGGCTTTGAAATTTAAGTGAAAATGATTACATGGAAGCACATCACAACACCCAATGTAAACATGCGAACCAATTTATTCACTGATAGTAAGAAAAAAGGATTTAACACAGAAATGTGAACTCAACTTTAACATGTTAATAAATATATTACTGAGTTTTAAATGGAATATAACTTTCTTATTTTCTAAGTTTTCTAAACCCAAAACTCAATTCTCCCAGAAAGTGAACAGATTTTACAGTAGGTTTGATTTCCTGGTTTCCACATTTTAATTTTTTCAGGTACTTGTAGCTGCCTAGTCACCCAGAATGAGTATAGCCTGTATTAAGTACATTCATGAGAAACAAAAGAGGGAGGAACACCTGGAGTTAACCTGATAAGGTCAACCTTCCTCCTGGCCCCTCTTCCTGGACTCTTCAAATGTGGCCCTTGTTTAGATCAGAGAGCCCTCTTGTATGTCCCACCTGTGGCCTTCTTGTCAATGGGGTACCTCCCTCCTGTTCATCCCTCCCTTGCTTCAAGAACCATCTTCAACATCTAGGGGCTCCCGGATGGCTCAGTTGATTGAGTGCCGACTTTGATTCAGGTCATGATCTCACAGTTTGGGGGTTCGAACCGCACATTGGGCTCTGTACTGACAGCTCAGAATCTGGAGCCTGCTTCGGAGTCTGTGTCTCCCTCTCTCTCTGTCCCACCCCTGCTTGTGCTCTCTCTCTCTCAAAAATAAAACAAACATAAAAAACAAAACAAAACAAAAAAAACATCTTCAATTTCTCATCTTCCATGAAAGGTACCCAAACTCCCTTATTAAAAATGATCTCTTTCCTCTGAATGCCTACAACTCTAATTGTTGATTAGTAATTTTGCACTTAGCATTACTACTTTCTAACACTAAAATGATTTTTTTTTTCACCTGTATGCATCATAGCTCCTAATTAGAATGTAAAAACTCCTGGGTGGGAATACAGATTACTACTAAGCTTTCTGGAGGGCAATCTGGTGGCACCTTTCAAAAGTCTTTCAAGTATGCCTACCCAGCGGTTTCTCTTCTGAGAATTTATCCCAAAGAAATAATTAAGAATGTGTATAAAGATTTAGTTACAGAACACTGAAGGCAAAACTATTTGTAATCTCAGAAAGTTGAAAACCCAAACATCCAATCATAAGGGACTCATTTGTGAAATAAGTTATAAAATTAAAAATGAAAACACTATGCAGCAATTAAAAACAGTGTTGCAGGAATTTCTTTATTGACACTGAAAACAGTTACAAAACCAATACAGAACAAGAGCTCTTTAACAAAGAACTCTTTGTTAAAGCATCTTTAACAAAGGCTTGTATGTATGTTTGCAGAGAAAAAGAGCCGGAAGATTTTTTTAGATTGTTTTTTTTGCTGGTATATGTATCTTCTCATTTTTCTGTAACAAGCTTGTATTACTCTGTGCAATGAAAAAGAAGTTATATTTGAAGGGAAAAGTAGTTCTGGGCAAAGAATAATTACAATTATTCTCTGTAATTCCACAAAGCTCAGAAGCATGAGGGGAGGTGTGCCACATACGTTTCAACGTGGGCCCCTGGATCCACCGAGGTATGGGGAAAGGGGAGATTTCTCTTGTCAGGACAGATGGGGGACGAGTCACTTTCAGCATTTCAAAACACCCACAACTACATGCCCGAGACCAAGTTCTAGCTCCAATTTTAATAACTGAGCTTTGCAAACACTTGACTGAACTGGAAATTGTCTTTGTCAAAAAAACAAATGTGAAACATTAACTTTTTATTAACATTCTTAAAAGACAAAAATCTTTCACAACATAGGAGCCATTAACATTGAAAGCAAAAGTTCTCTGTGATGATGAAAATGTTGCAAGCCACTGTTCTAGACTCAACAACTGTGGTCCATGGAGCACGGACCATAGACAGAAATTTCTGAGTTTGGTTAGTTCTACTTTTTAGTTTTACCTGTTAGGCTTGTAAGAAAGCCATTCAATAATGATTTCCATGCTCACTATTCCCCAAGGAGAAAATAAAAAGTTAAAAAATAGTCTTCTTATATTTGCTAATGACATATTGGATAAAGGGTTAGTATCCAAAATCTATGAAGAACTTACTAAAGTCAACACCCCCACCCCCAAAATAATCCAGTATAGAAATGGGCAGAAGACATGAATAGACACTTTTCCAAACAAGACACCCAGATGGCTAACAGACACATGGAAAGATGTTCAACATCTCTCATCATCAGGGAAATACAAATCAAAACCATGAGGAGATACCACCTCACACCTGTCAGAGTGGCTAAAATTAACAGTTCAGGAAACAACAGATGTTAGCGAGGATGGGGAGAAAGGGGAACCCTCTTGCACTATTGGTGGGAAGGCGAACTGGTGCAGCCACTCTGGAAAACAGTGTGGAGGTTCCTCAAAAAAATAAAAACAGAACTACCCTACGACCCAGCAACTGCACTGCTAGCTATTTATCCAAAGGATACAAAAATGCTGATTTGAAGGGGCACATGCATGCTAGGTTTAGAGCAGCACTATTGACAGTAGTCAAAGTATGGAAAGCGCCCAAATGTCCATCAACTGATGAATGGATAAAGATGTGGTGTATACACACACGCACGCACACACACAATATGGAATATTCATGAAAATGAAATCTTGCCATTTGCAACAACGTGGATGGAACTAGAGTGTATTATGCTAAGCGAAATAAGTCAGAGAAAGACAAATACATGATTTCACTCGTGGAGTTTGAAAAACTTAACAGATGAAAATAGGAGAAGGGAAGGAAAAATGAGATAAAAACAGAGAGGGAGGCAAACCCATCGAAGGTACAACACAAAGAATGAATCCTAATGTAAACTATAAACTTTGGATGACAATGATGTGTCAGCACAAGTTCGTGGATGGTCACAAACACTAATAAAAGGTAATAGAAAAGGCTGCGGGGGGAGGGGGGACATATGGAAACTCCTTTTCATTAAATTTTTACTGTAAAAAGTAAAATTGCTACAAAAATAAAGCCTATTCATAAAAAGATTTGCATAGTGCAAAAGAGTTGCTACACCATCAACGTAAGTTCAAGTATTAGTTTTCTCCTCTCTTCCCCAAAGAACAACACGCTGCTGTAATGCATAACCTGAAGTGACTGGCCAGTGTTCAGTCGGAATACTCGGACCATCTCACATCCACTCTCCTGTTCTCATAGACGTCATGCTGCCATATACCTTTCCAGGGAGCTGCGATGCTCTGGGCTACAATAGCAGCTGTTTCTTATCTTCATCACTCGCCTGAAACCAACTAGCATCTCGGTCACGACACACACGTGGTTGGAAGACACGGGATGAGAAGGAGCCCAGGAATCTCCTCTGGCAGGAGTACGTGTAAGCGTAGAGCCACGACTGGGCTATTAGAGAAAATATTTAAATTCTGTTAACTGTCCCAGCAATTAAGGGTTAGAATGCCGGAATGAATATTCCTTCTTTACTTAAAGGTTTTCAATAATTTTTCAGGTTTCCCCTCACACAGGTTTTTCCTAACCATCTCATACAAAGTCAGCGCTTCCAGATCCTCTGTCCTTATCCTCACTCATGGCTTTCAGGGTCCTGAGCAACCATTCTTTTCCTCTTTTTGTGTACTTCTTTAAGTCTGTCACCCCGCCCCCAACCTCCCCCAGAGGCGAAGCTCTGTGAAGACTGGGATCCAGTCTCTCCTCTTTACAGCTCTACACCAGGCACAGAGTCAGGGCACTTCCCACACTCCCATTCGGCAATATGGACTCTCTATCCATATGATCAACAGAATACATGACACTGACATTTTCGTCACCGTATCATTTATTACGTCAGTCAAGTCTATGGGATATTTTTGCAGACTGTTTTTTTTACATTAAATATAATTTATTGTCAAATTGGTTTCTATACAACACCCAATGCTCATCCCTACAGGTGCCTTCCTCAATGCCCATCATCCACTTTCTCCTCTCCCTCACCCCCCATCAACCCTCAGTTTGTTTTCAGTTTTTAAGAGTCTCTTACGGTTTGCCGCCCTCCTTCTCTGTAACTTTTTTTTCCCCTTCCCCTCCCCCATGGTCTTCTGTTAAGTTTCTCAGGATCCACATATGAGTGAAAACATATGGTATCTGTCTTTTTCTGCCTGACTTACTTCACTTAGCATAATACCCTCCATTTCCATCCATGTTGCTCTTGCAGACTGTTTTAAACAAAGGTCTGCCACATCATAATGAATGATTTTCATGAGGAAGAAAATGGAAAGCAGGTATCCCAGAGGACATTAAATTTTATTCTTGTAAAAACATACGCATTTAAAAATTCCTATCACAGTTCTGCTTTTAATAATTAAAAGGATTATCATATATTAATGGCCCTATGATGTATCATACTCTTTCTTTTTACCTTCAATAGATTTTCACAATAACCATGCAAGGTAAGAATTATATTCATTTGACCCGTGAAGAAAACTGAGGGTCACAGAGATTAAGTACCTTGTCCATCGTTCAAAATTTTAAAAAGGCCGTAAGATCCAAACTCAGATCGGATTCCAAAAACCAGTTTTCCCACAGGGCCAATTAGCCTGCTGTTCTCATATAAACTTAATTTCACAAAACTACTTCTTCCATGTTGCAAAGTTCATGATAATATGGCACAAAGATCAAGGTTCCCAAATTAAACGCAGTGGTGTATGTGAATAAGGCATTCAGTCTCTTGATCCACAGAAGTTCGGGTAATTCTTATTTTACACCTGCTAGAGCAACTATTTTTGAGATACAGATGCCTCTGAGACCATCCTTCCAGGAGCAGACCCAGTTTAAATTCCTACGGATTAAAACAGAAAGGCAAAAGGAGAGAGACTAATTCACTGATATACTACTTTTTCATGTAAAGGAAAGTACTAGGTCTTACACCACTTGATTTTTTTTTGTTTGTTTGTTTGTTTGTTTAACTCTCTCTCTGCCCCTTACGACGCTTTAGCCAGACTTACACAAGTGGAAAGGGACAGGACAAGTAATACATTACCAAAAAAAGAAAAATAAATTTAAAAAAAGACAGAACATAATCAGTAGTATTTGCCGCGAACAAGAAGACCGCTCGTTGTTAAACAGCATACTTTAAATAAATGATGTGTGAATTACCTCCAATAAAAAGAGATCAGAATGTCCTCTGTAACCTGGAAACCATGCTCCCTGGGCTGCAAGAATGCTGCAGTCGGAACCACTACTCCAAGCCTCAAGAATGTTCCAAGCGCTGTCTGTTATGGCTGTGGCCAAGGCACCAGAGAAGAAAAAGATCTACTGGGAAATCCTGTCAACTTCTTCTCTGGAGTATGCAGGCTTTGCAGAAACACAGTGTAGTAGAGTGAGCACTAAACTTCCAAAGACACTGGGGCAAGCAGTTCCAATTATTAAGTGATAAAATGGCAGCCAGAATCACTGGGGCTTCTGTAAGCCTGACACTAGAAAAGAGCCTGCAGCCGGAAAGCACCATGATGGCTTGCTCATGGCAGAGTGCTTAACTTCTGTAGCAGCTGCATTTATTCATGTACAATTAGGGGTCTGTTACATCATAAAACAGAGGATCACCATCACCGCACAAGCCTATTCAGACATCTAACAAAAACCAGGACGAGGTGTAGACTGAAGAAAGCACATTCCCTTTGCTATAGTGTCTGTGCATGCTTTTCAAATTCTTGCTTTACTCTTTTTCTGGAATGCAAAGGAAAGAAATCAGGTGAAACTGCTAACTAATATAACTATGAGGAAGCTGAGGACTGAGATGGGGAGCAGTGAATGTTCACTTCCACAGAAACCCTGGAGTTTCTTTTTACAACATGCTGCTGAATTATGGTGGAAAGCCAAGAGTCAGCACCTGAGTGTCCACTTTGTGTCCCTTTTGTATAAAGCTCTCCTTCT
Organism: Neofelis nebulosa; assembly: GCF_028018385.1. Taxonomy (NCBI): domain Eukaryota; kingdom Metazoa; phylum Chordata; class Mammalia; order Carnivora; family Felidae; genus Neofelis; species Neofelis nebulosa. The sequence goes on along the minus strand of NC_080791.1, from coordinate 7,297,094 downwards.
GCATTCACATCAATTAATGTAACCTGGACTCTGCCCTAAAGTATGTTAAGCTAATAATAAATAAGCTTGGGACCATCAAAAAAATCTCAGAAATCTTTGTACCTCTCCCTAAGTATAGGCACTCTGGCATTCAAACATATTGTCCCGGAGACTTTCCCCCTTATCATAAATTTTAATTTACAGGGCCATGGCAACAGTCCTAATGAAGATTAATTACGGCAGTACATTCCAAAAAATCTGTCCAGCTTCCTTGTGATAGTGAAGTCTGCCGCATATAGAAATGGAACTAAAATGCATCATGTCCTTAATGTTTCTTTCCTAGCTGCTCAGCACTAAAAACAGATTTGTAGGAAAGGAAAATTGTCCAAGAAAAGACTGATTGGCTCGGCATTCAGCATTCACTGAACAAACACAAGTAAAAGAGCAAAGGATGTCCTCTTAGATCAAAATTCTAATAACAAGAAAACGCTGGGGGTGGTGAAAAGGAAAGAGAAGGCAGAGACTGCAATCACACTAACAATCCATTTGCATGTTTCCTTCTGAAAAACGCACACATGTCATTTGGGATTGGCAAAAAGTTCTGGCCCCTCATCTCTGTTTTTCTGGTTCATAAATCCACTGAGAATTCAACGAAAATAAATGGCCCCCTTTTCCAAATAAGTGCACAAGAGTGTCTACGTGGCATGCATCCACACCATAATTTTGCATATAATTTCAAGACGTTCAAGAATCCTCTAAAGCTCATCTATAGAGTCCAGATTAAGAATCCCTGTTCTGCAGTAATTTAGAAGACATAACGTACATAATTATTTCTCTTCTCTCAGATTAAAAAAAAAAATTAAACACCCATATCGGTTGGGTTTATATTATGTATTCCTCTCACTGCCAATGTGTATGTAGAACATTTTGTGCTTCCCAGAAGCACAGTCAGCTTTTCTCCTCAAACTACTTTTCACTCCTTAGTTTTCAATATTGAAGATCAACCCCTACCCAAACATGTCCCCACTGTTCCAGGTATTTGGAAAAGATTTACAGTTTAGTCTTACTCTTCACTAGTCTTTCAAATGATTTCAAGAGAGAGAAAATCCAATCTTCAACAAAGCTGTCCATTGAAGAACTACTTACAGGAGCGAAGGGTTCAATATGGTGGCAAAGGAAGATTCCACACTCACCTCTTCCCATTGTCACAACGAATTTTCAAGTACATATGAAATAATATCCTCTAAAAAAGACCTGATAACCAGATGAACAGAGAGCCTCCACAACAAAGGATAAAAGAGTAGCAATGAAACAAGTAGAGAAAGAGACACAGTCTTGCCACAACAATACAAAACAAAACAGTAACTAAGCCCAGGTGTGGTGATACATGATCAGGAAGAATCTCAAAGATACAAAATTTTTCCCAAAGAAGTGAGGGGTCGGGTTGCCACATCAGGCACCTAACCCCTAGATCCTGCAAAGGAGAGGTGAGCCCCCCAAAATGCCATTAAAAACCAATGGGCATTACATGTAGGAAATCTGCAGGGAACAGAGAACCTGCTCATAAAGGGCTTGATGACGGACTCCCTCACCCCGGGACCCAGCTCAAAGCCACCCGTTTGAAAAGTGCCTGGGCCATATGTGACGACCACCAACTTAGTCATCTTGAAGAGTCTGCTAGAGAGGCAGGAACTTGGTTTGGACGCTCCAGGGATACAGACATGGGTAGGAGTCACTTTTGAAGTCTTATTCTAACTTGTTGGTGGGCACCATTTAGAAACTCTTCCTCCAGCCTGTTGGCACTGGAGGGTGCCCACTGCTGAGTGCCCTGCCCACCTCCATACCACAGCCAGGCCAGGTCTTACCTGCCCACCCCAGCGCCACAGCAGCACAATGCAGCTGGGCGGGGCAACATCCCCACATACTCCTGTGCCACAGTTGTGGCCCCACCACTGCAGGCAGGCACATGCAACTCATACGGGGAAACATGCCCCACCCCAGGTTCCTGGTGCAAGTGGCCAGGAGGGATATTGTTTCTGAGCCCCATGGGACATCTTCTATACAAGGGCACTCCCTCCAGGCTGGGAGAGGTAGGTAATTTAGCTACCTTCTAACACAAAGAAACACACACAGAGTCAGGAAAATGAGGAGACAGAGGAATAGAGGAATATGCTCCAAATGAAAGAACAAGAAAAAGCCTCAGTAAAAGACCTTCATAAAACAGAGATAACTGATCTACCTGATAAGAAGTTCAAAGTAATGTTCACAAAGATGCTCACTGAAGTCAGGAGAAGAATGGATGAATGCAGTGAGAACATCAAAGGAGACAGAAAATATAACAAAGTATCAGGCAGAAGTTACAGAGCTGAAGAATAATACCAAACTGAAATGCACGCTAGAGGGGTTCAACAGCAGACTGGATAAAGCAGAAGGACAGATCAGCAAGCTGAAATAGCAAACAATGGAATTCACCTAAATAGTGTAGCAAAAAGAAATTTTTATAAGAGAAGATATCTTAAAGGACCTTTGTGACAATATCAAGTGGAATAACATTTGCATTATAGGGGATCCAGGAGGAGAAAAGAGAGAAAGGGCCAGAAAACTATCTGAAAAAATAATGGCTGAACACCTCCCTAATCTGAGGAAGGGAACAAAAATTCAGATCAAGGAAGCTGAGAGAGTTCCATAAGAGATGAATCCAAAGAGATCTACATCAAGACACATTATAGTTAAAATGGTAAAAGTAAGAGACTCTCACAAAGTGGCCAAGTAGCTCAGGGTTAGTGGCCTTGTGGACAGGGATGCAGACCTTGATAGGCAAGACCAGTGCCCTTGAGAATGAGCCCAGTGACACCACTGAGAATGTCAAGGCCCAAATCAAAGACAAGGAGGGTATCCTGCCTGACCAACAGCATCTGACTTTTGATTAGCAAATAGCTGGAGAATAACCACATTTGCTCAGACTACAATATCCAGAAAGAATCTACTCTGAGCTTGGTGCTTCATCTGAGGGGTGGCATCATTAATCCTTCCCTTTTCCAGCTAACCCAGAAAAGCAACTGCAACAAGAGGATCTGTTTTCAATGCTATGCTTACCTGCACCCCTGTGCTGTGAATTGTCGCAAGAAGTGTGGACACACCAACAAACTGCACCCCCAAAAGAAGGTAAAACAAGGCCTCTCCACTGGCTCTTCCTTTGCCCACAGGGTAGTCTCCTGCCTGAGGCCCAAGGCCCTGGAGTCTTAATAAAGTTGCCCTTTCACTCTTTCATTGACTGGGGGTAGGGGTGGGAGAGTGTTAAAGATAGAGGAAATCTCAAAAGCATCAAGAATAAACACTTGTTAAGTACAAGGGAAACCCCATAAGGCTTTCAGAAGAAATTCTGCTGGGGTAAGGAAGTGGCATGACATATTCAAAGTGCTTCTGAAAGGAAAAAATTTCCAACTAAGAAATTCTCTACTCAACACAGCATTCAGAATTAAAGGGGAGATTAAGAGTTTTCTAGATAAACAAAAACTAAAAGTTCACCACCACTAAAATGGACCTACAAGATATGTTAAAGGAATTTCTAGGCTGAAAAGGACACTAATTAATAATAAGAAAATATATGAAAGTAAAAATTTCACAGGAAAAGGCGAATATATAGAAAAGACAGTGGATAGGAGTGCCTGGTGGCTCAGTCGGTTGAGCATCCGACTTCAGCTCAGGTCATGATTTGACACTCTGTGAGTTCGAGCTCCGCGTCGGGCTCTGTGCTGACAGCTCAGAGCCTGGAGCCCGGTTCAGATTCAGTGTCTCCCCCTCTCTCTGCCCCTCCCCGGCTCATGCTCTGTCTCTCTCTGTCTCAAAAATAAATAGAAACATTAAAAAAAATTAAAAAAGAAAAAAAGAAAGACAAGACCGTGGATCAATCATTTATAAAGCAAATAGGAAGGTTAAAAGATAACAGTGGTAAAACTAACAAAAACTACAATAATTAGTTAAGGACGCATAAAATAAAAAGATGTGAAGTGTGGTATCAAAATATAAAATGCAGGGGTGCCTGGGTGGCTCAGTTGGTTGTGCGACCAACTCTAGATTTTGGCTCAGGTCATGGTCTCACGGTTCGTGAGTTCAAGCCCCACACTGGGCTCTGTGCTGGCAGTGTGGAGCCTGCTTGGGATTCTCTCTCAGCCCCTCCCCAGCTTGCTCTCTCTCTCTCTCTGTCTCAAAGTAAATAAACAAGATTTAAAAAATTATATATATTATATAATATATACACACACACAATGCACACAGGGAGATTAAAAACATATACTTTTTGGGGTACCTGAGTGACTCGGTTAAGTGTCCGACTCTAGGTCATGATCTTGCAGATCAAGCCCCACCTCAGGCTCTGCACTGGGAATGGAGCCTGCTTAAGATTCTCTTTCACTCTTCCTCTACCCCTCTCCTGCTTTTGCTCGCTCTTTCTCCCTCTCCAAATATAAACTTTTTTTGAATGTGTTCAAATTTAGGTTCCCATCAACTCAAAAATCAACCATTCTATACAAAGGGTATTATATGTGAACTTCATGGAAGCAAAAATTTATAGTAAATACACACCAAAAAATGAGAAAAAATCTAAACACTACAGAAAGCCTTCAAACCACAAGAAAAGAGAGAAAAATAAAGGAATAGAGGAACTAGAGAACAGAAAACAAAGAGAAAGGAATCCAAACCTAACACTAAAAAAATTCATCAACAACAAGGGAAGAGAGTAAGAAAAGAATGAACAAAGAAGAACTACAAAAATAACCTGAAAACAATAAACAAAATGGCAGTAAGTATATATCTATCAATAATTAATTACTTTAAATGTAAAAAAGACTAGATATTCCAATCAAAAGACAGAGTGGCTGAATGGATTAAAAACAAAATCAAAAACAAGACTCACCTACATGCTACCTAAAAATTAACTAAGGAAGTAAAGACCACACAGACTGAAAGTGAAGGGATGGAGAAAGATATTCCAGGCAAATGGAAACGAAAGCTGGTGTAGTTAAACTCCTATCAGAAAAATAGACTTAGGGGCACCTGGGTGGCTCAGTTGGTTAAGCGTCCAACTTCAGCTCAGGTCTCACAGTTTGTGAGTTCAAACCCCACGTTGGGCTCTGTGCTGACAACTCAGAACCTGGAGCCTGTTTCAGATTCTGTGTCTCCCTCTCTCTTTGCCTCTCCCCTGCTCATGCTCTGTCTCTCTCTCAAAAATAAATAAACATTAAAAAAATTAAAAAAAAAAAAAAAGAAAAAAGAGAAACAAATTTAAAACAAGTAATGTAATAAAAGACAAAGACCCACATAATGATAAAGGGGTCAATCTATCAAGAATATATAACATTTATAAATATATATGCATCCAACATATGAGCACCAATATATATAAAACAAGTATTAACAGACCTAATGGAAGAAAATGATAGCAATACAATAATAGGAACAGAGGACTATGACACCTCACTTCTATCAATGGTTAGATCATCCAGACAGGAAATCAATACAGAAACACTAAGCTTAAATGATACATGAAACTAGATGAGCTTAGTAAATATATATAGAACATTCCATCCAAAAGCAACAGAATACACAATCTTCTCAAGTACATATGGAACAGTCTTTAGGAGCACTCAGATGTTAGACCACAAACAAGTCTCAATAAATTCAAAAATTTAAATCATCAAGCATCTTTTCCAATCACAATGGTATAAAGAAGAAAATGAGCAAAACCACAAAAACATAGAGAGGTTAAACAACATGCTAGTAAACAACCAATGAGTCACTGAAAAAAAAAAAATCAGAGGAGAAATAAAAAATTACCCAAAGACAAATGTAAACAGAAATATGATATACCAAAATCTATGGGATACAGCAAAAGTAGTACTGACAGGGAAGTTCACAGCTATACAGGCCTACCTCAAGAAATGGAAAAAATCTCAAATAAACAATCTAACGTCACACCTAAAGCAACTAGAAAAAGAACAACAAATAAAGTTTATAGTTAGTAGAAAGAAGGAAATAATAAAGATAAGAGCAGAAATAAATGAAATAGAGACTAAAACAACAGAAAAGATCAATGAAACTAAGAGCTGGTTCTTTGAAAAGATCAACAAATTGATAAACCTTTAGCCAGCCTCATCAAGAAAAAAAGAGAGGGGCTCAAAACACAAAATCAGAAATGAAAGAGTAGTTAACAACTGATACCAGAGAAATACAAAGGACCCCAAGAAACTAATTACATGCCAACAAAGTAGACAATCTAGATGTAATGGATAAATTCCTAGAAACACACAATCTTCAAGGAATGACTCACAAAGATACTGAAAACCTGAACTGACCAATTTCTAGCAAGGAAACTGAATCATTAAACAAAACCTCCCAACAGACAAAGGCTCAGGACCAGATGGCTTCATTGGTGAGTTTTACCAAACATTTAAAGATTTAATGCCCACCCTTCTCAAATTCTTCCAAAAAACTGAAGAGGAGAGAATGTTCCAGAACTCATTTTATAAGGCCACCATTACCCTGATTCAAAAACCAAAGGCACCACACAAAAAAGAAACTCACAGGCCAATATTCTTGATGAACATAGATGCAAAAATCCCCAACAAAATTTAGCAAGCCAAATTCAGCAATACATTGAAAGGATCACACACCATGCATGATCAAGTGAGATTTATTCTAGGGATACAAGAATGATTCAACATCTGCAACTCTATCAACAAGATACAACACTTTAATGAAATGAAAAATAAAAAATCATATGATCATTGCAATCAATGCATAAAAAGCATTTGACAAAATTCAACATCCATTTATGATAAAAACTCTCATTCCAAGTGGGTATAAAGAGAATGTACCTCAACACAATAAAGGGCATATTGACAAACCCAAAGCTAGTATCATTCTAAATGGCAAAAAACCAAAAGCTATTCCTTTAAGATCAAGAACAAGACAACAATGCCCACTCTCACCACTTTTATTCAATATAGCACTTTTAGTGATATAGGCAAGAGAAATTAGGCAAGAAAAAGAAATAAAAGTCAGAAGTAGTAAGAACCAAAAAGGAAAAAGGAAAACTGTCACTCTTTGCAGATGATATACTATAGAAAATCCTAAAGGATTTTCATCAAGAAGCTGTTAGAACTAATAAATACATTCAGCAAAGTTGTAGAACACAAAATCACTATATAGAAATGTGTGGCATTTCTACACACTAATGATGGACTGCTAGAAAGAGAAATTAAGAAAGCAATTTCGTCTACAATTCCATCAAAGAGAATAAGATATGTACCTAGAAAAAATTTTTAACCAAGAGGTGAAAGACCTGAATACTAGAAACTATAAGATACCAATGAAAGAATTTGAAGAACACAAATAGATGGAAAGATATTCCATGCTCATGGATGGAAGAATTAGTATTGTTAAAATGTCCATATAACCAAAGCAATCTATAGATTCAGTGCAATCCCTATCAAAATTCTGATGGCATTTTTCACAGAAATAGAACAAATAATCTTAAAATTTGTATGGAACCATAAAGGATCCCAAAGAGACAAAGCAATCTTGAGAAAGAAGAACAAACCTGGAGGTATCATGCTCCCTAATTTCAATTACACTAAAAGTAACAGTAATAGTATTACACTAAAAGTAATAGTAATCAAAACAATACCATGCTAACACAAAAATAGACACATGGGCCAATGGAATGGAACTAACACCCCCAAAGTAAACCCACATATATACAATTAGTTTGGGACAAAGGAATCAAGAACATACAATGAAGAAAGGACAGTCTCTCCAATAAATGGTGCTGGAAAAACTTGTCAGCCACAGCCACAAGCAAAAGAATAAAATTAGACTGCTATCTTACACTATACACAAAAATTAACTCAAAATGTATTACATATGTGAATAGAAGACTTGAAACCATAAAATGCCTACAGAAAACTTATGCAGTAAGCTCCTTGACATCAATCTCTATGATGTGCTTGTAGATCTGACTCCAAAGGCAATTGAAACAAAAGCAAACAAATGGTCTACATCAAACTAAAAAGCTTCTGCACAGCAAGGAAAACCATCAACAAAATGAAAAGGCAATCTACTGAATGGGAGAAGATAATCCCAGTAAGGGCTACCATCCAAAATAAAGAACGTTTACAACTTGACAATAAAAAAAAAATTTTAAATAGCAGATCTGAATAGATCTTTTGTTCAAAGAAGAGAGAGAGATGCCCAAGAGACACATGAAAGGATATGCAACAACAGTAATCACTGCAATCAAAACTACAATAAGATACCACCTCACCCCTGTAAAAACGGCTGTTATCAAAAGAACAAGAAATAGCAAGTATTGACGAAGATGTGGAGAAAAGGGAACCCCTGTACACAGATGGTGGGAATGTATATTGGTGCAGCCACTATGGAAAACAGTACAGAGATTCCTCAAAAATCCAAAAACAGATCTACCGTATGATGCAGCTTTTCCACTTTGGGTATTTATCCAAAGAAAACAAAAACACTAATTTGAAAAGGTATGTGCACTGCTATAGGTTCAGTGTAGCATTATTTACAATAAGATACAGAAAAAACCTAAATGACCATCAAGAGATAAACGGATAAAGAAGATACAGTATAAATACACAATGGATTACTATTAGCCAAAAATAAGAACAAAATCTTGCCATTTGTGACAACATGGATGGACCCCGAGTGTATGACGCTAAGTGAAATAAAAGTCAGAGAAAGACAAGTAGTATATGATTTCACTCATATGTGCAAACAAACAAACAAAAGAATACTAAAGCAAGCTCAAAAGATTCAGAGAACAGACTGATGGTTACCAGAGGGGAAGGGAGTTAGGGGATAGGGGAAATGTGTAAAGGGGGTCAATTGTATGTTGATAGATGGCGACTAGACTTTTGGTGGTAATTATTTTGTATCCCATATGAATGTTAAATAATAGTGTTGTACACCTGAAAGTAATATAATGTTACATGCCAATTTTACTTCAATTTAAAAAAATACTTATAATGGCAGAAACAGAAGTAAACAAAACCAAACAACACAAACGAAAAAACCTAAGCATGGGTATAATCTAGAATTCTAAAAGGGGAGTGGATAAAGAAATTACAGTGTATAAATAATGGAATGCTATACAGTCATTAGTTATGAACCATTCTACATGAAGTCATGTGAAATGAAGAAAAGGATCACCCTAAGAATATGTCCTTCTCAACAGTCTTCAGTGAAAACGAAGTTGCCATGTACCACACTCTGGGCAGCAGCCAAGAGAGCCCTCCTAGATGGTTCATTACCCTTGCTACATGGTTCTTGGCTTCTTGGCATCCAGGCCATTCATCCACCTTCTTAGAGATCTTAATACTCCTGAAACATGACAAAGTCCCAACTTTCAGTGAGTCACAGTTATTCAGTGGGTGGCTAAATGACAGAGAAACAGAAAGCATAGAGCAAAAACTGGGATTGTACGTAAGGTCAAGCTGGGAGCCTCCTAAACCTCCTTAGCCTAAACCTAAACCTCCTAAATTTCCAAATACATCTTCCCCATCCTAAGCCCCACCCCAGAAAATAACACCTTCCTTCCTCAATGGGTAGCACCCTTTCCCCTGTAAGTCCCAAGATAAAGGATACTGCTTTCCCCCACACCCAACCCAACAATCTGCCTTACAAGTTTCTCCATTCATGCTACACACCGCTCAGGATATTCTGTCGGGTTTTGTTTTTAGGGCAATGTCAAAAAGGAGAAAGATAAAATGAACACAACTTAAAGAAAGTAAAACTAAATTAAATTAACTTCTTGTCAACCACAATTCATGTTGAGTTCTAGTCAAAGCCCTATGAAATTCAATAGTTCATAGAACTTTGTACTTCACAAATAAGAAGAGATGATGGAGATTTTCCCTTGAAAGTTGCTAGGCGTATTACAATCAGGGATAAATCTCTTGAAGTTAAAAAGAGTAAAAGAAAAGAATGGCAGGCACACAATAAAGTCAATATATCATTAAGCTGAGATGACTTCTTTCCCCATCTGCCACCCACAACTGGATCCACCAACGAACAGGGATTCAAGTAAATGGAAACTGCAGTCAATAGTATTTTTCTTTTCATAATCACCTAGACCCTGAGGGGAAAAAAATTTTTTTTTTAAATAACCCTCCCCTAGATTCAACACCAACAATTCTTCTAAAATTCATATAAAATATGTAATGTGCCATACCCAGTCCCAACCAAAAACAGTTAAAAAGAAATGAAAATGGGGGCGCCTGGGTGGCGCAGTCGGTTAAGCGTCCGACTTCAGCCAGGTCACGATCTCGCGGTCCGTGAGTTCGAGCCCCGCGTCAGGCTCTGGGCTGATGGCTCGGAGCCTGGAGCCTGTTTCCAATTCTGTGTGTCTCCCTCTCTCTCTGCCCCTTCCCCGTTCATGCTCTGTCTCTCTCTGTCCCAAAAATAAATAAAAAAACGTTGAAAAAAAAAAAATTAAAAAAAAAAAAAAGAAATGAAAATGCTTTCCAGGCACTTTCCTTGCCCAGAAATTCATTTCTGAGTCATATACATTTCTACTGCAGGTGGAGAGCATTTCACATATTACAAAGCCGACTGTTAAGTCTTAACAGAAAAGTTGCAAAGCAAGATTTACTGAAGAAATATCATAAAACAACATGAGAAGAAACCATACAGATTAACGTGGATCACCTCCTTCATGCGGGACAGAACTCTTAAAGACATGCAAGTTCACTCAAAAACAGAAAACTAACATGGAACACAGTGTAAATTTTTTTGAAATGTTTATTTATTTTTGAGAAAGAAAGAGCGCTTACCGGGGGATGGGCAGAGAGAGAGGGAGACAGAATCTGAAGCAGGTTCCAGGCTCTGAGCTGTCAGCACAGAGCCTGACGTGGGGCCGAACCCACGAACCGCAAGATCATGACCTGAGCCGAAGTCGGCTGCTCAACCAACGAAGCCACTCAGGAGCCCCAAAATGGAACACAGTTTAAAAATAAAACAAAACCTCAAACAAATTAAAAAACAGATAAAAATCCTTCATCAAACTTTTGATGCAGAGCTGTATCACACAAGCCAAAAAGAACAGCTCCTGAGAGTAGATGTAAAACCGTTTACTCTGCATAGGAAAAGGCATCAATCCATATAGAAGTTATCATGTCTAAATTATGCCAATAGTGTCAGTACAAATTAAAGATGTAATGGGTTTTATGTCACCCAGAATAATCTAACAAACACTCCACTGATATAACAATTCTTTATAAAGCAACCTGCCATGGCCAGGGACGGTGGTCTGTGAAGAAAACACTGAAATATTAGGCAGTAAAAGTCTAACCACAACCTTTTTCTCTTTCCTTTTTTTTTTTTTTAAAAAGGTCAAGATTATAAATATTAAAAACTTAATTTGACTGGATAATGAATATCTTGAACACCCCAGTTGCTTCTTTTTCATCGTCTTCACTACTTTGCAGATTTTCATCATTAGCAATTCACATGAAGATGGCCATAAACCAAACATGATGAATGCTACCAGATATACAAAAATTAATCTTATATTACATGCTCAGAACCAAATCTCTCAGCTTGTTAGGCACAGCTAAAAGGAACAACGTTATTGAAAGAAGAGTTCAACTGGAATACAGTTAAAGATACTCTTGCCTCACTCTTTAGAAGGGCAAGCTACCTTCTCTGGCTCAGGTAAGACTTCAAGCTTCCTTCAGGTTTAGCTTCGATGTCACTCCCTTCAGGAAGCTCTTCCAGATTCACCAAGCCCAGGTTAGACATCACTTGCTCTCTGTGCTCATCCCCTACTTACCCTGCTCCCTACTGCCTCCCCCAGGGCACAGATCACAGCAGGTATCCACGACATTTTTTGTAATTATATGCAGAGCTGTCTGTAACCTCTGCCGAACTAAAAACTGTGACAGCAGGAAAGGGATTTTTCTTTATGCTTTATCCTCTATACCTGCACTCACTACGCCTGGCACGATAACTTACTAAAAAATTCTTAGGTGAAAGAATAGATGGAAGAAATATTACAACAAGCTGGAGATTAACAGGTAAGTGGACATTTTTAATTCTTAAATAAGTAGAATGTGATTGAAATAATACAGAAGGTTTGTACTCCAGTTCTTGGCACCACATATAGAACATGGCCAAATATTTTTATTGCGAAAGCAGTATAAATACATTGCATGTATAGCCTGTTGGGGAGATAAATTTTAATTTTTTTTTTTCAACGTTTTTTATTTATTTTTGGGACAGAGAGAGACAGAGCATGAACGGGGGAGGGGCAGAGAGAGAGGGAGACACAGAATCGGAAACAGGCTCCAGGCTCCGAGCCATCAGCCCAGAGCCTGACGCGGGGCTCGAACTCACAGACTGCGAGATCGTGACCTGGCTGAAGTCGGACGCTTAACCGACTGCGCCACCCAGGCGCCCCGGGGAGATAAATTTTAAAAAATCACTTAGTAGCACAAAAACAATTATAATATTTGAGGTCTTTCTTCCTCTGAAATCTTTACCTTTCTTCCTCTGTATCAAAACTCACTAGACTCAAGAACATGGTTCTGTGCAGTTCCTAGAAGACCACTGCATTCTATGATGTCACAAAGTCCCCTGCAGCAAAGAGCTAGGTCTCCTACCAAACTGTTCTATTATAGCAACAACAACAACAACAACAACAACAACAACAACAACAACAACACTGACGACCATGACAGATGCTAACACGCTGCAGTAACTCTACCTATGCTAATTCCACGGTTAGGAGGAACCAGAAGGAAAGCTACAGGGTAAAACACAGCTTGGGCCAATGTGTAAGAAGGAAAGAGGAGGAAAGAAAACACACCGCGTCAAAGCAAGCTTTCTCTTCTCCGTTTTCAAAAGGAGCGCACAAAAGCTTAGAGCCTCTGATGGAGTTCTGGCTGCTGCTGCTGAGCCAGTTGACGTTCGTCTGTACCATGAGGTACAGTACTGTTCCTCCTATTTCACAACTCTCTTTCTGAGGATAAATGAGCTACTAATGAGAGCTTTCTTAGAGCTCCTTCAAAGGAACTCAAGGTCACATTATTTTCATTGTCCCTGGGATCATATTTATTAAGAGGTCTCTCTTTGTCATTCTAATTTAAAGGAGCCAAATCTTGTACATCAGAACGCCTTGGGAAGCAGTGGTAGAGCTGACAATTTTGATAATTCTACAGAGGGTTAAGGATGGTTTAAATTCTGCACTGTGCACTGTGCTGAGAAGACGGAGGTACACTATTTAAAACACTATCACGCCTCCCTGAGGAAGAATTATTGACCCCAGATTCAGTCATTCCCCACTACATTGGGCTCTCTTTTGCCTATTTCCTACTGACTTAAGTGTCTTTCCATGTAGAGAGACAAAAGTGTTACTCATGCTGAATATTTATGGGTGTCAGTGAAGTGAAGGAAAAAGAAATACCCAGAGGAAACTTTCAAAGAAACTAGCTCATGCTATTTACTTTGAGACTAATAGCCATTTTCTAATTGGTGCTATCTGGTCCCATAAAAGTAAATTTTCATATTGGAAAATGCAAAGTTAATAACCAAGGAATAACCTACTGGGAGAGAGGAGAAGACCAAGAAGCTGAAACACTCACTGTTCCTGCAATTATTGAGCTGAGGTTAGAAGAGCGCAGCAAATAAAACCTGGGAACATGCCAGGAGAGCCCTCTAAAGCTGACATCACAAAATCCTAGCATCTATTCTTGGTTATGAGAGGTAAAGGAAAAAAGACGCAGCCGAACTGGAGCAAGACAGTAAAAGTGCATTAGTGCTATTATTATAAATAGCAGTAGCAACGGCAATTACTACTGTCAAAACTGTAGTGTATATGGATTTACTTGCGAATACTTTTATTTATCTAAAAACAACCCTGGTTTTACTTTACACTACCTTTATTCATTTTCACGGAGGTCATTTTAACAGAGAAGGGAAGAGGGAGAAAAAGAGAAGTAGAGCATATATAGGAATTTCACACATAGGCTGTTACTTGTAACTACCCCATTTGTTCAAGAATGGCAAATTGGTTTTTCCTTGGCTAAGAATCCCAGCAGACTGACACAGGCCATACTGAGAATGACTGCTTGGGCTAACTGGAAAGGAATATATCCTAGATGGGGCATGGAGACATCAACCACCAGTAATATGGACCTGTCATCCTGGGTCTAGTCCAGTGGGAGATGTTGCTCCTTGAGGGATATGCGGCAATGTCTGAAAATATTTCTGGTTGTCCCGACTGGAGAAGCACTGGGGCAGTACTGGTGGTAGAGGCCAGGGAAGATGCTTAACAGTCCACAATCACTCCCAACCCAACCCACCAAAACAAAGAACTATCTGGGCCAGAATGTCAGTAATGTTGGAAGTCGGGAAACCACAATTTAGTCAAACCTACCCTACAGTTAGTTCATGGATCAAGTCTTTACCCAAATGACATAAAACTGGAAGGAAGCTACCTGTCCTAATGCTGGAATAATTCTATACAATTTCACTGGAGTATTAGATCTACAGAGTCGATGTGATTTACATAGGTTATGCTGATCTGCCCCTAACTTAGTATTGTGATCACAGATTATTTTATCCCTTAAAGCCTTGGTTTCTTCATCTACAAGAAGAGAGCATCAGACTAGATAATCACTGTTATCATAAACAAAAACAAAACTGCTGGTAAGTTCCTTAGTCCGTGTTGATGATACTCTTCAACAAAAGACGATTTTTCTTCAGTTTAAGACAAGTTTACCAATTCCTTTCAATCCCTGTTAAAGCAGACTTACTAGCTGTGCCCCAAGTTAAAACTATTTTAATTTTCATTGAATGCTTAATTATTTTCCATATGAACATTCTTCTTTGAGATACTTTGGCATCTCAAGGTATTCTGACCTTCTTTTCCCTCACTATTACACTATCTGAACTTGGCTGCTCCAACCGTCTATTCTATCATCTCCTGTATCATTTAAACTATAGGGGCGCCTGGGTGGCGCAGTCGGTTAAGCGTCCGACTTCAGCCAGGTCACGATCTCGCGGGCGGTCCGTGAGTTCGAGCCCCGCGTCAGGCTCTGGGCTGATGGCTCGGAGCCTGGAGCCTGTTTCCGATTCTGTGTCTCCCTCTCTCTCTGCCCCTCCCCCGTTCATGCTCTGTCTCTCTCTGTCCCAAAAATAAATAAAAAACGTTGAAAAAAAAAAAAAAAAAAAAATAAACTATTAGGGCCAATCATATAGCTGCTTATAATTATACTTCTCTTTTTTCACTCTATAAATCTCCTTTATCAGTCAATTAATTGATTCAAATACTTCAGGGCCTTCGTTGTGCTTATGACCATAACACTAGACACAGGAGGTAGAGGCAAGAGCTGCATGTGTTGGTACAAAAGACAGTTTCTACCTCTGAGGCATTTACAGGCTAAGTGGATGAAACACGTGAAGCTATTAGAGAACAAGTCATATTAACGAGGTGGTAGCAGGGCAATGTCACTACGAGGGTAAGAAATGCCAGAAAAATGAAATGAAATTTCTACTGCACACAGATTAAGGATGACCCAGAAGCTATCATAAAAAATGTTAGGAAAAAAACTTCAAAGGTTGGTTTTGTGTTTTAAAGGTATGTTAGACAGATATGCAAAATATGTTGAACAACAAACTGTAAGAACCAATGAATGTTCTCTCCAGAAAGTAAAATTATTTAGAAACAGTTCCAAGTTAAAGACGAGACAACATGCCCAAAATGAAGTGACTTGCGCCAAGCCTCATATCAGCAAACCAAGATATTTAACCTACTTGCAGCTTCAGTCTCTCCTAGGAATGTGACTGATAGCCAGTCAATATGGAATCACCTGGTCAGCACTAGTGAGGTCATCTGCCCAAAAGACCATTTCCATCCCCAACAGGAAGGTGACCTTGTCTGAAATAATCCACTCTTCGATTAAAAAAAAAAAAAAATTCCTTTTCCTGCTCTCCTCTACCTATACCTTTCATTTTTTAAAGCTCTTTGGAGGATCTCTGTATCTGCTAATGGGATGCTGCCTGATTCATGAACTGTTGAGTAAATCCATTAAAATCTTTAAATTTTACTCAACTGAATTCTCTCTTTTAAAAGAAATTAATCATGTCAAATCATACATGTTGAGTTAGATCACATCTATCAAAATGGAGATCCCACAAACCAACTCTGAAAAAGGGACATTTATTTTAGAACTAAGGGACAGCTCACTTAACCATACTGATAGTTCATCAAGGTCTCAACATGTATACCAAGGAACTTTCTGAAGCAAAGTATGCATATTCACCCTCAAAGCTCAATATCAGCACTATGCCCTAAAATGAAGTTATTTAACCCTTATGACACACGTTTAAATATTTTTTTAAATCATAATCAAATTATTTTCACCTCTGGTGCCTCTTGTGGTATTGAAACTGCTATGTCCACTACCCAGCTGTCCAATAGCTGATATCTCAAGTTTCTGGTCACTTGGGAAGACTGCACTTTAGATGTCATTTCAGTATTATAAAAATAATTCTATGTTTAAACGAACACAAGATCAAAATAAAGATTAACTCTGAAATGTCCCCTGTCAGCACCGTCTCCTTAGAGGATAATCTTTTTTTGAGATTTTTTCATAATGGTCTTACTCAAAACCAGATTCTAGCTCTTCGTGGCCTCTCTCTCCAACTCCAAAATCTCCAGCTAGTGGTCAAGCTTTCCTTCAATCTGTCATGACTTCATCTGTCATTAGTATCTCCCTTCTGCCTAAGGAGGCTCATTGGCTTAGAATGTCCATGAAGTGTAGTGCCCTCAACTTTTAAATCAATGCAATCTCAATTTAATCTAATACACAGTACTATGAAAACAAATGCTGAGCAAATCACACTATTATTCAATTGATCACATTCCATCTGTTTTTGGCATGGTCGCAAATAAGTCCACATTGCAAATGAACAGATTTTAAATTGAGAAGACTGGTCAAGCACTGTTTATGTATAAGTTTTCCATTGTTCTATGTATTTGTTACTTAATTTTATATCAAAGAATATGAAAGTATAACTGCTCTTTTTCAAAATTCAGAGAGAATTTTTAATAACACTCTCAAGAGTCCTTTGACAGTGAAATCAAAATAAAATTCTGCCTCTGTTTGTATTAAATATACCCTAGTGCATCCAGTACTTATGCACAAAGGATCCAGAAGGAGAAAGACGGGAAGAATAGAGAAAGAAAAAAACAACTCTTATTAAAATACTCTTAAAACTAACAGTGATTACAGAAATAATAAGAGAGCCCCTAAAATAATGAGAAGACTACACGACGTTGGTCTCTACACACCCTTTGGATTCAAAGGAGAAGAGTCATATATTTAGTGCTACCAGAAGTAAAAACATACCTAATTTTATTCTCCGTATCATCACTGTCCGATTCTTCAGAGCTTCTGTACTTATCTGGATCTGGAAGTGTACTTGGATCAAATCCATCATCATCATCATCATTACTCCAATCCAGAAAAGCTTCCTCTTCATCTCTGGCCTAAGAAAACACAAGGGAAATTGTGGTTTAAGAAAACAGCTGATGAATAATCAAGTCTTATTTCTAGACCCAAATAAATACTTCTCTAATTAAGAGCCTCAAATTGAAGCCTTCTATTCTGGTGAAAGCCTCTATGTGACTTTCTGAACGATAATCATTTGCAAAGAGAAAGAAACCCCATGTCATTTCAAAATTACAATGAAAATATGGTTCAGAAAGTAAATCACCATTAAGTCCCTTAAGCACAACATGAGAAAAATTTTATTTTTCACAGAACTTAACTGTCAAAGAAATAAAGTATAAATAAAGTTGTCTTAGTGATCCTGCTCACACACAAGTGAATTTCAAACTTCCCAAAAATATTATGTGAAAATATAAAAGGCCAGAAGAGAAGGTACAAGAACTCCTTTGTTGCCTGATGGCCTTATGACCACAGTAATCTAAGTGTTAAAATTAACAATCAGGTCTATATAAGCTCATTAATAACGAGTGTTCTAAATTCCAGTATAAGTATGAAGTCACTAAAAACAATGGAAAAGGAGAGAAATACCAAGAGACAGGAAATGCAGTAATACATGGAAGAGGTTGGGAATAATTCAGTTTCATGCAAGCAGGTACGTAGGTGGGGGCTTTTTTTGCTTTTATTTTATAGTGGGTTATTTTTGTCAAAGAACAAAGTAATATAATGTTAAAATAAACTTACTACACGTTTATGTAATGACCACCCTTATAGAAAATTTATTTCTGGCACACTGTGCTTCTTGTCTACTCGGTTACAAAACCAAGCATCGCCACATGCATTTAACAGATTATAAGTAGGACTAAAAAAAAATTCTGGATGAAATTCTCTCCGTTACCATCTTTATAATTCCTCTTCACACCATGTGAGACAAACGTCAATGATTCTGTTTTCAAATGTTTAATGTTCTTTCCCAGAAAGTGAATAACAACTCAGAATAGCACAGCAAGGGAGGGTGCAGGCCGCCATAGAGGCCCTCTAACACTTTCTGAACATCTCTCCCTTGATAACCTCTAAACATAACAAAAGGAAAAAGAAGAAAAGAAAAGAAGGATTAGTCACCACTGCAAAAAGCCCCTACTGCTTTCCTGGTAACTCTCCCTGCTGACAATAACAGGTCTGAAAAAAATATATCAAAATTGGGGAGGGCTGTCATCAGAAGCAGTAAGCAGCATCCTCCACAGCAGACTA